>NC_048268.2:34707286-35317286 GCF_005286985.2 Setaria viridis | reverse complement strand
CTAGCTTGTACACCAGCTACGCCCACGGAGAACCTAGCTAGAACTGTAGCACACAAGGCAGCAGGAAAAGACGTGACGACGACACGCGCGCGTCCAAGTTAACAGCTCGCCGTGCCGTGCCGTGGTGGGGGGATGGACGACGCCCGGCCGGCGGGCCCGGGCTCGTGTCGTCCTGGCCGGCCGGCCCGGCCCCGACGGCGAAGGCAGTGGCCAGGCCACGGCTGGCCCCCGACAGCTACCGTCCGGTCGCGGCCACTTGCACTGCGCTCTGTGGCCACCCAGCTGCGATGCGAGCTGGAGGCTGGAGACGACGACGACTGGGAGAGGCCGGAAAGCCATCCAGAGAGGTCGTCGTGCGGTCTGGGCGGCGGCGGGGCAGCCTTTGTCGCGGCGCACGTCAGCCGGCTCAATCTCCTCCTCATGGGGTTTCGGTGGCGGCCAACAGAATCGCCTGGGCAAGGCCCTGCCGGCTGGGCGTCCTTCCTTGAGCCTTCTTTCTTGTCGCCATGTTCACGCGTCCGTCCTCCCTCCCTCACTCCTGCTTCTGGATAGTGGCCCGTACGAACGGCACAAATTGTTGGTGGGCTTCTGCTAACAAAACGGCAATTTTTCCCTTCAATTTTTAAGTAACGATGGCGCAATAAAAATTAAGGTTTCATGCCCCAATTACTACTCAGTAGTAACTTCTACCTTTTCTAGTTAAAAAAAGACCAGCAAATCCAGCTGAAAATCAGGTGCTGAAAGCAAGCACCTAGAGCACCACCACTGTTCTACTGTCGGGCGAGGAGGCATTCTAACCACCGGACGGGAGGGAAGTGGAGGGAATGATTGAACACGTGTTGTGCCCCATGGGCCACGGCGACCGCCTCTCATGTTGCGGAGCATTGTTTCTTCCAGGTAAGATCACATCAAAAGTTTGGACGCTGGCGCAGGTGTCCCCTTGAGCTGTACGATCGTGCATGCTCATCGCCATTCCCCGTTCATGTTCCGCGGACGAGGACGCCCAGGAAGTGGACGGCGGAGATGCTCACTTTGTCGGAATGGAGGAAGAATAGTCTCGCACTGGGGCAGGGCACCAACGATTCACAGTTCAGCCAGCTCACATGTGGCACTGCCAGGTTGTCCAACCATACCACACAAGTTCTGGCAAATGAAATGCAATGTGGCTCAAGCAGTCTGTAGAACAAACCAGGAGTGGAGAAGGCTTTGCTGTGATCTCAAGCATGAATAACAGCAAAGAAACTGGTATGTGAAACAAGAAAATGACAGTAAAGATTTGATTTTGATATTACTCCACATCAGTACATTACACCCAACATCTGGAAACTTACTTTTCCTATGAAAGACTTAAGGGAAAATGATGTTTTTGCCCAGAACAGACATTATTGGAAGCAAAAACAAGATTTTCCATGAAGTTCAACTATGGACGGCTTGCAACGACAGAACCGCGGTGATACCCAACGGTTTATCAGCTTAACCGAAGTGGAGAACAACTTCATCTCCACACGAAGCTACAAAGGTTCTCTGTCTACATATACCCATGCAAGGGTTTTATTCCGGGTGACAGACAGTATATAACTGATACTAAATATACACCTCGGAAGATTGTTCAGGTCTGCATATGTTCTACCAACCAAGTGAAACTGAGGAAAGCAGTCGTATCAGATTTTGTCATGAAGGTTAACAACCAAGTGATGTGCATCGTCTAGAAGCTTCCAGACATCTAGCTGCCCGGCCATGCTATTGCACTCCCGCAATATCTCATCCATGCTGCTGTACTTCTCGATTATCAGCTTCCTCCTCTGCAAGACGCAGGCCGCGATAGCATACAGCAACAGGTCGTCAGTTGGAGGGGCATGAAGCCTTATTCTTCCCCAAGTGGACCTTCCAATCCCAGCTCGAATTGCAGCCTGGTCAGCCCACATAACCTCCCACAGACACACAGTCTGCTCAAAAGTGAGCTCCCTCCTGAAGAGAACCACTACCATCCGGTACAGAAAGAAGCAGTCTTCAGCCTGAAGTTTCTGCAGGTGCCTATAGAGGTGAGAGTCCTTGCGCTTGATGATCTGGGAGACCGTTTTCAGCTGTCTTTTTATTCCAACCTCATCAAGCCTGAAGTTGTGCCTCGCTTTCCTCATGAAACCCACAAAGCACCAAAATGCTTCATGATCTTCCTCCATCACTGCAATTATCGGTGACAAGAGATCACTCATTCCTTGACAGTACCCAATCTCTGGATCATAGAGCGCGTATGCCTCAAGCAACGCAACTAGTCGTGCAGCATGATAAATCATGTAAGGCTCCAAATGGTCATAATCTTTCAACCCAACAGATATTGCAGACCTCAGTGCTTTGTCTTTAGAGACTTCAGCCTGGTTACGGGCAAATAGAACCCAGTCTGTGTTTGCTCGAATAGCATCTACACGTATAATGCGCTGCCATGTGGCAAAATCCTCTGGAGTTTTGTCAGATATAAAAATGTCTGACTTAGACGACGCGCTCCGGACAAGTTTTGGTTTCGGATCACAGTTCTCCTCCAAATTGGAACAGACGGGTGTTCTGTCAGGGTCCTCTTCATAGGAAGACTCAGAGTCAGAAGATTCTGATTCTGCCATACATTGATCAACAACAGTTAACTCACTTGTATCTTCATCCATGCATTCCACAGAAGCCCAGTTAGAACTCTCTGATTCTTCTGCCTTGCAGCCTAAAGATTTCAATTCTTTCGGCAACACACAAGCCCTCTTACGAACACCTTCAGAATAAGGTGACTCTGGTCCTTCAGCCCCATCAGAAAAGTCCTCATTCATGAACTCATTTATAACATTAAGCCCATTTCCTTTGTAACAATTCAGAATGCGATGGCACTGTCGTCTCAGCTTTTCATATTCTTTCCTGCACCAGAAGTTGCAGCAATCCATATCAGTAAATAAAGTATCATTGTGAACACCACAGGTATTCTAGTGATGTTATCTTCAGATAACAGTAAAGCGGCATGTCTTGTATCAGTCGTGGAATCAAAGGTGCACACAGCTGTTATATCCGCTTATTTAATCTTGTTTTCCAGAATTCAAGATAAATTATTCTCAATCAAAACCGGGCATTCAGCTAAATATACAAATCAAAAGCTAATGGAGGACAAAGAATGGAATTATTAAAGAAATACCTTTTCCTTATCTTGATGGTATTCCTGTCCTCTTCAGAACTGTTCAAATCATAACTGTACATAACAAGAAATTTATCAGTCTATCAACTTGAAGCAGCAACATATTAAATAGGATAGATATTTAATAACAAAAAGCTAAAAACAGACAAATGCTAAAGCAATTTATAAAGCCTCAATCAACCAAATGGAACTTCTTTTCTTGCTGTAAGTTGTTTTTTTTGTTAAGCATAATGCTCTTTTCTTGGCCTTTTGGTCTAACTTAGGTAGATGCACAAATGGTTCTAATCTTGATCAATTGGCCCAAAATGTGGGTTAAGAAAAATCAGTAACTTTACAAATAGACAATAGGCAGGCCCATAAATAATAGAAGACAAAAATAGCTTAGTATCAAAGAGGCATAAATTGAAAAATACCATCAAATAATAAGTCACATCTGCAATGGTACTGAGCAGATCCAAATGCGGTATTTTCAGACCCAACTATTGACCTATGTGAGAATGCATTTATCTTTTGGCATGTTTGTGGTGATGCAGGTTGAGCAGTGTTCGTAAAATAATCATAACTTTTTGGCATGATTTTTTGAACTTTTCAAAGAGTACTTCCACCATTTATTTTCATAAGGCATATTTCTCTAGGCTCAGAGATTAAAGATGTTACTAGAAAAGAGAAGATTAGATAAACTCATAAATGTTGTAGATATAGCGAGTATAAACAAGAAAAAGAGGAGATAAAATAATACCGAAATGTTAAGATAAACTCATAAATGTTGTAGATATAGCGAGTATAAACGAGAAAAAGAGGAGATAAAATAATACCTTGTATGTTAAAACTGGATAGAAAAAAAACAGAAGGCCGGCATTTTGAAACAGAGAGGGAATGATGGAAATATTAAATTTGGCAAAAAAAAAAAAGACGTTTTGAAAAAGCAGTGGAAGAATCCAGGTCCCGAACCAGGTAAAGTTTTTTTCCGTCATTAATTGCATAAAATCGTAGGAGTGCTCTATTTCTAAGCAAAGGAAGTTATCACATAAGATCACACTTGCATCTCTAAACTACTGCAACCACATAAGCTGATAAGCACCATACTATTTCACAAGAACAGATCAAGTTAGACTAACTTCTAGAACTCAAAATTCATTTACCACTTCAAACAATGTTAGCAAGATCACTTCTACAGAATATTAAATAATAAACAAAATAGAAGGATCATCTTACACTCCAAGTAGAAATGGCCAAACTTCAGCCCGGATGCCTGGTTCAATTCCCTGGAAAGTGAAAACATTCATATAATTGATTTAGTTTCCCGTCAAAGTGGAAAAGGATGCATGACATGTAATAGGATGCAAACTGTGCATAGCTAAGATTCCAACATATATCAGTCAGGGGTTGCGAGTGTAGAAATAAGGCCTGGATAACAACAACGCTTACCCCACTGCGGACTTTCTTTAGAAACTTTCTTCCCCCATCACGGAGCTTCCCGTTTGATGAAAATAGACGATTCCAGTGTTGACCAGAAAGTGCTCTTTTTCTTTTTCTTCGAGACCACGGAGATTTAATTCCACCCCTAGAAATGAAATGGAAGAAAAAAAAGGATCAGTTCGCTGATGATTCCATGTTCTGAATTATTGCAACATGCCAAAGAAAGATACAACCTGACCGTAGCATTTACGGACTTTCATTCTCAAATCAAATACTTTTGCAACCAATTTAATGCTAGACTTAATAGCTAAAACATTGTACTTTATTGGTTACCATGCATGTATATGGTAGAAATCAAAATCTAGCATATCCACAGGCTGCTAGCACAAACAGTTTGCGGTATTGAATTCAAGATATCAGCAATCAATGCCATGTTAGCTAACCAATATTATGAAATGCTATTCCTGACACAGTTCTAGAAGACCTGGTTCCAACTCCGACTCTTCCAGAGTACCACTGCCAAGAAACAAAATCCTAAGTAGAATCCAAACTATCTAAAATTGAGTCATGCTAAGGCAAAATTGCTCCTTTGGTTCTTATACTGAATTGACCAAACATCCAATCCAACCCACATTTCATGCAACTAGCACTGCAAGTGAGCCAGAACTTTGTGCCTACTACTACGAGCTGCTGAGAAAGACTTTCTGAGCACTTGAACAGCAAAAAGAAAAGGTTAAATTTTTAAATCTACAGGCTAAAGCACATTGTGTAAGAATAATAGTACCGAACAAACTACCACTTCCACTGTGCCACCGGACGAGCATAATTGAGAATTTCTGCGCGAATCATCGTTTGGAAATGTCAACGGGTACGGCGCCCAACAAAAAATTCCCCATTTTTGAAGCGACCCATTTGCTGTACTTACAGGAATCCGAACAGGAGAACTCACCGGTCCACGTTGGGAGAGGACGGCGCCAGCGAGGGCGACGAGGCAGCTGCCGCCACATGCGCCGGCGCCGAATCTGAACCAT
Source organism: Setaria viridis (assembly GCF_005286985.2). NCBI lineage: Eukaryota > Viridiplantae > Streptophyta > Magnoliopsida > Poales > Poaceae > Setaria > Setaria viridis. Next base: position 35,311,670 of record NC_048268.2, on the reverse strand, counting down.
CCGCGGCCGAGGTCCCCGAGGTCGCCAGAGAGGACGCCGCCGCCGAGGCCGACGACGTGACTGGGAGGGACCTGCGGTGGATCCACGAATACGACCGCGGGGACGAGGGCGCCCTCGGAGACGGCGCCGCCGCCGTGGCCGAGGAGGAGGTGCTGGATCGCCGCAGGGCCTTCATCGCCCTGCCCCGCGCCTCGTCCTCCCTCCCACCTACCGCCTATTGACTACAAAGAACCCAAGCTCCTAGTCCACCCCTGACTGCTTCCCGCGCCAGGGCGACGAGCTTCCCCATCAACGCCGCCGGCGGCCGGCGCGGGTGGGCCGTGCGCTGGCGGATGCGGACGCGGCCTGCGGCGCGGAGCAGCGTGCGGCCTGCGGCGACGGGGGATTCGGGTTCTCCTCCCCTGGAAGAGGGAGTAGTTAAAAGGAGTTGGTGCGGTAGGCACCGGTTATAAAACAGTCGCCTACGGACGCTGCATGTGGGGGACAGGATGTGTTGGGCCCACGCGTCAGTGTCCGTAGAGGTAAACCGCGCAACCACTGTGCCGCTGTTTTTCCACGAGAGTAATTTCTGAACGATGTTCTCTACAGTAGCAGGCAGTCTGTCCTTGCCTCTCTTTTTTTGCTGACGAGGTAAAGAAAGAAAATGAAGCTCCAATCCACTCCGTGTCAAAATATGAGGTGCATTTTGTTTCGGTAAGACAATTCTTTTGACCTGCACTTAAGAACAGCCCTTCTAATGCAGAATTGATATCGTATTCAAAAAGCTTATAAACAAATTTTATATCACATAGATTCCGGTTCTAAATGACGAACTAGACTACAGTACAGCCGGTCATTTTTTTCCCACCTTCATACTTACCATTTCTGAGTTCCATGTGAGATCGGGTTTTAATGTCCACTTTAGAACAGAAAGGATCTGGTTTGGTATCTGTCGATTTCATGGGCGATTTACGAGTTTACTTGCTCCTGGAGGTTCATTATCTTCCCTTTTTTTCTGTACCTGAAATAAAAGGCCATTACCTTCCTTCATCATGTTATAGGATAGCAACGTATCTTATCTCGCGTGCGAGACGTTTAATCGCTGCTAATTGCGTCCTCACATGCGCCATGTGCAATTTGTTTTTGTTTTTTTTTTTGTTTTTTTGATCGAGGCGTCCGTTTTAGCTCAGCGCAGGCGGACTGTCAAAGTCAGAATTATTAGCAGTGGTCAGCTGACGCTGACGCACGCACGTATCCACACCACACTTGGCCGTCGTCGTCGTCGTCGTCGCCGTCGCAGAAAAAAACATTTCAAAGTTTTCAACGACACGGCCGGGGGTTTCGCTCAGCCGGGAGACCGGCTCGCCGACCAAGAGCCGCTCCCGTTCCGTTCCGTTCCGTTTCTGGAGCAGTTGGGTCGAGGAGCCGGCGCTTCTAGATTCACTCAGAGAGAGCTACTTGCTGGTCGTGCCGTGACACCATCCCGACCCATCCCGTGCCCGTTGCAGTGCCGCTCGGCGGCACGATACTTTCTTTTCTTTCTTTTTTTTTTGAAATATAAATCTGCGGCACGATTTGGCTCGCTCCTTTGAACGGCTGGACCCATGCATGGCACTCGCCACGTCTGCCCTTCGGAACGGCCCGTTTCGGGCACAAAAGCGTGTGGCCAAAAGGGCCGGCACTCGAAGGCTTGGGCGAGTTCTTCTGGCAATACCCAGGGCACGAGATACAAATTCGGACCCAGAGATCCCGGCGGCGGCGGCGGTGGCGGCGGCGGGGACAGCGTGTTCCCCGGGGGCTGAGACCGGACGTGAGTTTTATATCAGACAAAGGCGAACGCTCGGCGGTGGCGGAGGGAGGGAGGGAGGGCCATGGCCATGCCTGCGGGGAGTGCGGGGGTGGGACGTGGCAGCTTCGAGCGGCGCTCCGGCCTCCGGCCATGTTCTGCCCCCCGCGCGTTCATGTGACCGCTCGTGGCGACTCACATGAACTTGGGGGGGCCTTCCTCCGGGAGTTAACAAGGAGTAGTATCTCGCATGGATTTCCATGTTGTTCTTCTGTACTACGATGCGCTGCCGGCGCCGGGGCAATTTCTGTACTCGTGGTCATGACTCATGCGTTGCTGATGAAGTTTTTGGCTGGTCAGAGCAGAGGCTGCGCGATGTCTGAACCTGACACACAAGTGTCTCATGGATCTCGGCACCCATCTCGCCGCTTTCATGGTACTAGTAAATGTTCTCCATGGTACCTGACTACCTGATGCATACCGTAGTACAGTGAGGGAAAAAAAAAAAAGGAGAGCCCAGGGAGGATATGCAGGATCGGATGTTCGGTATCTGATGCGCATCTGGGTTCAGGTGGGAGGATTTTTATTGCTTCTCGAGTCATGAACATGATCCAGTTATGCATATCTTGGCACCCATCAATAATTCTTCAGGGATCACATGGTACCCGATGCACATCGGACACGGAAGAAAGGCAGGCAGGAAGTGCAGAAGATTTGACGTAGTAACTTCGTTGCGAGATTCAGGAGGTGTTTGGACCCACGGACTAATTTTTAGTTCAGATCATATCAGATGTTTGGAGGACTAAACATGAACTAATTATAAAACTAATTACATAAACCACCAATTAATTAGAAGGACTAAATATGAACTAATTATAAAACTAATTGCATAAGTCGTTCCAGTGTTAGCACATATTTACTGTAGCATCACATGGTCAAATCAAGAACTAATTAGGCTTAATAGATTCATATCGCAAATTAGCCTTCATTTATGCAAATAGTTTTGTAATTAAACTATATTTAATACTTTATCTAAACATTCGATGTGACAGGAAATAAACTTTAGTCCCGTAAATTATAAACTTTAGTCCCGTAAATTAAAGAGGCCCTCAGAACGACTCTTTCACATAACACGCACAGGTTGCCGGTCTAGCATGGAGGAGAGCAATCGTTCCATTAATTCCACCAAACTACGTGCAATTGTGCAAGCACATTAGCAAATCTTCATTTGCTGTCTCTTAGATGAACAGAAAGCAAACATCACGTGCCAAATAACATTTACAAGCACTTACTGGCAGCATATACGCTGAATTGTTCGGAAGAAAAAACATATACGCTGAAGAAAACACCCCCCATAAATGACAATTATTTGGTAGATACTGAAACCCATGACGCATTTCTCCGGCACACAATAATACAAAAAAAAAACTCACCATTTCCTGCCGAACCTAATATTTATCCATCAAATCTTTTATTAAGTAAGTACTCACGACTAGAGGTTCAAGCAAACTCATACAACCATAGCTTCAAATGCTGGATAGCATTGACACCGCTGGCTTGTCAGTGAACCAAGTGAGCTCTCCATCCTGCAGGGAAACCATCTCGACAGGCAGCAAATCTGATGTGTTTTGCTGTTCTGAAAGTGCTTTATGAATAGCACCGGCTTTTCCAGCACCGGTGACCACAAGTGCGATATGTGCTGACGAATTGATCACAGGGAGAGTGAATGTTATTCTCTCTGGTGGTGGCTTTGGCGAATCCTTGACAAAGGTGACCCATTTCTGGTTTTCATGGACAACCGGGTGACCTGGGAAGAGTGAAGCAACATGGCCATCAGGCCCCATGCCCATAAGCATAAGATCAAACTTGGGGAACCCAGTTACCGGTGACATTCCAATCACACCATCCTTAACAAGTTGCCTTAAACGAGTCTCATAGTCCTCTGCAGCCCCCTCGGCTGACAGCGTGTCATTTATGGCATAAACTTGGTCCGCAGGAATCGGCACCTGATGTTGCAGAGAAACAAAGATGAAAACTTAGAGCAGCGTAGAACAAAGTTATAAGGTTTCTGCAGGCAATACGTATGAGAATATGGATATGAACTTCTACACATAATTTTTTTTTGAAAGATCCGGTTAAACCGGCTTATATATTAATAAGAAGGAAGCAAGTACATCAAACGAGTCTTCTACACATAATTCTCCTATACACACAAAGTTAAATTTGGTCATACACATATGGCACTATCGCTGGGAAATGTACTTTAATTTCAAGACACAAATGCGACTACATTTACATGTGTACATTAAGCACATTACCCTTTCTTCCCCCTGAAAGATTATCAAAATCCCATACAGACAACTCCCTATCTTCCAAAAATCCACAATTTGCTCAGTGTTTGTCATAGTCAATCTCCCAATATCAGAACTTCAGTGATAAAGTCCAACAAAGCAGGAAAAGCAGAAAATATTCTGCACAAAATTTCCACATTTCCATTCTCCACTCAAAAACAATCTGCATAGTAGCAAATCAACAGAAACCCCAAGGTTCCACCTTTCAAAATAGAAACAGATTCTGAATTTGACAGGACAAGTGATTACCTTTGAAAGGAACTCATCAGAGGCGAGCTTGTAGTTGCTGTCCGCATGGTCCTTGGGCACCACCCTCTCATCCACCCAGAACACATGCCATCTGCTCCAATCCACAGCCTCCAGGTACGGTGGCTCCGCCAGTTTCCTGTGAAATCGAAAGGTCATGAGTCAGGACACCCCCCACGATCCGAAACCCAACGACGACCAAGGAATTTGCGATCGGGAGGCGGGGGTCCAAGAACCTGAGGGCCTTGACGAGGGAGCCGCCGGAGAGCACGACGGTGAAGGCGCCCCTCTCCGCCGCAAATTTCGCCGACAGCTCCGCCGTGCGCTTGGCCAGCGACGCCGCGAGGTCCTCCTCGGCGTCGAAGATGATGAGTTTCTTCCTGGAGGCCGCCTCGCCGGCGGCGGCGGGGTAGGAGGCCATGGCGGAGACCGGCCTGAGGGGAGAGTGGGACGGTGCTGACGACGACAGGAGCCTGCAGGGAAGGGGTCGAGGGAGTGGCGCCGGGATCCTGTACGCAGGCGACGATCGGCGGCGATTGACGGAGGAGAGGGAGGTCGACGCGGCGGCGGGGGCGGCGGTCGAGGCGACGGCGGAGAGGTACATGTTGACGGCGGCGTGGAAACTGGAACCGTAGGAGAGGGGGCTTCGGGGGGTTGGTGGTGAAAGAGACGGCCGATTAGGAAAGAAGGATCACTTCGTAGCCGTTGAGATCGCGATGGACGGCTGGATCGCGCGCGTCTTTCGACGTGGACGCACGACAAAATCTCATGACTTGGCGACGAATATAGCCAGCAGTAGACCCAAACACAAAAGGGCTCAAAATGAACTCAAAGGGTTCTGGTCTATCAGATTAACTCGGAAGCAAACTTCACTTAAGGTCACTAAGAAAACGAAGAGCGTTGCTCCGTAGCGATGGGATTCTGCAACACATCTGGCCCCTACTGGTAATAGTGGAGATCATCTCCTTGGCCAGCCTCTCCATTTCCATTAGCTCTCCATGCAAACCTGCAACAAAAGAAACGTTGCAACTCAAGGCCTAGACTTCCAGGGTGTTATTCTTTAGCACTTCATTTTTGTGTCACTTATTTACAGAAATGTTGCTACAGCATTTCAAAATAAGCGAAAAATATCATATAAACTTGCAGGCAAAAGTTTTTCAAAAAAAAAAGACTATTGATCAAAGATAGAGAAACAAAAAACACACATTGATTTGCAAGAAAATAACAGGAGTTCACCATATGGAACAGGACGAGCAAGGCAAGGCAATACAGGAAGGTCCTTTCAAGCAGTTTGAATGGTCACTTTCAAGCACTACGTAATAAGGCTCATGATTTCAAGCAGATGGAAGACGAAAGAGAGTCTGCATTGAAGGTGCATTGGCCTCAGGCTCTGGAGTAGGATTTGAGGCTCCTGCAGTATCTGGTGCTACGAACCAGAAGAATTGCAAATAGTTCCACAGCAGGGGGGGTTGGTTGTTGAAGTATGGCACTGGATTGGGTGTTTGGGGGGGGGGGGGGGGTTGAAGTATGGCACTTGTAGGGGAGGTAGTTTCCCCCCATAGGACCACAACTTTCATCTATTAAGTAATAGTAACCTTCTTAGAGAGTATTTACGAAACTCACCTTCTTAATTCACTCTGCATATGAGGCTTAGGATGTAGTAAATGTTGCGACTTGCTGAGTACCAACAATAAGTGTAATCAGCCTTACTTTCATCATCTTGCAGATGTAGATCTCCAGGTGTTTTGACCATCTTGATAGTGGATGGGCACCTGCATTTCTTCCCGCTGCGCTAAGGTGTAAATTATACGCCTTTTGTAGAGAAGTAGGTGGGAAAGCAACACACACTCTAATGAGTCTGCGGTGTCGTCGGCGGTGTTGGAGAAGCGCGGGTTGAGGCCGTGGAGGAGGTTCAGGACAAGCTGGGAGTCCTGAACAAGATGGCCGACGTCGTGGAGGGCGTTGGTGAGGGTCTTCATGCAGCTGCAGTACTCGGCGATGGAGAAGTCGCCCTGTGTCATGGAGTGGAAGTCGTGGCTGAGGAAGATCGCCCGGGACCGCTTGTTGGCGCGAAAGAGACCCTCGATGGCGAGCCAAAGATCCGGGGCGATCTGATCATCGTTAGTCATGGAGAGGTCGAGGACGGAGTTGTTGACGGAGCCGAAGAACCAGGAGCAGACGCAACAATCTGCTTGATCCCAGTCGGGGTCCTGGGACGGGGTGCCACCGTGCCATCGATGTGCGACTTGAGGCCAAACTTGCCGCACATGGACTTGAAGAAGGACGCCATCTAGAGTAGGCGTTGGACTTCATCGTCAGCATCACGGGGACGTGAGACTTGACAAAGACGGTGGCGTAGGGGTGGACGGCGGGCGGCGGCCTCGGGTACACGATGAAGTCGCCGCCGCCGTTGCCGGGTGCGTCACCGGCAGGAGGAGCTTGGGGCATACCGCAGGAGGAGCCACCAGTGCCAGGTGGCAGCACAGATGCACCACCGTTAGCAGTAGGGGGCAGTCCAGGAGGCGGCACATGATTAGTTGTAGGAGCGGTGGTGTTGCCGGACATAGAGGAGTCGGCGGAGGACATGGCGCACGACCGTGGGGGAGCCGTAGCGGAGGGTAGGTGGCGGCGGCATAGCAGGGGGCGTCGCCTAGGGTTGCACGGATCAGGGGGAAGGCGTAGGGAGAGGAGGCCCATGATCTAATCTTATGATACCATGTAAAGAAGTAGATGGAAAATTACCACACACCCTAATGAGGGGGGTGACCTCTATATATATGGCCAATATGGCTTGGAGTACAAGTAATACATCAAGTGTGCAAGGGAAGGATAAATACATCCTAAAATACACATATACTTCCTAATACATTTTATTGCTTAAAATACTGAACTGTGACGATAACCGTATTAGCCTACTGATATAGGGACTAATACAGGTGATCAACGAGACTCCCGGAGGGGGGTCCCCGCAGTACGGACCCAGCACGGTAGCAGAGGGAGAGCACTGCGATGCACTTGATGAGCTCAACACTGGGCTGTCGCCGCCGCCCGTGCCAGCGCCCACTGCGTCGATGTCGTCGCGCTGCTCCGGCTTCAGGTCGCCGAGCGGCATCAAGGCCTTGCGGAGCGCCATGTCGATGTCCGTCTGCAGCTAGGCCTGGGCGTCCGGTTTTACCAAACCGAACCAATTGGTTCTTCCATTTTTGAAGAATTTCGGTTCTTAGGAAACTAGGACCGATCGGTTCTTAAAAAACTCAGAATCGACCAAGTTCGGTTTCGATTAGTTCGGTTCGGTTTCAGTTAGAACCGAACTAACCGATCAGTTCTTGTTGAATGTATGCATCCACCAGATTCACCGCCGCCAGCCGCTCCCTTGGCGCTCCTCCCGGCCGCGCCTCTAGATGCCCTCCCGACGTTGCCGGCCGCGCACCCCGCGCCTCCTCGGATGCGTCGGCCATGCCTCCTCGACCGCCGCTCCTAAGGCCCCACTGTCTGCATTCCCACCGCTGCAGCTCCCAAGAACCCACCGTCCGCCCTTTTCGGCTGTCTACTTCCCCAGCCCCGCCGTCCACCGCTCCCCTGGCCGCCCTCCCTTCGACTTCCTCCTCTACGCGCGGCTGCACACCAATGCCGGACGGCAGAAGCGGGAGGCGGCCAAGAGGTGGGGAGGGCGGGAGGCGGCCGCGCGCCAGACTGGGAAGTGGGGAGGTCGGGAAGTCCGAAGGGCGCAAGGGCAAGCGCGCGCGGCGCGGGTGGGGAGGCCGGACTCGAGGTTGGCTACTGGAGTGGCTAGGGTTACTCGGGGTCCAGTAATTCTGAAGCTGGGCCTTACTGGGCCTCCAAACATTCTTGGTACCTCGGTTATTTCGGTTAACCGAGGTATGGAACCGATTTAACCGATTAAAGCTTGGTTCCTAAGAACCGGGAACTGAACAGGTAACCGAAATTCCGGTTCTCGGTTAGTTCGGTTCGGTTCTTGGTAAGTTCGGTTCGGGTCTCGGTAAAATTTGCCTAGGGCTATTGCAGCCACCTCTCCCACTGGCCCTTGGACGACGAGGCCGGCCTGTGCGCCGGTGGCTTGGCCGCGTCGTCGCCATCGCTGTCGCTCCCGCTCTGCAGCTTGCGCTTGAGGTGCGTGTTCCAGTAGTTCTTGATATCATTATCCGTCCGCTCCGGCAGGTACGACGCGATGGCTGCCCACCTACACCAAACCACATGCCCATGAGCCTCAACCAAACGAGCTAGTCCATGGAAGAAACAGCACGCGCGCGCGTTCCAAATCTCTGCGTACCTATTGCCGAGGAGGGCCTGGAGGTGGACGTGAAGCTGCTTCTCCTGGTTAGTGAAGTTGCTGCGCTTGATGACCGGGTGGAGATAGTTGGTCCACCGCAGCTGGTAGCTTGATGCTCGGGTGGAGGTACTGGGTGCAGGGGAGGTAAAGGATAATGCGGGGGCCAGAAGTGCCATTTCACGTGGGCCAGACACGCTGGTAGGAGGACGTGTCACACCACGTAGGCATTTTTGCAAACCTTCTCTCACCTGTGGCAAAAATATTAGGTCATTCCTAAGGCTGACCGCACCGCTGGCCGGTACGCGCCTCTGCATGCGCACCACTGGCCTCGATCGCGCGCAGCGCGAACCTGCATGCGGGACATGACGGCAGCGGTCCACGGGTGAGCCGCTACTCGTGGAGGACGCGCCGCCGCTATGCACCTCCCGAGATTCGTGGGGGAGATAGAGAGAGTTAGGGAGAGAGAGAAAGGGAGGAGGGGAATAAAATATGGAATAGTGGATATAGAGTATTGGATAGAGATAATACGAGTGCAGGAGAAATATGTATAGAGTAGAGAATCTCGATGATTAAGATAGAATATTTCTTTTAAGAGATGAAAATAGAGGTTGACGAGCGCGGATAGCCTAAGAGCCTATTTGGCAGAGCTCCACGTAGCTCCAGATCATCAAAAACAGCTCCGCTCCCAATTTTTCCAGCCAAACGGTTTTAGCTTCAGCAACTCCACCACAGAGCTGCTCCACGAAAATGGTGGATCTACCCCTAGATCCATGAATTTGGTGGAGCATCTGAGGGGTGCTCCACGAAATCAAATTTGGTGAAGTTGGAGAAAATTACCCGCCACTGCCACTCATTAGTGGAAAATGACCGGTTCGTTCTATTTCTTTTTCTTCTTCTCCGTGCGACACGCTGCCGTCCTTCCTCTTCCGCCGTTGTCCGCTCCTGCCCGCCGGAGCCCCGCCCGCCCCTGTCCGCCGGACCCGCCACGCTTGCTCTGCCCGCCGGAGCCTGCCCCGCCGGAGCCCCACCCTCCCCTGCACGCCACTGCTCGCCCCTGCCGCCAGAGCCCCGCCCGCCCCGCCGGAGCCCCACCCTCCCCTGCGCGCCACTGCTCGCCCCTGCCGCTGGAGCCCCGCCCGCCCCTGCTCGCCCTTGCCGCCGGAGCGCAGCCTTGCCCACTGGAGATCCTCTACGGCGTAGCTGCGGGAGGCGTCGTCGTGGCCGCAGCGGGCGTCGCGGCCCGTGGTGGTGGCCGCAGGCGAGGAGGGCGGCGGGTCCGCGGGCGCGGCAGCGCTCGGCAGGGAAGGCAGCGGAGGCGTGGGGAAGTCACACTCGTCACGAAGAAGATGTTTTTTCTTTTTCTTTTTTTAAATTATGATGCATGGGTTCAAATTGCCAGCGAAGATTCAAAAATATTATGGAATTAGAGAAATTCGCACGCTTTCTCATCTAATTCGCGAGGAGCTGGATGAGAAGAAACTCTCGTGTCCGATAAAGACAAGAATGGAGCTGTACCAAATGCTTTTTGAGATCTTAGATCCACGGTGGAGCTAGCTGGATCTATAGATCTAGATCTGGAACTTTCGTCTGTTGTTTGCTCTGCCAAACAGGCTATAAAACTGGCATCCGTGACGATGGCAAAAACTTAAATATCCCAGGTCTCGCCGGCGGGGTTTGGTCTCTAGCGCAAATGGCGCCGGCCGACCGCCGCCGGAGCCGCTCTCCTCCGTCCAACCGCCGGCGGAGCAGCTCCCCTCCGGCCACCGCCACCTCCCCCTACTTTCCCCCGGAGCTGATCCCCGAGGTCGCCAAGCGACTGAGGAGCCTCCAGGACTTCTTCGCCCTCCGTGCCGCCTGCCGAGCCTACCGCGCCGCCCTCCCGCTGACCGCGTCCAACCTCGCCTCCCAGGCGCCGCTCCTCCTCCTCGTTCCCCACCGGATCTCCAAACCAGCTGCCCTATTCCACATCTCCCATCGCCGCCTCCTCCGCTTCCGCCTCCCTCGTACGCGCCCAGACAACCGCAGCGGCTTCTTCCCCCTCGGCTGCCGCGTCGCCATCTCCGACAGCTCGAGGGATTCCAGCTGTCGGGAGCTCCGCATCGTCCACCTCCTCACCGGAGAGCAAACCCGCCTCCCCAGACCCAAGGACGCCTTCTCCCGCATCCTCCTCTCCGGGGACCTCGTTGTCACCTGGAGATTCTTAGGCCGCACGGTTCAGTACTGCCGCCACGAGGCCGCTGGCTGGCGTGTGGCGTCAATCAGCGAGCCCTATCTCCTTGAGGGGATGGCCAGTGTAAGGGGCACCCTCTACGCGGTGGTTACCCCAGGTTCCCCGTTAAGAATCCCAGTTTACCGTCTTGCTCGTGTTGAGCTATCGGATCACAGGAATTTGGCGGAATTGGTGTTTATCGGAGGAGCATTGGATGCACGGATTCTGCATCTGCCTGATGAAACAGAGTTGTACTTGTACCCTGCAGAGTGCCGCGGTGAGCTGATAATAGTTATTGCCGTGGAATTTGATCCAAGGGTGTACCATGTTTTCCAGTGGAAGTCTGGGGAGGCTAAGTGGGTGAGGATTACTAGCCTTGGTGGCTGCACGCTGTTTTTTGCAAATCGAAATTTTGCGGGGTGCCTTGGACCTGATCATCCAGGGATTCGAAAGGACTGCATGTACTTTAACGATGAAGGTTTATGGCGTGAGTATTCTTTGGTTGATGGATCTTTTCCTCTATCTGATGTGGTCTACCCTGGAGAGACATTAGATAAGGATTTCACGCCAGCTGGTTGGATATTTCCGAGCATGTGTTGACGCCCTCCTGTGAGCTGAGAGGTGCAGGGAAGTTATTGTCCAAAGGTATATTTGGCTGCCTATTCCCTTTCTACTGTTTTTATTTCATTGTCTTTCTTCCTTTGTTTGATAAACATAATGTGTATATGCGAATAATGATGTAGCACACTAGTAGCGGGTGTTACTATTACATATTGCACATGTTGTTTGGACTTGTATATGCATGGGCTACATTCTCGCTTGTTGGAGTGCTGACATCAGTAATTTGCAAGTCTTTTACTCTTTTGCTTCTTCCTCTGTGCTTCATGTGAGCAGCAACTAGTGTTACTATGTGCATATAATTGTTACATGACATGGTTACCTTGATGCATGTTGCCATGTTGGTCAAATGTTTTGGAAGGTACAATCATGATGACCGTTGCATCCTTCTGATGCAATTAGCTTGAATAATTTGTCACTGGCATGTTGTCCAAGCATCACTCTGATTTGTTTTCCAAATAGAATACTACTATGTAGTTCACTTTCATTGGACTGAAGCATACTGAAATTGATAGATATATTGAAATTTGGTCTCCAGTTGCCCACACTGTTTCATAACATCGCATCTAATTTGCTTGTGCAACTGGTACCATATTAGTATTTCTTACTAAATAACAGAAGAGTGTAAGTTACTAATGTCTACAGACTATAGCTATACATGCGAACTGTCATAATATTACAATTTACTGTCTCTGATGATCATCTTGTCTTGCCAATCTGATTGCTCCTTCACTTTAACGTTATGGACCGATACATCCTGTCCCTCGCAATGGAATTGGGACTCTTGAAGCACACTGAAATTGATTAATATATTGAAATTGGGTATCCAGTTGCCCACACTGTTTCATAACATTACATTTAATTTGCTTGCGTTTCCGTAAATAGTACCATATTAGTATTTTTTTTACCAATTACCACATGTCAGAAGAGTAAGTTACTAATGTCCACAGCTATACATGCGAACTATCGTAGTATAACTAGAGTTTACTGTCTCTGATGATTGTCATTATCAGCATCTTGATGTTTTGCCAACCTGATGGCTCCTTCACTAGAACATTTATGGGCCAATACATCCTTGCCCTCACAGTGGAGGTACTGAATGGTTGAGTAACATGGACATTGTGGTCTGTGAAATTCTTGCACATTTGTTGTTCACTGATTGTTACTCTAACTGAAAATAAATTCTGAATAAAATAAATTTTATGGGCCTTCACTTTATTGGGCCTATAGATACTTTGCGAATTCAACAACATTGTCACCACCTGATCTTAATCGGGATATGATGAATGCTAGAATATTTAGAGCCTTTACCCGCAACTTCATGATCAAAATACTCATATTCACACTATATTTATGCATAGTCATCTACCCCCTTTTTTTAATCTCTGAGTTGTGTATGTTTCTCAATTTCTGCCCTACACTTTTGTATTATATGATGTTCTTCATACTAGTGACAGATTTTGTTCTACCGACTCATAATTCATTAGGTATAATGGGTACATGTTAGCAGTTTCCAAACTTGTGGAAACTGGATTTCACCTTTGGGAATCAATGCACTGACAGGGTTGTGGGAAGTATTTCCTGATTCTTATCTGTGTTACTTGGTTTTGGTTTCAGGTACATGATGCTTTTGGTGCTCTACCATGCCTTCATCAGCTAGTCGCATTCAACGTTTTGTAATGGCAATTGCAACAGCATGTTGATGGCCTTCGATGTGAATGTAGGCGTGTAGCCCTGTTACATATTGAACCGAAAAGCATGTTCAACCTGAATGTATTGGCCAATGATGACAACATGAAACTTTACCATGGTAAGTAGTTTAAGCACCTATGTAAGTGAAGACCCTTTGGAAGCAGATGTGTTTGAATGTAGATGTTGAGTAGTTTTCTTGTAGCACATATGAAGAAGAACTGCTCTGTAATAATGTGCTTAATCTGCAAAAGGTATACAGATTAGTGCAATGCTGCATTTCATGTAACGGGTTTATATGGCCCTGGGATATGGGTGTCTCGATCGGGAAAGAATCAATAGAAGGAGAGGGCGATATCTTTTTCGAAACAAATAAAAAGAAAAAGAAAACAAATAAAAAGGAAAAGAAAGAGAAAATAGAAATCATGATCAACTAAGCCCTCTCGGAGGCTTGCTTAAGAATAAGGCTAACAAGCCAGCAGTACAGCTCATGATTGAGCTGTGGCTTTGCTTTCTCCTATGTTGTTGCTCCTCGTCAGCTCGCCCTGTGTATTATGGTGAACTATCACTCGACTTTATCCTCTGATGTACTCTCCCTGCCCATTTTACAAGTGGATGAAGATGAATGATGAGTGAGTGACCGATCTCTTTCAGAAGATGGCGATCCGACGGCACAGATCCGTTCCGCGTTAAGTCGCCCTCGCCGCGCCACTTCTTTTGCAGTTTAGCCCTCACAGTTTTTGCAATTTGCTCTGCGGTCCAAGCTAGTTCAAAAATATTTCAAAACTGGTCTTGTTTTCTTTCATTTTAAACCCTACATTTTTGAGAAATCAATCCGTTGTCCTGAGTTGCGGTTTTTGCGCATTAAACCTTTGGTTTATATGCATGATTACGTTTAGCTCCTCAATTTCTTGCTGTTTAGCCCCTGCAAGTTTCATTTTCTCGCAGATAGGCCCCTGTAGGTTGTTTTAAGCGTATCTTTTGCATCCTAGCTCCATTTTTAGCGTTCTTTATGTCCACATATTTGTTTTAACACATAGATAAGTTTTTCAAGCTTGTTTTCTCTGTTAATTATGATTGGTGTATTGTTTTCTTATATTATGCATTTGTTTGCTTGTATGTGCTCGTGTTACGCGTGTAGACAGTCAACAGTTCGAGGAATTTGAAGATCAAGCTTTCGAGGAGTACGAACAACAAGGGCAAAGCCAAGAAGGTAAGTCGTGTCCTTGATCACTTCTTTAAGTCCTATTCACCTTTACTTTCATGTCCAATACAACATCGCTATGCACTTAATAGTTTAAATTTGATGGGTCCCAATTAAAGATGTCCTAAATTTTATTACCTTTGCCTTGACCAACCGGGTTTACTTTCATATTGGATAGCTCATGCTTATTGCTTACTTGGGTTATGGTGGTTTAACTGAAATCAATGATTAATCTTGCTTTATTTATGTTATACCTTCCATTAATACAAGATCATAAATGTTTAATCGAAACATGGAGAATCACCCAGGAAAACAGTGCTACCATAAAATTAAATGGCTCTAATCTTAGCTGAATAATTAGAAACTTTAGTATAGGGTAATCTTACCGAAAGAGATAGAGGGGTGGCGGTAGATGGGGTATAGCACCCGCCCTACACTGTACCCACTAGGGGGCTGTTATGCTCTGTTACTGATCCAGAAACTTTAGCGGGTTATCACTTACTAGCGAATCTTTGTAAAGGTCTCGTAGCGTCCCTATGCAATCAGACCTCGGAATTGTGGTATGGTGTCTTGCAAACACCGCATGGTTGGGTCCAAAGTTTTTTTTGAACTTTTACATGACTTGTGGGTAAAGATGTGCGACCTCTGTAGAGTGTAAAACTGATCGATCAGCCGTGCTCATGATCAAGAGCGGTCTGAACCCTCACATGATAACACTATCGAAAGATGGATTTAAATCGTTGTTATTTCATTCATGGTTATGTTATTACTTTATTTATGTTTCTGTTCGGGTGGTATAAACTTACACTTAATTAATTGCTAATAAAACTTGACCAACTAAATTAAAAGTTGATGCTGGTTAAGCCTTAGTCATACCTAGATTAGCCTTACACTACACTGTTCCTCATGACTTGTTGAGTATCAACCATAAGTGTATTCACCCTTGCAAAACCGCTGTTCAGACCAAGTTAATTTAGAGGAGTATCTCGATGACCTTGAGGACTTTTAGGCGTACGGTTTTTCAGTCAGCTGCATGTGATGTCGTTGTTATTTTCGGAGTCCGTTGCGTATTAATTTAAGTTTGTGGATTATTTGAGACATTCAATCATATAATAATTGGTTAATACTTTTTTTGTTCTCTTTGGCATTGTTTTTGTTATTCACTTATGTTGTAAATGTGTGTAAGTTAATTCTAACGCACATGTATTCATTGCATTCGGTTTTGTTTTTAAAACCAACATTTACAAAACCTCGATCTTTCGATTTGATGCTGCAGCTCCCCTCGTCTCCTCTCGCACTCGTAGGGTAGGGTGAGTCTGATCTACCGGCAGCCAGTTAGGGTTTGGCCGCGAGTGAAAATGGCAAGCTGCTCTGCTCCGGCCACCGTTGCCACCCCCTACTTCCACCGGAGCTGATCCCCGAGGTCGCGAGGTGGCTTACGAGCCTCCAGGATTTCTTCACCCTCCGCGCCAGCTGTCGCGCATATCGCACCGCCCTCCCGCTGACCCCGTCCAACCTCGCCTCCCAGGCACTGCTCCTTCTCGTCTACCCCGATCGGGACCAGGCCACCGAATCGTCCGCCCTATACCGCCTCCCTTGTGCGCGCCGAGACAGCAGCAGGAGCTTCTTCTCCCTCAGCTGCCGCGTGGTCATCCGCGACTACATGAGGGATCTCAACCGTCGCGGCATGGTCCACCTCATTACTTGCGAGAAAACCCACCTCCCCAGCCCCGTGGCCGCCTACCCCACCTTCATCCTCTCTGGCGACCTCATTGTCAACTGGGGCTACTTTGGTGACACCATTCAGTAATGATTGTTATTATAACTTGAGTTTACTGACTGATGATTGTTATTATCAGCATTTTGACTGATGATTGTTATTATCAGCATTTTGATGATGTTCTTCATACCAGTGATAGACTTTGTTCTACCGACTCATAATTCATTAGGTATAATGGGTACATGTTAGCAGTTTCCAAACTTGTGGAAACTGGATTTCACCTTAGGGAATCAATGCACGGACAGGGTTGTGGGAAGTATTTCCTGATTCTTATCTGTGTTACTTGGTTTTGGTTTCAGGTACATGATGCTTTTGGTGCTCTACCGTGCCTTCATCAGCTAGTCGCATTCAACGTTTTGTAATGGCAATTGCAACAGCATGTTGATGGCCTTCGATGTGAATGTAGGCGTGTAGCCCTGTTACATATGGAACCGAAAAGCATGTTCAACCTGAATGGCCAATGATGACAACATGAAACTTTATCATGTAAGTCGTTTAAGCACCTATATATGTAAGTGAAGACCCTTTGGAAGCAGATGTGTTTGAATGTAGACGTTGAGTAGTTTTCTTGTAGCACATATGAAGAACTGCTCTGTAATAATACGCTTAATCTGCGAAAGGTATACAGATTAGTGCAATGTTGGCTAATAGGCCTACAGCAGTACAGCTTATGATTGAGCTGTGGCTTTGCTTTCTCCTATGTTGTTGCTCCTCGTCGGTTCGCCCTATGGTGAACTATCACTCGACTTTATAGTTTATCCTCTGATGTACTCTTCCTGACCATTTTACAAGTGGATGAAGATGAATGATGAGTGAGTGACCGATATCTTTCAAAAGAAGGGTAGGTTTGAGATTCTATTGGCAGTGTGATAACCACATTCTTCCTGATAAGTACTCTCTCCGTTTTAAATTGTATGTCGTTTTAACTTTTCTAAATTTATAGATATTATTATGCACCTAGATATACATTATATCTAGATGCATAATAATATTTATAAACTTAAAATGGTCTACAATTTGGAACAGAGGAAACAATGAACAGATACATGAAAAGAAGAATAAAAAAGTAAAACAGATGTCTTGGTTTCAATCAAAAGAGGATAATGGTGGAGAGCAAATCGGGATGATAGATCACTATAAAGTGGCTTGGCATTGCAGCTGGCCGCCGGTGGTGTGTGGAATGTGGTGGGCTGAGAAGCCTAAAGTAAGCTCATCCAGCCTAAAGTACGGCCCATTCTGAGCTCAAAAACGGCCCCCAACCTAGCCAACCAGTTCTAAAATTTTTTTTAAAAAAAAAGCCATCTAGCATCCTTTTTAGGGATAGGAAAATCTGATCTATTATGATTCATTCTATATATATATATATATATATATATATGTATATAGAATATTAATTTTGTTTTTTAAGAAAGGAATTTTGCCTAAACAAAAGAAATACAAAGAGTCTTGGGCAAGAGTATCTGATCATATATGTATTCTAATACAGAAGGAGGATTTTCAATGCGGGATATAAAAACATATCTCTCTGTAGCACCCGTGCTAAGTACTCTATGGTTTGGGGCTTTAGCAGGTTTATGGATAGAAATCAGTCGTTTATTTCCATATGCTTCGTCATTCTTGTTTTTTAAATTCTAGTTATTCCTATGCGAGAGTTTAATTTAGTTATTCCTAGTACAGCCCATTCCTTCTCCGGAAAGGAAAACATGTTAGCTGCTTTAAGCTGCCGAAAGCAGGAAAACATGTTAAGCTGCTTTAATCTAACCCAAAACTCGGTTTGCCCCTTCCGCCACCGCCCTCGTCCCTCTCCGGCCTCGAGGGCCGGCGCCGCTCCGATCGAGATCCCTCCCTCGACGGCCGGCGCCGCCCCGAGCTCCCTCCTTCAACAACAACCTCCGCCGCAGCTCGCTCCGGCCTCCAGGTCCGCGGCTGCACCTTCCGGAGCTCCCCTGCCTCGATGTCGTCGCCGCCCGAGATCTCTCTCCCTCCCTCACAATGACCCGTAGAAGCAGATGACCAAAAAGCTGAGACGCCAAACAGGGCCATCTTCTCTTCTCCAGGAAGCAGCTTCCTGGGCCAGCGCCCAAGCTTCTCCACGAAGCGTTTTTGGAAAAGCTGCAGCTCCCCTCGTCTCCTCTCGCACTCGCAGGGTGGGGTGAGTCTGATCTACCGGCGGCCAGTTATGGTTTGGCCGCGAGCGAAAATGGCGAGCTGCTCTGCTCCGGCCTACTTCCCGCCGGAGCTGATCCCCGAGGTCGCGAGGTGGCTTACGAGCCTCCAGGATTTCTTCGCCCTGCGCGCCAGCTGCCGCGCATACCGCGCCGCCCTCCCGCTGACGCCGTCCAACCTAGCCTCCCAGGCGCCGCTCCTCCTCGTCTACCCCGATCGGGACCAGGCCACCGAATCGTCCGCCCTGTACCACCTCCCCCTGCGCCGCCTCCTCCGCTTCCGCCTCCCTCGTGCGCGCCAAGACAGCAGCAGCAGCTTCTTCTCCCTCGGCTGCCGCGTGGTCATCTGCGACTACATGAGGGATCTCAACCGTCGCGAGCTCCGCATGGTCCACCTCCTTACTGGCGAGCAAACCCGCCTCCCCAGCCCCGCGGCCGCCTACCCCGCCTTCATCCTCTCTGGCGACCTCATTGTCAACTGGGGCTACTTTGGTGACACCATTCAGTCCTACCGCCTTGGCGCCGCTGATTGGAGCGTGGCGTCAATCCGGGAACACTACAAGTACAAGTGCTCCTGCCAATGTTTCAAAAAAAATAACAAGTACAAGCTTGATGGTATGGTATGTGTTAATGGCACCATCTACGTGCTGGTTTCAAATTCCTTGTTGGACAGCCCAGTTTACCATCTTGCTGTAGTCGAGCTATCAGACGACAGGAACTCGGCAGGATTGGTGGTCCTCGGCGAATTACATCCAGGGACTCTGGAGCTGCCTGTTGATACAGAGTTGTACGTGTACCTTGCAGAGTGCCGCGGTGAGCTGATACTCATTGTCATCATGGAAGATAATCCGAGGGTGTACCGTGTTTTCGAGTGGAAGTCTGGGGAGGGTGAGTGGGTGAGGATTACTAGCCTTGGTGGATGCGCGCTGTTTTTTGCGTCCGAATATTTTGTGGGCTGCCTTGGACCTGATCATCCAGGGATTCGAAAGGACTGCATATACGTCAACGAGGAGGGCCTATGGAGCGAGTATTCTTCAGTGGATGGATCTTTTCGTCAATCTGATGCTGTCTACCCTGAAGGGAAATTACAGGAGACTTTCACGGAATCATCATCAGTTTGGGTATTTCCGAGCATGTGTTGATGCTCTCCTGTGAGCAGAGAGAGGTGCAGTGAAGTTATTGTCCAAAGGTATGTTGGGCTGCCGATTTCCTTGCTACTTATTTTTATTGCATTGTCGTTCTTCCTTTGTCTGATAACATAATGTACACGTGACCAGCACCAGCTCTTACTGTTACATGTTGCGCATGCTGTTTGGATTTGTATATGCATGGGTTGCCTTCTCACTTTTTGAAGTGTCGACATCAGTAATTTGCAAGGCTTTTGAAGCATGCTGAAATTGGTAAATTTATTGAAATTTGGTATCCAGTTGCCCACACTGTTTCATAACATTGCACTATATTTGATTGTGCAAATGATACTATAGTACTATATTAGTATTTCTTACCACATTAGAGGAGCGTAAGATACTAATAGCAACAGCTATACGTGCGAACTATCATACTATAACTTGAGTTTACTGACTGATGATTGTTATTATCAGCATTTTGATGATTGTCCCTTTACTTTAAACCTTTATGTACGAGTACATCCTTGCCCTTGCAATGGAGATACTGGATGGTTGAGTATCCTACACAGTGTATTCTCTGTGCATCAACTTCTCGTATAGTGATTGCTACTCTAACTGAAAATAATTCCTGAATAAAATAAATACTTTTTATGGACCTTCGCTTTCTTTGGGCCTAGATCCTTGCAAATTTAACTATACTGTACCACCTTATGGTAATTGGGCTCAATACAACGAATACAAGAATATTTAGAGCCTTTTCCATGTATTTACACTAAATTTATGCAGAGTCATCTACATTCTTATTTCTGAATTGTGTAGGTTTCTCAATTCTTGCACTACATCTCTGCAACTTAAATTCAAGAGTTATATGTTAGGAATTTCCAAACCTGTGGAAGTTGGATTTCACTTTATGTAATCAATGCCTTCGATGGGGTTGTGGGAATTATTTCCCTTAAATCTGTATTACTTATCAATGCCTTTGTTTGTTTCCAGGTGCATGATCTTATCAGTGCTCTATTATGCCTTCATCAGCTAGTTTGCTTACAATCTTTTGCGACGGCAACCTGGACAGCATGTTTATGGTCTTCACCGTGAATGTAGGCATGTAGTAGAACCAAAAAGAATGTTTAAATTAAATGTATCGGCGAGTGACACCATGATACTTTATCATGGAAGCAGTTTAAACACCTATTGAACTGAATAACCTTGTGAAGCAGACCAATTATGTTGAGTTATCACTTTGCTTTCTCTGTTGTGGCCCTGCACCCTGCGCGCTTACAAGTTGATGAATCAATGATGAGTAAGATAGTGACAGATTTCATTTAGAGACCCTAAGTCCCCAACCCTAAGTCCCAGCTGTGATGTTGCTTGGTGGTGTAGTCGCCAGCGTTGTTGGTTATTCAAAATGGATTTTTGCTTACAACCCGTGCTGTTCATCAGCTGCTGCCAGAGGAACTGCCATCTGCCAATAGATCCCACGGCCGCTGGAGTTTCAGCCCCACCAGCAAATCCTGTAGGCAGCTAGCAGTGGTTCGATCCTGTCATTCATTTGGGGGTTTCTGGTAATATCATGATATGTTTGGTATTGGATTGATCTAAACTACTGCAAAAACTCACCTTTATCTTGGCGCCACAGAGCATATTGAGAAAGGCTCGACCACGTCTGGTTGCAAAACTTGGAGATCAGTGAACCATTCACTTCCTAGATCAGTACATTTTTCTTTTGCGTATGAACTGATGGTCAGTTACGTTAGATGCCATGTCCTCGTGGGGTGCTCGCAATTCGTTGTTACCTTTTTCTTTTTGCAATTTGCAGTAGTGATGGGGATAGACTTTTGATTGCACTGCCGCTCTGTTCTGATGATAATCAAAGCATGTATTTAACGAAGACGTATAATACAGTTCAACTATTGTTGCACAAACGTCCCGCCCCTCACTGCAGACAGATTCATTGCAGGAGCAGGGCTGATGCAGATATAAGTTGATGAAGCAAAACACTTTTAACTTTTATGGACCAATACATCCTTGGCCCCGCAATGGAGATGCTGGCTGATTGAGTATCATACACTGTTGTGCATCACCTTATCTTAGAAAACTAGAAAATTTATAGCCTTTTCCCAAGGCTTCATGGTCAAAATACATACTCATAGTTACACTAAATTCATGCATATTCATATCTGTTTTTATTTCTGAGCTGTGTAGTCAATTTCCTGGTATTCAAATTCAAGAGTTAAGATTCAGTGGATATATGATAGCAATTTACAAACCTGTGGAAATTGAATCTCACTTTATGTAACCAATGCCTTCGGTAGGGTTGTAGGAATTATTTCCCTTAAATCTGTATTACTTATCAATGCCTTTGTTTCCAGGTACATGATCTTATCAGTGCTCTATTATGCCTTCATCAGCTAGTTTGCTTTCAATCTTCTGTCACGGCGAATGGAACAGCATGTTTGGGGTCTTCCATGTGAAGGTAGTAGGAACGTACAACCCTAAAGAATGTTAAACTCCGATGTATCGGCCAGTGACACCATGATACTTTGTCATGGAAGCACTTTAAACACCTATTTAGTTTAAGAACCTTGTGAAGCAGACCAATTTGAATGCTACAAGCCTACCGATTATGATTGAGCTGTCACTATGCTTTCTCCTCTGTTGTGGCCCATCCTGTGCGTTTACAAGTTGATGAATCGATGATGGGTAAGATAGTGACCCCGACCCTCCCCAAATCTGTTGCCCGTTCAGGTGTCGAGCTGTGATGTTGCTTGGTGCGGTTTGTCTGGTATAGTCGCTGGCATTGTCGGTTGTTCCCAATGGATTTTTGCCGTCGAGCCACGCTGTTCACCAGCTGCTGCCGGAGGAACTGCCAATAGATCCCACGGCCGCTGGAGTTTCAGCCGCCACAGCTAATCCTGTAGGCAGCTAGCAGTGGTCCGATCCTGTCATACATTTTGGAGTCAATAATGATATCTTTATCTGTTTTGTATTGATCTTAACTATGGCAAAACTCACCTTTATCTTGGCGCCACAAAGAAAAATGCACCATCTGCCTATTGAGAAAGCCTCAACCAGGTGGTTGCAAAACCTCAAGATCACTTCCTAGATCAGTACTCTCTTTTTTTTTTGTGCGTAGAACTGATAGTAAATACGTTAGATGTCATGTCCTTGTTGGGTCGTTGCAATTCGTTATCACCTTTTTTTTTCTGCAATTGGCAGTAATGATGAGGGTTAGCCTTTTGATTGCTTGATCGGTACTGGCACTGTGCTGATGATAATCAAAGCATGTCTTTAACGAAGATGTATACTCCGTTCTCTGGAGATGTATACTCCCTCCGTTCTCTTTTGATACTCTTTTGATAGTACGGAAAAAGAATCCTACCTATCATCCTCATAAATAAGCGATTCATTAAGGCTTAGATTTCTTGATGCCCATGTAGCCAATCTCGTTTGGAAGAATGAAAAATCACATCAGACCAGAGACAACCATTAAAAGTGGATGGATAGTTAGACTGAAATAAAAACTATCAAAAGAGAATTTTTCGAAAATATGCCTGTAAAAAACGAACGGAGGGAGTATTACAGTCCAACTATTCTTTGCACAACGTCGCGCCCCTCACGTCTCGCATCCCCTCCCACCACAGCAGACAGATTCATTGCAGGACTGATGCAGATAAGTTGATGAAGCAAAACGCACGCGGCACTGTTCTTTTGTTCCAGAAACAGTCAGGGCTCAACATTGCTCGATGAACGATTCATCGGCCACTCACAAATACAGTGTGGGGACGTTGAATGGGACAAAACACAGTGCAGATAAACAGCTGACAAAGAAGCGTCTGATGAGGAAACGTTCTCGATGCAAACGAACGAAGCTATCGCGGGCAAACGTGAAAACAAACACACGCTGATGCAGATAAGCTGATGCACCATTCTTTTGTTCCAGAAAAGTCATCAAGAGCTCCACAATCAGAGGTCACAGATTGTCCATTACATCAGGCAGAGAATTAGAACGGGGCATCAAAGTTCTATCAGCCAAAAGGGATACACACGCAAACTTTCGGATATACTTCAGAAGCAATTTTAACAGATTTGTCAAATGTGGTTAGATATACACAGAGCACAGGTAAAGCACAAAAATCGCAGACAGTCAAACCTACCAAAGATATTCGATCCAACAAGTAGCAGCTTTGGAGACAATAGGAAAAAGGATTAAATACACCTTACACACATCTGTCCTGTAAGATGTAAACATAACAGTAACAAAATTTCAAGCAGAACAAATCAAAATTATAAGTTCAACCAGTCTAATCGCTCGAAATATCCTTCGCACAACATATTAGAGGCAAAGAAACTCACGGGGCAAGATTCACAGTACACCAATAGGAGCATATATTAAGTCCACCTTAATCTATATCGTGGAAAACATCTGCAACTCGGCATGAATTGAAGGTAGTCCTCTACAAACTCAAAAACTTATTCAGCACTATGATTGAACATGACAAACTGCTTCCTCCAAGGAGGTAAGCTATGGTTGGTAAATACTAAATACTACCACCATTCTTGAATATGTCGTTTAAAATGAACTATTTTGTAACAGATACACAATAAATCTCAATATCATTATCAGATGAAAACAACAGCCAAAAGTTGCTGAGCATGAGAATCAGAACATGAATATGCAATATCATTATTTAAAGTGAACACCTGAAGCATGTCAGCTGAAAGAAAATGAGGAAGAAGACTTTCTAAAGGCCAAGGAAGTGATCCAAACCAGAAGTTACAAGGTTTAAAGAAAAACTTTTTGATGATTAAAGACAGTCTATATTACCTGAGTGCATATGCAAGACTGAACTGGGCAGAGTCACCTTGGGACAGTGGTTAAATATGATAACAATGCCATGCTCACCGAAGTCTCCGGCACCTCATGTCTACATGATTATACATGTATATCCAATGCATTCCTTTATCTTCCACAAATTATTTGTCCCGCAAGTCACTAGACATATAGAACTCAAATAGTTCACACTAACAGGACCGAACAAAAAGCAAAACAATCAAATCAAATCTAAAATACTTCCCTACTTAAAAGTCATTTTAGGTCCCAAGATTTATGACGGATGCCAACACAATAAAATTAAAATGCTCGCTATGTTCATTGTTCAGTGAAAGTCATTTAATCAGAATTGTAAAGGACCTTTGGTTCTTCAAAAGAAAGTAAGAAACACGAAAGTAGGCCCAGCCCACCTTTAATTCTTAACTGGGGGGGTGGCAAAGGGCCAAGCAGGTACGACGCATAACTAGGCAAACACATTTAGGGGGGTAGGGGGAACAGAAATAAGGTTCTATATGAACTAGAAATTTTGGTATACGGGCAAGAAACACCAACAGGGACAGTATTACTAAGGTTAACAAGGCTAACAACAAACATCTAATTTCAAGAACATATAACAATTCACTGTATAACAAACTCTTGTCTCCGATAGCAAGGTAACGAAGTTACAGTAGATAATAATAACTAAGGCAGCAGATACAGTATGTCAAATAACTTAAAACTCCATCCCTAACACACGCTACGGCAGTCTAATGACAAGAGGCCGAATAACACTTATTGCACTGTCCCTTTCACGCATTCACGGAATGAGCTGACGAACCCTACAGAAAAGCCACCGAGGATTTCAGCGCATATCGAAGGCTCGAAGCGTTACGCCACGGCAGATTGATCGTTCGTATAAACGATAGGTTCGGCAACCGCGAGGTCCACACGTCTTAACGCCTACCGCGAGGCCCGCCAGCTGACCTCGGACCAGGAAAGCGTGAGAATTGCAGCCGCAAATGGGCTGAGTCGCGATCGTGTTCGTCAAACTTATAACCTGCAAAACGAATCGCGATGGTTTATATTGCTCAGGTAGCCGCGTGAACAAGAGATTGGGCCTTAACAAGAATAGGAAGAGTTCATGTTTTGCCTTCAACCACTGGTCCCATGCAGATCAGGATGCAAAATGCGAATGTTAGATCCTATAGAAAAACTTGGTAAATTTTATAACTAGTGTTAGATAGGTAGGAATAGTACAACAAAGCTAGCTGTCGAGCAATGCTATGGCTTGGTACTCTGGAAATGCTGAGTGTTGTCTGGAATGCAGTGAAGTGTTGGGTCTACCGCTGTATACCCACCTAACTGTCAGCAGGCTTCTATAACTAGCGTATGAACTTAAAAACTATGTTACAGGACTTGCACAAAGTTAGATTGAATGGACAGGTATAATTACCAATTTGAAAACAAGCTTCACAACAAACTAGAAGCAAATGCAGAGAAGTATAACAGAATTTAACAAGAATACACATGGGAAATTGCATCTCACAAAAGTTAGTCAAGTAATCAACACCGCTACATACTCCATATCCATAATTATAAGTATCATCACCTTGCAACGCTTCAAGAGCAATTGTAGCTTGAGCAGGGTTGTCAAAATCAACAAAACACAGCACATGTGGGTCTCCACCAGGCTGCATAAAAGTTAAAACATAAGATACCTCATCATGCATCATTAATCCATCATTATTAAAAGAATTATTACTCTAAAAGGGCCAAAGGGCACAGCATAGTTAACATACATGTCTGGACTCTTTGTTGACAAGTCGCACTTCACGAAAACCTACAAATGGGCGAAATATGTCTGCAGAAGCAAACAGTTAAGGAATAAAAACACATCAAGAGTGTGACCACGTGTACAAGTATACTCAATTGGTATTTTGAATCGAACTGGCAACTGGAGCATATTATAAAAAAAATGTAAATTAGAGTAACATGAACAATGTGAAAGAGAAGGAAAACAGGACCATAAAGCTCTCAACAAAAGCTTTACCACACATTTTGCCATTTGCAATCTCAATTTCTAACTATGCAGTTATTGCTATTTGAGTAATTAAAGTAACTCAATATGCAAATTGTCTGCATAGATGAATGCACAGTAGATGCAAGGGATAGACATATGTGAGAAGTACACAATGCATGCATATGAAAGATAAAGCAGACCTGTCCTTTATTTATAGTGGAATTAAAACTAAAAAAGATGCATATGCTATTCAATATAAGTAAACTGACACATCACAAAAGCGAGATAGCAATCATTGCAATGTTCAAAGCTGCCAAAACCCATTAAGGTAAAAAGATCTTGAAGAAGGATACGTGAAACCTCCCGGCGTGTGCAGTTTGCAGGTAATCCCTCAATATACAAAGTGTTTGATGCATCCGGAGGAAGAGGAGGCTCAGGTCTGCCACCGTAGCCCATCCCTCTGCTGTCCATACCAACAACACCCATCATACGCCGTTCATCAACACCATAGCCAGCCATCCCAGCACCCATTCCAGCAGCCATCCCAGCACCCATCCCCGCAGCCATCCCAGCAGCCATTCCAGCAGCCCTACTAGTGTCATTGGCACCGACGGAGGGCATCTATAAAGTTGTCCCACAGATAGAGAGTTAATAACTCAGCGTTCGGGGGAAAATTGCTAGGTCAATATGAAAAAGCTCTGTTTGTACCCCATTGCGCAGGTAACGATCATAAGATGCTCCGATTGCTTCATTCTCTCTAAGTGAATGGTAACCTGCCCTGTCAGTTTCACGTGGATAATATCCTGTCATGTCTTGTCCTCCAGACACATCTGCAAAAGTGAAGAAGAAATCAAAGACCGCACACAAACCTCACTTCAAACCATCTCTTGTAATCAATAAAATTAACTTTCTGGAAAGTTCAGGATTCAGACAGTCCTAACAGGACAGAAATAGAATTACAACAAAAAATAATAAATACAATAAAACTATCAATTCCCCACCTTTGGTTCACTCTTTTTGTGACAGGTATCTACCAATATAGTTATATAGAACCATACAATCAGATCAATCCAGATATACATACAAAGTGCTAGATCTACAATAATGATGTTTCTTGTTTGTGCAATAAAAAGAGAGCGATTGGGCCACCATCCTTTCCACCATGAGTTAAATCTGCCTAGGCAGCATCAGTACATAAAAATCTCCTCAACAAACTATCCCAACTAGTTTTAGCTTAAAAGATTTAACTTTTAGCCAAACAATTATTCAAATCTCAATATACTGCAAAGAAACCTAGCTTCTCGTATTATCCCAAAACTAGGGCAAACTGCCCTCCCAACAGGATTCAGCTTAAAAAGATTTATCTTTTCGGCAAACAAATCTCAAATTACTGCAAAGAATCCAGCTTGTCGTATTTTGGAACAACCCAAAACTAGGACAAACTGCCCCATGCATACAGAATCACCTAACCGTAAGACATATCCAGATCTAAACGCTGGAACTAAAAATTTACGCACCTAATAATAACTAAAAGCAACCGAAAAAACCTCCCCCTAAGTTCCACAGTTCATGGGCAACACGAAGATCAAAGGGGGAAACAGCCATCAGATAACTAAAAGGGCAGATCTAGGTGGTCGTCGAGTAAAAGAGAGGAGGGGCAACGAACCTCCGAAGTCGGGGCGCGCGCGCTTGAGCGGCGGCGCGGCGGCCTGCTGCGCCATGGCGGCGGCGGCCTGCGGGTTCATGCCCGCCGCGGCGCCACCGACCGTCTGTGCGGCGGCGACCGACGCAGCGGGGGCCATCCCAGCCGCGGCCGCCGCGGCGGCCACCATCGCCTGCTGCTGCTGCCGCGCGTCGGCGTACCTCCAGTAGTTCTCGGCGGCCATGACGCCCGGCTCGTCCCGCGCGCGGGGGTTGAGGCGAGGGGAGAGCTTGCCTGCGGCTAGGGTTTCGGAGCGCGAGAGCCAAGGGAGAACTTGCTCGGGCAAATCTGGGGGGGGCGACTTGCGGGTAGAGAAAGAAACGGCGTCGGGTGTTGTTGTCTTGTTGAGAGAGAGCGAGAGCCGTGGTGGTGATCGAATCGGTCGGACGTGAGGCGGGGGCCTTCTTGGGCCGGGCCTTAGCTTGCGAATTGAGACGGGTGCAAATAGGGCTTCAGGCAGGAGAGGAAGTAGGTGCAGGTGGGCTGAAAAGACGTCAGGAGCATTGCGGCCCAGCACACGTAGCAGCCCCCAGCCGGTTATTGCCACCGACAACCACCATGCAGATTTGCGAACACGTGGCCTGGAGCTCTGGTTGTTTTTTTTTTCTGGCTTGATGCGGATGTGAGATGTTTTTCCCCTCTTTTTTTTTTTAAAAAAAAAGGAGATGTGAGATGTTAGGTGTGTGTAGTGTAAGGTGACTGATCCGTGCCCCGCAACTGTATGTCGGCATCACTGTGCTTTTGCCTTTTCTTTTTTTTTTTGGTGCATGAGGGCTTCGTTCTGCCTGACTTATCATCATGCATTTTGTTGAATGCTGCCATGGAAAAGAGATTCCTTACTTTAAGTATACAAAAACACATGTTCGCCTGGCCAAATCGGATCCCTCTATCCGATTGAAGGCAAGGGCCATAAGTGGAAAGAAAAGCGACGATCCTGTACCAAGTCAGAGCAATGTGTTCTTGTAACAATGGGGGAAAAGAACAGAAAGAATGGAGTACAATGCAGGTAAACAGTGCAAACGAAGAAGCACTCGTTGTCTCGTTCCCAGACGTAGCTCCGGAGGCAGGTATTTCCCCTCCAAAGCATGAAATTGACCTGTTGATGATGGTTGTGTGGTTAGCACGACGACGAATTACCGGAACAAAGTACACTGGGGTAAACAAATCCAGCTGAGTTAAAAAAAAATAAGGTCAGGAGGGTCTGCAACTACTATGCATCACCTTCCGGGATCGCACGCGAATCCCGAGCAGCTGCGGTGAAAAAAGAAAGGAAAGAAAGAAAGCAGGGTGTGCGTCGCCTTCGAATACTACTTCTTCAGACGGGAATCCCGAGCGCTGCAGTTGCAGGTCACGCTGCAGGCACATCCACGCACATGTCGAGACCTCGGTCCACAAGATAAACTAACAAACCCGGGGAGGATCGCCACCGCTCTAGCCGAGCCCAACCCCAACCACCGGGGATCAGAGAGAGAGAGAGAGCAGAGAGCGGAGAGTGAGAGCGACGCCTCTTGTTGCTCGGCTCCTTCACAGCCGGTCAGTCGTCCTCACCTCGCCACTCTCCAGACCGCGACGTTCTCGCCTTACCCTTTCTCACTCGCGTCAAGCAGCAAGGCGTCGCCTCGTCCACCTCCATGTGAGTGACAGGCTGACAGCACAGCGCTGCCTCCCGTGTCTCGCCCGGCGTGGCCGGAGTTTGCAGAGGAAGAAGAAGCTAGCAGAATTAGGCCGGCGTGCCGGGAAGGCGCAGCCGCAGAAGACATGGGGCTGCTGTCTCACCGGGTGGAGCGGTCGGAGATCAAGGCCGGCGACCACATCTACACCTGGCGCGCCGGCTACACCTACTCCCACCACGGTATGACGACGTTCTCTTCCTTCTTCCTCCTCTGCCTCATCCTACATTACCGGTTAGCAATGCCGCCGCTGCAGGCCCGACCGGCGGGTGCCATTGGCTCAGCTTCGCCTTCCAAAACCGCGGGGAGAGCGTGAACCTCGCTCGCTTCCGCTGTGCGCCTCACGCGGCGTTCGCGTTTTCCGGGTGGGTATAGTTGAGAGATCGCAGAAGGTGCCACTGCAATTCTGCTTGCAAAACGCCGTGCTGCTCTGCTCGATTATATTCCTGTAAATTTCAGTGGCACAAGCAGAGTAGCTGCTGGTCTGAAGCTCTCGGTTTCAACTTTCAACTCGCCTTGCTCCCTTGAGGCCTTGACCGTTGCAATATAATTTCTGTCCATGGCCGTATCATCAGCCATTCAGTCACTGGCAGCAGCACTGTAACTGCCGAGCAGTGACCTCTCAGTGAGTCTGAGTCTCACACCCACACTGGAAACTCCTGAGCTATGCCTATGGCAATGTTTGGCCACGCACAGCCAGGATCCGCCGACGCAAATGGCCTTGACGGCTCGACGGAATGCTGCGCCACTGCCCACCCAGCATCCGTACAAAACACCCATCGCTGGCCAGCTCATGCATAACTCTTTCCTTGTCGTACTTCCTTTTTCAGATTCGACTGCCTGCAACTGTTATTAGCTCCATAGGAACTGCTAGTCACGTAGTGTAACTGAGTGATGAGGTGTTCTAATTAATGACGATTTCAGGAGCTTAAGCCGTTTTACAAAAAGAATCCTTATCGACATGTCAGTAAGTAAACTTCACACCACCATTAGCGATCAAAGCCAGGTGCCTGCCTTATGACTTTTACCGCACGCATTGCCCTACATGCATGTGTCCTCCAGCTGAGAGCTAGTACCACTCACCTTACCTTACCACGCATGCCTCTTTTACTTTGCATCTCCGATCCTCACCGGCCATTTTGGAAGCGTAAAGGTGTGTGTTCCACTTCCACACTGTGTCGCTATGCGCTGCCATAGGACCAGCATTTTTTGTCCCGCGCACATTGTGGACGTCCATCCTAGACATTGTCGTGTGTCGGGAATGGTATGCCGGCAATGGGGTTCTTCTCCACATGGATGGACCGATGCAAGATCCAATGTGTGTGTGCTAGTTTATTTTCTTACCCTTTTCGTCGCTAGATCCTCCGTTGTTAGCATAAGAGAATTGTCATTAAGTTTTTGGGTTCAACCGGTCGTTGCAATGCATGCCACTTCCGAAAATTAGACTGTTTCTTTGAGCCGCAAGAATGTGCATAATTGACCAAGATCCAATTTGTCGCCGAATTATTATTATTTTGAAACGAACCAGGCAGAGGAGCTACCGATTATATTAAAAAGAAGAAGTTCCGACTGATCATTAAATTATTAGACCTTGAGATGTGACCATATTTATTATTATGCAACTCATGAATTCGATCACGATGGAGTCATAGTGTTCACGCGAGCAAGATGTTTCATGTATCATCTAGGGATTTACGTTGGCGGGAGCAAGGTGGTGCACTTCACGCGGAAGAAGGAGGCCGGCACCGCCGGCCTGGACTCTGCCATCGCCGTGTCGAGCCTCCTCTCGCAGGGCCCCGACGAGTGCCCGACCTTCCCGGACTGCGGCTTCCAGCTCCCCGACAGCGGCGTCGTGCTCACCTGCCTCGACTGCTTCCTCCGCGGCGGCGCGCTGCACCGGTTCGAGTACGGCGCTCCGCCCGCCGTGTTCCTCGCCAAGCTCCGCGGCGGGACCTGCACCACGGCGTGCGCCGACGGCGGGCCCGACGCCGCCGTGCGCCGCGCCATGCACCTCCTCCAGAACGGCTTCGGCGACTACGACGTGTTCGAGAACAACTGCGAGGACTTCGCGCTCTACTGCAAGACGGGCCTCCTCCCCGCCGCCGGCGGCGACGACATCGGCCGGAGCGGCCAGGCGGCGTCCGCCGTCGGCGTGCCGCTGGCGGCGCTCCTCTCCACCCCGTTCAAGCTGTTCGCCACCGGCCCGCTCGGCATGGCCGCGGTCACCGCCGGCGTGTACTGCGCCGGCAGGTACATCACCGACATCGGGGTGAGGAAGGACGTGGTGAAGGTGGAGGTCGAGAACCTCGCGGCGCACCTCGGCTGGCGCCGCGCCAAGGCCGAGGAGGCGGTCAAGAAACAGCAGCAGCAGCAGCAGCCACCGCCGCCGCCTGAGAAGAAGCCGAACAGCAGGCTTCTTCCTCTGAAGCGGAAACGAGAGATTTGCGTCTGATTTTGCGTGGATATAGCTTGGGTTGCATAGAAATTAATAAGTGTGATATATAGATATCGAAGCGTGCTTTGATTTGATTAGTTGTGAATTCACTCTGCGTGATCCATCTTCTTCATGAATTGGGAGATCGGGTATTTGCAGCTCCAACGTGTTTCTGTACTAGTCAATTAGTTTTGTTCCCTGTATCTGATATAGCTCAAGAGTTCAGTAAATGGTTTGTCATGTTACCACACTGCAGATGTTTGTGCACCCTTCTTAGCTGAGCTGAGCTGAGCTGTGTCCCCAACATTGGCCCCTTTTTCTAAAGGCTACTGTTCTAGACTCAATCTGGGCACCAAAGCAAGCAATGCTGGACGGTTCTACTTGTAGGTATACCTTGTCAGTACTCAACTACTCCACTCATCCGCACAAGATCATGCATTCGTTCATCCTCGTGACCACACACGCACATGATTGTCAAATGACAGTCCGGACAGATCTGATCAGAGAATCATCCATCCATCCATCCATCCACAGTGAAGCCACAGGCGAAACTTCAGGCAACCAGCACCAGCAGCTTTACCCCCATGTGGAAGGAGATCTGGATTCTGGATTCATAGAACATGGTAGTAAAAAGATGTCGGTTGTTTCTTCTGAAATTACCCCCCGGGTCAGTCTCCGTAGCCTTTTCCCCCTTTGATTGATGCTGCCCTTCTGCCTTTAATCATTGACACCACGTACCCCGGAGACCTGGAGATCGAGGCTGGCCACGTTGTGGATTCTCATCTGTCAGTCTGTCTGAAGTTTTGGTCGTAAAATCTGGCTGGGAAAAAGTACTCCGGTAGATCAGGTTCAGGACCATTGTTACAGGCCGGTTAGGTGTGCAGGAACCAGAAATGTTCCCTGGATTCTGTCAGTGAGGTATGGACCGTATGCATGGAACCGGTAGTACACTGGTAGTATGTGGACGATGACAGGAGCATCGGTATTCAGTAATCAGTATGATACTGCTGAAGGAGCTCACGTGAGGAGGTTTAGGCGCTCAACTGCCAGTGGAGTGGAGCCTTTGCATGTGGGCGTGGCTGCCCGTTCCCTCTTGTCTCTTGCAGCTTCCACTTGGAGCAGTCTTGTTTTTTCTTTTCTCTACGGAATACCGAGTATAGCTCGAGCAGTAGGCTCCGTTTGGAAGATGGCACGAGTAGGTGCAGAGGAAACCCTGTAAAGCCAGCGACTTTGGAGGAGGAAGTCGCGATGGCCTATCAGCACGGAATGGCTGGCGACAGCGGAACGGAGCCTTGCATGTAGGCGTGGCTGCTGCCCGTTCCCTCTTGTCTCTTGCAGCTTCCACTTGGAGCAGTCTTGTTTTTCTACGGAGGGCTGAGCATAGAGTCGGGCAGTAGGCTCCGTTTGGATGATGGCGCGAGTAGGTGCAGAGGAAACCCTGTAAAGCCAGCTGACTTGGAGGAGGTTAGGAGGGGACTAAAGTGATTCAGCCTGGCTGGAGCTGCTCAATCCAGGTAGCTCGTTCTAGCCCCACACGCTCAGAATCGAGCGCTGGGAGTGCTGCTTGGTTCGGGCAGGTTCGTCGGGATCGCAACCAAAGAAGCCTTAAAAGCACTCCATTCTTGTTCTTTATTCAGGGTTCATCTCATCGATGCACGTACATTAATAGGTGGCAATATATGTCACATGAGAATTCACTTGGTTCGGCAGCTAGGCAGCTGGCTGCGTTGCAGGAGAGCGAGCGAGAGGGAGAGCGAGGTGGATAAAGTTTGCGTTGTTGCGAACGGAATAAGAGAGGGAGAGAAAATGAGGTGCGAAGGTGCCATGGGCAGCCGAACGGCTGCAGTGCGGCAGCTGAACAGCCCAGCCGAAATCAGCCCAAACGGTTTTTTCAGTGCAGCTGAACGGGCTGTCAATCTCTAATTGCTTTGCTCGCTTTGTTTGTCGATGTGGGAAAACAATTCGGACAAAAGGCACGTATAAACGTGCAAGTACAGTCACCTATGAACGCGCACAGCGCGCGCGCACACATACTCCCTCCGTATAGGAAAAGAAAGTCGTTTTGGACAAAGTTTGGGTCAAACATTGGAAATATAAATCATGAATAACTTTTAAGTCGTTGAGTTTGAAAATGTGAAAGCCATATAAATAGATTTGTCTTGAAAAATACTTTTATAAAAATATACATATATCACTTTTGGATAAATAGTTTTATAAAAACAAGGAGTCAAAGTAATGCTTTGGAGATCGTGTCGCTGTTCAAAACGACTTCCTTTTCCTTGTATGGAGGGAGTATAAGCACAACTTGACCCTGGGGTCTGGGCACACTTTTTGGTTTGGAGAAAAGAGAAACCAACACATTAGATGGGCCGTATCTTATTTGGTGTAAGATTCTTTTCCGTCCGTCCGTCCGTCTAAGAGAGTATGGGCCATGTGAATTGAGGCAGAATTGCTTGGGCCGTTGAGAAGCCATAAATGCAGGCATAACAGAGGCAGAATTTCTTGGGCCATTGAGTAGCCAGAAATGCATGCATAGATTAGAGGCTGGACAGCTGGGCTCGGTATTCTGATTCATGGGCTGCGCCATATCTGATGTGGGCTGGGCCCCTGGTGGAGACGTGCTGAAATCTTTCATGATGACTCACTCTTTCGCTATATTAATTATTGTTTGTTTGTTTGCTTGTTTGTTGTGGGTTCCGACACGTCAAAATATTTTTTAGAAGAAAAAAAAACTGATGGTTTGCTCTCAGAAAGGGAAATCGTGGTTGGGTGCGGCCTAGTGCACAAACAAACCGTTCCCACGAATACAGGCAAATGAAATTGGTACGAGCAGAGAAGAGATTAGTTCGACGAGGACGAATTTGAAGCGGAAGATACAGTGATGAGTTTGGAAAAAAAAACCGTTTTCTCTCTCTCTCTCTCTGGAAAAACCGTTTTATCTCTCTCTCTCTGGAAGCGGAACAACCGTTTTCTCTCTCTCTCTCTTTTTGGAAAAAGATCTCGTACAATGCTTTGTATCGTTCCTGCACAAAGCAGCAAACTAGCAAAGCGCTGGTGCTGCTGGGTCCTCCCTCTCTCAAGCAAGACGTTCAAACAAAGGAAAGCTTTTGCTTCTGGCGAGACGAGCACGAAAGCGCCCGCCCCCAACTTCCGCAACAGGAAGCATCAGGGCATCAGGCCGAGTCAAAACCCATCACCTTTCTCCTGCTCGCTCTGCCACGCCATGGCAGCAGAGCAGATTGGCATCGATCATCTGCGGCCAAGACCAGCAGCAGCCCTCGTCGTCGCGGTTGACCGCCCCACCCCGGAGCCGGAGCCGGAGCTCGCAGGTGGCAGCAGGCACGTGCATGGTGATCATCAGCAGCTCGTGCCGTTTGAACGTTGCCGGTCAACATCCTACGGTACTCCGGACACGGCTCCACAATCCCCGGTTGAACCAGAATATGCTTCTGTTGGTCTTCCCGCGCAGCGCGCCCCAAAAGTCTCAACCGCACAAGAAGCTTGTGCCACTGCATGATACTCTCAACGCGTAAACGGAGATCACCTCACCGCAAAAACAGACAAAAGAAGGCTTCGGTCTCTGACTATCTCTGCACCTCAGTTGGCTTTAGTTTAGCTTTACTCAATAGTAATCTCCCTTCTTTGTTTTCCCTGAGACTCTACTCCCTCCGTCAAAAAAAAAAAATATTACAACTCTCGCCTACCGAGAAATCGACCGATTGTCGAATGGGCTGGATCCTACGATCTTTACGGCGAAAACAACGCCGATACCAATCACCATCGTCGTAACTGGTAATTCAGCAGCGCCAACCAAACCATTTAGGATCGCCAGAGTTTCGGGATCAAAATTTCAACCACGGACCCTCGAGTAAACCATTCAGTACAGTTTACTTTCTGAAAAAAGAGAGAACATTTTTCCTTCCAGTTTACTGTATTGCGATCCAGCGAGTATACGTACTGGTCCACTATTGATCCTGCTCTCTCTCTCTCTCTCTCTCTCTCGCTCTCTCTCTCTCTGTGCAGGCAAGGCATGGAGCAGCGCCTAGCAGCATCCGCCGGCCGAGCACCTGTCCATGTCAGGGCGATGGAGTGTGATCCGGATCAGCGAAAGATCTCGGGTCTCGGCAGCAGAAAAGCTGTGAGACGGACGCCGAAAAAATCCCATTTAAGTCGGTCCTCCCTTTGCAAAATATCTGCTGAAAGACAGGCAGCCCCGCAATTCATCTAGAATCAATCACTGATGCATCACTTGCGTGCCACAAAGACAGGTAACTGCTGCAAACATTTTTCATACTCTTTTTTAAAAAATAGTTGAACTGAAATTTTTATTACAAAAGATTTTTTTTTCAGTCTCGTTGCAGCTGCTGCAAGCTCAGCTGCGTGGTCTGTCTCGTCGAGGAGGCGGCGGGCCCCACGGGCGCACGAGACGTGTCCAAAGTCTAGATTAGAGATTCCTCCGCCCGGCCCTGAACCTTCCAGAATAACCAACCAACCCGACCCGACCGGGGGGGTCCAGGCGTAAAAAAAAAAACAGCGGAACCTTCTCGCACTTTCCTCGCCCCCACCACCGCGCGCCGCCATCTCCACCGCGCTCCCATCCGGCGGGCCAGGCCGCGCCCGCTCGCTTGACTCCCCTCCTCTCCTGTCTCCTCCTCCCTCCCTCCACGGGGGAACCACCGCGCGACTTGGCTTCTTCTCGGCACGAGTGGCGGGTCGCCCTCGCCTTATTAGCGCCTCCTCCGCGACCGCGTGCCTCTTCTCCCGTCTCCTGCGCTGCGCGCCCTCGCCTCGGCTATCTCTCTCTCTCTCTCTCTCTCTCTCTTCCTGTAACCGCCCGCTGGTTCTCCCCACGCTACGCAACCCGGAAACTTCCAGAAGCCAAGCCAAGCCACCACCTTTCTTCCTTCCGTTGTTTCTCTCAATCCTTCTCTCTCTCTCTCTCGCCGCGCCGGCCGGACAGGGGCGCGACGGTGTCGCCCGGCCAGATCTGCTCGGGCGGCGGCGGCGGCGGCGGCGCCATGGCCGCCGAGCAGGCCGCCGCCGCAGCAGCCACGGGGGGCGAGCCGCCTCCGGCCACGCCGCAGCCGGCGGATGGCGTGGCCCCGTCGGCGGCGGCGGGGGCCGCGGTGCAGAGGTCCGTGCCCACCCCGTTCCTCACCAAGACGTACCAGCTGGTGGACGACCCGGCGGTCGACGACGTCATCTCGTGGAACGACGACGGCTCCGCCTTCGTCGTGTGGCGCCCCGCCGAGTTCGCGCGCGACCTCCTCCCCAAGTACTTCAAGCACAACAACTTCTCCAGCTTCGTGCGGCAGCTCAACACCTACGTGCGTGATCATCGCTCGATGATCTCAAAATTTCTTTCTTTGTTTTTTTTTTATCTTTGTGTGTCGTCTCGGCATGGTGCTAATTGATTCGTGTGGTCTGCGGTGCAGGGGTTCAGGAAGATCGTGCCGGACCGGTGGGAGTTCGCCAACGACTGCTTCCGGCGTGGGGAGAAGCGGCTGCTCTGCGACATCCACCGCCGGAAGGTGACGCCGGCGGCGGCGGCGACGGGGGCGGTCACGGTGGCCGCGGCCGCCGCCATCCCGATAGCGCTGCCCGTGGGCTCGCCGGTGTACTCCGGCGAGGAGCAGGTGCTGTCGTCGAGCTCGTCCCCGGAGCCCCCGCCGCTGCAGCCGCAGGCGCCGTCCGGGTCGGGCTCCGGCGGGACGGCGGCCTCCGGCGGCGGCGACGTGGGCGAGGAGAACGACCGCCTCCGCCGCGAGAACGCGCGCCTCGCGCGGGAGCTCGGCCAGATGAAGAAGCTCTGCAACAACATCCTCCTCCTCATGTCCAAGTACGCCGCCACCCAGCAGCTCGACACCGCCGCGCAGCAGGTCGAGGCCGCCAAGGCTGCAGCTGCCGCGGCAGGGAACTGCTCCGGCGAGTCGTCGGAGGCCGCCGCCACGCCCCCGCTGCTGCCGTCGGTCCTCGAGCTCCTCCCCTCGTGCCGCGGCGCCCCCGCGCCCGCGGCCGCCGAGCCGACCGAGGCGGCGGGGACGGAGCACGGCGACGACGACGGCAGCAAGGCCGGCGCGAGGCTGTTCGGCGTCTCCATCGGGCGGAAGCGGGCGCGCGACGAGAGCTGCAACGGCGACGACGGCGGCGTGGAGGACCCCGTGAGCCGCGGCGCGGCGGAGGTGAAGGCGGAGCCGGTGGACGCGCCGCCCGACCACCACCACCACCAGCAGCAGGAGTTCAAGGATCACGCGACGGAGCCGCCGCAGGCGTGGCCCATCTACCGGCCCAGGCCCGTGTACCACCCGCTCCGAGCCTGCAACGGGTCGGCGGGCAGCGCCGGGAGCGACCACGACGGGTCCAACTCCAGGTGACGCGACGCGGCCTCGTCGCCATCGCTCGCTCTCAGTAAATTACAAATGCTGCCAAGTACTGTGATGGATGCAACAGCAGGTAGAAGTAAACACAAGGAGGAGAGCTCTAATCAGCTGGAGATTTTATTGACCCCATGTAAAACTCAAGTGCTTCTGTAGCAGTAACAACCTCTTGCTAGTTCTCTTCATACTACTGTAGCACATCCTCTGTCTATAGCAGAGAGAGCCATAAAACTACTAGCTTACCATGTGAATTACTCCCTCCGTCCATCTAGCGTTGTTCACACGATCAATGAACATGTAAAACGACTGCATGTGTTCATGCAACAGTATTATTCAAATGTGCAATGATCCATTGAATATTCTAAAGTTTGAAACAACGTATCAAAATATTCTGTTCGCTTCAGCTTATAAGCCGGCTGAAAAGCTGAAACGACTGATTTATTGTGAGAGGAAAATACTATTTGATGGTTGATAAACCGGCTGAATAAGTTGAAGTGATGGTTGATAAACCGACGAAAATACTATTTGATGGTTGATAAACCGGCTGAATAAGCTGAAGTGATGGTTGATAAACCGACTGAATAAGCTGAAGCGAACAGTCCTACCCTTTTAAACAACAAATGAAGTCCCGCCATTTTGCCTCCTCCTTTGGCCTGTAAAGGCTCCTGGGGTTTAAATTTGGTGTACGTGAGCATGTGGGGAAGTGATCGTCCGATGGAAACGTGGGGTGGAGTCTCTAGATGGGGGGTGAGTTGGTCGCTGGTCAGAGTTGGGAAATGGGAAGATATTCCGCAGCGCGAGAAATATCTGGGCGCCGCGCCTACTAGAAGGTGCGGGATGCGCTTTCTTCCAAAGCCAGGTCGGGTGTGAGACGGCGACGGCGACGCGTGGTGTGCCACCGCCGGCAACCACTGCTTACGTTTCGCTCCTCGTTTCGGAACAGCTGTGGGCCCGTCCGTGCGTTCCACGTCAGCAGCGTGCTAGTGTAAACAAGCATCGTCAGTGCTAGGTCGGTGTGTCACGCGATGAGCGCGTGTCAAATCGCCTGCTGGTGTGTGTTCGCCCGATTCAGATTAGCCCGCTCAAAATTTGCTCGACGTGTCACTATTTTGGGCCGACTGCCTTGCATTGTCAAGCCTAGTTTCTTGAAGTTCATGTTTCTAGCCCATCTAATCCTTTTCCTTTAAACAATTGGCCCATCTAATCACAATTGCTAGTTGTTCTATTTTGGAGGAAACTCAGGCCTCTCTATCCATCTCCTCTCGACTCGAAACAATACCTCTGTGGGACTTGTTCCTTTCTTTACGGATCAATGAAATAAAAGGGTAGTTCAAGCCGTAGTTTGGGTCTTTGGTAAGAGCAACTCGAGAGGATCTTCTAAACAGCTCCCTACTCCAAGTAAAAAAACACACTGTAGCAATCGTTCTACTTGGCTCCTCATTTTGTGAAGGTCTCCAAATTACTCCCACCACCCTCCAGGTCTCTATGGAGCCCTCTATCCATGGAGATATTTTTGTAGCCGTTAAAAAAATAGAGAGAACTCCATTTGACCTTTAGAGGTTTTGGTTTAGGTTTTGGTTTGAAGATTATTGACGAAGTTGCTATAAAGGAATGGAAATGGGACCTCTTGACTACAAAACGAGTTGGCAACACTGATGATGTTTTTTTGAAGCTCAAAGCTGACACTATCGTTACCTCACCACTAGTGCAGCGAGGTTACAAACCATAAGGGAGTATACAAATCCTGGCAAGGGATCCAACCACATAAAAGGATTGGATTGGGTCTTCTCCCAACTCAAACTAATGGTTTCATGTATATGTTATATCCATCTTATGCATTCAACCGAACTCTTTTTTTTTTCTTGAAATTATATGCACTCACTAGAAACACAATCGGTAAGGGAGAGATGGCGGTAGAAGGGAGAGAGAAACTATGGGTGCGCTTGGTTCCGGAGGTCCCTCGCCTCGCTGGCGCAAATAACGAGAGGCTTGGTTAGGCAGGCAAAGCCGATTTGGCGGCTCTCCAGCGGAAGCAAGCGACGAAAACTTACTCGCACAGACACCGAGATGTCCAGGCCAGGAAACCAAAACTCACATGGTCGATGTGCATCCTCGCTCGGGAAGGCGATACAGTGCCGAGCAAAGGATCCAAGTGCGCCATACAGCATAGGATTTTTCCCTTAGGGACGTTTTCTTCCACTAACTTATTTTTAGCACGTGTCACATCGAATATTTAGATACTAATTAGGAGTATTAAACGTAGACTATTTACAAAACCTATTACATAAGACGAATCTAAACGGCGAGATGAATCTATTAAGCCTAATTATGCCTAATTAATCCATCATTAGCAAATGTTTACTGTAGCAACACATTATCAAATCATGGACTAATTAGGCTTAATAGATTCGTCTCGCCGTTTAGATTCGTCTTATGTAATGGGTTTTGTAAATAGTCTATGTTTAATACTCCTAATTAGTATCTAAACATTCGATGTAACGGGTGCTAAAAATAAGTCAGTGGAAGAAAACGGGACCTTAACATGGTTTCTGCCTATTGAACTCATTCAGCCTGTTCGCTTCAGTTTATCAGCCGGCTTATCAAACACCGAACAGTATTTTTCTCTCATAACAAATCAACCATTTCAGTTTTTCAGCCGGCTTATAAGGCCAGCCGAACAGGTCGATTGTTCTGATGGCGAGCACTGTCAAGCACTTTTAGCCCCGCGAAATCACCGATTGATTGATCTCAGAGGAGCAGTTACAAGCAGTCATTAAACTGCAGCTATTTTTGTTTGAAACGGAGAATTTAAGCCTCCGAACTCGTTCCAATTAGAGGCGATCAAACCAAATTAATCCTAGAGGTTACAGTAGCCTAATGGCTTCAGTTCTTCCACCACTTATAGCATGATGCTGGCCATATAAGGCGAGAAGAACCTTCTTTCTCACGCTACTCGGGTCTCATCTATTTCTGTTCCGACGCCATGGCCAGCACCTTCAAGGCCATCACCTTCTTCTTCGCCGTCCTCGCGCTGCTCACCGGCGGCAACGCACGCGGCAAGGACCAAGCGGCGAGCGTCTTCGACGTGACAGAGTACGGAGCGGCGCCGAGCAACAGGGACAACAGAGACGCGAGTGCCGTTTAATCCCGTCACATCATCGCATTTTCTCAGCTAAATCTTTGTCTACTCTGAACCGCGTGCG
Source organism: Setaria viridis (assembly GCF_005286985.2). Taxonomy (NCBI): domain Eukaryota; kingdom Viridiplantae; phylum Streptophyta; class Magnoliopsida; order Poales; family Poaceae; genus Setaria; species Setaria viridis. The sequence continues at coordinate 35,270,009 of NC_048268.2, read as the reverse complement.
TGTGCTCGCCGAGCAGGCTTTCCTGGCCGCGTGGCGCGCGGCGTGCGGCTCCACCGCCGGCAACTCGACGCTCCTGTTCCCCAAGGGCACCTTCGCCGCCGGCGCCGTGCAGTTCGAGGGGCCGTGCAGGAACGGCGACGCGCCCGTCGTGGTGATCGACGGCGTGCTCCAGCCGTGCGCGGGCGGCAGCGGCGGCGGTTGCCGCCTCTCGGACGATGCCTGGATCACGTTCAGCGGCCTGAACAACCTCCTCGTCACCGGCGCCGGCACCCTCGACGGCCAGGGCCATCATCAGAGCGGCAAGGCCAAGTCCAAGACGACGGTAAACGAACCGGAACAGACTTGCTCCCTTTTCTTTTCTCGATCGACGACACTGGTTTTCGATGGCGGAACAGTCCAAGATGATCGGCCGGTGGCGGCCATTGTGCTACAGACCCTGGTTTTCGATGGCGTGACGAACTCGACGTTGAGGGGCCTGCGGCTCGTGAACAGCCGGGGCTTCCACGTGAACCTCCGCCGCTGCACCCGGGTGGTGGCGGAGGGCCTCGGCATCCACGCCCCGGCCGCCAGCCGCAACACGGACGGCGTCCACGTCGGCCTGTCGAGCCACGTCCGCATCCTCAACTCGGTGATCGGCACCGGCGACGACTGCGTGTCTGTGGGGCCCGGCTCCACCGACGTCGTCGTCCGCGGCGTCGCCTGCGGCCCCGGCCACGGGCTCAGCGTGGGGAGCCTGGGCAAGGACGGCGGCGAGCAGGACGTAGTGCGCGGGCTGGTCATCGAGAACTGCACGGTGACGGGCACGACCAACGGCGTGCGCATCAAGACGTGGGCGGGGTCGCCGCCGGGCGCCGCGTCCAACATCAAGTTCCAGGACATCACCATGGATAACGTCTCCAACCCCATCATCATCGACCAGCGCTACTGCCCCCACGACCACTGCTCCGACGCCGACAAGGTAACCAACGCCGGTGGCCGCGACACGAATGAACGTTATCTTCCTTATCACATAAGAACGATAAGATCAGGGAAGAAACATTATTGACGACGCCGCCCGCCGGCGCCGGCAGCCGTCGCTGGTGCAGATCAGCGACGTGACTTTCCGGCGGATCGAGGGGACGTCGAGCACCCCGCTGGCGGTGCAGCTGCTGTGCAGCGAGGACAGGCCGTGCACCGGGGTGCGCCTCGACGGCATCAACCTCACCTGCGGCGACGTGCCGTGCCGCTCCGAGTTCTCCAACGTGCGGGGGCCGCTCGCCCCGGCCCCGGCGGTGGCGCAGGCGCAGGCGCCGAGCCCCGCACCGGCCGCCTCGCGCCGGGAGGAAGCGGCTGACGCGGCATCCGAGCAGCTAGGCCGGTCCACTTGGTGGTCACCGTTTACCGTCAGAGGATGACGGATGATTATGGGCTCTCCGATGACCATAGTTCACGTGGCGTGACCTAGTGTTTCTAGATCATCACAGTGTCATTTTCTAGGTCTGGAAGAAACAACAAGCTGTTGTTAAAAAAAAACAGCCTCTTTGTTCTGGGGACTGCCAATCCTTAAGGTCCTTCTCTCCTTCAGAGAATAAAACTTTGTTCTCTGGTATGTTTGATCCGTATGGAAATACATCGCGCAATTTCACTGCGTAGGCGGAGGCCCGGCGATGACACCACGGGAGCCACAGTCTGCCTGTGCTTTCCCCTCTTCCCCTTCCTGATTCGGTGGAGGGGTGAAACGGAAGAGGTAGACAGGGCATGTGAGCAGCGAATCGGCAACCTCGTTAGAAGACAACGGGTGTTCTTTGGCATCCAGGTAGTTTGCTGTTGTCTAACTGGATTCAGCTAGGGTTTGACCTGTGGCCGATTTTGCTCGATCTGAGTTCGATTTTGAGGGGTTTTGATTCGATTTATGGTCTATTTAGATTCGATTTGTAGTCTGGTTAGGTTCAATTTGAGGATCCATTAGTCTAGTAGGGTCTTGTCTGTGCCAAATTAGAGATATGTCCTATTTTGAGCTTTGTTGGGGATCTGTTTGTCCGTTAGCATTCGATTTTGAACTCAGTTAGAGCAACTCCAAGAGACTGCTAATCTTACCCCCAATACCTGTTTTAGGGAAAAAAAGAGAAAAAACGGACTCCAACAGTCCACCCAAAACTCCCCCAAAAAATTAGCGATGCTAAAAAACACCACCTCGCCCCGTATATTTTCGCAGCCGCGGTCTTCCCCCAATCCTCCGCGAGCTCCTTCCCGCGCCCGCTCTTTTTTTTCGCGCGCTTATCTCCTGGCGGCGCCGTCCTCCCCCGACGACGGGCGAGCGCTAGGCGACGGCGGGCCTGGACGCGGCCCTCCTCTCCCGGCGGGGTGACTTCGCCGGAACCAGCCCGGTCGCGTAGCCAGGCCGTTTTCCGGCTCTCCGGTGAGCGATCCAGATCTCCACCGCTCTCTGCTCTCTGGTCCCGTCTCTGGTGTGCGTGAGGGCGGGCGGCGACGCGGTGGCGGGGGCGCCCCAGTTCCGCTGCAAGCTCTGGGTGGAGGTCGAGGGCAACAAGGAGAACCTGGCGCTGGTCACGTCCATGGTGGCCAGCAGCAACCTGTCCGGTGGGTTCGTGGCGGCGGAGCAGGGCATGTTCCTGGCGGTGCCGCCGGAGCTGCTTCACGACGAGTCCGGCGAGGCGCCCGCCCTCATGGTCCGCATCGACAGGGCCGGCGCAGCCGCTGCCGCTGCCAGTGCCAGGTCCCCGTCCGCCACGCCGCCGTCGAAGCTCCCCAAGAGGCTGCAGTAATGGCGAGAGGAAACTAGTAGGCAGCAATTAGCTTGGTTTCATCAAGTGCCTCCCTTGATCTTTTGCATCTGTATTGGCAATTAGAATTTCAGTGTGGCATAGCAGTTGCTGGATCGGCAAGGATTAATATCCTGTGGTGGCATGGATTGGTACTCTGATGTTAAATGTCTGTGGATTATTCACCTGACAAATGCGGTCTCCTAGTACTCTGATGTTAACTAAAGAGAGAAGTCACTAACAGAAGTATTGCATAGTCATGAAATCTTATAGAGGAGGCATTTGCTTTGCTTAAATAAAAACTTAGTTGCATTGAATTTTTTTATCTAGTTCTGAAATTGCAAGGACATTCCACATGGTGCCACACTTTGAGAGCACCTGATTTAGAGTCCTAAGCATACTGCACTCAACTTAGTTTTCCAGAAGTTTCTTATTCATCCGTGTACTAATGCTTTAGGACAGCATTGCTGCAATCAGATCATGTGGAATTACTTGTGCATTAATTTTTTTTGGAGAGCAATTACTTTTGCACTAGTTACAGCATACTTTGTACAGTTTTGATGAGCTAGATATGAAGCTGATTTTAATTCCTTTTGTTGCCTGTGCAGATGCAGGCACCACGGCCAACCGCTCCTGTCCGGCAAGGCCAAGTAAGACGCGGCGGAGGGATGCTTCAACGGCGCGTGGTGGTCGTCGGCGGCCAGCACCCTCAATGGCCCGGCGGTGACCACATGCCTCAATGGACCGGCGGTGACCACGACCTCGATCTGGCTGGTGGTCCTCCGATGGCAGCCCTTGCCGGCGACGATTTCAATTCCGTATCCAGTGACCCCTCAGCTGCCTTCGAACAAGTGGTCAACGACAACTCATTTGGGAATGGTATGAATCATAAGCTACTCATTTCAATTCTCTAGGGTAATCCGGACTAAGCAATGCATGTCGGCTTATTAAAGTTTATATCTCAGAGTTGATGAGTAAGAGTTTGACATGCAAGCATATGACATTGTCTGAAATTGTCCTATGAATTTTACCTATTAAAGCAATGATGTTGTCTGATGCAGCATATTACCATTTGACTGAAATTGTCTTACTGAATTAACTCAGTCTTACTAGGTTGTTGGGTTAGGATTGTGATGGCTGCCGCTGATGGATGTTAAATGTCACTGGTAATTTTTTAGACCCATGCTAAATTTTTTGAATATTGGAGAACACAAAGCAAGATTAAACCAAATGTGTGGCTATAAATTATTGTAACATGTTATGAAAATGCCATTCCTTTCTTGGTCATGACTGAACATGGTCAACAAGAGACGTCTATCAGATATACACCATGATCCTTCTCAAGTGATTAGTCATCCAACAATGAATATTTCAACAAATAAAGGCTCTAAAATTATTAAGAACGCCATTACAAAGTACTAGGTTTATTTTAGGCATTTATCTTTCAAATAACAACACCAGAAAGTCAGAACTGTAGCTAATATCCAACTCTCCAAAAAAAGAAAGGCTGCTATGTTAGGCATTTTCCAACCAAAGACAGATTATGGAAGGTAGGTTCAACATGGTGCTGGTCAAAATCAAACTAGAAAAGAACTACAAATATACACAGCACCTCTCCTGTGTATTGTAAAAAAAAAAGAAGACTGTAGAAAAGAACATTTACTTCAGATGCTGTGTGAGAACAAATGAAACCTCTACTTCAGTCGCAAACTGGAATTACAGCTAGTTTAAAAACATAGATCTCTGTGTGTGAACAGATGAAAAATACACAGAGCTGCACAGGTTCCAACAGATGCACCTTTTTAGACATGTTACCAATGGCATCTTCTCACAACTCTTTCTTAACCGGCCTTTACTTAGTTATTATCCTCTTAAGTGGTACTGACATTTATGTGCTGACAGCTAACTTTACTAGAGGATGGATTCTAGAGAGAACATGTTCCATGAACTAGCTGTCTGTCCATTTTTTTCCAGGAACCTCTGTTCATCAGCTTATCAGTGATTAAATGCTTGCAGGAAATGGATATTTTTCCAACATGATGACGGATGAAACCAATCAAGGGGATTTTCATAATTATAGCAACACATATGTTGACCAACAGTCACAGGCAATTGAAGAAGTTCCAGCAGCTCCTTCCGCGAGGCCAAACCATAAGAGATCCAAGAATTTCAGTGACCACGAAGATGAGGTTTTGGTTTCTGGGTGGCTGAATGTAAGCTTGGATCCGGTCGTAGGCAAAGATCAAAAGGGTGCCAAGTATTGGTCTCGTATATATGAGTACTTCAATGAACACAAGACGTGCCCCTCTACGCGTACCATGAATTCGCTGATGCATCGGTGGGAGACCATACAAAAAGCTGTGAACAAATTTTGTGGATGTCTATCACGAATTGAGTTAAGACGTCAGAGTGGTACTACAATACAAGATAAGGTACTTTACTCACTATGCAGTACCAGGTTTTATTTCGACTATTTTATATTTATATATCATATATGAATATCCCTTGGATGTTGGTGTGTGCAGGTTGCAGAGGCATGTGCTTTGTACAAGTCTGAAGACGAACATCAAAGAGCATTCCAGTTCATGCATTGCTGGAATAAGCTGAGAACACAACCAAAATGGCTTGCTAAAATTGATGAATTGGCTGTTGGTAAAACATCTAACAAGAAGCAGAAGACAAGCTCAAATGCTGGCCCAAGTGCAAGTTTACCAAGTGAATTAGGAGAAGGTGAGGTTCAAGGCATAGAAGATAATGCACTGACAAGGCCAATTGGTAAGAAGAAGGCAAAAGCAGCACTGCTACAAGAGAAGAAAAAAAGTGTGACAACAACCTTAGAAAATATGTGGGTACAGAAGAAAGAAATTGATGGGGAGAAGGAGCTAAAAAAAGAGGAGAGGTTCAACAAAGCATTTGCTCTTGAACAGGATCGAGTTGCAAATGAAAAACTACTTATTGAGCTGAGGAGCCAGGAGGTCCAGTTGCAGAAAAGGAGGGATGAAGAGAGGATTATGACCATGGACCTTACTACCATGCCAGATGAACAAAAGAAATACTACATGTCCTTGCGGGCTGAGATCATGAGCCGACTATCTATGCCTAGTGCTTAATTACTATCATGTTTGTGTTTTGTTGATTTAGGAACTATTTTCCAACTACAGACTTATTTTATTCACTTTGGAACCTATTTACTCAGCTATTATCTATTATATGTCTATCGCTCTGTGAGTGGTTGGTGACATAAATTAATGTCAATTTAATTGCCGTGAGTGCATGGATATGGTCTTGTGCCTGTGCTATTTTTGAAAATAAATACTTGGTGAAAGTATTTGCTGCTAGTACCGTGAAAGACTGAATTATGTACCGTGCTAGTGCCGATTGACAAGATGATGTGTAGCGCATTTACTTGGCACTGGAGAAGCAATACATGGAGACTGAATGACTATGAAAGTAACAATTATTGAAAGAGAATTATGTATGTCTGTATGGTTTATCTCAAACTAAAAAAAATATAACGTAACAAAAATTATTGAAGCATAACGTAGCAAAAAATCCGGACAATTACTATGAACTATAGACAATCATTTGTAGAGGTCTGGATGATGTTGCCACAGGTGCTCAATGAGGTCATCTTGAAGCTGATTGTGAATATCTTTGTCCCTTATATTCCTGTAATTTTTAATAAACTCCTCAAGTTCAGGTGTTTCATCGTGAGAAATATTCACCTTTTCTCCCACCCCATCATAATTTAAATCATCTCCCTCATCGCGCTCATTCTCAACTATCATGTTGTGCATAATGACACAAGCCCTCATGATTTGTCCGATGGTATCTTGATCCCAAAATCGAGCTGCCCCCCTAACGATAGCGAAACGAGACTGTAAAACCCCAAATGCTCGTTCCACGTCCTTCCTACAAGCTTCTTGGGCAGTTGCAAAATATTTCTTCTTGCTACCTTGTGGTTCAGGTATACTCTTCACAATTGTAGCCCACGAGGGATATATGCCATCAGCAAGATAATAACCCATTGTATATTCATTATTATTAATGGTATAATTCACCTTTGGAGCTTGACCTTCAGCTAGCCGTGCGAATAAAGAAGACCGGTGCAAAACGTTGATGTCGTTGTGGGAACCAGGCATCCCAAAGAAAGCATGCCAAATCCAAAGATCTTTATCTGCAACAGCTTCAAGTATAATTGTAGGCTCATGCACATGCCCGGTATACATACCTTGCCATGCCGAAGGACAATTTTTCCACCTCCAATGCATACAATCAATCGACCCAAGCATACCAGGAAAACCTCTACTCTCTCCAATGGCAAGTAATCTAGCAGTATCATCTTCATTAGGTGATCTCAAGTACTCATCTCCAAAAATCTCAACAACAGCACTGACAAACCTTCTCAGACTCTCAATAGCAGTACTCTCACCAATACGGATATAATCATCTGTAGCATCAGCTGCTACTCCATAAGTTAACATCCGAAATGCAGCGGTAATCTTTTGCAGACTAGAAAGGCCAAGCACACCGGCATCGTTTCTTTTCTGAACGAAATATTCATCATGTTGCTCTACGGCATTCCATATGCGTACAAACAGTGTACGCCTCATTCGAAACCTGCATGTCAAGAGTAATGAGACACATGTATAATATGAATTTTTTTTAAAATGGTCCAAATAAATCTATTGTTTACATACCGTCGTCTGAAATAACTATGTCCGTACGTAGGATCATCTGAAAAATAATCTTGATACAACCTCTGATGCCCCGTCTGTCTATCTCGCTGAAGTACTTGATGACCTATGATAGAACCACGATGTTTTGTTTCATCATCGGACTCATTCGCATTCACGGCCACATGAGTAATAGAGATTAAGAAATCATCACTGTCATCATCTGACGACGAATCCAACACTAGATGCATCGGAAAGCTTCGTCGATTCATAGCAATTCCCTTTCACCTATCTCGAATTATAGTTGGAGATCAAAGCAACTGTTTATCCTAGAAATTGGCGGCCAATCGTTACGACAGAATCCTCATTATAGCATGTGACGCAAAAAAAAACAAAATACAAATGATGCCTAATCATTACTGATTACCTTCATCCAGGACGTGGACTAGGAAGCACCGGGTACTGCGCACATCCAGGACGTGGACTAGGAAGCACCAGGTACTGCGCACATCCAGGACGTGGACGAAGCACCAGGTATCCTAGGGGCTGCCAGACCTGCGCCAGAGCTTCACCGTGCGCACACGCACCAGGTATCCTAGGGGCTGCCAGACCTGCGCCAGAGCTTCACCGTGCGCACAGGGGGCTGGCGGCGTCCGTGCGGGGCAGCGGCGTGGTAGGGTACCAGAGATTTTTGACGGGCTCCGGTACTGGAGAAAAAAAATTAACGGATACTAAATGGGCCCAATCCGATGACGTGGCCTCTTTTAAATTATTGGGGAGTAGTTTTTAGCGATCTGCTGTGGGCTGATATATTTTTTAGGAAAAATTGTTTTAGCATAGCCCCCAATACCTCGTTTTGGGGAAGAATTTTTTGGGGATCTGTTGGAGTTGCTCTTAGTGTTCGATTCGGGGTTTATGGCCTCTTCATGTCCAATTTTGGTTGATTAGATTTTTCCTCTTCTTGCTATTCATTACAATAGAACATGCATACAACATCCGTACACTCGTTTAGCCTTTCAATATTTCAGAGTCATTTTTTCTCAATCGATGTCTTTCAAATATTTTTCCTTCTGCGATAAAGGAGAATTTTGAAATGTGATATTTTAACACAGAATATTTATTGTCTCAATATTGCAAACTATTTGCAGGCACGTGGAACAACTAGTTGCAAGGGGAAAAAAGGCTGTAGCTGCGGAAGTTGTTAAAAGAGGGGCAAGTGTTTTCTATCTCTTTGTACGACTGGCGATTTTTTTTGCCTGGACACCAGATCGATATTTATTGCAATGGACCTTGTTTTTTTTAATTATTATGGGCCATTATATACAACTGGAAAGCTTGTTTTTATTGTGCCTTTTTTACTACCGTTATTGTAAGATCAGTCACGGATAAATAGTTGGGTTTCTAATATTTTTAAGAATGAACAAAACTAATTTAAGAATAGTAGAATACCACAAACAAACATGCAGCTTTTTTGTGCAATTTTTTTATTAGTTTGATGCATGTTTGACAGTACATTTAGGTTCTTAAATCTTAATGATTGTGAACAGGCCGTTGGCTTATCAGGATTTCAGCAAGGACCACTTGTATCAAGTTTCAAGAAAAGAGGACAACATCCAAAGTTTGCATTCAACGTTGGAATATGTCAGCAAGATTTTTTTTCCCTGACACACCTGAATTAACCATGAGTAATAATGCATCTCGATGTGTCTGCGTTGTATTTTTATGTTGTATGTGTGAAATTGGTGTAAAAATTGATCAAACATTCAAAAATTGGATGTCTGCAATGGTAACAGATAGCTGGGCTTGTTACTGGGCTTAAATTTCTACACTGACAACATCAAACAGGCCCACAAAAATCCAAACAAGCCTAACGGGTCCGCAACATACAGATAACCGATGCGTTATTATTACTTGGCGAGTAGGAAACACGAAACAGAGGGAAATTATCCGAGGTAATAGATTGGTTGATAGGGAATCGTCGAATTTGAAACTCGAAGGTAAAAGCGAGGACACAAGATACAAATTTATACAGGTTCGGGCCGCCATTGTTGAAGCTGAGCTATTGATTTAGCATCCAATGGTTGATAATGGTGACTGATTGAAAAGCAAAATCTCAGTCACCTGACATGAAGACAGGTCCTAAATTTATTAACATCATTTTTATGTTATTAGTCTCCATTATTATTTTACTATTCGTAGTTAACATTGAAAAGATTTGATTTTAAAAAAGTCTAAACGTAGATATATTTTAGGACAGAGGGAGTACATTTTGGTCTACCTAGATTGGAAACCACTCACTCGCAAGGTGTCAAACTCTAGCTGTTTCGCACAGTTTTCTATTGCTCTACTATACTACGTTGCAAAAATGTGACGCATTGTAACAACCTTCTCTAGACGCAAATGGCTTGCACTTCTCCAGACGCCACTTCCAAATTTAAAACACCACACCGTGCTCTTCCATCGATCTAAATGGCCGGTTGCTTCAAGAAGATGGCCATGTCCTGTCTGTTCAAGCAAGCGTTAGTTTTTTTAGAGAGGACGGTGTTTTTTTTTGTTTTGTTTTTGCTTTGCGAGAGGAGAGGACGGTTGGCTAACCAAGCAGCTCAGCTCTCGTGCACAGCTCCACTGCCACAGAAATGCCAAACCGAGCCGGAGCCGCACCACTCACCGACAGGTGGTCCCAACACGGCAACGTAACCGCGCCACATGCCACCACAGTCCACAGCCATCGCACTCTCGAGACTCCCCCACCGGCCACCGCACTCTCCACTCCACCTCCCCTTTCCCCTCCCCCTCCTCGTCCTCGCTTCCAAGCCAAGCCAAAAAGCAGCGACGAGCCCCGCGCCGCGCGCGACCGCACCCACCACTCCACTACCCCCGCACGCTATAACTGCAGGCCCCCGCGGAGGCGCGTGACGCCGCCGACACCGCCGCGGGGTCGAGAAAGCCATCACCAGCCATGGCAAGCGGCGGCGAGGCGAAGGCCGCGGGCGCGGGGTACTACCAGTACCCTGGCTCGTACGGCGGCGGCGGCGGCCGGGGGTACGGCGCCGGGGACGACGAGCGGCAGTGGTGGCCGTGGCTCGTGCCCACCGTGCTCGTCGCCTGCATCGCGGTCTTCGCCGCCGAGATGTTCGTCAACGACTGCCCGCGCCACGGGAGCGCCCTCGGCGGCAGGGCCGGGTGCGTCGCGGCCGGGTTCCTCCGACGGTTCGCCTTCCAGCCGCTCCGGGAGAACCCGCTACTCGGGCCATCCTCCGCCACGTACGTCCCGTCACTCTCGCGATTGGCTTTCGGGTTCCGCTGGATTGTTTGGATTCGGTGCGAAATTGGGGTTTCGGGAGGGGTTTGTGCCGGGTCTGGTGCCAGATTTCGAGCCAAAGGTCACATTTTGGCTCGATTTCAAGCCTAAACGCCAGCAAAAGTTGGGGCTTTTGTACGGCCCGGAATCTTCCGCGTCTGGTTGCTGTTTACTTGGTCCTTTTTCCATTCAGATCGATTGGACATACGAGGGTCATTGTGCCATGGTGACTATTTATAGATCTTTAAAATGACGAGTAAATGATGCAAACTGCTCCCCTTGTAGCAAGTAGATTTCTACCGAAACATTCGATTTAGCCTAATAGCTTCAGCGTTGGCAAAGTCAATACCTGAACAATTCAGATTCAGTCAGCATTGGAATGTTCTATTCTTCAGAGATTTGTCTTCTAGTGTCTACGTCCCTTGCTGACAGTTAAAAACTGCTGCTAGTACACTTTTGATAGATACATCTGTATTTTTTTCTCAATTAGAATGGGCAGTTAAGTGACCAGGTTATATTGCCATTTTAGACTTTTGTATTCGAACTGTTACCTCGTGCAAGATCATGCAAGATCTGGATTGTTTTTTTATCTTTAGCTGTGAGAAAGGTTATTTTATCTGTGCTTGTTCTCTTCCCATCATGTGAGACAGTTTATTAGAGACCAACCTGAGACCAGGACTGCATTCTCTTGAAACTGTACTATTGTGCATTGTGTGAATCTAAAATATAACAATCCGCACCAAGGTTTTGTTTCAAAATTTCCATTCTTTTGGGCAGCTTGGAGAAGATGGGAGCTCTTAATTGGGCCAAAGTAGTTCATGAGCACCAAGGATGGCGCCTCATTAGCTGTATATGGCTCCACGCTGGGCTAGTCCACCTGGTAGTCAACATGCTAAGCTTGGTATTCATCGGAATCCGACTTGAGCAACAATTTGGGTTTGGTGAGCTTCTTGTTTGAAATTGTTGGTTCGCATTGTCATTACCACAGTATCAACCTTTTCGGTTCGAGTTCAATACTTGTCCATCTATTGTTTTGCAATATTAATCTTTGTTCGGACGATGTACTTTATGTTTTAACATTGAAACACTGTTAGCTGATTCTGTCTTGGAACTTATGGAAAGCTGAAGTAAATCTGAAGTAAGTAGACATGGAGTATTTCTTTTCTGCCATGGCTTTGTGGTGGAACCACTTAATAGGTTTCTGAATGCACTATTTATTTTTAGGATTTCAACATGAGAATGTTGCTTTCATTTAAGAAGTAATCCAAATATGACTTTTTTTATTGGTATTCATTTAAGGAGTAGTCAGGTTTTACATGTTATTAGGGATCATTTTCTTTCCATTTTATGGTGGAGTTGGAATCATGCCATGTTTACCTTTCATCAAAACCTCTTGCATCTGGTTTGGCGGTAGTCTACTGTCAACTCACTCCAGTTTTCTGGCTTGCAAGTTCGCATTGGGGTCATCTACTTGATATCTGGTTTTGGCGGCAGTGTGCTCTCTGCACTCTTCCTACGGAGTAATTACATCTCTGTTGGTGCCTCTGGGGCTTTGTTTGGCCTCCTTGGATCTATGCTTTCGGAGCTTATTATGAACTGGACAATCTATTCCAACAAGGTCAGCAGGAGGCAGGAGGCATATATATGTGTACTGTTTTACCTGTTTGTGTTTTTCTCTCAGTTCTTTTTTTTTTGGCTAAGTTCCACACGATTCTCTTTTGCAGGCAGCGGCAATCGTAACTCTACTTTTCATAATTGCAATTAATTTGGCCATTGGGATATTACCCCATGCTGATAATTTTGCCCACATTGGTGGATTTGCTTCTGGATTTCTTCTTGGATTTGTGCTGCTCGCAAGACCTCAATTTGGTTGGATGGAACGCAACGAGCTACCTCAGACTAATCAAGCTCCAAAGTACAAATTGTACCAGTACGTCTTGTGGGTTGCTGCACTCATATTGCTGGTAGTTGGGTAAGTCTCAACCATCAAAGACAATTGCACATTCACACGAAATCTATAGTTCACATCTCACTTAGTAATAGACTAATAGGTGATGTGGTATCCACAGATAGCATTGTTGTATACTACTGCCGTACTTACTTTGCATTGTCGCTAGAAGAATCAAAACTTAAGCCTGACAAACGTGACTTTACGATGCAGATTTGTGATTATCCTGGCAATGCTCTTCAAGGGAAAGAATGGGAACGACAGCTGCCACTGGTGCCAGTACCTGAACTGCGTACCAACGTCCAGATGGAAGTGCAACACTTAGATGGTTCAGTTTTCCATCACCTCACGATGCAAAACATACGCCTCTTGTGGGAACCATTTTTGTGCCATCGTGTTTGTGGATAGCAAGACCAGCGTGCACGTCTTGTGCCTGAGTTCTCTATGGTTACGTGAAGTACAAATGTTCCTGAATTGTAACCTGAGCTTGTAACTGTGGATTTCGCCGCAATTCTTACATTGATTTCGCCAGCATTAGCTGCTGACTGCTGAACAGTGTAAAACCATTCTCACAATCTGATTGTCAGACATTGGTTGTGTCTCTAAACTTTGATAATTGTTGAAGGACAACACACAATCTATTAAATTTTTGAGTGTGTGAGCCTGAAGATCGCCAGCGTACGTACAGATATCATGTTTTGAAAACTAGGCCTTGTCATTTGCTGGGCCGGACGAGGAGCGAAGGAGAGAGTGAGACAGATAACTGTAGCTTCTCTTGGGCGGAGAATGCTAGTGTGGCAAACTAGTGTAGGCAACCACCTTGAGGTCCTTCATCCACCTCCTGACAGCGGGGTTATTCTCACTCTTTACCTCGGCGTCGGCTAGCAAGGACTGGACGGCCAGCAGATGTCGCTCCAGCTTGCGGCGGTCATCATCGACGCCCCACATGCGAGTGATGCTCTGGACGAGCACATCAGCAGCCTTGCCAGCCACTCTGGACACCATGGGCAGAAGCAGCGACTCAGCCATCTCAAGTTAACCTTTGCTCACAGGTTCTTCGATCAAGCACGACCTCCCAACCTATGACTATCAGCTTCGGCTTAGCTAGATGCAGGAGCCAGGAGGAGCAGATCGAGCAACAGCTGTGGAAAGAATGGGGATACTAGTAGGAGAAACAACAGGTGGCTGATATTCTGGTCACCAATGTCAATTGTCAACTGAAGCTGGACAAAAGCGAGTGGGTGACACTGACAAGTAAGACTAATGGGAGAACGCTACGCGCACAAGTTGACTGACTTGTGTGCGTGCCAATAGACCAAGGCCTTGTTTAGTTGGCAAATTTAGGAGGTGCCAAATTACTATGCCAGCACTGTAGCACACTGTAGCGTTTCGTTTGTATTTGTGAATTATTATTCAAATATTGACTAATTAGGCTCAAAAGATTCGTCTTGCAAAGTACAACAAAACTGTGCAATTAGTTTTTAATTTCGTCTACATTTAGTACTCCATGCATGTACCGCAAGTTTGATGTGATGGGGAATCTCCTTTTTGTATAGTGTCAAAGTTGGGAGTTGGGAGGTAACTAAACATGGCCCAATAATAGTAGTTGACTGGTTGAGTGTCAGCATCTCCGTGGGGGAGGAACCCGTTCAGGCATTTCTACAAGCACAACGCGTGCAGCTACAGGAGGGGAGAGAGGAATGGAATACGTGAGAACAGGAGCTTAGAAGAAAGAGGATACGACCTGATGCGAGGGCAGCACTTGGTACTCGGCGAGCTCAGTGCGCCACCACTACTGTCAAACTTGGACTGCAACAGCATCGGTGTATACAGCTCCATCTGTTTCCTGAATTCCTGTGAGCCGGATAAAAAAATGACGGTCACAATCGCTGTCAGTGGAAGAAATACAGGATCACAAATTCACACTGATTATAGATAAAGGCAGTGCGCACGCGCTCCCAATGTGACTATGTGAGCCAGCCGGCCGGCCAAGCATTTTTGCAGCAACAGGGATGGACGGTCGAGATGGGCAAGCGGCGATGGCCACCAAATGGAGGAAAGAAATTGGATTGCACAACCTTACAGGAGACAGCCAGCGCGTGCGCTCGGTGTGACGAGAAGTCCCATGGCCCGCTGGGTAATTTCTACGAGCACCCCGCGTTCATAGCACAGCTATGTGGCTACGCTATAGGAGAGGCGACATGAGAAGGTAGAGGAAGTGAGACCGACGGACCGAGAGTGTGCGGGACCTGAGGAAGAGCAGAGCAACCATCCGGCGGCCGGCGTGCGCCCAACGAAGGACCAGCAGGGGCGCGAGCGGCGACGGCCCAAGGGCCCCAGCAGCAGTTGATGAACAGACGCACGGTCGCTGCGCGGTTAACCCGGCGCCCGGCGGGATCGGGAGAATCAAACCGCCTTGTCATTTGCTGGGCCGGACGAGGAGCGAAGGATGCTTGTGTGGCAAACAGTTTCAGTGTGCGGCTGCTCGAGAACAAGTGTGGCAAACAGTTTCAGTAATCGCTTGCACACAAAACAACAAACTTCCTTAGTTCTCTAGTAGCAAAATTTGGCCATAACCCATTCCACGGCAAGGTGAAAACTCTCTGATTACAGGGTCAAACAGATACTATAAAATCTTCTGGACATCATTCGCAAACAACAAATAAATCGTCCGATATCTTCAGCTATTTGCCTGAGACCCAACCTCCGGTGGATGCTCTCTTTCTTGGGCGTATTTTCAGACACGGCTCTTGTTCTCGACACGAGATGATCTAACTGCATGATCACAACATGATTCTAGTCCCCTCATCAAGATATGCACACAGGCCCGCATGCCACCGCTCAGCAGTGCGTCCCATATATACTTCCTACTTTCCTTTCAAAACGTTGAGCATAATTTGAGGTATCACGATGTTCCGAGTTTTCTTCATCCCGGTGTTTTCTTCATGTGCTCGATCATCCTGCACTGCTGCACAAAGGGCAAGCAAACCATTAGTCGCAGTATTCATGCACGGGTCACAATATGACCGCAGATCAAATATTTCACCACAATGAAGTTTCACTATGGTAACCTGCAGTTCACATAATATATATATGGCTCTAACGATGTAAAACGGATTAATCAGGAAGCAAAGCCACCATTAATCATGGTACTCCTACCGATCTACCGATTAATCATGTAAAACGGATTATTCAGGAAGCGCACTTGCACATTTCTGATGAACAGCACATTTCTGATTAATCAGGTGTTGGACTAGATGTTCACCTGTGCATTTCACGTGCCTTGATCAGCGAGACAAGAAGAAGCTTCCGTGGCACAGAATGGAACAGGCTTCTAATTTTTTGTATTGTCCTTTGCCGAGAAACGATAATGCTTATGGAGCACCGCATCCAGTGATCACCGTCTGAAGGCATCACCACGTCTACCAGCAAAAATGTATTTAACAGAATTAGTTGATGCGAGCTAGATCAATAACAGAATTAGTTGAAGCGATCAAGTCAAAGTACTCCCCACCTTCAATGTATTTATCGGGAATAGAAGCGATCAAGTCAAAATACTCCCCACCTTCTCTGCAACGCCTCTGCAGGTCAGGGCAGCCATCTATGCGTAGGTGTTTGAGGGTCGGGCGCCGCTGCAGGAGACCCCGTGGAAATTCCTCTATCCCTGGACAGTAGTCAATAGTCAACCTTGGGAGACTTGCAAGCTTATCACAATTCTCAATTTCTAGTTTTTCAAGCTGGGGAAACATCACCGAGCCAAGAATCTCTCCAGCACTATTTTCGGCCCATCTGTCCAACTCAGGCAAAAATAATAACTCCATCCTCTTTAGCTTGGGGAATATTTGCACAGAGGTATTGGCTTCCACGTCGATGTTCTTACACAACGTGGTCAACCTTTCCATGAACCGTAAACACAAATGCTCAAGAGAGGATGACAACCATACTATTGGCAGGTCCTTACATCCTCGGCATCCGGTCATAACGAGTTCTCTCAAGCACCGGAACATTTGAGGGTTTCTCATCCATTGTGAGATTGTGAGACCACCATACCTATGCACCTCCAAAATTTTTAGCTTATCATGAGGTTCAAGAGATTCCAATACTTGTTCATGATTAGTGGCCTCACCAATTGTAGACTTGTCATATTCATCACGACCATGATCCCAATACAACAACAGTTCATTTAGATTATGTTTCCCATGAAGATTGGCCTTTGACCCACACTTTACTTCCCGCAAGTTATACAGTTCCAACCTGTTGCCAATATGTCGTAGGTCTTCGAGCTCCTCGATTTCACATCCATCTTTTGTGCTCACAACAAATGTTGTTAATGTGCGAAGGTTGTGTAGTACACTAAGTTTTGGGGGCATTCGTTCCAAGCTACGACACCCCAAGAGATAAATATGGCAGAGCTTCCTCATAGTTCTCATACCCTTAGGTAAATATTGTAGTCGGGAGCAGTCATTAAGCCTCAAAGACAGTAAGTTATACAACATACAGATTGAGTCTGGCAAGCTGACAATCATCGAGCCAGAGAGATCAAGATACCGCAAATGTGCTATGCGTGTGTGTAACGCCCGCAGAAATCACTAATTAAAATCACCCGTTAAAAACCGTCTTTAAAATCTTTTTACCGCTGAGCTCCCGGAAATCGGAAACCTCCCCGGCGTTTTCGCCGTCCCGGTACCCATGCCGACCCCCACCTGTCTTTTTATCTATGCCCGCGAATCTCGCCGCGTGCCGGTGTCAGACGCCGTGCGCGTGCTCCGACCGCGTGCCGCGAGTGCCGCCGGTCTCCCCCTTTTTCTTTCTCTTTTTCTTCCCCTTTCTCCTTCCTCTTTTTCCTTCTTCTTTCTTCCTCCTTCTCCTTTCTTCTTCCTCCCTCCTTCTCTCTCTCCTTTCTTCTCCTGGCACCCGGCGCCCCACCCACTGGCGCCACTCCTTCGCCTGGCCCGGCGCCATTACTCCCGCCGGTGCGTGCGGCCACTGGCGCCACGCCGCCCGGCCGCCGTGGGCCCACGCCGAGCCACGTGCCGCTGCCGGCGCCGGTTCCCCGGCCGGACCGGCCCCGCCGGCCACTCCGCCGTACGCCGGACCTAGCCTCGCTCCTTGCCGTGCCACCGCCGCAACGCCACCCCCCCAGCCCCACGCCACCGGCTCGGCCTGCCGGCCCCTACCCCGTGCGCCGGCCCCGCCGGCCACTCCGCCGCACGCCGGCCATCCGGTCCCCCACCACCGGAGCCTCCCCTGCCGCCTATAAAAGGGCCGGCCCTCGCCGGTCTCCCCCCTACCCACCACCACCGCCACCTGCCACACCTCCACTCCGGCCACCAGCGCCGCCGTGAGCCACCGCCGCCACAAAGCCGCCGCCGCCGGTACCTCCTCCACCCGAGCCACCGCCACCAAAATCCCACCGCCGGCCGCCCTCCTCCCGTGCCGAGACTCCGAGGTGAGGGGCCAAATGGAACTCCCTTCCACCACCGCCCCCGGCCCGAGGCTCGCCGCCGGCGGAGCCCCGCCGACCGGCCGCCGCCGACCCCCCCCAACTTCTCTCTCTCTCTCTTTTCCTTCCTGGAGGAAGAAGAAGAGATAAAAGCCTCCCAATTTCGATCCGACCCTCAAGTTTCCCCAAATTACACACAGGCCCCTCCACTTCCAAAAGAAATTACAAATAGGTCCCTGGTTTATTAAAAATCAGCCCTAAACCTCCGTTTAAGCCCCGAATCCTTGTTTAACCCGTCATTTCATGCGCCAAACTTCCTCCAATTAATCCCAAAATTCACCACGTCATCCTCCAGAATACTTTCGCCGATCCATATCCAAATTTCCCAAAAATAATCCCTCTACCTATTTTCCGTTTGCATTTCCTGTTCGGAGCTCCCGGTTAAAAACCGTTTTCTCTTTTATTTATTTGTGTGTCCGTTTGTGTGTGCCGTAGATAGCGGATTGCCCGAGGAGGAGCCCGAGGAAGAGTTTGACCGCGAGCCCGAGCCCGAGGACCAGTACCGCGAGCCGGAACCCCCGGAAGGCTTTGAAGACGGCAAGTCCAATCTCACCCTTTTGATGCATACTTAATACCTAGTTTTTCAAACACAACCTATTGGCCTGTTTTACAAAATGCATATTATTTTATCGCAAGACATGGTTGGATAGCCACCCCTTGATTGTTATGAACATTCCTTGTTGTCCTATGCTTATCTCTAAATATGACTCGCTCTGTTTAGTTGATAACCACTGCTAGCACGCTTAGGAACTTGTTACTCAACTACAATCATTATTACAATGGTGTTTTCGGAAAATAAATGTGTGGATGTGTCCAAGTAAGGATAATGGCTTTTGGTTCGGGAAAAGAAATGTGTGGACGGGATGGATGGGTGTTCCTTGTGTGGGATGCCCAGTCGTTGTGCTCGTACCTTGGTGGTTGAGCAATGTTGGGAGATATCCATCCGGTCATAATTAAGGACCGAGTTAATGTGTCATCTTGCCTAATTCCACTATCGTACAACCACTCGACCGTTGTATGGGCAACGGCTTAGCATAAATCCCACTAGCTGGATGGTTAGTCCTCAGGAGTGCTGGTGAGCAACGGGAACCCACGGAAAAGGATTAAGATCTTGGTGACTTGAGTCCCGGTTACGGTCTCCAGAATGAGCCGTGGACCCCTTGGGTGATCCGTGAGAGCTAGCCAGTCTTAGCTAAGGTGGGTAATGGCTTTGTTAGGATCCGTACCGTCACTAAGGTGATTGCGCTACGGTACCCTACTTGTGGGAAAAGTGTACACCCTCTGCAGAGTAAAAACCTATCCGGGTAGCCGTGTCCACGGTATTGGACGAATTACGGCTTGGTCACATAACTAGTGTTTGGGCAAGAATGTCATGAGTGTGTGTGTGTGTAATTTCAGAAGAGTCCGGCAGTTGTGCCGAGCGCTATGACGGATGGGGAGTCCGATAGCGATAAAAGCTTGGAACCTTTGTGTAGGATCAACCCCACTCAGTATTTCGGGTATAAAAGGGAACTTTACAAAACCTTTCCGAAAACGATCCCCTGCATGTGTTAAAAATTAGCTTTTCCGCAAAATAAACCTTAGCCTACCCTTGTTATACTTGTGCATAATCTTGCTTGTATCCCCCTCCGTGGATGGGGTTGGACTTGTTGAGTACGTTAGTACTCACCCTTGCTTCATTACTACAGAAGAAGACCCCGAGTTCGTCGCAGAAGACCTCGAGTAGAGGTTGTGTCCGCACCCGACGCTGCCTGTGGTGTTGCCCTGCCCAAGATGCTGCTGCTGCCGTGTAGTCCCGAGTGCTGCCTTTTGGCGGTCGCTTGGTTAGCCGCCGTTGTCTATTTACTGTTTATCGCTGCGTGGCTTTCACGCCCACTCCCTCGGGAGTTGTACGGTAACTGAATTATCTGTCGAATAAATGTGTTATCAGCCTCCTGGGACTGATATTTGTATCACATTTAGTCTCTACTTATGTAGGGACGCTTCAGGTGGTATCAGAGCCGTCGTTGGCTGTAGGACGCGACCTTAGGATCGGATTAGCCCTTTTTGACCAAAACAAAAGAATTACAAAATTTCTTCCTACCTCTGCTCTATTGTGAAACTAATTTGTGCCCCGGATCTTTTCCAGATGGCCGAGGAAGGATGGGTCAACAGCCACTGCCTGGAGGAGCCTGGTTTTCCCAGATTGCTATTCGCCTGCATGGACCGCCTTGGGATTTACGAGCGTCCGGAGTACACCAGCAGGGAGTACGAGGACCGCGGGACCCCTCGGTGTGAGATGATTATCTACATCGGGCGGAGTAGCCGCTACCCGGACATCCAGCCATGGAATGTGACTGCCACTGGCTTCCGGCACAAGGATACTTATCAGGTGGCAGCCCGGAAGGCCCTCCGTTTCCTGTGCCAGATTTATGAGAGGCACATTGGCCGCACTCCGATGAGGTTCTACCCGCCTGTCAAGAAAAACCGCCCGGTTTGGTTGGCCCGGGTACGGACCTTGGAAGGACGTGGACAGCGCGAGGATGACCCCACTGTGCTGCACATGGCTGCCTATCTTCTCACCTTGGACGAGCTCTACGACGAACAGGCTGCTAAGCTGAAGCAGCAGACCCGTAGGGCCGAGGACGCAGAGGTTATGGTGAGGAGGCTTCAGGTGAAGTTAGCCGCTGCCGAAGCCCGAGCCGCAGCCGCTCAAAGCAACGAGGCCATTGCCGTTGAGGCTCTCAAGGAGGCTGAGGATCGGCACACCAAGGAACTGAAGGATGCCCACCTCACCATTCGTGCCAGAAGGAGGATGGTGGCCATCGAGGATGACGAGGCCCCGATCCTCGAAGGGATCCCCATCGCCCCAGGGCCCAGTAAGCGGAAGAGCCCGGACGCCACCCCGGCACCACCCCCTTCGGAAAGGAACTCCGAGGTGTCGGATGGAGTGGTTCCCGAGACCCCTCCCACGGGCGGGACTCTGAAGGATGAAGTGCTGGCCCTTCTCCTTCCATTGGAAGATCACTCAGTCCAGGGAGAAGACTCGCCCCGCGAGTAGTATGCCCAGCCAGAATTGCCCAAGGGATGAAGCCGTCATGGTCCACAGTTTAGAGTTGTACCCCTTCAGTTGTGTTGCTGTAACCGGTCGTGTAGTGCGTGTTTTGGCCTTACCCCAGCCGTGTTGTACCCCCGTGGCAAATTAAATAAAATCGCTTGTGTTTGTTGCTTGTTAGTCTGTGTGTTTGTCGACAGGAGGTGGATTCTGTCTCTTCGAAAATACGAAATAACCACTTTAAAGATCACTAAAATCCAAATCATACTCTCATAAAAGTCTCACCCAATCTGCAGATGCCGCCCAAGCGTGCCACCAGGACTTCCCCAAGCCAGGCCCATGCCACCCCCAGTGCAGAGAGGCAGCCAGAAAGGCAAGAACCGCCTCCGGCGGCACTTCCTGAGGAGCAGGAAGTGAGCCAGCCTGAAGGAAGGGGAGAAAGTCAGGTGGGGACACAGCAGCCACCACCCCCACCGGTTATTGATCTGGTTCAAGTAATGAACAACCAGACCCTTCTACTGGAAGCTCTAGCCAACGCCATCACTCGCCAGAGGCCCCGCGGGCAGAACATGAACGAGAAGTTAACGGACTTCCTCCGGACCAAGCCACCCACTTTTGGCGGGTCTGTCAACCCTCTTGACGCAGATGACTGGCTGCGTGTCATCCAGAGGAAGCTGGAGCCATTTGGTTGTGAGGGCAGGGACAAAGTTCTCTTGGCTGCCCACCAGCTCACTGGAACTGCCCTAGCTTGGTGGGAGAATTACTGCTCTGCCGCCCAGGATGCCTCTACTATCATCTGGGATGAGTTCGTGACGGAATTCCGTCGCTACCACATCCCCGCCGCCACCATGAAGCGTAAGGCGGATGAGTTCCGTGAACTCCGTCAGGGCAACCGCACGGTGGAGGAGTACACCTTCCAGTTCATGGAGCTGGCCCGTTATGCTCCAGAGGAGGTGGACAAGGATGAGAAGAAGCAGGACATGTTCAAGAAAGGCTTGAACGCGGAGCTGAGGACCCTGCTCACTCCCCAGATCTACCCCGACTTCAACACCTTGATGAACATGGCCATCTTAACTGAGAGGGCCAAGGCAGAAGAGCGGAGGGACAACAAGCGTCGGTTCCTGGAAAACAAGGCACACCAACAGGACCGATTCCAGAAGCCAAGGAGCTTCGGTCACCCCTTGCCCAGATCCCAAGCTCCCATGCATTATCGGACCCAGTCCCAAGCATCTGGTTCGCATCAGACTGCTGCCCCATTCCGGAGCCAGAACTCCATCAAGGCCCCACAGAGCAGCGCCAGCCAGGTCACCAGTAATGGTAGGGCATGCTTCAACTGCAGAGAGACAGGGCATTTCATCGCCAACTGCCCCTATGCCAACAAGCCAGCAGCATCAGCCCTGTCCAACTCAGTAGCTGGGCCCAGGGTCGCATTGTCAGGAGCCAACCGTGTGCCAGTCCGCAGCAGTGGCAACCCCAGCAACAACAACAGCCAGCAGATGAGGCCGCCCCAGCAGTCATTCGGACGAGCCCGCGTCAACCACATCGGCGCGCAGGAGGCTCGCGACGCTCAAGGCGTGGTACTCGGTGAGTTCCTAGTCAGCTCAGTCTTGGCAACAGTACTTTTTGATTCTGGAGCATCACACTCCTTCATATCCTCAAGTTTTGTGGAGAAACACCATATACCTACAGTACTACTAAAGTTACCCCTATTAACCCGGACCCCTGGGGCCGACATTCAGTGTCGACTAGGCTGTTCCCGGGTAAGGATCAATTTAAGTGGGGTAGAATTTCTAGCGGATCTGGTAGTACTTAAGTCTAAGGGGATAGAGGTGATCCTTGGAATGGATTGGTTAAGCCTGCATGACGGCCATATAGGGTGTGCTGATAAGGTAGTGCACTTGACCAATCGAGATGGTGTGCAAGTTACTTGTCACACTAAGGGAAGTGGCCCAGACCCCATGGTGTTCAGCATGGAGACCAAGACCATAGAAGAAGTCCCGGTGGTGAGTGGATACCCGGACGTCTTTCCTGAGGAATTACCTGGGATGCCCCCTGACCGAGACATAGAGTTCGTAATTGACCTTGTCCCCGGAACCTCCCCTATAGCCAAGAGACCCTATAGAATGGCAACCCCAGAGTTAGCCGAGCTGAAGAAACAGTTGGGAGAGTTGCAACAGAGTGGTTTTATCAGGCCCAGCTCATCCCCGTGGGGAGCCCCCGTGCTTTTTGTCAAGAAGAAAGACGGGAGTATGAGGATGTGCGTGGATTATCGCGCATTAAATGAAGTCACCATTAAGAACAAGTACCCCCTCCCTAGAATAGATGACTTGTTTGACCAACTAAAGGGAGCCAAGTATTTCTCCAAGATAGATCTGAGATCGGGGTATCATCAGCTCAAGATCAAGGAGAGCGACATTCCGAAGACCGCCTTTGTCACCCGCTATGGTCAATTTGAGTTTACAGTGATGTCCTTTGGATTGACCAATGCACCTGCTTACTTCATGAACCTCATGAACAAGGTTTTTATGGACGAATTAGATAAGTTTGTCGTAGTCTTTATCGACGACATACTTATCTATTCCAAGAGTGTTCAAGAACATGAACACCACTTACGGGTGGTCTTGGAAAAATTGAGAGCCCACCGACTTTATGCTAAATTCAGCAAGTGCGAATTTTGGCTTGAGAAAGTGGCATTCCTTGGTCATATCTTGACCGCGGAAGGAGTAGCAGTTGATCCTGAGAAGGTGGAAGCCGTCTCCAACTGGCAGCAGCCCACTAATGTTAGTGAAATCAGCAGTTTCCTGGGTTTAGCTGGATATTATCGGAGGTTTATTGAGGGATTCTCCAAGATAGCCCGGCCCATGACAGAGTTGCTTAGAAAGGACAAGAAGTTCACCTGGACCGAGTCATGTGAGAGGAGTTTCCAGGAGCTGAAGAGAAGGTTGACAACAGCCCCAGTACTGACCTTGCCAGATATCCAACGAGACTTCGTCATCTACTGCGATGCATCTCGACAAGGATTAGGCTGTGTCCTCATGCAAGATGGGAAGGTTGTGGCATATGCTTCCCGACAGCTTAAGCCCCATGAGCAGAACTACCCAACCCATGACTTAGAATTTGCAGCCGTAGTGCATGCCCTCAAGATCTGGAGACATTATCTGATTGGGAATAAGTGTGAAATCTACACCGACCATAAAAGCCTAAAGTACATCTTTACCCAACCCGATCTGAACTTAAGGCAGAGGAGGTGGCTAGAACTGGTAAAGGACTACAACCTAGAAATCCATTACCACCCCGGCAAAGCTAACGTTGTAGCTGATGCCCTGAGCAGAAAGTCCTATGGACAGCCCGGACCCGAGAGTGTCCATCTACGTGAGGAAATGGCCCAGTTGAATGTGCATATCATTCCCCAGAATGCTAGCCGTAGGCTAAGTGTCCAGCCCACATTGGAGGTTAAAATTCGAGAAGCCCAGGGTTCAGACCAAGATCTAGTAAAAATCCGCAAGCAGACCGGAGAAAATAAAGCCCCGGATTTCAGGGTAGATGATAAGGGAACCTTATGGTATAAGAACAGAATTTGTGTCCCTAAGGACGGAGAATTCCGGCAGACCATCATGGATGAAGCCCATAACTCAGCATACTCCATTCACCCCGGATCCACTAAGATGTACATGGACCTAAAACAGAAATACTGGTGGAACGGGATGAAGGCAGACATAGCTCAGTTTGTCGCCCGGTGCGATACCTGCCAAAGAGTCAAGGCCGAGCACCAGAAGCCAGCCGGCTTGCTACGACCCTTGCCTATCCCGGTTTGGAAGTGGGACGAGATCGGCATGGATTTTGTAGTAGGTTTGCCCAGAACCCAGAAAGGAAATGACTCCATATGGGTAATAGTGGACCGACTCACCAAGGTTGCTCACTATCTGCCCGTACGGACCACTTACGGTGGGGAGAAACTGGCTCGACTTTACGTCGACAACATAGTGAAGTTGCATGGAGTGCCCAGCCGGATCGTCTCAGATAGAGGAACTCAGTTCACCTCTAGGTTTTGGAGGAGTTTGCATAAAGCCATGGGCACCAAACTGGATTTTAGTTCAGCTTATCACCCCCAGACCGATGGCCAAACCGAACGGGTAAATCAGATCATGGAAGATATGTTAAGATCGTGTGTCCTCACCTATGGAAAGGATTGGGAACAAAGTCTACCCTATGCAGAATTCTCATACAACAATAGTTACCAAGCCAGTCTAGGCATGTCACCATTTGAGGCCCTTTATGGTAGAAAGTGTCGGACCCCGTTGATGTGGTCAGAAGTCGGAGAGCGTTCCCTAGTCGGACCAGCTTTTATCAAGGAGGCAGAAGACCGTGTAGCAGAAATCCGAGAGAAGTTAAAGGCTGCACAGTCTAGACAGAAGAGCTACTCTGACAAAAGAAGACGAGAATTGTGCTTCAATGAGGGAGATTTTGTCTACCTCAAGGTATCCCCGATTCGGGGTACGCGGAGGTTTCAGGTGCAAGGAAAGCTAGCCCCTCGGTATATTGGACCATACCAGGTGTTAAAAAGAGTTGGCGCCGTAGCATACCGTATCCAACTGCCCGAAGAAATGTCGGATATACACCCGGTATTCCATGTCTCCCAGCTAAGAAAATGCTTGAGAGTACCGGAGGAACAAGTACCGGTGGAAACAATAGACCTACAAAAGGACCTTCGGTATCAAGAAGTACCTGTCAAGATTTTGGACACTGTCACTAGAAGGACAAGGAATACAGCAGTCCGGATCTGCAGAGTACAGTGGAGCAGGCATGGCGAAGAAGAGGCCACGTGGGAACGCGAGGACGCGTTAAAGAAGGAATTTCCCCATCTCTTCAGGACTCAGTCGAATCTCGAGGACGAGATTCAATCTAAGTGGGGTAGGTTTGTAACGCCCGCAGAAATCACTAATTAAAATCACCCGTTAAAAACCGTCTTTAAAATCTTTTTACCGCTGAGCTCCCGGAAATCGGAAACCTCCCCGGCGTTTTCGCCGTCCCGGTACCCATGCCGACCCCCACCTGTCTTTTTATCTATGCCCGCGAATCTCGCCGCGTGCCGGTGTCAGACGCCGTGCGCGTGCTCCGACCGCGTGCCGCGAGTGCCGCCGGTCTCCCCCTTTTTCTTTCTCTTTTTCTTCCCCTTTCTCCTTCCTCTTTTTCCTTCTTCTTTCTTCCTCCTTCTCCTTTCTTCTTCCTCCCTCCTTCTCTCTCTCCTTTCTTCTCCTGGCACCCGGCGCCCCACCCACTGGCGCCACTCCTTCGCCTGGCCCGGCGCCATTACTCCCGCCGGTGCGTGCGGCCACTGGCGCCACGCCGCCCGGCCGCCGTGGGCCCACGCCGAGCCACGTGCCGCCGCCGGCGCCGGTTCCCCGGCCGGACCGGCCCCGCCGGCCACTCCGCCGTACGCCGGACCCAGCCTCGCTCCTTGCCATGCCACCGCCGCAACGCCACCCCCCCAGCCCCACGCCACCGGCTCGGCCTGCCGGCCCCTACCCCGTGCGCCGGCCCCGCCGGCCACTCCGCCGCACGCCGGCCATCCGGTCCCCCACCACCGGAGCCTCCCCTTCCGCCTATAAAAGGGCCGGCCCTCGCCGGTCTCCCCCCTACCCACCACCACCGCCACCTGCCACACCTCCACTCCGGCCACCAGCGCCGCCGTGAGCCACCGCCGCCACAAAGCCGCCGCCGCCGGTACCTCCTCCACCCGAGCCGCCGCCACCAAAATCCCACCGCCGACCGCCCTCCTCCCGTGCCGAGACTCCGAGGTGAGGGGCCAAATGGAACTCCCTTCCACCACCGCCCCCGGCCCGAGGCTCGCCGCCGGCGGAGCCCCGCCGACCGGCCGCCGCCGACCCCCCCCAACTTCTCTCTCTCTCTTTTCCTTCCTGGAGGAAGAAGAAGAGATAAAAGCCTCCCAATTTCGATCCGACCCTCAAGTTTCCCCAAATTACACACAGGCCCCTCCACTTCCAAAAGAAATTACAAATAGGTCCCTGGTTTATTAAAAATCAGCCCTAAACCTCCGTTTAAGCCCCGAATCCTTGTTTAACCCGTCATTTCATGCGCCAAACTTCCTCCAATTAATCCCAAAATTCACCACGTCATCCTCCAGAATACTTTCGCCGATCCATATCCAAATTTCCCAAAAATAATCCCTCTACCTATTTTCCGTTTGCATTTCCTGTTCGGAGCTCCCGGTTAAAAACCGTTTTCTCTTTTATTTATTTGTGTGTCCGTTTGTGTGTGCCGTAGATAGCGGATTGCCCGAGGAGGAGCCCGAGGAAGAGTTTGACCGCGAGCCCGAGCCCGAGGACCAGTACCGCGAGCCGGAACCCCCGGAAGGCTTTGAAGACGGCAAGTCCAATCTCACCCTTTTGATGCATACTTAATACCTAGTTTTTCAAACACAACCTATTGGCCTGTTTTACAAAATGCATATTATTTTATCGCAAGACATGGTTGGATAGCCACCCCTTGATTGTTATGAACATTCCTTGTTGTCCTATGCTTATCTCTAAATATGACTCGCTCTGTTTAGTTGATAACCACTGCTAGCACGCTTAGGAACTTGTTACTCAACTACAATCATTATTACAATGGTGTTTTCGGAAAATAAATGTGTGGATGTGTCCAAGTAAGGATAATGGCTTTTGGTTCGGGAAAAGAAATGTGTGGACGGGATGGATGGGTGTTCCTTGTGTGGGATGCCCAGTCGTTGTGCTCGTACCTTGGTGGTTGAGCAATGTTGGGAGATATCCATCCGGTCATAATTAAGGACCGAGTTAATGTGTCATCTTGCCTAATTCCACTATCGTACAACCACTCGACCGTTGTATGGGCAACGGCTTAGCATAAATCCCACTAGCTGGATGGTTAGTCCTCAGGAGTGCTGGTGAGCAACGGGAACCCACGGAAAAGGATTAAGATCTTGGTGACTTGAGTCCCGGTTACGGTCTCCAGAATGAGCCGTGGACCCCTTGGGTGATCTGTGAGAGCTAGCCAGTCTTAGCTAAGGTGGGTAATGGCTTTGTTAGGATCCGTACCGTCACTAAGGTGATTGCGCTACGGTACCCTACTTGTGAGAAAAGTGTACACCCTCTGCAGAGTAAAAATCTATCCGGGTAGCCGTGTCCACGGTATTGGACGAATTACGGCTTGGTCACATAACTAGTGTTTGGGCAAGAATGTCATGAGTGTGTGTGTGTGTAATTTCAGAAGAGTCCGGCAGTTGTGCCGAGCGCTATGACGGATGGGGAGTCCGATAGCGATAAAAGCTTGGAACCTTTGTGTAGGATCAACCCCACTCAGTATTTCGGGTATAAAAGGGAACTTTACAAAACCTTTCCGAAAACGATCCCCTGCATGTGTTAAAAATTAGCTTTTCCGCAAAATAAACCTTAGCCTACCCTTGTTATACTTGTGCATAATCTTGCTTGTATCCCCCTCCGTGGATGGGGTTGGACTTGTTGAGTACGTTAGTACTCACCCTTGCTTCATTACTACAGAAGAAGACCCCGAGTTCGTCGCAGAAGACCTCGAGTAGAGGTTGTGTCCGCACCCGACGCTGCCTGTGGTGTTGCCCTGCCCAAGATGCTGCTGCTGCCGTGTAGTCCCGAGTGCTGCCTTTTGGCGGTCGCTTGGTTAGCCGCCGTTGTCTATTTACTGTTTATCGCTGCATGGCTTTCACGCCCACTCCCTCGGGAGTTGTACGGTAACTGAATTATCTGTCGAATAAATGTGTTATCAGCCTCCTGGGACTGATATTTGTATCACATTTAGTCTCTACTTATGTGGGGACGCTTCAGTGTGAGCTCCATATGGACGATCGAAGTATCTCCACAACGAATACTCAATGCTCTTGATGGCATCAGTTTTGACTTCATCATCAGATCCTTGTACGATGATGGTGCCGTCAACAAAGTGCGAAGATACATGGTGCCTCCGAGTAACTGGCTGATTTTGTTCAATTGATCATCTCTCAAAATATGCAAGTGACAGATGTCATTTACAGGCAGGTTTTGCTGAATTAACTCTTCCGCATTTGCACATTCATTTGCAACATCTTTTGCAAGGTCATGCATCAAGTCGTGCATTTTACATACATTTATCTCTTGACGATAGGGGCCCTCACTAATATCACATCTTGAAAAAGGACCTCCAAACCAATTCGTTGAAGATATGTTCCCTTTTTTGTGTCAAGTCCATCGTCCCCTCTTCATGAACATAACCGTTTGCCATCCATAGTTGAATCAACATGTCCTTCTCCATCTCATAGTCCTTGGGGAAAACTGAACAGAAGGCAAAGCATTGCTTCATCTCAGGGAACAAGTGCTTGTAGCTCAGTTTTAATATGGGCAATACCTCATCTTTACCTCTATCGGTATCACTAATATTGCAATCTGCAATGGCCTCCCATTCCTGGATTTGTTGTTTTGAACTCATCAATCCACCCATTATCTTCAGTGCAAGAGGCAGTCCCTTGCACTTCTTGATCATACATCTGCCAATTTTGACAAACTGTAACACCCAAAATTTTGAATAATTTAAATTCATTAAAATTTGCTCAAATTAGGGTGTCATTTAATTTCTAGGCATTTAAATTCATTTTCTTTAATTCAATTAATTCATCCTAGGAATTATTTGTGCATTCATGCTGGTGCATTAATTTTGATTGCTTGAGTTTGATTCAAATTTTGAATTTCCAAATTTGAATTCAAATTTCCAAAACCCTTTTCTTTTTCCTTTTTCTTCTTTCTTTTCCTTTTCTCCTTCTTCCACTCGGCCGAAACCTCCCTTCCCTTCCTTTCTTTTTTTTCTCTCGGCCCAGCTCGCTCACCGCTCCGCCGGCCCCCTTCTCTTTTTCCTCATGCCAGCCCAGCACCCCGCCTCCTCCTCCGCTCGGCCTGCTCCTCCGTCCGCTCCTCCGCGCGGCCCGCGCACCGCGCGCCGGCCCATCGCTCCGCCCCGGCTCGCCGCTCGCCCGCGCCCCGCGGCCCACAAACACCGTGCCGGCCCACGAGGCCGCGCCAGCCCGCCTTCGCCCGCGGCCGCCGACAGGTGGGGCACACCATCGTCTCCCACCTCCGGCCGGACTCCGCCCGCAACCGCCGCGCGCCGTCTCCGCCTCGATCTCCATCCGCTCTGACTCCTTCGGGGGGGTTTAAACCCCGGGCCCTCTATCTCTAGCGCCCTATAAAAGCCGCCGCCTCCTCCCGATCTCCTCCGCCAAACACCAGCACTGCAGCTCACCTGAAACCCTAGCCGCCCGAGCTCCTAGCGCCGCCGCCTCTTCCCCACCGCCGTTCGCCGCCTCCGGTGAGCTTCCGTCGGCAAGAACCCCCAAAATGAGTTCGCCGTGTTCTCCTCTCTCTTTTGGTGCAAGCCGCGCGCCAAACCGTGCACCGGAGCGCTATTTCGGGTTACTCCGGCGACCCGCCGCCGCTCACCGTCGCGCCCCGCCGCTCGCCACCGCCGCCGCTCGCCGTCGCGCGCCGCCGCTCGCCGCCGCCGCCGCTCTGTTTCCCCGCCGCCGTCGCGAGTCGTCGTCGACCGCAGCCGTCGGATCAAGATCCGACGGTCAATCGCGGGTCAAATCAGACCGCGTACCGGTCAACTACGCCGCGCCGCGCCGCTTTTGCACTTAAGCCCCTGTCTTTTCCGCAAATCAACCCGCGGTCCAGATCGCGTTGAAAATAATTCCAGATCTGCCCTCGCATTTTTCGGTTTAACCCTTGAGCTTTCCAGAAATCAACCCGCCGTCCGGGTTTGATGTTTTTACGCGTCAGAACCTCGGTTTATACGCATAATTACGTATAAGCCCTCGGTTTTCGCGGATAGGCCCTAAAAGTTTTGTTTTTCTCACAGAAAAGTCCCTGGATCTTGTTTTAATCATATCTTTTGCATCTTAACTCCGTTTTTCGCGTTCTTTATATCCACGTGTTCGTTTTAAAGCGTAGATCATCTTTTCAAGCTTGTTTTCTCTGTTTGACTATGTTTGGTGTACTGTTTTCTTACTTTTGCCCATGTTTGCTTGTATGTGCTCGTGCGACGCGTGTAGATGCCCCGCAGTTCGAGGGAGTTGCAGATCAAGCCTTCGAGGAGTACGAACAGCAGGAGCAAGGCCAAGAAGGCAAGTCGTGTCCTTGATCACTACCTTTTTGTCCTATACACCTTTACTTTCTCGTACTCAACATTTATGCTATGCACATGTTAAGATTAAATTGATGGGTCCCAATTAAGGTTCGCCTAGATTGATTTACCTTTGCCTTGACCAACCGGTTTACTTTATGTTGGGTAGCTCATGCTTAGTGCTTACTTGGTGTATGGTGGTTCAACTAAACACAATGCTTAATCTTGGTTTACTTCTGTTATACCTTTCATTAAGACAAGATCATTATTTGTTAACCGGAACATGGAGAACCACCCAGGAAAACAGTGCTACCACAAGACTAAATGGCTCTGGTCTTGGCTGATTAATTAGAAACTCTAGTTTGGGGTAATCTTACCGAAAGGGCAAGAGGGGAGGCGTTGATGGGATATAGCACTCGCTCTCTTGGGAAGTGGGCTTGCCTAAGACACTATGCCCTCTAGGGGACTGCTATGTTTCGCTTCGACCTGAAACCTTAGCGGGTTACCACATTGCTAGCGAATCTTTGTAAAGGCCTCGTAGCGTCCCTATGCAATCACACCTCGAAAGTGTGGTATGGTGCCTAGCTAGCATCGCATGGTTGGGTCCAAAGTTCTTTTGAACTTTTACGCGACTTGTGGGTAAAGATGTGCCACCTCTGCAGAGTGTTAAACTGATCGATCAGCCGTGCTCACGGTTAAGAGCGGCCTGGACCCTCACATGATAATATTATCGGAAGATGGACTTAACTTGTTATCATTTCATGCATATGTTGTTTACTTTATTTATGATCATGTTTAATTTCGGGTGGTATAAACTTATACTTAGTTAATTGCTAATAAAACTTGACCAACTTAATTAAAAGCGACTGCTAATTATGCCTTAGCCATACCTTGAAATAGCCCTACACTACACTATTCCCCACGACTTGTTGAGTACCAACCATAAGTGTACTCATCCTTGCAAAACCGCTGTTCAGACCAAGTTAATTGGGAAGAGGAGTATCTACACGACTTCGAGGAGTTCTAGGCGTACGTTTCTTCAGTCAGCTGCCTGTGGAGTTGTCGTCGTCTTTGGAGTTCCGCTGCGTAATAATTAGACTTTGTGGTTTATGTGAGACTTTCGGTCATGTAATAATGGTTAATACTCTCTTTATTCGGTTTAGCACTGTCTTTGCTATTCACTATTGTCGTACATGTGTGTAACTTGATCCTGGCGCACATGTATTTAATGCACTCGATTTTGTCCTTAAAATCGGGTGTGACAAAAGTGGTACCAGAGCCGTGTTGACTGTAGGGCGTTAGCCTAGTTAGAAAATGGTCATATTTAAGGATTATAATAATCTAGTAGCCATTCCTACCTTTCTTAATTTAAATCTACTTAAATATTCTTAAACCTAATTTGTCTCATCCTTGTTGCTATTTTAATCTTTTATTACCTTGGTTCGTTCAAAATTTTTTTTATTCTAAAAATTTTCTTCTTTCTTTCTGTTAGATGGCTCGCACCCGGTTGACCGCACGCAAGAGCACCCGTCCACCGCGTCATGGCATCGCGCCGTCGTACGTTCCCATGGAGCCTTGGGATGAGGAGGAAGAGGAAGAAATCTTTCAGCATCTGGGGGATGACTCTGACGAGGACGCCGTGACCGTGGAGCAGGAGACCACACCATCACCAGCACCGGCACCAGTTCCTGCACTAGCCCCGACGCCCGCACCGGTCGTCGACTTGACGGATGATGAGTCCGAAGCAGATCCCGAGCCCGAGACATGGATCAAATGGGTGAAGGAAGATTATGGCCAAGGAGTGCACATGGCCGACATACTCAGGTGGACTTGTCACCGCTTGGGGTACGGCATGAGGCCACTCTACAAGTGCTCCCGGTTCACCCACCCTCGCTATTCCACTTTTTGGGAGGTGAAGGTTGTCCTTCGTGAGGAGCACGAAGGAGGATGGGAGGTGAAGGCTATTCACCATGATGTGACAGTAAGGAGGACCATGGAGTCCGGCATTGCCGAGGCAGCCAGGAGGGCACTTGAGGTCGTCTCCCACAAGGAACGGCCGCGACTACAGCACACTTACCATCGGTTCCTTCCATACCGAGCTAGTGGGGAAGCAAGAACCTTCATCGCTACTAATGATGGGGTTGACATGGCTACAGATTTCCTCCGCAAGTACACGTCGGCAGCTCTCACCGCATTGAATGAAGCAAACAACCACATCCAGGAGCTTCAACAGGAGGTTCAGGAACTCCGGTGGGAGAGGGATGCAAATATGGCTGCCGCGACAGGGGCACCGCCGCCGCAGGAGTTTGCTGTTCATCCCGCTTCGTCGCCGTCGCCTAAGCGTCCCCGCTACGACTCGCCCGGCGCCGCCGCAGAAGACCTCTAGGAAATTAGGAGTGTTTTAGTTTAAATTCTTATAATCGTTAGACGTCGTTCGAGTGTGTTAGTTAAAGTGTGCTTAGATGATTGGTTTTGTGCTACATGTTTGGGTTGGATTTTGTAATGAGTGCGGTATGTGGGGCAAATGCCACACGATACTGGTCTTAATAAATAAAGTGCTTAGTTGGGTTTTATTTATGTTCTAAATCAGTATTTAATCTTCCTTAGTCATGATCTACCATCTGTCTAAATCTATCTATCATGCAAGCTAAGCGACATTCAATTCTGTTCTCGACATTATCTGACACGCCAGTACTGTTTTATTTATATCTCGAGCTACGGAAGTCCAAATGATATGAAACCAGTGGGGTTAGTTTCAGAACTTCGTGGAGTATTTTCTGTAAAATTTTCAGAATTTTTGGAATATCCGTCTGGGAGATGTATGCGAATTAGTAAAGCAATCACAATCTGAAACTTTCAACCGACACTGTCAGCTTGTTAATTTTGTAACTCGAGATCCAGAAGTCCGATGGAGATGATTCTAGTTGGGTTGGTTGACAAATTTAATAAGTTATGACTTGGTAATTTTTCAGTATTTATGGACACTTCTTCTGACGGCCACACCTAATTAAATAGGGCTAACAGAATCTGTTTTCTTTTACATCTTGTCGCTTTATCTTTCTCAGTTATTCTTTCACACATCTATCTAAATCTATTGTCTCTAACGCTCAGATGGTAAACACCAGGTCCGGATCAGGAGTTGACCATCCCGCAGTGCCTCGCCACGGGGACAACAGCAACAATCCCAACACCGCTCCGCAACAGAACCAGCAAGCACCTGCAGGGATGGAGCAGTTTCTAGCAGCTCAGACTCAGCTTCTCGCCGGACTGACCAACACCGTGGCAGCTTTACAAGCTCAGCTGAACAATAACAACAACAACAACAACAACCAGCAGCAGCCATCGCCAAGGGACAGGCACAGGGAGTTCATGAGCCACAAGCCCCCGACATTTTCACATTCTCCGGATCCGTTAGATGCTGATGACTGGCTGAAAACAGTGGAGAAGATGCTGAATATCACCCAGTGTACTGACAGGGAGAAGGTCCTGTATGCTTCAGGACGCCTGGAAGGGCCAGCTGCTGATTGGTGGGATGCTTACACCACCACCCATGCCAATGCTAATGGTATTACCTGGGAGGAATTCAGGAATAGCTTCAGAAGTCATCATATTCCTTCCGGATTGATGAAGCTTAAAAAGAAGGAGTTCCTTGCTCTTAAGCAGGGGAACATGACAGTGGCAGAGTACAGGGACAAGTTTGTTCAATTGTCCCGATATGCTCCCGAGGATGTTGCTAATGATGAGCAGAAGCAGGAGCTGTTCTTGGATGGGTTGATTGGACCACTCCAATATCAGCTGATGTCGCACACCTTCCCCAGTTTCCAGAAGATGCTAGACAAGGCGATTGGCCTGGAACACAAGAGGAACGAGCTCGGGGAGATGAAGAGGAAATTTAATTCCCAGTCGTCCTCAGGAAGCAACACTCGCCCTCGCTTTGCTCCACAGCAGGGTACGCCGCTCCGTGCAGGGGGTCCGAGTGGGAATTATGGGCAGCAGTCATTCCAGCGCCCCGCTCAGCATTCATTCCAGCGCCCCAGCCCTCAGTTCCAGCGTCCGGGGATGCAGACTATGCAGACTCCGCGCCCCAGCTTTCCGCAGAACCGCCAGATGACTCCTGCAGGCGTTCCAGCGAGGCCTAATGCTCCAGGGGGTAACACTTGCTACAAGTGTGGTGAAGTTGGCCACTATGCCAATGCTTGTCCCAAGAGGAGTGTGCCTTCTACCCCTGTGCAGAATAATAACACACCTCGACAGAACCCGCAGGCGCAGTAGTCACGGAATGTGAACCAGACCCCGCAGCGCACGCAAGGATAGCAGAACTTTGTGCGTGGTAAGCTAAACCATGTGGATGTGGATACCGCTCAGGAGGCTCCAGACGTTGTGCTCGGTATGTTTCTTGTCAACTCAGCACCCGCCTCAGTATTATTTGATTCTGGAGCATCCCATTCTTTCATTACTGCACAATACGTAGCTAAGCATAACATACCCATAAGTACCATGCCATGCCACATGCTAGTCAGTTCACCAGGGGGAAACATGAAAGCATCATATCGATGTAACCAAGTGAACCTCAAGATAATCGACAGAGATTTCCCGGCTAATCTTATAGTATTGGAATCAAGTGGAATTGATGTGATACTCGGTATGGGATGGTTGAGCAAGTTCGATGCAGTGATACAGTGTGCAAAAAGGTCGGTTCTTCTCACAAGCCCAGCAGGGGAAAGAATTGAATTTGTGGCTACTACACCTTCAGCAGCAGATTGTGCAGTTAATCAGTTGGCTGGAAGGTCCTTGGAAGATATCAAAGTGGTGTGTGACTACCCGGATGTGTTCCCCGACGATTTACCAGGTATGCCACCTGACCGCGACATTGAATTTGCTATTGATCTTTTACCTGGTACTGCACCTATCTCCAAACGTCCTTATAGAATGTCGGTTGAACAATTAAAAGAATTGAAACAACAACTAGAGGAATTATCAGCAAAACAGTTTATTCGGCCTAGTTCATCACCATGGGGAGCACCGGTTATCTTTGTGCCAAAGAAGGACGGTACTCAGTGGATGTGTGTGGATTATAGAGCACTGAACGAGGTGACCATCAAGAACAAGTACCCATTGCCTCGCATTGAGGATTTGTTCGATCAGATGAGAGGAGCCAAGGTATTCTCCAAGATCGATTTGCGATCGGGTTATCATCAGATGAAGATCAGACCGTCCGACATACCCAAGACCGCTTTTACTTCCAGATATGGTCTCTTCGAGTACACGGTAATGTCGTTCGGGCTGACAAATGCTCCAGCTTACTTCATGTATCTGATGAATAAGGTATTTATGGAGTACCTGGATAAGTTTGTTGTGGTGTTCATTGATGATATCATGGTTTACTCCAAGAGTGAGGAAGAACATGAGGAACACTTGAGGTTAGTGCTTTAGAAGTTGAGGGAACATCAGTTGTATGCGAAATTCAGCAAGTGTGAGTTCTGGTTAAAGGAAGTCTCTTTCCTTGGTCATATCATCTCTGATGGTGGGATTTCAGTGGATCCAGGCAAGGTTAGGGATGTCTTGAAGTGGAATCCGCCGCAGACAGTAACTGAGATCAGGAGTTTTCTCGGACTTGCAGGCTATTACCGCAGGTTCATTGAAGGATTCTCCAAGATAGTAAAGCCCCTCACTACGCTACTAGAAAAAGGAAGGGAATTCAAATGGACAGAGGCATGTCAGGCAAGTTTTGAGGAACTGAAGAAGAGGTTGACCACAGCTCCAGTATTGGTAATGCCAGATCTACATAAGGGGTTTGACATATATTGTGATGCATCTCGACAGGGTTTACGCTGTGTTCTGATGCAGGAAGGTCATGTGATCGCCTATGCTTCTAGGCAATTGAGGAAACATGAGCAAAATTACCCGACTCATGATCTGGAGTTAGCCGCAGTGGTTCACGCCTTGAAGATTTGGAGACACTACATTCTGGGGACTAAGTGTCAGATCTATACTGATCATAAGAGTCTCAAGTACATCTTCACTCAGAAGGACCTTAATCTGAGACAGCGGCGATGGTTAGAGCTTATCAATGACTATGATCTGGAGATTCACTATCACCCTGGTAAGGCTAATCTGGTTGCAGACGCTTTGAGTCGGAAGGGTCATGTTAACTTAGCCTTAGCATTCCAGCTACCTGACGAGTTGATGAAAGAATTTCAGAGGCTCAACTTGAGCATCGTTGCACATACTGAGGGAGCAACGATGGAAGTGGAGTCAACACTAGAGCAAGAGATACGGGCAGGATAGCTTGAGGATGCCAAGGTCAAGGAAACTAAGGAGATGGTAAAGGAAGGAAGAGCCACTGACTTCACGGAAGACTCTCAGGGAACCTTATGGGTCAAAGGAAGGATTTGGGTACCCGATGTGGGAAATCTCCGAGAGGCGATCTTGAAAGAAGCTCACGATTCTGCTTATTCCATCCACCCCGGCAGTACCAAGATGTATCAAGATCTTAAGCAGAAGTATTGGTGGCCCGGAATGAAGAAAGATGTAGCTGCACATGTAGCCATTTGCGACATATGTCAAAAGGTCAAGGCTGAACATCAGAGGCCAGCTGGGTTACTTCAGCCATTGAAGGTGCCGGAATGGAAGTGGGAAGAAATTGGGATGGATTTCATTGTGGGTTTGCCTCGCACCCGAGATGGGTATGACTCTATATGGGTCATCGTGGATCGATTGACCAAAGTAGCTCACTTCATACCAGTAAGGACTACTTACACCGGATCCAAGCTAGCAGAGTTGTATATGGCACGGATTGTGTGTTTACATGGTGTGCCTAAGAAGATTTTGTCTGACCGAGGTACTCAGTTCACATCACGTTTCTGGCAGAAATTGCATGAATCTCTAGGCACAAGGTTGAATTTCAGTTCCGCTTATCATCCCCAGACAGATGGACAGACCGAGAGGACAAATCAAATATTGGAGGATATGTTAAGAGCGTGTGCATTAAAGCATGGAGGCAGTTGGGACAAGAGTCTACCCTATGCAGAGTTCTCCTATAATAACAGTTATCAAGCCAGTCTCAAAATGTCACCATTTGAGGCTTTGTATGGTAGGAAGTGCCGAACACCCCTTTATTGGAGTGAGATAGGAGAGAGTCAGCTATTCGGGCCAGAAATTATACAAGAGGCAGAAAGACAGGTCCAGATCATCCGAGAAAACTTGAGGACTGCTCAGTCTCGACAGAAGAGTTATGCTGACACCAGGAGAAGAGAATTGACCTTTGAGGTGGGTGATTATGTGTATCTCAAAGTATCGCCCATCAGGGGTATGCGCAGATTCAAGGTCAAAGGGAAGCTGTCACCCCGATTCATCGGTCCGTTCAAGATTCTTGAGCGAGTGGGATAGGTAGCCTATCGACTGGAGTTGCCTAATCAGTTGTCGGATGTACACGACGTATTCCATATCTCACAGCTTAAGAAGTGCCTCAGAGTTCCCGAGGAACAGTTGCCAATGGAGGACTTGAATGTTCAGGATGATCTTACTTACACGGAATACCCCATTAAGATTTTGGATACTTCGGAAAGGGTTACAAGGAATCGGACGATCAGAATGTGCAAGGTTCAGTGGAGTCACCATACAGAGGACGAGGCAACTTGGGAAAGAGAGGACGAGTTGCAGAAGGAATTTCCCCACCTCTTTGCAGGATCTTCCGAATCTCAAGGACGAGATTCTTCTTAAGGGGGGTAGGATTTGTAACACCCAAAATTTTGAATAATTTAAATTCATTAAAATTTGCTCAAATTAGGGTGTCATTTAATTTCTAGGCATTTAAATTCATTTTCTTTAATTCAATTAATTCATCCTAGGAATTATTTGTGCATTCATGCTGGTGCATTAATTTTGATTGCTTGAATTTGATTCAAATTTTGAATTTCCAAATTTGAATTCAAATTTCCAAAACCCTTTTCTTTTTCCTTTTTCTTCTTTCTTTTCCTTTTCTCCTTCTTCCACTGGGCCGAAACCTCCCTTCCCTTCCTTTCTTTTTTTTCTCTCGGCCCAGCTCGCTCACCGCTCCGCCGGCCCCCTTCTCTTTTTCCTCATGCCAGCCCAGCACCCCGCCTCCTCCTCCGCTCGGCCTGCTCCTCCGTCCGCTCCTCCGCGCGGCCCGCGCACCGCGCGCCGGCCCATCGCTCCGCCCCGGCTCGCCGCTCGCCTGCGCCCCGCGGCCCACAAACGCCGCGCCGGCCCATGAGGCCGCGCCAGCCCGCCTTCGCCCGCGGCCGCCGACATGTGGGGCCCGCCATCGTCTCCCACCTCCGGCCGGACTCCGCCCGCAACCGCCGCGCGCCGTCTCCGCCTCGATCTCCATCCGCTCCGACTCCTTCGGGGGGGTTTAAACCCCGGGCCCTCTATCTCTAGCGCCCTATAAAAGCCGCCGCCTCCTCCCGGTCTCCTCCGCCAAACACCAGCACCGCAGCTCACCCGAAACCCTAGCCGCCCGAGCTCCTAGCGCCGCCGCCTCTTCCCCGCCGCCGTTCGCCGCCTCCGGTGAGCTTCCGTCGGCAAGAACCCCCAAAATGAGTTCGCCGTGTTCTCCTCTCTCTTTTGGTGCAAGCCGCGCGCCAAACCGTGCACCGGAGCGCTATTTCGGGTTACTCCGGCGACCCGCCGCCGCTCGCCGCCGCTCGCCGCCGCCGCCGCTCTGTTTCCCCGCCGCCGTCGCGAGTCGTCGTCGACCGCAGCCGTCGGATCAAGATCCGACGGTCAATCGCGGGTCAAATCAGACCGCGTACCGGTCAACTACGCCGCGCCGTGCCGCTTTTGCACTTAAGCCCCTGTCTTTTCCGCAAATCAACCCGCGGTCCAGATCGCGTTGAAAATAATTCCAGATCTGCCCTCGCATTTTTCGGTTTAACCCTTGAGCTTTCCAGAAATCAACCTGCCGTCCGGGTTTGATGTTTTTACACGTCAGACCCTCGGTTTATACGCATAATTACGTATAAGCCCTCGGTTTTCGCGGATAGGCCCTAAAAGTTTTGTTTTTCTCACAGAAAAGTCCCTGGATCTTGTTTTAATCATATCTTTTGCATCTTAACTCCGTTTTTCGCGTTCTTTATATCCACGTGTTCGTTTTAAAGCGTAGATCATCTTTTCAAGCTTGTTTTCTCTGTTTGACTATGTTTGGTGTACTGTTTTCTTACTTTTGCCCATGTTTGCTTGTATGTGCTCGTGCGACGCGTGTAGATGCCCCGCAGTTCGAGGGAGTTGCAGATCAAGCCTTCGAGGAGTACGAACAGCAGGAGCAAGGCCAAGAAGGCAAGTCGTGTCCTTGATCACTACCTTTTTGTCCTATACACCTTTACTTTCTCGTACTCAACATTTATGCTATGCACATGTTAAGATTAAATTGATGGGTCCCAATTAAGGTTCGCCTAGATTGATTTACCTTTGCCTTGACCAACCGGTTTACTTTATGTTGGGTAGCTCATGCTTAGTGCTTACTTGGTGTATGGTGGTTCAACTAAACACAATGCTTAATCTTGGTTTACTTCTGTTATACCTTTCATTAAGACAAGATCATTATTTGTTAACCGGAACATGGAGAACCACCCAGGAAAACAGTGCTACCACAAGACTAAATGGCTCTGGTCTTGGCTGATTAATTAGAAACTCTAGTTTGGGGTAATCTTACCGAAAGGGCAAGAGGGGAGGCGTTGATGGGATATAGCACTCGCTCTCTTGGGAAGTGGGCTTGGCTAAGACACTATGCCCTCTAGGGGACTGCTATGTTTCGCTTCGACC
The DNA here is from genome assembly GCF_005286985.2 of Setaria viridis. NCBI lineage: Eukaryota > Viridiplantae > Streptophyta > Magnoliopsida > Poales > Poaceae > Setaria > Setaria viridis. Next base: position 35,228,838 of record NC_048268.2, on the reverse strand, counting down.
TGAAACCTTAGCGGGTTACCACATTGCTAGCGAATCTTTGTAAAGGCCTCGTAGCGTCCCTATGCAATCACACCTCCAAAGTGTGGTATGGTGCCTAGCTAGCATCGCATGGTTGGGTCCAAAGTTCTTTTGAACTTTTACGCGACTTGTGGGTAAAGATGTGCCACCTCTGCAGAGTGTTAAACTGATCGATCAGCCGTGCTCACGGTTAAGAGCGGCCTGGACCCTCACATGATAATATTATCGGAAGATGGACTTAACTTGTTATCATTTCATGCATATGTTGTTTACTTTATTTATGATCATGTTTAATTTCGGGTGGTATAAACTTATACTTAGTTAATTGCTAATAAAACTTGACCAACTTAATTAAAAGCGACTGCTAATTATGCCTTAGCCATACCTTGAAATAGCCCTACACTACACTATTCCCCACGACTTGTTGAGTACCAACCATAAGTGTACTCATCCTTGCAAAACCGCTGTTCAGACCAAGTTAATTGGGAAGAGGAGTATCTACACGACTTCGAGGAGTTCTAGGCGTACGTTTCTTCAGTCAGCTGCCTGTGGAGTTGTCGTCGTCTTTGGAGTTCCGCTGCGTAATAATTAGACTTTGTGGTTTATTTGAGACTTTCGGTCATGTAATAATGGTTAATACTCTCTTTATTCGGTTTAGCACTGTCTTTGCTATTCACTATTGTCGTACATGTGTGTAACTTGATCCTGGCGCACATGTATTTAATGCACTCGATTTTGTCCTTAAAATCGGGTGTGACACAAACTCTGGTTGCTCTTGCACTCCTTTACTAAATGCTTTCTTTGAGAATAATTCCCATGAATCATCTTCACTCAAACACACTAATTCATGAGGTGGAAGGGTGCCCATTATTGACGCCACTTGTCAGCTTCTACTTGTGACAACTATCTTGCTTCCTGATCCACCAATTGAAGAACATAGTAGCGGCCTCAAGTCATCCTCCCACTTGCTTTGGTCTTCGTTCCACACATCGTCGAGAATGAGTAGGAACCTTTTGCGGCCAATAGCTTCCTGCAGTTTTCCTCGCAGCAGCTCGATCGTGTCAGGCAGATCACATGTGCTATTTGTAGCCAACTCAGTTACAGATCTAACAAGAGGAATAGCTTCAAAATTTTCTGACACGCAGTGCCACATCCTCAATTCGAAGTGCTTCTGAATTTTGTCGTTGTTGTACACCTTCTTGGCTAGCGTGGTCTTACCCACACCCCCCATTCCAAGGATGGGCAGCACTTGTACATCCTGCCGATCTTGCTGGTCCAGCAACAGTTTCACCACCCCATCTTTGTCATCTTCTCTGCCAAATATCTCCATGGATTCATCCAGTGCTGAGTGCGTCTGCCGAGGAAGAGCTTGCGGAGGAGCCGCTGAGTGCGTCTGCCGAGGAAGAGCTTGCGGCGGCTCCTCCGCAAGCGCCACGAGGCCAAACTTTTTCATCTCGGTCACGAGCTCGTCAATCTTTTGGAGCACGTTCTTCAGGTCTCTGCTGGCTTTACGACGGAATACAAGACGATTCTTTGAGGTGAAGTTGCTCAGTACCTTGCTTGCCATGGACTGGCCGCTCAGGGCCTCACGGCGCAGCGCCTTGTACTGGAAGTCGTCGAGGACGTCGTCGGCCTGGTACGCGGCGGCCTTGAGCTCCTTCATCCACGTCCGGACGGCGTGGTTGGTCTCGCTCTTCGCCTCGGCGTCGGCCAGCAAGTACTGCACGTACACCAGGTGGCGCTCGAGCTCGAGGCGGTCCTCTTCGACGCCCCACATGCGAGTGATGCTCTGCACAAGAGCGTCAGCCGCCTTGCCGACGACGCCGCGCACCACGGGGAGCAGCAGCGACTCTGCCATGTTTCCTTGCTCGCAGGGCTTCCTTTCTCTTCCTCACAGGCTCAACCACAGGGAGATCTGAGAAGAGGCAACAGGTGATGGAAAGGAGGAAGAGACTTGTTGGTAGGTGCAAATGAAACCACAGCACTTTGTTCTTCCTTCTTCGGTTGCGTTTTTCTGCTTCTTCGGTTGCAAATGAAACCAGGAGGCTTCTTCAAAAAAAAAAAAATTAAACCACAGCACTACAGCGAAGGACAGCACACGCTCCCGCTCCCAATGCAAGCAATCCGGTCAGGAATTTTTACAAGCACCCGGCGCGCACGACTACAGGATAGGAGAGAGAATGCGGTCAACGAAATTGAAAGGAGAGAATGCGACCTGATGAGGGGTGGATTTATTTGGTTGTATTCGATGGTCTGGGCCTAGGATATGTTATGTTGGTATCACGAAAGGCTACAGGTCGAGAGCTAAAATCGAGTGGTCGCTTTCTAAAGGTAAACTTCACGGAACACCAAGACAAAGGGCATATAAAGACGCTACCACATCATTCAAATGCACCACAATACAAGCACAGGCAGGTAACACAGACGCAAAACTTCCACAGCCTTTTTCTGATTCTGGGGGGCTAGAGGATTTCAGTACAGCTTCTCCGAAACCCAACCAGGGCAGGCGCTGTGAAAAGCAATGGTGCAACAATAAATCTAGAATAATTTTTAATCCTGGTCATCTTCAGCATCCGACCACTTCCAAGCCTTCTACAAGGTTACCACTTGCATGGTTCCTGACCACTTCACCCTCAAAAACCATTTGTTGCAAACATTTTGAAATTTGTTATACAATCGAATTTTCAAAAACAATACCAAGTACTCTGATGCCATACTATATTTTAGCTGATTCTAATTGAAGACCCTATAGCAAGGATAAAGCTAAGGACAAAAAAACTTACGGGCTAGTGGACAAGAAAAGGCTGAGTAAATTTGGACCACAAAGGGACCACATGACCGTTAAAAGAACGTATTTCACATACCCAGCGAAAGCACTTCATCTTCTGAAATTGTATGCCGTCCCAGTCGATCTGCAATACAAGAGAAATTTACACCTAGTTAGCATTTGAAAGACTAGTCTAGGATTTGACATCACATCACATCAGGAATGGACCATACCTCCCCTGTTGCTTTCCTCCATAACCATGTCTGATATTGCTTGCACCTTTGTCATGTCTTACGCCATTCACAGCAGCTGTGTGCATAGATGGCTGCCCAGTTCGAACTTCATCTGAGAAGCCATTGTCTTGGGTGTTTCTTACTTTGCCTAAAATTGTTACATCACTGACCCCCTGAATGATGTTAAACTGATCTAACTGCATGATCACAACATTATTCTAGTCGACCTGCAATACAAGAGAAATATACACCTAGTTAGCATTTGAAAGACTAGTATAGGATTTGACATCACAACACATCAGGAATGGACCATACCTCCCCTGTTGCTTCAATGCATGCCTCAGTTAGGGGTGTTTGGATCTTTAGGATCTCCTAAAATTTATGTCACATCGAATATTTGGAGGCTAATTAGGAGGATTAAATATGAGTTAATTATAAAACTAATTACACAGATGGAGGCTAATTCACGAGGCGAATCTATTAAGCCTAATTAATCCATCATTAGCACATGTTTACTGTAGCATCACATTGTCAAATCATGAACTAATTAGGCTTAATAGATTCATCTCGCCAATTAGTCTCCATCTGTGCAATTGGTTTTATAATTAATCTATATTTAATACTCCTAATTAGTATCTAAACCATCGATTCTATGTGACACAAGAAACAAACAACCCAGAAGCGATCAAGTCGAAGTACTCCCCACCTTCTCCGCAACGCCTCTTCAGGTCAGGGCAGCCATCTATGCATAGGTATTTGAGGGCTGGGAGCTGCTGCAGGAGACCCTGCGGAAATTTCTCTATCCCTGGACAGAATCCAATAGTCAACTCCTCAAGGGAAGTGAGACCATCCATCCCATCTGGCAACGCTTTCAGTGCATCGCAACGCTGCACAGTGAGTCTCCTCAGCTTGGTCAGATCTCCGAGGTTTGAAGGCAGCGCCACCAAACTTCTGTTCCTCTCAATCCAGATTTCCTCGAGGGATGCGGGAAACTTGGGGAGCAGAGGAAGGATCCCGTCTTCCTCAGATGACGAGCCCTTCCCCTCAAGTTTGGAGCAATCCCAAATGTGCAGAGATCGAAGGCGAGGAAAACAACGGAGTTCCTCCACGGGCCAGCGGACAATATTGTGGCATTTGTTGATATTCAATTCTTCCACAGAGACCAACCATTCCCTAAGCCCAAGTTGCAATTTGGATTTATTAAATATCGATATGAAGGCGTCGTCACCCTCAAGCTTCAAAGATCGTAGTGTGTCCAAATGTCTTTGACTCTGGCTTTCCTTGCCGTCTGGAGGCATCACCAAATCTACCAGCAAAAATGATATTTTTAAGTGGATAAGAGATGGCAAAGAGCCCAAAGGCATGCGCATCGAAATAAGAGCTCCTGTAGAATTATTCCCTTCGCGACCAGATAGACGTAGATATGTGAGAACCGGTAACTTTGGGAGACTTGCCAGCTTATCGCAATTCTCAATTTCTAGTTTTTCAAGCCGAGGAAACGTCACCGAGCTAAGAATCTCTTCAGCACTATTTTCTGCCCATCTGTCCAACTCAGGCAAATCAATTAATTCCATCATCTTTAGCTTGGGGAATATTTGCAAAGAGGTATTGTCTGCTTCAGCTTCCGCGTCGATGCTGTTACACAACGTGGTCAAGCTTTCCATGCGCCATAAACACAAATGCTCAAGAGAGGATGACATCCATACTATTGGCAGATCCTTACACCATGGACATCCGACCATAATGAGTTCTCTCAAGCACCGGAACATTTGAGGGTTTCTCATCCATTGCGAGATTGTGAGGCCACCATAACTACGCACCTCCAAAATTTTTAGCTTATCATGAGGTACAAGAGATTCCAATGCTTGTTCATGATTGGTGGCCTCACCAATTGTAGACCTGTAATATTCATCACGACAATGATTCCAATACAACAACAGTTCATTAAGATTATGTTTCTCATGGAGATTGGCCTTCGACCCACACTTTACTTCCCGCAAATTATACAGTTCCAACCTGTTGCCAATCTGTCGTAGGTCTTCGAGCTCCTCGATTCCACATCCATCTTTTGTGCCCACAACAAATGCTGTTAGTGTGCGAAGGTTGTGTAGTACACTAAGTTTTGGGGGCATTCGTTCCAATCTATAACACCCCAAGAGATAAATATGGCAGAGCTTCCTCATAGTTCTCATACCCTCAGGTAAATATTGTAGTCGGCGGCAGCCATTAAGCCTCAAAGACAGTAAGTTATACAACATATCGATTGAGTTTGGCAAGCTAACAATCTTCGAGCCAGAGAGATCAAGATACCGCAAATGTGCTATGCGTGTGATGAGCTCCATATGGACGGTTGAAGTTCTTCCACAATAAAAATGCAATGCTCTTGATGACATCAGTTTTGACTTCACCAGATTCTTGTACGATGACGGTGGCGTCAACAAAGTGCGAAGATACATAGTGCCTCCGAGTAACTGGCTGATTTTGTCCAATTGGTCATATCTCAAAATATGCAAGTGACGGATGTCATTTACAGGCAGGTTTTGCTGAATTAACTCTTCCGAATTTGCACATTCATTTGCAACATCTTTTGCAAGGTCATGCATCAAGTCGTGCATTTTACATCCATTTATCTCATGTTTTGAGGTATATTTACCATAAGGCCAATAGGGCCCCTTCACTAATATCACATCTTGAAAAAAGGACCTCCAAGCCAACTCGTTGAAGACATATTCCCCTTTTTGTGTCAAGTCCATCGTCCCCTCTTCATGAAGATAACCGTTTGCCATCCATAGTTGAATCAACATGTCCTTCTCCATCTTATAGTCCTTGGGGAAAACTGAACAGAAGGCAAAGCATTGCTTCATCTCAGGGGACAAGTGCTTGTAGCTCAGTTTTAGTATGGGCAATACCTCATCTTTACCTCTATTGGTATCACTAATATTGCAATCTGCAATGGCCTCCCATTCCTGGATTTGTTGTTTTGAACTCATCAATCCACCCATTGTCTTCAGTGCAAGAGGCAGTCCCTTGCACTTCTTGCTGATACATCTGCCAATTTTGACAAACTCTGCTTGTTCTTGCACTCCTTTACTAAATGCTTTCTTTGAGAACAATTCCCATGAATCATCTTCACTCAAACACACTAATTCATGAGGTGGAAGGGTGCCCATTATTGACGCCACTTGTCGGCTTCTACTTGTAACAACTATTGTGCTTCCTGATCCACCAATTGAAGAACAGAGTAGCGGCCTCAAGTCATCCTCCCACTTGTTTTGGTCTTCGTTCCACACATCGTCGAGAATGAGTAGGAACCTTTTGCGGCCAATAGCTTCCTGCAGTTTTCCTCGCAGAAGCTCGATCGTGTCAGGCAGACCACATGTGCTATTTGTAGCCAACTCAATTACAGATCTAACAAGAGGAATAGCTTCAAAATTTTCTGACACGCAGTGCCACATCCTCAATTCAAAGTGCTTCTGAATTTTGTCGTTGTTGTACACCATCTTGGCTAGCGTGGTCTTACCCACACCCCCCATTCCAAAGATGGGCAGCACTTGTACATGCTGCTGATCTTGCTGGTCCAGCAACAGTTCCACCACCCCATCTTTGTTATCTTCTCTGCCAAATATCTCCATGGATTCATCCAGTGCTGAGTGCGTCTGCCGAGGAAGAGCTTGCGGCGGCTCCTCCGCAAGCGTCACCAGGCCAAACTTTGCCATCTCCGTCACGAGCGCGTCAATCTTTTTGAGCACGTTCTTCAGGTCTCTGCTCGCTTTACAACGAAATACAAGACGATTCTTTGAGGTGAAGTTGCTCAGTACCTTGCTTGCCACGGACTGGTCGCTCATTGCCTCACGGCGCAGCGCCTCGTACTGGAAGTCGTCGAGGACGTCGTCGGCCTGGTACGCGGCGGCCTTGAGCTCCTTCATCCACGTCCGGACGGCGTGGTTGGTCTCGCTCTTCGCCTCGGCGTCGGCCAGCAAGGACTGCACGTACTCCAGGTGGCGCTCGAGCTTGAGGCGGTCCTTGTCGACGCCCCACACGCGAGTGATGCTCTGCACGAGAGCGTCAGCCGCCTTGCCGACGACGCCGCGCACCACGGGGAGCAGCAGCGACTCTGCCATGTTTCCTTGCTCGCAGGGCTTCCTTCCACTTCCTCGCAGGCGCAACCACAGGGAGATCTGAGAAGAGGCAACAGGTGATGGAAAGAAGGAAGAGACTTGCTGGTAGGTGCAATAATGCACGCTGATATTTTTGGTCGTCAGCCTGTCAACCATCAATCCAAGCTGGCCCAGACCATCAACAATCCACGCATGTGACGGGTATCTTTCAGCACGCAGCATCATTGCGTCTCAGTGCGGGCTCAAGAGTAGCACACATGCCACAGTTCTTTCTTTCGTCTACAATTTCAAAACTGCCACTACAGAAATACAAGTCGTTTAGAGAAAGATACGCACGACGGCCATTAACGGGCAATTGATTTGGTTGTGATCGATGGATTTATTTGGTTGTATTCGATGGTCTGGGCCTAGGATTTGTTACGTTGGTATCACGAAAGGCTACAGGTCGAGAGCTAAAATCGAGTGGTCGCTTTCTAAAGGTAAACTTCACAGAACACCAAGACAAAGGGCATATAAAGACGCTACCACATCATTCAAATGCACCACAATACAAGCACAGGCAGGTAACACAGACGCAAAACTTCCACAGCCTTTTTCTGATTCTGGGGGGCTAGAGGATTTCAGTACAGCTTCTCCGAAACCCAACCAGGGCAGGCGCTGTGAAAAGCAATGGTGCAACAATAAATCTAGAATAATTTTTAATCCTGGTCATCTTCAGCATCCGACCACTTCCAAGCCTTCTACAAGGTTACCACTTGCATGGTTCCTGACCACTTCACCCTCAAAAACCATTTGTTGCAAACATTTTGAAATTTGTTATACAATCGAATTTTCAGAAACAATACCAAGTACTCTGATGCCATACTATATTTTAGCTGATTCTAATTGAAGACCCTATAGCAAGGATAAAGCTAAGGACAAAAAAACTTACAGGCTAGTGGACAAGAAAAGGCTGAGTAAATTTGGACCACAAAGGGACCACATGACCGTTAAAAGAACGTATTTCACATACCCAGCGAAAGCACTTCATCTTCTGGAATTGTATGCCGTCCCAGTCGACCTGCAATACAAGAGAAATTTACACCTAGTTAGCATTTGAAAGACTAGTCTAGGATTTGACATCACATCACATCAGGAATGGACCATACCTCCCCTGTTGCTTTCCTCCATAACCATGTCTGATATTGCTTGCACCTTTGTCATGTCTTACGCCATTCACAGCAGCTGTGTGCATAGATGGCTGCCCAGTTCGAACTTCATCTGAGAAGCCATTGTCTTGGGTGTTTCTTACTTTGCCTGAAATTGTTACATCACTGACCCGCTGAATGATGTTAAACTGATCAGTGAAGCCATTTCCGGAGGGAATTGCATTTGACGATCTGGAATCAGCTGCAGGCCCTCTCTTTTGCCGAGTGCTTTGCGCCACAGGAGTAACAGCAACACAAGGCAATAAGGATAGAACTCCACTACGCCAAAAAAAACGTTTTTTACTGGCGGTCAAAACCCCACCCCACTATGCTGGCGGGCCTAGCACCCATCAGCAATTTTGAGCCAGCACAAATGGCTCTCTGGCGGATGCTCACCCGCCAGCACAACGAATTTTAAAAGGCCCGGCCACCCTGCCACCGCCGGCAGCAACGACAGCCCCTCCAGCTCCAGCTCCAGTGCCATTCACCATTGAAGCACTCCCAGTGGCAGGTCACCTTGTCCTTGGGACGGCTGTTCTTGCAGGCGTTGTAGCAGTCGCAGAAGCAGCGCACGAAGTCGCCGGCCACTTCCTGGATGAGGAGGAAGGAGACCGGCGTCGTCACCACCAGGGCCCTCAGCGTCGTCGCCGGATGGGGCCCCGCCGTGGGCGCTCGAGCCGTGGCCGCCTCTTGCGGCAGCGGCGGCTTCGGGAGGGGGGGGCGTCGCCGGCGTCCTCGTCCCCGTGCACCACCTCGCCTCCGACCCCGCACGCCGCCTCACCGCCGGGAGGCTGGAGCCTCGAGCGCCGCTGGAGCGCAGTTATTAGGATCGGACCGGACTGGCGGTCCGACCGGTAAAAGACCGAACCAGAGCCTCGGCTGGTTCGGTCCGTCTAAAAGATTGGATAAGCAATCGAATTGGGAAAAACCGGTTGAATCGACAATTTTTAGCAAGAAACCGGTATAAAACCGGACAAGAAACCGGTGCGGACCGGAGAAAACCAAGCGCAAGGAGCCAGCAAGGGAAAAAAGGAGCGCATAGGGAAGAAAATGGCGTGGCTGGGGTTCAAACCCCCCCACCCTTGCCTTCGGCAACATGGATAGCAACCATCAGGCTGCAGCTGTGTTTGTGGTTTTGGTTGATAAGTTACCATATTCGGTTCAACACGGTTGAACCAATCAAACCGCGAACCGAGAGCTCGACCGGTTCATTTTCCGGTTCGGTCCTCGGTCCTAATAACTATGCGATGTAGGCACGCCGCCGTGCTCGGCCCCGTGTGCCGCGCAGCCTCGCTGTCGGAGATTGGGGGCGCTGGGGAGCCGCTCCTCCAGATCTAGCAATCCCTCCAGAGCCGCCCATCCACTCCCGCCCGCCACCGGACGCTGCCGGAGCCGCTCCCACCGCCCTCCGCGCCCGCGCCGCTCGACCCCGCGGCCCACCGCTCCTGCCTCCCGCGGCCCTCTTGGAGATAGGAGAGAGACAGTGGAGAGATGGAGAGATAAGGGAGAGAGAGGGGGGATGGTGTGCCTCGTTTAATTCGCACCAGGACACTTTAGTGCTCGTGGGTGACTTTAGTCCTGTAATCACATCCGGCAGCACCGTAATTTGCATGTACCGGCACAAATCGTTGCTAGCGTACTGCTCACAGTTGTACTAAGGCTCCGTTTTCTTCCACTGACTTATTTTTAGCACCCGTCACATCGAATGTTTAGATACTAATTAGGAGTATTAAACGTAGACTATTTACAAAACCCATTACATAAGACGAATCTAAACGGCGAGACGAATCTATTAAGCCTAATTAGTTCATGATTTGACAATGTATTGCTACAGTAAACATTTGCTAATGATGGATTAATTAGGCTTAATAGATTCGTGTCGCCGTTTAGATTCGTCTTATGTAATGGGTTTTGTAAATAATCTACGTTTAATACTCCTAATTAGTATCTAAACATTCGATGTGACACGTGCTAAAAATAAGTGAGTGGAAGAAAACGCCACCTAATTCTGATTGCAGCAGCCTCAGGTCCTGCAGGAACTGCACGTACAATGCAAGCCAATAGAGCTCTGTCATCTAGGAGAGCAGGCTCCTTTGGTACACGAGGTAACTGTGAACCAAAACCACCCACAGCTGATTTCACTGTGTCAACCTGATTTACAACATTAGGATTGAACTCTGCCGCATTGTTTTTGAAATGAATCTGGGGAGCTGCTGTATAAAAGTTTGAAGGCTTCTGCTGCTGTCTAGGTACAGGCTCAGGTTGCTTGTCAGATGCAGCTCTTTCATCCTGGTTTTAAAGGGGGAGCTCAAATGTGAGATGCTAACAAACAGATGAAAAACTATACAAGAAACTCAAAGTAAAATAGAAACTTTTGATTCAGTCTTTTGCTCTTGCCTCAGTTCACATTTGATACACCAGACCGTTCTCTTGCCTCAGTTAATTCTAGCTGAAGTTGTTGTATTGTATGTAAAAGACCCCGTTGCATCTCAGCATACTATGGAAATCAAGAGGAAAAGGTGAAATTCTAGTCTAACTGTAACACCCAAAAATTTGAGATTTTCAAATTCATTAAAATTCGCTCAAATAGGGCCGCATTTAAAAAATCTTAGGCATTTAATAACCTTATCATAATTTATTAATCCATCGTAGGAGTTCATTGTGCATTCATGCTGGTGCATATTTTTGTGTGGCTTGAATTTGAATTTGAGTTCAAATTTCTAAAATTTACTTTTATTTCAAAACTATCCTTCCTTTGCTTCCCTCGCTTGGGCCACATTCTTCCCTTCCGCACCTTGCAGCCCAGCAGCACCAGCGTAGGCGGCCCGTTTTCCCCTTCCGGCCTAGCAGCTCGTTACTAGCCCAGATCACCGCGCCGGCCCAGCTCCACTCACCTCCTCCCTCAGCCGCTGACAAGTGGGACCCGCCTGTCATCCCGCACCTCCGGCTGTCCGCATGCAGCACGCTCCCGCAACCTCCTCCGCCTCTTCCACTACTCCCACACGCGCCACTTCCGCCACTCCCCCACATCGCGCAACGGCTCCGTCGCCATCCTCCGACTTCGCCGCCAGCCGACAACGGCAGCCACCCCTATCTGTTCGGAACCCGGGGCTATAAATACCCCCCTACCGCCACAGCACCTCTCCCCCGCATCGAGCTCTTTCTTTCTCTCTCTCTCTCCCTCCCTCCTTCTCTCTCCCGCGACGCTGCTCCCCAAAGCTTCAGCGCCGCCGTCGCCCTATTCATCTCCGCAGCACCGCTGGAGATTCGCGCGGAGGTAAGGATCCCGGCCGTGCCCTTTCCGCGCAACGCCGCGACTTTCTCCGCCCTCGCGAGCTTGCCGGAGCGCTGGCTCGCCGCCGTGTCCCGCACCGCCGTCTTCGCCACGTCCCACTCGTCGACGCCTGCCCAAACGCGTTCGCTGCGTGCTTCTCTGCCCCCTGGTCCAATTTGGTCCAAAGTCGAGCCCGGGTGCTTGTTTTCGAGCAACGACGGTGAGTCGCCGGTGACCCGCCGCCGTGCATCGCCTATTCCGCCACCGAGCACCGCCGCATCCGCCGACAGCCACCGGATCCAAATCCAACGACTGCCATCCGCCCGCTCGCAGAGTCAAGCCGGCCGGTACCGGTCAGCCCCGCGGGTTTTGTTAAAGAGTCCCTGCAGATTTTTTCCTTTTGCGCAACCACCCTCCGCAGTTCAAAAAGTAATTAGAATTAAGTCCTGTTTTCTTTCACTTAGGCCCCTACGTTTTCTCATAATAGAACCCGCCGTCCTGAGTTGCGTTTTTGCACGGAAGACCTTTAGTTTATACGCGTAATTACATTTAGTCCCTAGTTTCTTGCTGTTAGCTCCTGGAAGTTTAGTTTTTCTCGCAGATAGGCCCCTGTAGCTCGTTTTAAGCGTAGTTTTCGCATCCTAGCTCCGTTTCTAGCGTTCCTTATATCCACGTGTTTGTTTTGACGCGTAGAATAGTTTGGTAAGCCTATTTTCTCTATTTATATTGATTGGTGTACTGCTTTCTTATATTATGCATTTGTTTGCTTGTATGTGCCTTTGTGATGCGTATAGACGGTCAACAGCTCGAGGGGTTCGTGGAACTGGCTTTCGAGGACTACATGCAGCAAGAGCAAGAGCAAGAGCAAGAAGGAAAGTCGTGTTCTTGGTCACTTCTTTAAGTCCTATTCACCTTTACTTTCATGTTCAATTCAACATCGCTATGCACCTGATAGTTTAAACTTGATGGGTCCCAATTAAGGATATCCTAGATTTCATTACCTTTGCCTTGACCAACCGAGTTTACTGTTATGTTGGGTAGCTCATGCTTATTGCTTACTTGGGTTATGGTGGTTTAACCAAAATCAACGATTAATCTTGTTTTACTTATGTTATACCTTTCCATTAATACAAGACCATAACATTTAATTGGAACATGGAGAACCACCCAGGAAAACAGTGCTACCACAAGACTAAATGGTTCTGGTCTTGACTGAATAATTAGAAACCTTAGTCTGGGGTAACCTTACTCGAGAAGAGGCAAGAGGGGGGACTGAGTCGTTGCATAATCGGCCTTGGGAGGTTGTGAGCGCCAGACACTGAAATCTTAGCGGGTTACCACTTACTAATGAATTTTTGTAAATATCTCGTAGCATCCCTATGCAATCACACCTCGGAAGTGTGGTATGGTGCCTTGCAAACACCGTATGGTTGGGTCCAAAGTTCTTTTGAACTTTTATACGACTTGTGGGTAAAGATGTGCGACCTCCATGGAGTGTAAAATTGATCGATTGGCCGTGCTCACGGTTAAGAGCGGCCTGGACCCTCACCTGATAATACTATCGAAAGATGGACTTAAATCATTGTCACTCATTTATGTTTATGTTGTTATGTTCCTGTTTAATTTCAGGTGGTATAAACTTACATGTAGTTATTTGCTAATAAAATTTGACCAACTAAATTAAAAGCTGATGCTGATTAAACCTTAGCCATAACTTGATTAGCCTTACACTACACTATTCTCCACGACTTGTTGAGTAAGTGTACTCACCCTTGCAAAACCGTTGTTCAGACCAAGTAAACCTGGAGGAGTATCTGCACGGATTTGAGAAGTTCTAGGCGTACGGTTCTCCAGTCGTCACTGCTTTGAAGTCCGCTGTGAAATAAATTAGATTTGTGTGTTATTGAGACTTTCGGTCATGTATTATTGGTTATTAATCTCTTTATTCGAATTGGCACTGTCTTTGGATATTCACTTTTGTCATACATGTGTGCAACTTGAGTGGTGTTTTTATAATTAAAAAACTAACCTGCTGCTGGGGACTAATCCAATATTGATTAAATTGCTCCATGCGCTCACGTAACTCAACTTGTAGGGATTGAGGCTGCAAGGCATCCATTTCTCGAACTTGGGAAACCCAAGCATGAGCTTCCCTCAACTGCTCGTCTTTGTAAAGAATGTTCTCTTGAGCAACTCTATGCTGGAAAATATAAAATGGTTATGAGCCTGACAAACGTGACTTTACGATGCAGATTTGTGATTATCCTAGCAATGCTCTTCAAGGGAAAGAATGGGAACGACAGCTGCCACTGGTGCCCATACCTGAACTGCGTACCAACGTCCAGATGGAAGTGCAACACTTAGGCCACCTTTGGGAACGCAAATCCCCTCCGGGATCCCGACGTTTTCCCTGGGCTGAAAGCACGTGGAGAATCAGCCATGGGCCAAATTGATCCAGCTTTTGTAAACCCTCGCGAACGGGCTCCCGCACCCGACCCACCCATTTTTGGCAGGGCTCTCCCACCTGCGTAAGTCGGCGCGTCCTTCCCGTCCTCTCTCTCTCGCGACGCGCCTCCTCCGCCTCCCTGCGCGCCGCTCCGCCTCACCTCTCCGTCGCCTCCCCGTCGTCCCCGCCGCCTCTCCATCCCCGGCCGGCTTGATCTCCAAGATCCGGTGACTTCCCCGCTGCCTCTCCATCCACTGCTCCATGACTTCCCCTCTTTGCCTCGTTCCAATGGTGAGCCCTTCCTTTCTCCTCCTTTTCCTCCTCGGATCCAGTTGCCCACCGGTTGAGGATGATTGCCTTGTCCCACCAGTTTCCTACCTGATGAATATGCATGCTCCTGTTCTTTTGATATGCTTAGGTATAACATCCGTAAAATCTACTAACTCAAATTATCTGCTAAAAATTCATCTTCAAAATCTTTTGACTGTTGAGCTCCCGAAAATCCTTTCCTTCTCGGCGAATTCGTCGTCCCGGCACCCAACACCGGCAACCACCTTTTCTTCCTCCGCAAATTTTGCCGCGTGCCCATCAAAATCCGTCACGCGTGCCCGACCGTTTTCCGCATTTTTCGCCGACTCTCCCTCTCTTTTCTCTTTTCTTTTTCCCCTTCTCCTTTTTCCCTTTCCCTTTTCTTCCTTCTCTTTCTTCCTTCTTCCTTCTTCTTCTTCTTTCTTCCTCTGCCTCCTTTCCTCCTGGCTCCTGGCCACCTCGGCCCCTCTCCCTGGCCCACCCGCACCCCCAGCCGCTCGCCTCGCGCCCGCCGACCCCCGAGCCCGCACGCCGCTTGCCCCGACGCCCCTGCCACGCACGCCACACGCCGGTCACCGCCAAGCCCCTCCCCATGCCAGCCACCGCCCTGTGCGCCCTGTGCTCCTCGCCGCCCGAGCGCGGCCCCGCCACGCCCTCCACGCGGAGCTCCACTCCACCACGCCACCGGCCGGGAATCGCGGCCGCCATTAACGTCGCCAGCCGTCGCCCCCCTCCCGCCGGCTATAAAAGCAGCCCAAGGCCCGGCCTCCTCCTCCACCCCGAGCTTGTCACCCTCTCCCTGCTCCCTTGCGTGCCGTCCCAACTGCCGCCCGTCCTCGCCGGAGTTCCGCCCGAGCCACCTCCCTGCCCGCCGCCGGTGCCCCCTCTCCCGTCACCATCCGCCCAAGGTGAGGGCCAAAATGGATCCCCCACACCCTCTTCCACCTCCCCGCCACCCGGCCTCACCACCAGCGAGCTAGCCCCCCCTCCCCCCCCCCGCCCTGTTTTCCCCCTCTCTCCTCACCAAGTCACGGTCCAGGGAAGAAGAAGGCAAAATTCCCCCCAATTTCGATCTAACCCCCTACTTCTTTCTATTCATGAACCAGCCCTCCCACCTCTCTCAAAGTTCTCTCACGAATACGCCCTTCCACCTTCTAGAAATATTTGCGAATAGATCCATGGTTTTCGCAGTTTAGTCCTAAAACTTGTTTTAAGCCCCTAATACACGGTTATCTCGTCATTTCATGCGCCAAACTTCCTCCAATTAATCCCAAATTCGACCACGGCATCCTCCAATATACTTCCGCCGAGTCATGTCCAAATTTCATGAAAATACTCGTTCCTGCTATTTTCCGTTCGCGTTCTCTGTTCGAGCTCAACGGGTAAAGCTCTAATTTTCTTTTATTTATTGTGTGGCCGATTGTGTGTGCCATAGATCACAGAGTACCCGAGGAGGAGCACGAGGAGGAGTTTGACCGCGAGCCTAAGCCCGAAGACCAGCACCGCGAGCAGGAACTCCCGGAAGGCTTTGAGGATGGCAAGTCCAATCTCACCCTTTGATGCATATTTATCCCCGTTTTTCAAACACAACCTATTGGCCTATTTTATAAAGTTGCATATTGTTTTACTGCTAAAACATGGTTGGATAGCCACCCCTTGATTGTTATGATTATTCCTTGATGTCCTATAATTATTTCTACATATGATTTGCTCTATTTGGATGATAATTACTGCTAGAATGCTTAGGATCTTATTACTTAATTCAATCATGACTACAATGTGTTTTGTTAAAGAATAAATGTGTGAGTGTTTTAAAAAGGAAAAATGGGTTTTCGGAAATGAAGGAAGGAAATGCTTAGATGAGATGGATGGGTATTTCTTGTGTGAAATACCAATAAGTTTGGCTCGTACCTTTGTGGTTGAGCAAGGCTGGGAGATATACATCTTGTCGCAAATTAAGGACCGAGTTGATGTGTCATCTTGCCTAACCCAACCATCGTGCAACCACTCGACCGTTGTATGCGGCAACGGCTTAGCATAAATCTCACTAGCTAGTCTGTTAGTCATCAGGAGAGCTGGTGAGCAACAGGAGACCATGGAGAAGGAATAAGAACTGGATGAACTTAGGTCCCGGTTAAGACCTCGTTGGTAGGTCATTAACCCATTGGTTGCTTCCGAGTTGGCTAGTCAGGCTTAGCTGAGGTGGGTAATAGATTTGTTAGGATCTGCACCGACACTAAGGTGATCATGTTGCAGTACCTTACTTGTGGGAAAAGTGTACAACCTCTGTAGAGTTAAAACCTATCGAGATAACCGTGTCCACGGCATTAGACGAATTACGGCTTGGTCACATAACTAGTGCTTGGAGATGGATGATTTTCATGGCGTGTGTTGGATTTCGGAAGTGTCCGGCAGTTGTGCCATGAGCTATTGCGGACAGGGAGTCCGGTAGCAATAAAACTTGGATCCTTTGTGTAGGATCAACCCCACTTATTGATTCGGTTCCTAAACAAATGCTTTGTGAAAACCTTTTCAAAAATGAACCCATGCATGTGTTAAAATTTAGCTTTGTTGCAAATAAATCTTAGCCTTATCCTTGATATATCCTGTACATATTCTCGATTGTATCCCCCTCCGTGGATGGGGTTGGACTTATTGAGTATTTTTGTACTCACCCTTATTTTGTTGCTTCAGAGGAATACCCGGACTTTGTCGCTGAGGATTTCGAGTAGGAGGTCGCTTCTGCACCCAACGCTGCCTGTGGTGTTGGTCTTTGCAGAATGCTTCTGCTGCCGTGTAGTCCCGAGTGCCGTCTCTTGATAGTAGCTTGGCTCGCTACTGTTATTTATTTACGTATCATTTCGACGTGGCTTTCGCGCCCACTCCCTCGGGAGTTGTACGGAACCATTTGTTTAATAAATGTGTTATCAGCCTTCTGGGACTGATATTTGTATCACATTTAGTCTCTACTTATGTGGGGACTCTTCATTAGGCAGATGAAGATATATGTTGCTGCAGCTTGTCTTAGCATCTGTGATAACATATAAACAATGAGTTATTTGCCATTTTCTATAACTTTTAAAGTTCTACACCCTCGACACCTTCCACTCATACATCAGGAGATGCAATGTCTGTGCAGCAGCTGCAGCAGAATGGTAGTTCAGCTAAACCCATGGTAATGCTCGGCTCTGATGGCACTAGGAGCTTGCATCTCCTGCAAACCCTTTGGTATGCACATATATTTTAAGCATTATGGGATATAATTTTTTTTCCAAATGTAATGTGACAGTATCGTAACTGAAACATTTTCTTTCAGGATGATGTGGACCGTTTGCTGGAAGATGGTTCTGTTGACACCTTTTTTGGTCAACACACGAGTGCGCTAGATCGCGTGGGTTGCGAACGGACCGAATAGCAGAGGTGCTGCGCAGGCTGGTCAGACTGGTCTAGCAACCCGATCAGACTGATTTGCTGGGGTTTGGTTCAGATCGATCGTTTGAGGGGGTAATGGCCACACTTACGTGGTGGAGGACGGTCAGGTTTACGAGCAAACCAGCAAAGGGATAACCGACGCACTTACGTGGTGAAGAACAACTAGTTTACGAGCAAACTAGCAAAGGCTGTTGAAGCTTTCACCTGGGAGGGACCCCGTCAGGGCGTGGACGTCACTGGTGTGCCCTAGGTGGACTAGCAAGCCTAGAACACCATCTATTGTCATGGAGAACAGCAGATGAACAGTATGGAGGTTGGAAAAGTATTAGGGTTGAGAAGATAAATGTAAATTGTAGATTGATTCGATTGGGATGCCCTCAATCGAACATGACCCTTTATATTTATAGGGTGGGGAGGTCTTACCCTAGTAGGAGTTAAAGATTATATAAATCCCGTGTCAAAATACAACTCCTAACTCGGACTAGGCTGGATAGACCGGTCAGACCGCCCATCCAAACCGGTCTGACCAGTCAGCTCGGGGCTGAATCTTGTCGAAGTCATAACTCTCTCATCCAGACTCCAAATTAGGCGATCCACATATGAATTTCGATCGTCTCAACGAGATCTACGCAATGGTGAAGTATAATCTGCATTTTGAGCACTTTGTTCAGACCGGTCTGACCGGTTTGGTTGCCGGTCTGGTTTGCCAGATCGGCTGCAGGACCAATAACCGGTCAGACCGCTTCAGTAGACCCGTCAGACTAGTTGGCTCTATCATATCAGCCATGTCTGCTACTTTTGATGTTGTTACAGGTGCTGATCAATCCATTTTAGCAAAATTATGTCCACAGCATCCAAAACGGCTCTTTTGTCCTGCATAACTCATATTCAAGCCGAACTTGCAAAATACCAAGAGTTAGTACCAAGTAATTCTGGTCTTAGCTTCACATATCTCGGGCCGTGCCACTTTTGGATGTTAACACATACCTCCCTATTTCTTAGTAAAGCTTGCGTACCGAGAAACACTTGTTAGAACTTGAACTGCACAGGAACAATTTAGAGCACAAGAGCATCAACAATTTGCGGAAGTAGAACCATTTGAATAAAGACTAGCCAATGCAATGTGCCTACTAGTATCATATCTAGCAACATCAACATGAGGATTCATGGTACTTGCAAAATAATTATTAAAACCATATAAGGTATTTGCAACTTGTACCTTGGGCTCACCGTAGTAATACTGTTGTGGAACATAAGGATAGCCCACCATAATAGGTCTTGATGCTTCTGACCTTGTGGTGAATAGATCTAGATATTGTTGATAATCCAAGCAACCAATGACCAATATTTTGCTTGTATTCTAATCTTCAATATAGAGCAGCAAGCAAAACACAATGCAATCGGCTTGAGCAAAGTCAAAAGTATAGATGCAATCGGTCCAAAAAGACCGGATGCAACTATAGCGGCAAATTAAAATAGTAGATCAATTAGGTATTTGGCTAGGGTTTTATAGAACAGTTTGAGCAACCAGATCTTCCTTCCTCAGCGGAGTCACCAAAATGTGTTGATGCCTTTTTCGGTCAACACACGAGTGCGGTAGATCGCGCGGGTCGCGAACGGACCGAATAGTAGAGGTGCTGCGCAGGCCGGTCAGACCGATCTAGCAATCCGGTCAGACCGGTTTGCTGGGGTTTGGTTCAGATCAATTGTTCGAGGGGGTAATGGCCACACTTACGTGGTGGAGGATAGTCAGGTTTACAAGCAAACTAGCAAAGGGATAACCGACGCACTTACGTGGCGAAGAACGACTAGTTTACAAGCAAACTAGCAAAGGCCGTCGAAGCTCTCGCCCGGGAGGGACCCCGTCAGGGCGTGGACATCGCCGGCGTGCCCTAGGTGGACCAGCAAGCCTAGAACGCCATCTATTGTCATGGAGAACAGAAGATGAACAGCATGGAGGTTGGAAAAGTATTAGGGTTGAGAAGATAAATGTAAATTGTAGATTGATTTGATCGGGATGCCCTCAATCGGCCGTGACCCTTTATATTTATAGGGTGGGGAGGTCTTACCCTAGTAGGATTCGAAGATTACATAAATCCCGTGTCAAAATACAACTCCTAACTCGGACTAGGCTGGGAAGACCGGTCAGACCGCCCATCCAAACCGGTCTGACCGGTCAGCCCAGGGCTGAATCTTGTCGAAGTCATAACTCTCTCATCCGGACTTCAAATTAGGCGATCCACATATGAATTTCGATCGTCTCGATGAGCTCTACGCAATGGTGAAGTCCAATCTGCATTTTGAGCACTTTGTTCAGGCCGGTCTGACCGGTTTGGTGACCGGTCTGGTTTGCCAGATCGGCTGCAGGACCAATAACTAGTCAGACCGCTTCAGTAGACCCGTCAGACCGGTTGGCTTTGTCATATCAGCCATGTATGCTACTTTTGATATCGTTACAGGTGCTGATTAATCCTTTTTAGCAAAATTACGTCCGGAGCATCCAAAACGGCTATTTTGTCCTGCACAACTCATATTCAAGCCGAACTTGCAAAATACCAAGAGTTAGTACCAAGTAATTCTGGTCTGAGCCTCACATATCTCGGGCCGTGCCACTTTTGGGCATTAACAGGCTCCTTGGATGATAATGTTGAATCCTTTTTATCACAGGATGACATGAATCCTAGGGATAACTTGGGGCGCTGCATGGATGCTAGTAAAGGTGTGTTTTTGTTTCCTTCTGGTACCTGGTTTGATTTTAATTTATCCTTGAGAGAGTGAGCTATTATCCATGATATCAATATTTCCTTATGCCTGTTATATTCTAGCATATTATCCTCCTTTTTTAAGAAAAATGTATTGCTTTTGTTTTACTTTGAAAAATGTTTGTCATTTCATCTATTCACTGGTTAGGTAAGAAAATACCTCCTTAGCTGATCATTATTCCTAATGACCTATTGCATTCTATTTTTGCTACTGGCATTTTACATCAAAGCATATTATACTTGTCTTGGCCGTACGAAAGCAAAATGTATGAAAGTATACTTTTACTTCATTGTATTATTTTTTCCGACGTCCAGTGCATACCTGAAGATCTGTTTGTTCCAGGATTTGGAATTTCTGAGGTTGCAAAAGCACGTGCAAGTTCAATCAAAGTTGGTTGTAGAAGTCCCTTGCAGGTTGGTTGCCAAGGATGCTAATATCTTCTGAGTGTTGAGGATGCATGTCCATCTTGTTATAGCTACATGCTACATTCTTGTAATGCTGGACCTGGAGTCCTGGACGTGTCACCTTTGCGTTCGATCGTGTGATGTGTGAATCAAGTTGGGTTTGCAGTGCAGTTGGGCCTTGTCTCGCCAGTATGGTCGAGTCCTTCCTTTTTGTGCTAGGCCCAAGTATGGCATATGGGATGTTGTACCATTTCCAATTTTCCATGTTGAGTCAACCGCCCAGGCATAAAGTTACTGCTCCAGGAGAAATACCATGCGTCAACTGCCCAGGCATGCGCCAGGCCGTGCGAGCAAACCCCTCCAATTTTCCAGGTTGCTTCCAAACAGTGATGGGGGAGAGGGGTCAGAAAAACCCTCTGGTGGAAGGGATTTCAAAATCAGGGAAAATCCCTTGAGGGGTATTTCTTCCCTAGGCTAATTAGCCCTATGCTTTCAAAGGAGCCCTGAAGGAAAATCCCTGTAGGGGTATTTCTTCCCTAGACTAATTAACCCTATGCTTCCAAAGGAGCCCTTAGATGGTTCAGTTTTCCATTTTTGTGCCTGTGTGTTTGTGGATAGCAAGACCAGCTTGCTCGTCTTGTGCCTGAGTTCTCTATGGTTACGTGAAGTACAAATGTTCCTGAATTGTAACCTGAGCTTGTAACTGTGGATTTCGCCGCAATTCTTATATTGATTTCGCCAGCATTGGCTGCTGACTGCCGAACAGTGTAAAATCATCCTCACAATCTGATTGACAGACATTGGCTGTGTCTCTAAACTTTGATAATTGTTGAAGGACAACACACAATCTATACATTTTTGAGTGTGTGAGCCTGAAGATCGCCAGCGTACGTACAGATACCATGTGCTGAGATTCAACCAACTGATCGTATAACTGAAGGAGGATTAGGCTCAATCGTACTGGATTTGTAAGTGGAAATGAACAAAGCCTTTATGCCAATCTCAATGGCCGATGTCAAAATTCGATATCCAAACATCTGCAGAAAACTCATGTGTATCTGCAGTTTGCTGGAGAAGACAGAAGAGTGTGTGTAATTTGAACTTTTCTCCTCGATAGCAAGAGTATCCAGCTCTTGAAATTGACGAAGCCAAAAGGATCTTTTTACCGAATTCTCCTCGGTGCAGCAAGGCATATACCAGTCAGTGGTGGCTACAAATGCTTTCAGCCTCACCAAAGCCTCCTCCATTGCTTCGCGAAGAAGCACAACGCCTTTCCTTCCTCCTCGTCCTCTCCCACGGCATACTTGCTTCGCAAGATGATGGAAAAGCCAAGCCGTCGATGGTGTTTTACGCTAATGCCCCTACGCCCTCCGGGTACACGCGCGAATCCATCGCTAGGGCTCTCGAGGGTACGGGCGTCTTTTCCGGTGCTTATCGTTCTCAGCGCGGCCCACGGCCCGCAAGAGAGGAGAGCAATAAGAAAGCACCACATCGCCCGCACTTGAATTAACACGCACGGCTCCGTCCGCTGCTTCGCGACTCCTCTCCTCTCCTCTCCTCTCCCCTCTCCTCTCCGCCGCGGCCCGCGACCTCCTCGCCGCCGCCGCCGCCGCGTCGCCGGGGAGTTCCGGGCCCGCGCCCGGCGCCGGCGCGCCTCCCGCCATGGCGCGCCCGCCGCAGGAGGCGATCGACACCTTCGTCAGCATCACCGGCGCCGACGAGGCCGCCGCCGTCCGCGCGCTCGAGGTGACGACGCCTCCCCGCCCTCCCGGACCCCCTTCTCCACCCATTGGTGCTACGGACCCGTGCGTTCGGGGATTCGTTGCTTCGGTTTAGGGTTGGGCTTCGGCTTCTCACCGCGTTGGGGGTGATTAGATGGCGATGCGGGGCTGCGGCGGATGGGTTTGAGATGTGCGATTTGAGCCAGGGTTTCATAGGAGTGATTGGAGTTCGCTTCGCTGTGGTTTTAGGGGTGCCAAAAATAGCGGAATTTTCTGGGAGTGTAATGCATAAGGGAGGCGGTTTTCTTG
Source organism: Setaria viridis (assembly GCF_005286985.2). NCBI lineage: Eukaryota > Viridiplantae > Streptophyta > Magnoliopsida > Poales > Poaceae > Setaria > Setaria viridis. The sequence continues at coordinate 35,205,857 of NC_048268.2, read as the reverse complement.
TTGTGCTGTGAATTGTGGTTGATTTCTAGTTCTGCATTTGTGTGGTGTGAAGTGCCGAAGCTTCACTGGATCAGGGTCGCAGTACAGAGTGGATGATCGGATCTCGTATCATTCTGCAACTGTGAATTGTTGTTCCTTTATCATCTAGCAGGAGAACCAAGTTTGTTTCTGTTAAATTCCGTTTGGACCTCATGTTCCAGAATGTCGGATCGTGTTGATTTGGTGTAGGAGAGGGAAAGCACTTGTTTAGATGTTTGTTTATGCCGGGTCTGTCTGTTGTCTACTGGCTGGCAGGCTTGCATTGTTCCTTCTTTATCTGTGTCATTAGTCTTTGGGATTCATCGGACCTGTTAGTGTTTGAAATGTAGAGTTGGAGTGCTGATTGAAACACTGCAGTATATTTCAAAATGCTGGAGTGCGTTGAGGCATCCTTAGTGGGTTCTTTCAATCACTCGCGCGAGTAAAGCGTCAAGAAAAAAATCATTCAAAATTTACCATCCGTTTTGCCTTTTTGAAGAAAATCTGATGCCCTGGGATACTGCCTATTGTAGGCATATGCTTGATTTTTCTTTTTGAAGCAACATTATTTTTCTGTTTGTTGTGATGAAGTCTTAATGACATTTGTGCATCTTAGTTATTCTAGAGCTTTCATTTATGTACTTAGCAGACTCCTCAGAAGGAACTTTGAACAGCTACTTTTTAAATGAAACATAGATGTGAATCCTTATCCAAGTACTCCCTCTGCTTTTAAAATTGATGATGTTTAGGACAAGCTACTTAGAGCTTGCCCTAAACATTATATATTGAAAACAGAGGGAGTAGTATGTTTTTTCATGCTGTGTATTGAAAACAGTATCTTCCATTTTAATACATGAAATGAAATATATGACTGAACCAATGTTCATGGCTCATCTCCATCCATGTTTAACTTTTCTTCTTGTTGAGTATCATGCTGTGATTTCTGCCCAGAACCTGCAGCTGATTTGTCTTTGATCTGATGGTGCGTTCCGAATTGTGATCTACAATTTGAATTGAATTATTTCTGGCTCTGTGACGATGATGAGCTCCAGTTCATGTATTTCACATATCTGTTTATTTAGTATCTCTGTCAGCTATTTTTTGCTAGCCCTGTGAGCTATTCTCTGTTCATCCTTGTTGTTGCATGTTAAATATTTTTTGCTAGCCCTGTCAGCTATTCTCTGTTCATCCTGGTTGTTGCATTAGCGCTTGGTAATTTTAACTTGAGTAAAAGATAAGAAGCTCGTGTCAATCAAGTACCTCCTCTGATCGCAAATATAAGTCATTTAGGGTGTGCCATTGCGTCAAATGTGACACTTTGACTAGCGATTTCTATGAAAAATATGTTATTTCAGATAAAAAAAGGAATTACCATCCAGTGTGCTGCATTTTAACCTCTTAATGTTTCGAACTTAAATAAAAGACAAGAAAGTAGTATCCCTGAAGATAGATACAATGGCTGACCTTCTTTTTCCCTCAGGAACATGGTAACGATCTAAATGGAGCTGTGAATGCTTATTTTAATGAGGGGGATAGGTCCACGTATGTCTTTCTTCTCTTGACTTTTATGCATTTGTTGTCATGATATTTTTTTGCTGTTCCATTTGACATGACTGAGATGCTCAATTGAATGATTTTCAGCACCAGAATCAATCAAAATCCTGTACCTGCCAGTGTTGATGACATGGAGCTGGATGAACCACTTGATCCCATGTTTAACAGACCTTTGTTCCCTAGAACTTTGGGCAACCCTTTTGAACTTTTGGGTCCAGGTTTTGCCGACATAACTGCTGCTGATATATTTGGACGTGGACCTCAGGTTACACATCCTAGGGAGGTGAGGCAGGTACCTATTGAAGTTAAGGACACCAATACTCAAACAAGCAGTTCTGGTCAGGGTCCGGTTATTGAGGATGTTACTGGACGCGAATCTTTCTATGGTCCAGAGGTTCATGGGACTGTTATAGTTGATGAAGATGATGAAGACTTGCCATCAACACCGTCTGCTCATGATCCTAATATCCCAAGCAGCACTTCACACCCAAACCATTTCATGCCAAGTGCTCCTCCACCAGTTAATGTTAGCGACTATAACAATGATATAGAAGAGGAGATGATCCGGGCAGCAATTGAAGCTTCAAAAAGGGAAGCTGAAGGCATGACAAATGTATGCTTCTGGTTTTGGATCTGTCAAATTTCCATCTGACTAAACAAAATTTTGAACAAAATCCATTGTACGCAGGATCTAAATAGTGGTGAAACTGAGAACACGTCACGTGGCAGAGGTGATGATGAGCTTGCTCGGGCAGTTTCTTTGTCCTTGGAGGTAGGTTTTTAACTCCTAAGATATAGCTCTGTATTTTTGTTCATATATCTATATATCCTCAATATGTTCTTTAATGTGACTATCAGACAGCGGAGCGAGAGAGAGCTCTGCGCCAAGAGGGAATGCATGTAACGGATCCTTCTCCTGATTTATCTGATAAAGAAGACACTGAAGGAACAAGTGGGATGAATGAAAGGTGAATATATATGTATTTTTAAAATGTGTAGAACAGTGATAGCCCTAAATCACATATATATTTTTTGTAACATCTAGAATAGTGGAAGTATGTGGGTTATTCATAAAAAAATAATGGCTCAATTTCTATTCCCCTATCATTTCTTGAGTTTTTTTTTTGGTATCGTGCAGTTTGCATAGAAGCCATTCTGCCTTGCAGTATATGATATTCTTTCACTGTCTATGTGCGCCACTTTCATGCAATTCTTTAAGCGAACCTTTAGCAATAAACCTAGTTTCCTCATACATGTCCTTTCTCATTGTAGGCAAGGACTTACCACAGGTAAAGTTGGAACTTCTGAGCAAACTGTAGATGGAGAGAACTTCCAGGAGGACATTGAAGATGATGACGAACAACCTTTAGTTAGGCAACGTTCTAGACGTGTCCGAGGCAGAACTACTGATCCAGTGGAAGTGGTGCAAATGGCAGACAGTCCTCCCTTGAGTCCTCAGCCTCATAATATTCAAAATGACCATCAGCATAATGGCGGTTTCCCTTCAGAAGAGGTATTCTGTTCCCCTCATGCCTCTAGGATGAGCTATAGTTTCTGCAAATTGTAGTTTCATCACAACTCACGCTGCTGTTTGAACTTCCTTGAAAAGTGGGGTGGCATTTCTTCCGAAGAGCATGATGAAGCTGTTATGCTTGAGGCTGCAATGTTTGGTGGGATTCCTGAAGGAGCACCGTATCCATTTTCCTTCCCAACCCGTGGACGATCAACCCACTATCCCCGAGTAGCACGTCCTCCATCACCAGCATTAACTGCACAGCGGTTGTTAAGGGAACAGCAGGTATTGAGCAGTATTCATCTGCTGGATTATCACAAGTATTGCATATGACTACCAATATTTCAATTGCAGGACGATGAGTATCTTGCAGCCCTCCAAGCTGATCGAGAAAAGGAGTTGAAGGCTGTGGAGGAGGCTGAGCTCCGCAGGGCCGAGGAAGCTGCAGCAAGAGAAGCTGCTCTTGAACGGCAAAAGAAGGAAGAGGAGGAGAAGCTAAAGAAACAGCGTGAGGAAGAGGTACTTTAGTTACCACTATCAAATTGCACAGAACAGGATGAGATGGGTGCATTTACCACACGTGGATGATTTTATTGGCCCAGGAGCATATATGGTTGATTAAATTGCAATTGGGATGGGCTAATTGTAGAAGTGGGTAATGCATACAATCTGCTTAATATCGTGAAACATATTATAGTGTATTCGCAAGTCTTACCAGGAAAGTCTTCGCGACCTATTGTTGATGCTTAACTAGAAGATGTCTATAATTTAGCAAAAGAATGATAACCAGAAGATTGATTTCCTTCTGCAGTTAATGCTGAATCTTGTTAGGTCTGTATTCTCCAAAGTTTTTGTTGTTTTACTAGCAATAATGTCTTGCCTTTTTTGTGTTTATGTGAAAATAGGAGTTAGAGTCCGAGCTTGCAGCCAAACAAGCTTCACTACCAAAGGAGCCACTACAAAATGATGAGGGGGCAGTCACAGTGGTAGTCCGCATGCCTGATGGTAGTCGCCGAGGACGGCGCTTTCTCAAATCCGACAAGCTTCAGGTGAGGAGCTTTCAGTTGCCAGAATCCCTACTGAAGTGCTTCATTATACCTGCTTCTAATCTTCTGGAACTGTTGCAGTATCTTTTCGATTTCATAGACATCAGCAGGACTTTCAAACCAGGAACTTATAGACTGGTAATTCTGATTCACTTCTTTCAACAGTACTGTATATTTGCAAAACAATATCAGATATTCAGATCAGTGCAGTTACAGTCAGCTGGTTATTCGCACTAGCACCAAGAAAGAAAAAAACACTACTGTTTCTGAATACTTTTGCAGTACCTTTTTCTTTGGCTACATCACTTTGCAATTTCGATGGTACCTCTACATTTGAACACATGGCTCCTTTCGCTTATTGGAATTTGAATTATTTTATCGGACCATTTTGAATTATCTATGTGGCTATAGTGAAATATCCTGTTAAGTTCTTGATTATCTTCTACACTTGTTAATTGTTATAGACTTGTATCATCAATTGCCCTGGTGGCTGTCAAGTAGTCAGGTCACTAGCAAGTTGAGATAGTACTATACACTAGAGACAGGTCACTGATAGCTGCATGGCACGACCAACCATTTTTTGCTTTTACTGTACAAGGATAGTTATTTTTGCAGACACTATAGTTCATCGTTGCATTTTTAGCTGATCAGCTGGTCGGGTTATTGTTGTTTTCTAGCATTGACTATTGAGTGATGGCACTGAGCGAGCCTTATTAAGAGGATACATGAGTCATAGTTCTACATATAATTTGTCGTCTGTGTCTGCCCCTTCCTGTTCTTGTAACTGTTACTGAATTTTTTGACTTTTTGCTGGGCAGGTGAGATCTTATCCCAGGCGTGCATTCACTGATGGGGAGAGCCAGATGTCATTGAGTGATCTTGGTCTGACTAGCAAGCAGGAAGCTCTGTTCCTAGAAAAGATTTCAGGGTAGAAATATGCACTTCTAAAATTATATGTTGCGTGTTCATGAAAAATACTGTAGTGCTTGGATGATAGTAACTGTTGATCCCGTGGCCATCTTTTGTGGTGTGGAACGTTGGTGTTTCATTTTCACTGACTCCTGTCGGTTCGTGTAACACTAGTCTCATGGCCACTTTGAACGTGCCGTCAGGATGTATATACAATTCTACATTCAGAGGAACGTTAATTTCCTGCAGTTTCATGGGTGCATGTGCGGTTGTTGTGGGGAATTGGTTTAGATCATTAGTTATTGGTCTGCCTGGCCTGCATTCTTACGTAATGTTACGGCGATTGTCAATGTCACTCAGATACTAGTACTAGTTTGCCACAGAATCGGTTGCGTTGTATGCATGCTGTGTGGCTGTGTAAGTTTTGGTTGATTCCCGTTGTTCCAGTCTCCGGATGATATTCAATTTGTCATGAATAGGCATCGAAATGTAGAGGCGGAAATCAAAGGGAAGCACGAGTGCACAATAGAAAGAAGCATATTTGAAGCGAAGTGTTTTAAATTTTGTTTTCAGCATTTTTTTGGTCCCGTCAAAATGACTGAAATTCGTGAAAATTTCGGGCGAAATTTGAGTTAAAAAAAAGTAGATCAAGCATCGATAGCATTCAACCATCTGATCAAGCATGGTTTCACTTTATTTTTTTCACTGAGATTGGTAGCAAAGCAGTCTGAACTCTGAATATTGAAACGAAAACGACGACGACGTTGGACGTGTGACAGGCGGCTGGCGACGCCGGCGGTCAGGCCGAAAGCTGGTGGAGCTCGATTGCTCTCGCTTCTCGCCATGGATCACGTCTTATTCCTCTCCCTTGCTTTGCAGCATCCTCGTCTCATTCCTCAGGCAGCTGCACGCACGAACAGAGAAGAAAGCCATAAGATTGAACACATCGATAAAAGCTTCACTAGCAGCGTGATGCAGTGGCAAAAAGACTGAATTGTAGAAGCTTGGTGCTTACAGCAGTTGACTGGGGCGAGGCTGCAGCGTCCGGGCAGGCTGTTGATGATGCCCATGGTGCTGCAGGCGCACTCGTGCGACACGGCGCTGAGCGCGCCGCAGCAGTCGGCGCTGGGGTCCGGCGCGCCGGGCACCAGGTACGCGCGGCACGCCAGGAGCCGGTTCAGCTGCGGCACGCACTGCCCCACGCCGCCGCCCTGCGCCTCTGCCACGCCGGCGCCGAGGCCGAGCGCCACCAGGACGACGAGGCACGCGGCGAGGACGACGGACACGCCTGGCGTTGCCATTGCTGCCTGCTGTGATCTTCTGGTGTTGTTGGCTTCTTGCTCCGCTGCTGCTGGTGGTTTGCTGTGCGTGGGTTGTGCTGCCGAGTGCGGCGCTATTTGTAGGTGTGAGTGTGACTCGTGAGTGCGCAACGGTGCAGGGCGGCGACCTTTGCGTGGCTCACCTACGGAGCAGCCGAGCCGGCGGCGCTTGCGCTTGGGAGCGGCGGGAAGCAAAAGCGGGAGTGAGCGCTGCCACGCTCGTGTGAGCCAACCGAACACGAGGGCGCCCCCGGCGTGTCACGCAGCGAGCTCTCTGCCTTTTTTGCCCGTTCATCTCGGCCAGTGTGACAAAAAAGTTTTTAAAACCGGAGCAATTTAAAAACCAACAGCTATCTTTACCCATGTTGCAAACAATATAGATTTTTGTTACATAGTGTCGCAGAAATCCGCAACTATTTTAACACTTTGTTGTAATAAAAAAATATCTTTCTCACTGTACCTAACACCACATGTTATATAGAGTGGAGCCGTGGAGGTTGAGGGGTGGCACTATTACGACAAATCTACTGTTTATTGCAACTTTGTGCAAATGGCACCGAAAGTTTACTCTCCCCTCATCAATTAATATAAGGCACATTTTAGAATAAGAAAATATTCGAATAAATTTTTTATCATTGATTTCTCTTACAATATACTATTAATTGATAGAAAATCTATATCATGATAAATTAAGAAGTAAATCAAATATGAGTGTATGAATTATAATTCGAATAATTTTTAGTTAAATTTAACAATGTTTGATTTAAAAAACAAAATATGCATTATATTGTTGGACAGAGGGAAGTTTTTCCCTCATATTCATAAACGAGAATGGAAACACGATGGTGTTTGTTGTTTAGAAGCAAACAGAGAGAGGTAAGAGACCAACAATATAAAAGTTATTTGGCATAGTTAATGATAATAATGTTGATAAAGAAACATCAGATCTAGAAATATAAAATTGGAAAGTCATCTAGCAAGAGGGACCATTTCGCGCGGCAAGGCCGTGCAATGTTCTAGTTATTCATAATATGCCTTGAGCTCTGCTTTGGTTTTAATGACGAAGTGGAAGTTGGTTTTAGTCTTATGCATTTAGTGTTAGTCTTATATTGATTTTTTTTCTTTAAAATTTAGGTTCCTGGTGACACTAAAATCTTCAATTATGTATATGAAGAAATCCGCCGTTCAGTGGTGAGTCTAATGATAGATGAAGTGGAAGCTGGTGCTGGATTTATTGTCCACATAAGCCCCAATCTCATTGTTGTTGTAGAGCCCTCTTCGTGCACATGGGACCTAGGGAACAAGAGGATCATTGTTTCGTTCTTTGGTGGTACTAGATAATACAATGATGATGATGTAGTACATCTCAACAATGGAGGGTTGGATTTGCTTTTTATTGGAGTTCTTTATGGTGGGTGGACACAAGCAAGACTAGGTCAACTTGGAGAAGGAGAAAGTGAGACCGTCCTTACGATCGTATCTCTTGTGAGCTACAATGGCCACTGGCAAAGGACTTATACAAGTCATATCATGTAAGTGTCGCAAGTGTTGTTTATTATGAAAAGGTTTTATTTTGAAGTTTATTATGATTGACTTACTAGATTTATTAGGAAATTTATTGTCTTTTCGTGCTTGCAGTTGGCCATGCTGCACTTGTGTGAACATAGATGGGAGCAAAATTCATGAAACAAGCTTGGTCTTTTCGTTCACTTTGCCTATTGGAAATAATGTGCCTAACCCTGGTAACCATGAGATTAGATGGCTACCTATCGATAATTTTGTTCTTGGTGCTCCAGTGTTCAATATGTAAGGTAAATATGTTGGATTTTCTCTTAACCGCGCTTCTTACTCACGTGATATGAAACTTAGCATAAGAGATATCTTTCAGCATAGTCTAAATACATGGTTGGCCGGACAACAATGGTAAGTCAACTGTCATCTGGTTGTGTTACTATAGGTCATGTTGTATCAAATGTTTTTTTGCTCACTGTGCTATTCGACAATGCAAGATGCAATTCAACCATATGTTGAAAGAAATGCCCAGTGTAATGTCTCGCTTGCATTCTTTGATTGGTATTAGGATCCTCAACGTAAAATATTTGTTTCATGATCTTGCCATCTTCCTAAAGGATGCCATATCTAGCAGCCTGAGCCTATTTGTTTGTTAAAAAAAGGGATAAATGGTATGATTCATATTTCATAAGGATAAATGGTATGATTCATATTTCACATGTCATTCTATACCATGGTATAGCTAGGAAGGAGGGGAGCACCTTTATTTATATGTGCTCATGATCATTGTGGTGTTGCCATGTGGCAATTTTCACACTCTTCCATACAAATATCCTAACTTTAGAACCCTCCTCATTCTTATCTAGTTTCTTATATTTCTATCATGCTAAAATATCTAGTTCTAGAGTATTCTACACTTCAACATGAAGTATGACAACTATGGATCATGCATTCTCTCCAATTTTTTAGAACTTTCTTGCATTGTTATGATCTTATTCTTATATATGGCAAAGTTAATCTCTTGAGAACAATTTTCTAGAATGTTCCAAATATGTATTGCATATTTCAACGTACCCATATTTACAAAGCACACAAATAATCATATACATGGACTGGTCCACCCAACAGATAGCGCGGCAACGCCACGCTCCGGTTTCTAGTGTGGAATGAAATTGGGATCCAAACTCGAAAAACAGAGTAACAGACTTGTTTTAATCTAGTTGAAGCTGTCGACTATCCCTCCTCAAGGAACACCTAGATTCAGACATTCAGCAACAGACCAACAAGCCCTACTGATGCATCCACCGTCCCGTTCCGGAACAAGCTAGAAGCGGATCCCAAACCAAAGGAGTGCTTGCTAGATCCACCTACCTTGCCTTCCCTTTCCAGATATCTGTCTTCAATTATAAGTCGTGGCCGGCCGGCGGGGGTTGTGGTGTGAGTACTGTGGCTTTGCTTAATTGGATGCCCTATGGTGTGGTCTGGCATCTGCGGTGGTTGGTTTGCGCAGGGGACCAGGGCAGAGGTAGGCCAATGTGCTTGTGTCCTTGCGAGCCGGAACGCTGCTGCCTCCAGTCCACCCACAGGCCACAGAGACAGATATATTGCACTGACACCGGCCGCTTCAGTGCCTCCTCGTGCACGGCGACGCCACGGTCAGCTGTGTGCACAGCAGCAGCAGCAGGAGGAGGAGGATCGGAGGAAGCAGAGGACGTGCCACCGCTGGCCGCCCTCCTTGCCGTGGAGTGCAGGCGGCGGACGATACCCGTGGCGTGCAGCCGTACGCCGGCCGGCCTCGCGCTCCAACTGCACACGTACTACGTCGCGGCGGTAGACTCAAGTGTTGCACGTACGCCGCCAACATGTACAAGAGCTGTTTGCGGCCGGCGACAAGCGTGGCCTCGGCAGCCGGCGTCATTTGGGTCTCTCGCGCTCGCCATCGCCGGCGCCCTGGCGTCTGGGCTGAACAGTGAACGTGATGGTTCCTTTTTTTTTTTCCTAGGGTGGCCGGCGGCCCAACTCCGAGCCCGCGGAGGACTCTCACTCGCACCGTCGCACGGTCGCATCGTGTGTGCTCCTTACGACCTTTTTTGGGGTAACTCACAGCACAGCTTAGCTTTTCAACAAGTTGCATCATTGGGTGGGTCAGCACAAGTGCCTCGACTCTGCGCCAAGAATCGCACAGCACAGCTTAACTTTTTTTTTCCTTTCTTGAACGGCCTGAATTCAGCCATGCACTCTAATCAGATCATCTCATCCTTTATTTTCCCAAAGAAAAGAAGACTATTCCCACATGTGCGCTGGCCACTCTCCCGATCGAGATCGACCTGCTAGCTGCATCATCATGCAACGCGAGCATATGCCTGAATTAATCCTGGATGCATCGACAAAGCATCCAGTAGGACAGCAATTCAACTCCCTGATCAGGTCTCTCGATCGTGCATTATTGGCATATGCATAGACAAGAAGAGAAAAATCTCACGAGGATATGTGTGGCTTGATGCAAATATATTAGCTAGTACTCCCTCCGTTTCAAATCGTAGGTTATTTTAGCTTTCTTAGATTCATAAATATTATTATGCATCTACATATAGTGTATGTCTAAGTGCATAGTAATATCTATAAATCTAGAAAAATCAAAACGACCTACAATTTGGAACGGAGGGAGTAAATGATAGGAGACAGCATCTTCAGATCGATGTCATATAATGATCTCAGAAAAGTGCAGTTTCGGTTAGACTATGAGCTCACAACAGCATGGAGCCATGGATGATGGATCTCTCTCACTCTTCTGGAAAGACAGATAAAGCCAGGTGGATCGTGTAGCTAAAAAAATAAACTACTACTATGATGCAAAATTGAGCTTGCTTCCCTCTTTCTTCTTTACATTTTTTGCTATTATTGGTGACAGACAAGAAACTACATTTTAATGTGTTTTTTCCTATTTTTGACAGACAAGCAACTACTACAGTTGTTTCTAGTTAATTCACATCTTCATCGTTTATTTTGGTACATTGTCTTTTTTTCAAAAATTGTTTTTGCCTTTTACAAAAAATGGTTTATGTTGCTTTTGTACACAATGATCCCATATTATGCATTAATCGCAATCTTTGCTATTATTTGCTGGGCTAGTTCCCTTCTTCATCCTTCCTTTTCCTACACATTTAAGCCGTACTTTTGCACCAATTATTGCAATCTTTGTGTACATTTTCTAAAAGCCAAGACGAGAGCCGAGCCTCTGTTGATCATAATATATTAATTAATAAAGTTATCATAATTTTTGTTGTCAGTCTATCACTGAATATATTAAAAGTAACAAGCACTAAAATGTAGTTTTTCTGATATATAAATGTGATGGTCCATACGCCCGGCATCTTTGTGGCTATTGGGCTTTTGCCAAGGGTGCAAATTGCCCCACTTTGTAGACCACGGATTATAATCTAGCTAGCCGGCGTCATATAAATCTCATGCACGAACAGCTAGCATCCATCATCCATGCATGAACCGACAGCCTTTAGTGACAAACAAATAGGCGATGCAAAGCTATGATATTTCTTTCTTTCTTTCTCTATTTTTTATTTATGAAGGCCAATATAAAAGGTTTAATGTGTTGGCATCTTGTTGCTTTCCTGATACTCCCTCCGTATCGTTTTGTTTGTCGCCAGTGGTTCAAAACAAAACGAGCCAAAATATTGATGTTTCAGAAACAATGAAATGGAGAGAGAGCAGTTGTTGGGGTTGCTTGCTTTGGGCCGTCTCTGTTTGTGTCCATGGCCTGCAGATATTACAGGAGTAATGCTCAACAACATCGGACCGGAGCAGCGACGACTGAATTCATTGGCTGCTAATCTCTGATTGAACCATGCGTGCGTGCAGCGGTGAGGCCAGTAACGATCATGAGGCAAAGTGGCAGATGCAGATTCACCGGTTTACCTGCAGAGCAGAGGATTAAAACACACACACATAGGACAGAGCAGAGGGTAATTTAGCAGCAGGCAGTAGGACGCATCACGCATCAATGGCCTGCAGAGCTGAGGCGTCGGTTTGTGCGCGACTGGCGTGGCGTGGGCTCTCCTTTGGCCGCACGCGTCGATCGGCGTCGCGACACCGACGGCTGGCGAAAGCGAAGCCGTCGGTACGGTCCCAGGAGGAGCAGCTGACACACACACACACCGGCCGGGTCCTTTCCGCCGTCCCCGGCCGCCGCCGGGAAGAAGCCAGCTAGAACGCCCCGTGCACCGCCGGTCACCGGACAGATGGATGGTCTGACGATGGGTGCTCGAGAAGCTTATTAGCCCCACCAGCAGGCGACGCCGTGAACGCACGCGGGCGTGTTAGAATTAGTTGAGATTGCGTCTTGTAAACAGATTGTACAACCGGATAGGCTCAGGATCTAGTTGTTAGCATATATGTCAGGTTCTTGTAATAAACTTAGCCTAATCTACTCGGTAGATACTTTGTTTGTACACCACGCTAAGGGCTCTTCTTGACCAGTATAAATACATTCACGTGTCCTCCTACAGGAGGTGAGAATGCTTCCTAACCTTACATGGTATTAGAACCTTCCTCTACAAACACATCTACAATGTCAATCATCTTGTCCTCGTCCATGGTGTCCGGCTCAGCGCTTCCTGCTCCCTTTGGCCATCCGGTCACTGAAAAGCTCACCAAGTCCAACTTCACCCTTCGTAAAGTGAAGATCCTTCCTGCCATCCGGGGAGCGCAGCTCGAAGGCTTCCTCAACGGCAGCATGCTGGCGCCTGTGAAGGAGATCAACGTCAAAGTTGGTGACAAGGACATCAAGCAACCGAATCCTGAAGTGGTTAGCCATGGATTAGTAGGTATTCACTTACCTCGTTACATCATTATTACATGATGTCCTCTTCCATATTGCGACACACCACCGCCGCCCAGGTGTTGGCGGCACTGGAGGAGATGTACTCCTCCCAGACTAGGGCCCGGGCTGTCAACACCAGGATAGCCCTGGCCACAACGAAGAAAGGAGCCATGCAGATCTCGGAGTATGTTGGCAAGATGCGCGTGCTTGCTGATGAGATGGCGAGCGCTGGCAAACCTCTTGATGATGAAGAACTGGTCTCTTACGTACTGATCGGGCTCGATATGGAGTTTAATCCTATCATGTCCGCGGTCCTTGCTCGCATTGAACCAATCTCGGTCAGTGAGCTCTACACCCAACTGCTTGCCTTTGAGCAGCGGTTGGATCTCTTCAGTGGCGGCTCTAGGTCGTCAGCAAACTCTGCTACCCACGGCCGTGGTGGCGGTCGTTGTCGCGGCAATGGTGGACGATCACATGGTGGCTTCAACAACAACTCCAGCGGCAAACCCAAGATCAAGTGCCAACTTTGCAAGAAGGATGGACACTTCATAGTCAACTGTTGATACCATTATGATGAAAACTTTGTGCCACTAGAAGAGAAGACCGCAGCAACAGCAACCAACAACTATGGTGCTGACTCAAACGGGTACATTGACTCTGGTGCAACATATCACATCATAGAAGAATTGGACAAGCTGATGATCCGAGATAGGTACACAGGCAATGAGCAGATTCATGCTGCGAATGGAATAGGTATGAACATTGCTCATATTGGTCATACGATTTGCCATACCCCTAGTCAAAATCTTGTTCTTAAAAATATCTTGCATGTTCCACAAACATCAAAATATTTGATATCTGTTCATCATCTTGCTCTTGACAATAATGCCTTTCTAGAGTTTCACGCACATGTGTTCTTTGTCAAGGATCAGGTGTCGAAGAAAACATTGCTTCAAGCAGGTGTAGAGGTGGCCTTTATCCCCTTCTAGCTGCTTCGTTCAAGTTCAAGAATAAACATGACTTTGGTGCATCTTCTGATGCAACCAGTTCCTCCAAGCCTACCATGGAGAGGTGGCATGATCATTTAGGGCATCCAACAAGTTGTGTCATTCGTGAAGTCGTTGTTAAAAACAATTTACCTTTCTTAGATGAGTCTGTTTCCCATTCAATTTGTGATTCATGTCAAAGGGCCAAGAGCCATCAGCTTTCCTATCCGCATTCATATAGTGAACCTAGTGCTCCTTTAGCTCTTGTGTTCTCAGATGTTTGGGGGTCGGCTTGTGATTCCTTTGGAAGAAATAAATACTATGTTAGTTTTTATCAACGACTACAACAACTTTACTTGGATCTACTTACTTAAACATAAATCTGAAGTCTTCCAATGCTTTCATGAATTTCAAAGCCTTGTTGAACGCTAATTTGACAGGAAAATCTTAGCCTTGCAATCGGATTGGGGAGGAGAATATGAGAGGCTTAATTCCTTTTTTCGTCAAGTAGGGATTTCTCATCTTGTCTCTTGTCCTCATGCACACCAACAGAATGGTGCCGCCGAACGAAAATATAGACATATAGTAGAAGTGGGTCTTGCTTTCCTCGCTCGCTCATCCATGCCATTGAAGTATTGGGATGAAGCCTTTCTTGCTGCTACCTATCTCATAAACCGCACACCTAGCAAGGTTCTACATTCTCAAACTCCCCTTGAGCGACTCTGTCATATGAAGCCTGACTATATGTCCTTTAAAACTTTTAGGTGTGCTTGCTGGTCTAACTTGAGACTCTACAATTTTCATAAGTTACAATTTAGATCCAAGCAATACATCTTCTTGGGTATAGCAATCTCTACAAAGGGTTCAAATTTTTAGACATCAGCTCCGGTCGCACCTACATCTCCAGGGATGTTGTCTTTGATGAAGACATTTTTCCATTCGCCAAATTAAATCCAAATGACGGTTCTCGACTTCGTGCAGAAATCTCTCTTTTACCATCTCTTTTTCCTGCTTCGCTAGGGGATGGTTTGTCGCTAGGGCCTGTGCATAATGTTCCTAACCCTGGTGCTGATGTTTCACAAAGTGTGCAAGAACGATCTTTGCCTGTTTTAGGGGATATAGACAGTGCTTTTCTAGGGGAATAGGCACTAGTCACGAGGAGGATCTGCTGCCAGCCGAACCTTCCATCCATCTGGGCATCGCAGCAGGCGGATCACCATTGGGTCCTGTGCCTTCCGCCTCGCCGCTGCCGTGTGGAGGCCCGGTTTTGTCTTCTTCGGCGTGCACCATGTTGGCGCCGGGATCTTCTACGCCAACTTCCATGTCCGATGGCGCCACACAGGGACACCGATGGGACGGTCTGCTATGGGTATGGTCTGCTCATGACTGCTGGTAAACCAACCTCCATTGCCACAGCTCTCGACGATCCAAGATGGAAAGAAGCTATGGACGCCGAGATTTCAGCTTTGCACAAGAACAACACCTGGTCATTGGTTCCTCCATAGCAAGGGAGGAATGTGATAGACTGCAAATAGGTCTACAAGATCAAGAAGAGAGCAGATGGTTCCATAGATCGGTACAAAGCACGTCTGGTAGCGAAAGGGTTCAAGCAACGGTACGACATCGATTACAAGGACACTTTTAGTCTTGTAGTAAAAGCGGCTACCATCAGACTTGTGCTCTCCATAGCTGTCTCACGAGGATGGAGCCTTCGACAATTGGATGTGCAGAATGCGCTTCTTCTTGGTGTTCTAGAGGAAGAAGTGTTCATAAAACAACCTCCTGGATTTCTAGATAAGAGGCACCCAAATTATGTGTGCAAGCCGGAGAAAGCATTGTATGGACTAAAACAGGCACCTCGGGCCTGGTATCATAGACTCAGTATGAAACTCCAAGAGTTGGGGTTCAAACCATCCAAAGCCGACACATTATTATTCTTCTACAATCAAGGTGATACTACCATATTTATGCTAATCTACGTTGATGATATTATTGTGGCAAGCTCCTCAAATCCAGCTACCAAGATCTTGTTGGATGCACTGAAGACACACTTCGCACTCAAGGACCTTGGAGACTTGAATTTCTTTCTAGGCAACGAAGTTAACAAGATACAGAATGGAATAATTCTCTCACAAGAGAAATATGCAGGTGATCTGCTTAAAAGGATAGGGATGATACACTGTAAACCGGCCAATACTCCACTGTCCACATCAGAAAAGCTGTAAGCTCATGAATGTATTCCAGTAGGGCCTGAAGATCCAACAAGGTACCGAAGTATAGTAGGAGGATTGCAATATTTAACTCTCACAAGACCAGATATTTCTTTCGCAGTAAACAAGATCTGTCAGTTCTTGCATACTCCTACCGACATCCATTGGACTGCAGCCAAGACAGTGGTGAGATATTTGAAGTATACACTAAAGGTTGGCATGAAAATAACCATGTCCACGTCCACCCTAGTTTGTGGATTTACAGATGCAGACTGGGCAGGAAGTCTTGATGACCGCATTCCACAGGAGGCTTTACAATATATCTTGGAAGTAACCTTGTCTCCTAGAGCGCGCGAAAGCAAGCTACTGTATCCAGATCCTCTACTGAAGCTAAATACAAAGACATGGCGAATGCAACAACAGAGATTATCTGGATTCAAACCTTGTTACAAGAGCTTGGTGTCCCAAGTCCTAAAGCTGCCCGGATATGGTGTGACAACATTGGAGCAACTTATCTATCTGGTAACCCAGTGTTCCATGCAAGAACAAAGCACGTAGAAGTTGATTTCCATTTTATCAGAGAAAGAGTTTTTGACAAACTTCTTAACGTGATGCTCATATCAACAAATGATCAAATAGCAGATGGGTTTACAAAACCATTGACGTGTCGGAAGTTAGAAGAATTCAGAAGCAATCTTAACCTTGGACTCGCTAGTTGAGATTGAAGGAGGATGTTAGAGTTAGTTGAGATTGCATCTTGTAAACAGATTGGTACCACCGAGTAGATAGGCTGAGGATCTAGTTGTTAGCGTATATGTCAGGTTGTAACAAATATAGCCTAATCTACTTGGTAGATTATTTGTTTGTACGCCACGCCAAGAGCTCTTCTTAACCAGTATAAATACATTCACGCGGCCTCCTACGAGAGGTGAGATTGCTTCCTAACCTTTACACGGCGGTGGGTGCGGCGTCACCGTGGTGATGGAGCCGAGGACCACGAGCTGCCAACCTCGCTCGCCGGTGTTGGGGTCGGAGTCACAGAGAGATGGAGGGGGCGCGTGGGTTACGCGGTCACTTTCCGATCACGTCCGCCCATCCGCCGCCGCGCATCCGATCCTCCTCTCCTCTCCTCGGCCTGTGTGGACGCTGAGACGGCTCGGCGGATTCCCACGTGCGCACCTGGCTGTCGGTGGCGTCCCTTGCCTCGCAATGCACCGGAAGGAGACGACAAGTGGTGGGTGGCCCCGCTCCCTGACAAGTGGATCCCCGGCCCTACGATGGCACTGAAACTAAGAGCAGCATCGGACATGGTCGTACGGGTCGATCTGGATTATTCATCCCTGCGCCACACACCAGCGTTCTAGATACTGTTTGACATCATCGACCGACCATGGCTGCGATCCTCTCCTCTCCTGCGATGCGAGAGAGATGTCTGCTGCTGCCTGCAGCGTCCGGTCCGGTCCGGTCCGGTCGAGCTCCCTCGTTCGTGCCCAACCCAACATATTCTCCAGCGGTGGGGCTCCTGATCTGCAGATCTCGCCCTACGCCACAGATTCGCATGGTGTTCATCCATCGATGCCGTTCATCCATCAGGAACATCGTGAAAGATGCCGCATGCATGTTCCTCGGGATCGCCTTGCTTTAAGCGACCGGATCGCCGGCCGGCGGAGAGGGGGCCGGGGATATATGCCGCCGTGCTGCCCGGCCGCGCGCAGGACCATCGTATACTGCTATATGGTCCGGGCCGGGGACAGCTCACCCACCAGCAGGCCATGGCCATGGATGGAAGAAGACTAGAAGAGCCTCCTGCCTGCACTTGCAAGTATACTATGCTTATTAAACACCCGATCGTACGTACCCGGATTAATGATTGAATAATCCGGTTGCTGCTGCTGCGCGCAAGCCATGCGGCATGATTAGTAAACTTATGAGCACTGCAGATTATCGCCCCATCATACGCTCATCAGATCATCAGGATTCAGGAACCGACACTTGCCGCCGCCATCAGTCGCCAGACAGGTAGAACGAGCGAGAGCGAGCTCTCGACCCAACAACGATCGAGAAGCCCCCGGGAAAGGAAAACAAAGGAGCACGCATGGATCACCGCCAGTACAGGCGCACGACGCATGTCATTCCGGGGAAGAAAAGGCTTTGGTTGATGATTTGGTGAAGTGGCGATCTCGACCTGGAACGAACTGATCCGACCGGAGAGCTTGCTTGGAGGCGAAGGCCGGCAACGAGGAGGAGACCGAGACCGCGGCGTCCCGAGCAAGGCTTGCAGGTCGCGGCCACCAACCCCCGGGCGCGGCAGCGGCAGGACACCCCTGCGCTGCGCGGCATCCATCGCAACCACCCCCACCCCCACCCGACGCATCGACCAACAAGCCTTCCTGGTGTTGCAGGTCGCCGGTTGACACGTCCATTGCATCCATCCATCGGTCGTCACATGGTTAAAACTTCTTCACTAATGATGAATGCGGTGAGATGGCAGTGCCAATGCCATCAGGCCATTGTTGGGACCGAGTTCTTTTCAACGTCCAGTTGTACGGGAGCCCCACACCTGGCCTGCTGTTTCATCGCGAGGTGGCCTGGCAGTTGGCACTGGCTCGCCTCGCTTGCTTGCTTCGGTTTCTCAGTATAAATATTCTGGTGCCCGGCTCCGGCCTGTCCCTTAGTTGTATCATCGTGTCCTTTTCCTCCTCCTACCGGCCACACACCATTTCCCTCCCATCTCCTCCTCCTTCCTCACCTCTGCCTCTCTCGTCTCCGTCCTCTCTCTTCTTCCTCCTCTTCGTTTCTCCATTTGAAGCTTGCAGGCATTTTGCTTCTAGTCTAGTAGTACCACCCCCAAGCAAGAACTAATTTTTCAGGTTCTGGTGCCGCAGCAGGTTAAGCCAGCAGCAGCCATTAGCAGCTAGTTAACCACACGGATCATTGCCTCTAGCTAGAGCCCTTTCTTTTTTGAGCTTTGGTGATCAGCTCGACTCGAGTGTACATACATACTCTACCTTCCTGCTGGGACGGTCGATAGATATAGGAGGAGGAGGTCGAAGAAAATGATGCGCGGGGGCAGGGAGCAGCAGAGGGTGGCCTTCTCGCCGACGATGAAGGAGGCGGCGGCGGTGCCCAAGGAGGAGGTGTGGGAGGTCCGGCCGGGGGGCATGCTGGTGCAGAAGCGGAGCCCCGACGCGGACCCGCCCCCCGGCGGCGCGCCCGTGCCCACCATCCGCGTCAAGGTCAAGTGCAACGGCGTCTACCACGAGATCTACATCAACTCCCAGGCATCCTTCGGTATGTTTGCTGTTGTGATTCATGTCATGATGATGATGCAAACAAACAATCGCAGATTTTGGTTTTGATTTCACCAGCTCCGATTATCCATCTCGTCCTCTGAATGATCGGGTGGATGAATAATGATGAACGGAACGGTGGCATGCAGGCGAGCTGAAGAAGCTGCTGTCGGAGAAGACAGGCCTGCACCCGGACGACCAGAAGGTGGTGTACAAGGACAAGGAGCGCGACTCCAAGGCCTTCCTCGACATGGCCGGCGTCAAGGACCGCTCCAAGATGCTCATGCTCGAGGACCCCGCCGCCAAGGCCAAGCGCCTCCTCGAGGAGCGCCGGACCAACAAGGCCGAGCGCGCAGCCAAGGCCATCGCCCGCGTCGCCCTCGACGTCGGCAAGCTCGCCGCCAAGGTACAATCTTTATTAGTTCTATACATCTTCATCAATTATCCATGGCCGGCGGCCCGGCGCCGTTCAATTCCTCCTGCTCTAGCAATGCATATATAGTTGGTTTCACATTGCTGTAATCGGCAGGTGTCTGCGCTGGAGACGATCGTGAGCAAGGGCGGCAAGGTCGTCGACGCCGACGTGGTGGCGCTGACGGAGGCTCTGATGAACGAGCTCGTGAAGCTGGACTCCATCGCCGCCGACGGCGAGGTGAAGGAGCAGCGGCGGGCGCAGGAGAAGCAGGTGCAGAAGCACGTCGAGTCGCTGGACGCCATCCGCGCCAAGAACAAGACCGCCGCCGCGGCGCCCAAGGCGAGCAACAAGGCGCGGCCGCCGCACCTCCCGCCGCGCCCGCCCCCGGCGGCGGCGGCGCAGCAGCAGCGCCGGCAGTTCCAGCCGCCGGCGCCCACCACGGCGACAGCCCCTGTGCCGCAGACCCAGACGGCGAGCTGGGAGACGTTCGACCTGCTGTCGTCGGTGCCGTCGACGTCGGCGGCCCCCGTGACGACCATGGCCCCTGCGACCACCACCACGCCGTCCCCGCGGTTCGAGTGGGAGCTCTTCTAGAACGAAGGGCGCCTGGTCCAGTGGTCCCCTCCGGCCACATGTGTGCCTGTCCATTGGCTCGGCCGGTACCTTTCTTGTTCACTCACCTTGGCCATGGTGGTGCGTGTCAGTCGCCATTGTTTCTTTCTTTCTTTTCTCCTCTTTATTCTTTCTTTCTTTGTCCTTTCCTTTGAGTGTATATTGATCTCCACAAAAAAGGCAAGAACTGGAGTGAGCTAGTGGCGAAGAAGAAGCACATCGAATCCATGGGTGTTGGTGTCTGTCTGCAAAATAAGTGGTGGCCTGGCCTTGTGATCGACGAAGGATTTTTCCCATGACCATATGTGTATAGTAAGTAGCTGTGCAGTGTATAGTGTACATGAATCAAAACAATCTCCCAACACACACATTTGTTTGTGCCGTGTGTACTGGTACTGTATGATGGATGGATGGTTCATGTTCATCCATCTCACATTGTGCAACCCAACAATGGCCGCTGCTGGTTCTGGTGTGTTCTTTCAGACTTCACTTCAGGGACAGTAGTGATGAGTATTGCAGTTGCAGATGGACCGCACTGATTGGGGGAGCTTGGCATTGGTCTTTGCAGTTGTGGTTGCGCGCAATTATTGGGCATCTCATCTCACATCTGCCTTGCCAGGGCAGGGTCGTTAGTTAGCACTTTGGATGAACTCGGTGGCATGCATAAAAGATAAAACTATGGGCTTGGTCAGCCGGGTTAGTAGTGTACAAGTGTACATGCAAGACCGGCTCCTCCAAAAGATTCCTCCATATGCAACTATACTATATTGTATATGAAACTATGAATCTTTCTTTTTTAAAAAAAATCCTCTCATATCATTATCTGTCCCCGTGTTTGTTTGACCTTTATTTCTTGCTTGTTGAGAGACGCCTTTCCCTTCTACTAGCTAGGAGTAATGGTATGGGAGAAGCTCTGTTGTGTCGGCGGGCGTGACAAGTACTAGAAGTAGTGAGTGGTTCAGAAATCAGAAAAAGGGTAGGTGAGGAGGAGACAAGGAAGGGGCCAAGAATGAGTGGCCGGATCAGTCCATATGAGATGAGAGCACTTGCTGCAGCTGTACAGCAAGAACAGGACTGGTGCTGTAGCCCTGTAGAATCCTCCCCTCCTCCGGGCCTTTTTCAGGCTTTAATGCCCTAATCATGGTATAGCTTTAGCTTCTTCTGTTCCTAACCACTCCAATTAGAAAATGCTCTCTTGAACTAGCAGTACTAATAAACAAGTGTGGTGGCAGTAACATGGTTAAGATGGAGGAAATGACCACGAGCAAACTGGTAACTATGGGTAATGACAGTGACATGTTGATTTTTTTTTTTTTGGAATTGTTCGCAGCCCTTACATAGTACTAGGGGATGATGCCCTTTCCGGACAAACAGTTTAGGGGTGTCGTGCTGTGTGCCTGACTGCCTGTGTATGGTCCTCAGCTATTCAGATGGGAATATGAGGTGTGTACAGAAAATGCAGGGTTTTTTCATGCAGTTGCGCGCGTGAGGCAGCAGGTAGCAGGGTGTGCGTTGGAGGGCACACAAACATGGGAAAAAAGACAATCGTGTTTATCAATTGCCAACGAGGCATGTACATGGCCGAGGGCCATTGGATTTTGGAATGGAAGCTTCATGGCCAGCCCAACCCAGCTTGGGCGACGACGACGATCTGGTCTCTCTCCTCGGGTAAGTAGGGTTGCTCGTATCACCGGGCTCGGCACGCAAAAACAACTCGCCACCTATAAACAAGCAATTGATGTGCTTGCAGACGACTTCACCCTAATAATCTGTAAGTATTGAGGTGCGTGGCGTGCTTTTCGGTGCCGCTGGGGAGTCGCTATCGGCCGTCGGAACCCGCCCCGTGATCGAGCCGACGACGACGACGCCATTGCCGCGACGGCGACAGGTATCGCCGGCCTGTTTAGTACTGACCCTGGCTAGCTGCTCGATCGTGCACTTAACGATTACAAAGACGTTCAGGTTAGGTTTATAGCAGGTCTGTCTTTGGTGGTGTTGTTCCTTTGATTGCACATTTTGTTCGGATCGATCAAGAAAGGGACGAGCGGGGAGCTAGTAGCATCTGTCGCAGCTCGAGAGGACGTACGTACTCGCTTGCTCGCCGCCCCTGCAAGCGTCGTGGTCGTCGTCTCCTTCTTCGTCAGCACACCTGCTGCCTGCCTGCAGGGCATCGATCGGTAGTAGCTGGAGCCTGGAGCCTCAACAGCAGCAAGGTTTGGTGGCGCGAGGCGAGGCGTGTGCGCAGGTAGCTTAGCTTCTTCGCATTCGGTGAAGGAAGGAAGGAAGCGTCGCGCTGACTTCACACCACCTCCGAGCGTGTCCTCCTCCATTGGCAGTTGCGCTCGACCTATCGCCAGTGACGTGCGTGGAAATGCAGGCGCAAGCAGCTTTGTTTTTCAGGTACGGTTCTCTTTTTTGTTTAGGGATGACGATGACAACGACGATCAGCCACACGCGGCAGTATAGATGGTCAGATGGGCTGCTGAGTGGTCCGAGGCCCAACTCTGAAAAGCCCAGCCCTAACATGGCCCGGCATGAGGGCAGTAGTGCCCAAGCCGGTCCAGCCCTATGGTTGGGCCAGTGCCTGGGCTGCAACCTCGGCACGCCGGGCCAGCTCGAGCACGGCACGGTTTTTGGGCCGACATGACGCCGGCCCGACAACCTACTAGCAGCCCCTGACCCATACATATATATCAAGAAAAAACCCTAATCATATCACTTCATTCCTCCACTTCCCCATAATCCACCTCCAACTGCCATCCCTCCAACCCTTGCTCACGCCTCGACCGCCGCCCTCCATCCCCTGTTGTGAGCCGCACCAGCGGCCGGTCAACACACCCGCCGCTAGGAGGCGTGCCGGCTGCAGCTGCTGCAAGGGCGTGGCCAGGAGCTGCCGCCGCTACCGGCGCGCCGCATCGGGGGACGCCGCCGAGGCCACTGCTACCAGCGCGGGGGCGTGGCTTGGACCCGCCGCCGGGGCCATTGCTCCTCACCCTAGCGCCGCACTGCCGGGCCCCGATCGCCCCTCACTCCTCCCCAAGCGCTGCCCCTTCTTCCTCCCCTCTTCTCCCTGCAACGGCAAGGAAGTGCGCCAACCACTGTCGGCCGCCGCTCCCCACCCGCTGTCGGGGATACATCCCCAGTACCCGCAAGGAAGGAAGAAGTCAGACTCCTACTATGATTCTCCTGTAATCCGACTAGGACTAGTCCCGAGTACTCCTACTAGGACTCCTTGTAATCCGACTAGTACTCTGCCCCCTGGACTATATAAAGGAGGGCAGGGGTACCTAGCTCGGCAGGTCAGACCTCAAGGTCATACCACAATCCTCAGGACCAAAACATACCGCAATACAAACCAACACACAGGACGTAGGGTATTACGCGATCTAGCGGCCCGAACCTGTCTAAATCGTGTTCCTTGCGTCACCATTGATTCCTTGATTCTCGACGACCCTTACCGCATAAAAGACCACCTAGGGTACCCCTAGGCGGGTTGCCGGTCTAAAACACCGACACCCGCCGTGCCACCAGCCACCCTCACTCCTCCCCAGGCACCGCCCCCTTCTTGCTCCTCCCCTCCCCCGCGACATTCGTTGGCCACCCTCCACCCTCACTCCTCCCCAGGTGTCGCCCCTTCTTGATCCCCTCCTCTCCCACACCGGCAAGGAAGCGCGCCGACCGCCACCGTTGGGGGGCCACGGCCGCCACTGCTAGCGCCTGGCCAGCACTAGCACAATAGTGCCAGGCATGCTAGCGGGCTGGCCCAGCACAATAAAAAGGCCATAGTGCTGGGCCTAGGCTAGCAGTTCAACATGCAGTGCCGGCCCAACCCGACACGAAAAAGCCATCAGGTCTAATAGTGTCGGGCTAGACCAAATTGGCCTAGTGCTGGGCGGCCCATCTGGCCATCTATAAGTGGCATAGTCGTTGCTGCTAGTCGCAAGTAAACGGTAGTGGGACCCGTCCTCAATCGATGAGGATTGTGGTGCTTGATATCATGGCAGGCTTCACCATGGTATTGTTGTATCGACGCTAGACTACCATTTTATTCCACTGCTTTTGAACTCTGAAATCTACTTTTATGATTTTGAACTACTGAGTTGTAATAACTGAAGTTGGACCTGTAATAATCTATTTGGATTGTTGTAATCTCTGAACTCGCCTTCATGTGAGTATGCTTTGTTTCGATCCGAGACAAGTGGTTTTATCGGGTGAAACCCGACGGACTGCCAGTTTAATTCGATTAAAGTGACCATTCGCATTTGAGGCGAGATTGAGTACACTTTAGCCGGGTTAATCTGGGTGGTTCCGCCACAACGGTGCACATGCTAGCTTGTGGCTGTCTGACTGATGAGTGGGAATTACTAGCAGCATACTATGCTACATGCGCGGCAGCATGTGCAGCGGTGCCAAACAAACAAAGAAAAGGAACAGGGCAGTTTGGGTTTCAGAGCTAGCGTCGGACGATTGAGAAATGAGAAAAAATCCCGCCGCAACATATATCTCATGTTGCATGCAACATCTAACCTGCTGAAACATTTCTTACGAACAAATTTACACACAATGTTGCTCATTCGAGGGGTGGGCAAAATCAACGCCCACCTTAAGGATGAAGATGAGAAACTTCAAAAAATAGAAAGAGATGATACATCTCAAATTAAAATCTGCAACATTAAAAACATCATACGGAAATATTTCAATTCTACTAGTACAACATCACAGGTAGTACATTAGAAATCATCTATTGCAACATCCCAATTTGTTTTAGAAACACGAAACAACATCTATTGCAACACCAAAAATCACCATTTGCAACATTCAATAAATCACTGAATAGCTCCAATAAAAATAAAAATAAAAATAAAAATAAAAATAAAAACACTACAACATCTTGAATCAAAATCATGAAACATCAAAGAACAACTGCTGCAACATCTTAAATTGTAAGGTATACCAACAGATCGAAAAGACCAATTGAAACAAAAACATCTATCGAAACATCTCAGAAGACCTATCGCAACAAATAAGAAGAGCACTCGCAACATTAATTTTGCAACCGAATCAACATGAGCAGAACATGCTTATCAACTACAGCCGTGTCACGCTGCTAGAGCTAGAAGGAGGACATGGTGGTGGTCCTCATCGCAGACCTGGTGATGAGCTGTCGAGCTGCAGCCCTTCACAACGCACCCTTGCTCTCCTTGCCATCCCATCACCTTCGAGTCCACTTCCTCAAACACATCGTAGCCGCTTGGCTCACCTCGCATCCCATGTCCCTTCTTTGCTATAAGGGGGAAGGGGGCTGTCTCACCGGCCGTCGTGGCCATCTTGCCGCCCATGGAGCTCCGAGCGTGGTCTCGCATCCGATTTGAGCGAGCGGCGGAGATGCCGATGTGTATCCCGGCGAAGCTGTAGAGGCAGCATAGGAGAGAAGCAGGGAGATGGCAATATAGGAGAGAAATAGGGAGATAAGGGTGAAACAGGTGCGGGAGGCAAAGGATAATGATGTGTACAGTCATCTCTTTGGTGGAAGTGAAATGGGTGGATGGAAATAAATGACCGGAAGAGTGGATCTACACCCGTCCGATTATTTTATGTTACGTTCGGACGACCATGCCTTAGCATCACCGTTTGGGTTTGGGTTGGCTGGGACGTGGGAGTAGCCAGCTCAAGCCAAAGAAAACCAATAGATCCAAAGCTACAACCCTACTGCCTCTCCACGTTTGTTTGACTGCTATTTATCTCCTATTTACAAAGACATGCATGATGCCTCTAAAATTAATGACTTTACAAGGATTGAGAAGAATAAACACCATTTGATGACGATGCTACTTTAATTTGCTAGACCATCGAACCACTTCCAGCCATAGCCTTTCTAATCTGCCGTTCACAGTTCTTCGAAAAAGTACATTTAAAGTTATCACAATCCCAAAGATCTACTGATTTTGTTTTCTCATTAACCGTTGCATACAAATCCCAGTATTGGATTGTTAAGATAGAATGTTGATGGCCCTAGTCAATTGTCCTTCCAAATTCTAATTTTTCCCATCATTCCCTACTTTCCACTTAAAACCAAATTTAGCTGTAGCTCATGCTGCTTCATTTATGTATACTTGTATATGGTCCAGCTCTATGCAAGGACAGATCAAGCATAGGGGAAGGGAGGCTCAAGCCCCCCTAGCTATTTGCTAGAGCTCCATGGAGAAATGAGAATAGGTGGAGGAAGAAGAGGAAGAAAAAAGAGGGGTTGGAGGAAGAAAAAAAAGATGAGATCCATGTGACAACTCAGTTTTGATCCACCTTGAGATTGGAATTACACGGTTTTGACCTACCTGGGGATTGGGACTGCACTGTCTCGCCAAGGATTTGCACAAGTATGATGTTAGTTCATTGCGAGCTGGACCCAAAGGGACGTGCCGAGCTTGCTTCTTCCATGTCGGATCATGTGTAGTGGAGTCTCGGGACTTCCTGGTCGGCAACACAGCAACAGCTAGGCCCCACAGGTCATGTTTTGCCAGGCGATTGGCACAATTGCAAACCCATGCAAGCGCGTAGGGCCAAAGCGACAGTAGTGCAATTCGACAAAAACAAAAAGCGACGATGCAATTAAAATTTTCACAAAAAGGACATAATTCATAAAACCAAAAGTACAAAAATGAATTTTAACTGCACCATTGCGTTTTTGAAAATAAGATGTACAAAATAAGACCACATTTTTTAATGTTTGGATGATATTTTCTCAAGAACATTTATTATTAAGGTGGAATATTTTCTTAATGAATCGGGAACAAATGATCTGTATTCAGGAGAAAATATTATATGCCTAAGATAAATGTTTCTACTCAAATAGAGAATTGTTCTAGGAATAAAATGCTACAGTATTAAATGGAACAAAAATTTGGTCAAGTAAAAAATATATACACACATAGAACTAATCATACAAACTAGCAGAAAAAGTTATACGCGTGCATGAAACATATCGAAACTATGAGAACAACATCCCATCATAAAACTATGAGAACAATATCCCATCATAAAACATCTCACAAATAGCATAAGAAATCGGAACTATACTATGAAACATCTCATTAATACTGCACGAACAATCGAAACTACACGGTGAAACATGGGAGAAATCCAAACTACGAAATGGAACATCTCATGAATTATTTGGGAACCAAAAAATATTGTGGAACATCTCATTAATACTAGGCAAACAATCCAAAACTTATAATAAAGAAATAAACTTTGCGTACATGGGCTGCCCTTCTAATTTTCGGCTTATATAAGCAATCCGCCGCGCGCGTGGGCGGGCTCTGGGCAGTCTAAAAGAAGAAAAAAAGAAACTGTGCTGTGAGCGGCCGTGTGGCCTAGCCCATACATTTGATTCGGCCTGATTTGAAGTGGATTGGTTCCAGCCCGGCGGCAGCTGAAGTGCAGAACTGGCTGACAGCCCATGATGATAATCTTGCCCGGTGTTAAAATAGCCCATGCACGATAGATAACTGGGCCGATTTATTTCGTGGGCTCCGGCCTCTTTGCCTTCTTTGCCGACAGGACAGACTGACATCTTCATTCAGCTTCCGTCCGATGCATGTCGCTTACCCGCGGTTACATGCTCGTTCCATCGCAACTTCTCAAGCTGGAACACCACCACCGACCCAATCGCCTCCAGCAGCGAGCGCCAGCGACGCATGCAAGGCCCGCCTGTTGCCGATCATGCGGCAACAGCCGCGGCGAGCGACACCCAACAAACCAACGATCTGACGCAACAGGGACGAGGCATCATTGCTCAGATCTGGTCGATCGATCGACCGACCGATCATTCGGAACCTCACCGGCCGGCAGCGGCGCCCTCCGGCTGCCCGTGCCGTCGCTGTTGTTCCGGCCAACAACCCCCGCGCGCGGTGGCGTCCGATCCGGAAGGCGATCGAGGTAACTTTCCAGCTGCCGCTGCCGGCGATCGTGTCGCATAGTCTGTAACTACTGAGTTGCTAGCTCGAACACGTTCCGCTCAGGGAAAGCATGTGCGCTCCGGAACGAAAGCACTCCAGCCATCATCCATCTCCAGAATCCATCGATCGGGACATGCATCCCCTCCGATCCTCCCTGCACATGCACTTCGAATCGATCGATCCATCGACGATATCCAGGCTTGCTGCTGCTTGGTGTCGTCGCTGTCGTGCTGGGGTTTATGGTTCGCTATCCCGTTCTATCCCCTCGAACGCACTCTGCCCAACTCCCGCTTATAGCGAGCTCGCCCTGCCGGCCGCCGTTCCATGCTAATGCTTTCCGATGGGATGCTGACAGACAGCATAGTGCCATGCATGGGAGACGTATGATGCCACACTTGTTGGGTTGCTAACAACGCAACTTGCTGTGTGTTCCGGCCTGCTACCACCTACCAGAGAAACGACCTCTCACTCAACACGTTAGTACCGGTCAACTTTGGATCCGATACTACGTTAATTCCAGTTAATTTTGATCCGATACTAATGCTAACATATTAGTATGTATCGGGTCCAAATTTGGTAGTCCCGGGAGACCTGCAGCTCAATGCACGGCGATCGCTGTCCAAGATGTAATGGAGGAGGTGGAGAACAAGAGATCTATGGCGGCGCGGGGCTAGCAGAATAGCAAAGATAGCTTTGACCCTGTAGCTATAGGTCCGTATCGTCCACGGGGTGACGGGTTAATCCCCTGCTCCCGTCCTATTTACACTGTACTACTGTAGCCTGTAGGACGATAGCATCGATATGGACGTCACACGGAGGCTAGGGGAAGAACCCAAGGTGCTGAAGTGAATCTATCACATATTCACACGTACTAGCCCTAGACAGGCCCCTGCCGATATAGTCAAGGGCTGCCGTCCTGCGAAGCAAGCCTCTTTTGACAACAAGCAAAAGCCAAAAGGTTTCGTCCCTGCATGTTGCTTGCATTGCATGAAACGGATGGATAGATGAGAATGAAACAACAAGGAGGGCCGGGCCAAATGATTTGCAGCTGCGTGCGCTCGACACATCGGCCACAATCCAAAGCTGGGACTGTTCCCCCTCCGCTTTCGGCACAGTGAGAGATCGCTCATCCATCACCTCCATCGCGCTGTACGCGTGCCTCCCAGTGGCTGTGGAGTGAGTGAGTGAGTGATCGGCATGCACCAGCAACCAATCATTCCTTGCGTCTCGGACTGGATCGCTAGCTGCTGCAGTTAGTTCCCAACTACTCCCTCCGTTCTAAATTACTACTCCTTTTAGCTTTTCTCGATACATAACTTTTACTACGTATCTTGACATAATATATATCTAAGTGCATAACATAATATATATCTAGGTGCATAACGAAAGCTAGTTTCTAGAAAATCCAAATCAAATTTCTCGAACGGGAGAGCGGAGCTCGCAGATAAGGCGCGAAAAGACTCTCGTCGTGTGGAGGGAGTTTCAGTTGCTGGCGGCCGCTCATTAGTCGTCGTTCAATTCATCGGCAAGAGCTCCAGCGCCACATTCGACGAACCCAATGCGACGTTGCTACTACCCGAACAGTACGTGGCGTCGTAACTAAACAAAAGCGCCATGACAAAGTGCTTGACCAGTGGGACTTGGGGCCACAAGCACGGTTCTCCTAATTAACTCAGTTGCGCCTCTGCAGTTGTTATCTTAATTATTGATTCTTTCTAATAACGTCGGGAGCTCTGCCGTTCAACTGAGAAGAAGAAGGTGGACGTAGGATGGGTGAAGAGCTCTTCCACCATCCCTCCATGGCGATATTAGCTAGGTGAGATGAACGGCGAAAATAAAAACAAAAAAAGGAGTGGGCACTGGCACCTCACCTGTAACCTCAGGTGCTAGCGCGCTCACCAGGATGATGTGTTTTTTCAGGCCACAACCATCCAAGCTGCTAGTAGCTGCTTATTCGGTTCCCCTTCCACGGCAAGGAATGCCATTCCATGGAGTCAGCGGCTATCTTTGTAACCTCTCGCGCTCCAGGTGCTGCGTCTAGAGGGGTACAATAAAATTTACTGGCCAATTTAGTTTCCTTTTTAAGTAGACAAGAGGGTTGTGTGCCTTTGCAATTTGAAACTTTTGCATTGGACATACACTACTACTGCAGAAAATGAAAATCTCATTCGTGCCCGACCTCTGTTAGGATGTATCACGGATAACTAGTATAGATGAGTGCTTTTTTAGTACCGATAGCTTGTAAAACTAGAGTTGAGATATATGCATGGGACATATCAACCTAGGTAGTAGATGGGGCTCACCTGCACGGCCACACATAGTACTGCAAAAAGCCCTAACAACCTGCAATTTGGGCTGCAACTGGGGTACTACCAGACGAGGGAGGTAGATCTATTGGGAAAAAGGCAACCTTTCCTCAAGCGAGATAGATCATGGATGACACCAACTAGTCCTTCTACAGTTCCAATCATAAAACACCTACAAACAGCACTGCCTGCTTGGGCATTTAGGCAGTGAAGTTCCTGTTGCACCCTGTTTTTTTCCTTCAAAAAGCTTGCACAGCAAAATTTTTGTAATGTATAGCATTACTGGTAAATCTGGTATTATCATAGATTTATCAAATCAGAAACCGAATGTTTGTCTGGAACCGCTAGCCAATATGAATGTGTAGTAGTGGTCCTACATCAACTTTTTTTTAGATGGGGTTCATAATTTAGAAGTATTATTCAGGCAGTAAAGAAGATTGTTTCCTAGAAATCCAATATGAAATATTCAGTGCTGGAGCATGTCATGCCATCCTGGCAGCAGTTGCAGGCACTCTCCCATTTCCTGGGAGCAGGGCATGTCCTCTTCCTGGGGCATCTGCATCCATCCATCATTTTTTGTCCTAGCAATGTACAGACCGGTCCAGCAAGCATCAGTCACGACTCAGGGGCAAAGGTTTCAGAGGTGACCACCGAAACGAGAAGAGATAAGAAAGCTATTTGTGCAGCGGTCCAACCCATGTGAGCATTGATCTCCACCTCCTGGTCCTGGTCACTAGTTTGTACACACAGATATTTCTGCAAAATTCGGCACTAAAACACGTCATTTTCAGCGACTTCAGCTCAAAATTTGAGACTCTTCAATACCACCTTTGGAGAAATAACACCATTGTCTCCTGAAGAAGAATCTTCAGACTAGCTGGCCGCCTGGCCGTATCATCATGTCAATCTTGCTCAGGTGGCTCTACATGGAGGCCAGATAACCAAGCCTTAACTGGCCTTCCCCATAATAGAGAGACAAGCTAATGATCCTTTGCAAAACATTGGAAATGGGGGAGAAAGTCAAATCAAGTATGATAAACTATTACGCTCATTAGTCATTGCTTTCATGCACTACTAGAAAACTGAGCATTGGTTCTAACCCTTAGTACCGGTTGATTTTTGACCCGGTACTAATGTGACCATTAGTACCGGGTCTAACGGCTAATTCCCCAGGAGCCCCCCTGGAACCGGTACTAAAGGTCACCCATTAGTACCGGGTGGAGCCTCCACCCGGTACTAATGTGCCTGAGTGAAGCCTCTACCCGGTACTAAAGGCCCTTAGGCACATTAGTATCGGGTGGAGGCTCCACCCGGTACTGATGGGTGACCTTTAGTACTGGTTGGAGCTTCCAACCGGTAACACTACTAGGGAAGTGGTCATCAATGACGCTCCCCTTTCGTCACCGAAGACTACACAATCGTCACCGACTACTTTCTGTGACGAAGTGGTGACGAAAACAGTTTCGTCATGGAATGAGCGTCATTGATTACGTATGGTGACGAAACGTCCATTTTTCGTCACAGATGTGTTTTCAATCAATGACGAAACGTGCATCGTCACAGAAAGGATTTCATTCTATGACGAAAGGTTTTCGTCGCCGATGTTCCCTGTTTTCGTCATAACATACCGCTCTGTTAGGCTGCCAAACGGCGTTTGCTACGCTGGCAGCTGACGTGTCCCACCACGTGGCAGTGACGTGGCTGATGACTGGACTGACACGTGTCGCTGAGTCTACTGGCACGTGTCGCTTGCCGTGGCAGCTGACGCGGTTGTCACGTGGTGGATGACGTGGCCAGTGGATAGAATGTCCACGTGTCACTTGTTGTGGGGGCCACGTGGCATCCTGTGATTATTCAACGTGTCGCGCTGTTGTAGCTTCTCATTTTCGTCACAGAACAGCATATGAAGTCATCACAGAACAAAATATACAATCGTCACAAAGACAACATTTCTGCTCAGATGGTCAGTCTGATTTCATTAGAAAATACAAATAATATAGACATCACCAGCAGCTAACAGATCCAGTATTCCAATTACCATACAACTTAATCAAGACTACTAAACTCAGTTCATCAGCAACTAAACTCAATTCAACAAACTCAGTTCACCAAACTTAGTTCACCAACAGTACAAACATATCACATACCATGGATTTCATCACTACCAACTTAAGTGCTAAACAAAATGACCAACCACCAGCAGGAAACTAGAAGCACCAGCTTGCCAACAACTCAGTTCACCAAACTTATTTCACCACCAGCACATAAGGATTGCATATCCATCAGGAGCACCAGCTTGCCAACAACTAGAAGCTACAGTTTGTGGTCTTGGCAACCACCAGCAGCGCTCATGTCGAAGAAGCATTGTTGAGGGACAAGATACGCTTGAGCAGCGCATTGTTCTCCTCCATTGCCTTGGTGTTAATCTCAGTCAGCTTCTTCATCTCCTCCAGCTCTCTTTCTGTCCTCGCCAGCTTCTCCTCAGCTTCTTCACTTCTCTTCTTGAGATCCTCGAGTTCATCTTGTACAGCAGCCTTAGCTTCAGCTGCTAGTTGTTCCCGTAGCTCGATTTCATTTGATGATGATGATGCTTGGGAGGTTCCCACTGGTTTGATGCCAACACTCTTCAGGAAACTGTTTGAGCTGTTCTTGGGGAGCACCTGGGACACAACCTGCACACTTGATACTCTTGTCTCACCTTCAGCCACAGGTTGTGCCCTCAAAGCTTCCATATTAGTCTAAAACAACAATGATCCATCATTAGTTGATAATTATTGCATTAATCTGAGGAGGAAATATAAGTCAAGATGTATTTTATAAAATAAAAACAGCAAGATGTGTACTAGAGGTAGAATAAAATATAGCATAAAGGACAAAAATATGTCCCTATTTCAGTAGCAGATCAGCACCACAAGCCAATCCAATGAAATGCAATGATTCTATTGTACTGTTACCAGAACATGATCAGCCTGATCAGCATGCTTGTTTCCAATTGCTAAGGCTGCAGCATCACTAAGCTTAAATATTTTAGTGTAAAATTCAAAGTGATGATGTAGACTAGACATCCTTAAGATTTAGATAGCAGTGCTAATTTTATTTGGAAATTCAGATAGCAATGTAGCATGTAGTATTAAAGTCAGAACCCTTGCAGTAAAAATCTAAAAATTGTAACCTGGTATATGCATATGCTTGTACTTGCAGTGTAAATCTGAAGATTGTGGCATCTATGAATAATACAAGCCAAATTGATTGTGACATCAGAGAAGTATCAATGTGGATTACTCTAGTGTTGTCAAACTTTTGAACAATTCATTCTCTAATCAATCTAGATACAGTTTCAAACTACATATAATCAATCTGGATAACCAATTGCAGCCATTCTCTCTTATTATCATCAACTAACATGCATGGATACTTGTTTTTACTTGTACATGACCATCTCAACTATATTTTTGTAATCAATAATCCTAGCAGGGTGGGTCTAGTGATGGAGCTAAAGGTGATTTTACAACTTTATTTTAGTAATCATCAACTAACATGCATGGATACAGATGCAGAGACTTACAACTGCTTCTCTTGCTGGTTCACTAAGACCATGTTTGGAGCTGGTATGGCAGGAAGTGAAGGCCTCCACCACATCAAGTTCTTCATGGGTATCTGTGCTAGGTTCTGCATTGTTCCTCTGATGCTTCTGTTTCACAGAGAATCAATTGCAACAAAGTGTCATCAGTCTTATGATACAAAGTCAGTCTTATGTAGATAATCAAATACTTACATATGCATGTAAGTGTGCCACATAGCTGCGAGAACCCGTAGTCTGATGATACTTGACTTTACCACGATTCAGCTTGTTCTTTTCACTTGTTTCCTATAAGAGAATTAAATGTCAGATGAGATCATTGGTTAACATTGAGAAGATAATTTGGAAACTGACTGAGAAATGATAATTGACAAGAATAAAATATACCATGTTCTTTGGATCAGACCACTTTGCAATTAGTGCCCTCCACTGTTCATCAGACATGCAGTTAACTGGAGAAGTTTTGCTAATCTCATTAGCACTTACACCATTGAAGTATTTCTGCTTGAGCCGATAACGCCTTTGTCGCACCCCAGAGCGCATCACATCGGTGCAAGCATCGTCTGTCGGCTTGTCGTTAGTGTTAATCGCCAAGCGCCCCTAGTCATTTGACAATTCCATAAGTTAGTTAATTTAGGTTTAGCAAGTCTACAAGTTTACCAAGAAAACAATATTGCACTTACAGAGATTTTTCCCACAAAATTTTTGTAATGTTGATCATCCTTCTTATATAATTTCCAATGTGGTAGCACAGGAACCTTATCCCGAATGATGACACCAGCCTCAGATGCAAACTTGGCTGCTTGAACAGGTTCATGAGGCCTTTTTTTTCCCTTCAGCAACAGCTACGGGCATTCTCCTTCCCATAGCTTTTGTCATCCTGTCCAGCTGTGTTCCCTTGGTGGGTGGCCTGGGTCTCCTTGGGGCTCTCTGTGCAGGAGCTACAAAATATAATTTGCAGTTAAATGATTTAGTTTCATGGAAATCAGCAAAAGAGTTGATCTATTTCAATGATAAAGAAACAATAACTTGCCTTCAGTGTCTACATCAGCATGTATCATGTCTTGAGCACCAGCTCCACTATCTTCCTCTGTGGCTATAATGTCCTCAACACCAGTTCCATTGCCCTGCTCTGCATCTGTAAAAGAACTTGGTGGTATTTCATCTTGACCATCTGTAGGAGCATGTTCACTCTGCCCATCTCTTGCTGACAGTTGAAGCCTTTTTGATGTTCTTAATTCGGCCCTAGTAGGTTGCACCTGCGAACCTTGAGGTGCCCTCACTCTCTTAGTAGCCCTAACTCCCTGAGCCATGTTGGAAACTCTCTTCTTCTTTGAAGCGAGGACTTTTCGCTTATAGCATGCAGGACACTGTGGGAAAAATGTAGTAAGTCATGTGCATTAATAAACAAGAGCATATATTAAAGATCATGTAAGAAAGAAAGAATAGGTATCTACAAAGCAAGGGCATATATTAAAGAACAGTTTAAAAACAATCTAATGCAATGCAAATTTTTCCTAGCCAGTATTTTGAAGATAGAAGAAGCACCTTAGTGGGTTGTGGCTGCTCATCAGATTCAGTGTCATCATCATCACTATCTCCTTGATCATTGTCCTCAAGGAGAAATTCCGATGAATCCGAATCTTCACTATTTGTTTTCTGGTTTGCTGATTTTTTTCCCCTTCTTTGTTGCAGGTTCAGGTACAGAATTATTAAATTCAGTAGATAGATTTAGCAGTCCAAGTGCTTCAAACACCTTAGCATTCTCCGCTATTTGTGCATCCCGCCTTCTCTCATAATCAGTTTTTCGAGGTTCTTTACTTTCATTTACCCTTGTATCTATTACAATAAGAAAGTACAGCAGTGAAACAGTGATTGACGTTAACTTGCTACTACCAGTCCATGTTGGAAATTTTAGGCAGTAAGAAATTTCATTACCAATGCAACTATAAGAAAGGTGACACATTCAGATCAGTGACACAAGAAGTAGTTATGTTCAGTTCTGAAAGTCTATTCCCATGCTGTCTAATCTAGGTGTTTCTCACCAACGGGTTGTAAGGTATTAATACTAAGGATCATGCTTATATGGACACAAGAAGTATTAACACAATCATAAGGGCTCAAAACAATAAGGAATACTAGCAGTGCCAAAAATTAAGATTGTCAATCCTTTCGAAATGCCTAAGTTAATTATCACATCGAAATGCCTACTGCACCCATTTAAAAGATCTAGGTTTTACTTTACTATGCAGTGCAATTGATTTAGAAGTAGTAAAGTTCAGTTCTTATAGTCTACTAACAGGCTGTCTTATCTAGGTGTTTATCACCAACAGGTTGTAGGGTAGTAATACTAAGGATCAAGATTATATGGACACAAGAAGTATTAAAAAAATCATAAGGGCTAGCATCACAACTATCAGAGTACAATCAGTATGATTGCAATACAACTTCTAAGGATCAGCACATATACAATATGGCACTGAAATCCACTCGACCTACCACACAGTAAGATATGGAATCAGAAAAAGTACAGGACATGTATAAATAAAATAGCCATCTTGCTACTGTAAAAGTTTGGGCTCAAAACAATAAGAAATACTAGGAGTGCCAGAAATTAGGATTGTCAATCCTTTCAAAATGCCTAAGTTAATTATCCCAAGAGGCATACCATTATCATGATTTTGGAACATCATAAATACACAACCACTATTATGATTCAGCCTCTTATTCAACTGCTACTGCACCCATTTTAAAAGATCTAGGTTTTACTTTACTGCGCAGTGCAATTGATTTCAGATAACTAAAACAGGAAAGGATAAGTGGATAACAGCCACAAAAATTCATCAAAGTGTTGTTGCATTGTACTGTGTTGTTGCATTATATCTCATGTATTGTGCACCTAAACCAGAGCACCAACAAAATTGTAGTACTACTTGAACAAATAACAGAACACGTTGTGGCTTACCTTGATCTTCTTCTGCAGACCTCTTCCTACCTTGACCTCTTGTCGCCACCATTGCGGTTGTGCCTTAGTTGCGGATGTAGACAAGTTTCTTGGTGGCTATAGTCATCAAAGTGGAAGAAGACGTGGTGCGGTGAAGCCTAGTCGACGGGGAAGCAGATCCACCGGCGGTGATTGATGGCGGCGGCGACGCAGCTCGTGGGAGAGGAAGTAGGTCGCTGGCGGAAGTGAGCCACCTGCGGCGGCTAGGGTTCCAGAAAGGGGGAGGGATACAGAGGACCACTGGTGGACGCAGCTCGTGAGGAGGTCGTCGATGGCGGTGTGCCGCCGGCGGCGGCTAGGGTTGGAGACTTGGAGAAATGGATCGGGGTGGGGGGAGTGGATGACTGGAGGATGGGTTGACGAGTAGTGGGGGATATGGATAAATAAATCGGTGTTTTGGGCTTTTGGCGGTATTTTTTTCAGGAGTGAATTCTTTTTGGCGCCCTCGGTGGTTGCGCTCGCCTCTTTTAGTCGATGCTTTATATATTACATTAGTATAATAATGCTTAATGATTAACCTCAATTTATTTGAGAATTCTTATTACATGATTTTTCTTTTATTGTAGTTATTTTGTGAATACATAAAGGATAAAATCTAGAATATCTTAAGATGGATAAAATAATCTTATAATGATTAACCTCAGATTTTCATTCATTATTCATAGATTTTCATTCTATCGTGCCGGGCTCATGGGCTCGGGCTTTATGCCCATCTATAAATTTGGCTTTGTGATAATGTGCAAGAAAACTATCTTAGATTGACCCGGGATAAAAGACCCCCCCTTTTGTCCCGGTTGGTAATACCAACCGGGATAAAAGGGTTCACCCACGGCCGGCGTTGCAAAAAAAAAAGGGATAAAAGGCTCTTGACCCTTTTGAAACACCAACCGGGATAAATGACCCCCTTTTATCCCGGTTGGTGTTTCCAACCGGGATAAAAGGCTCTTGACCCTTTTTTTCCGGTTGGTGAGCCCCCCACCAGTGACCGAGTTTTAGTCCCGGTTGGTGAACCTTTTGTCCCGGGCCAACTTTAAACCGGGACAAAAGGGGGTGGATGGAAAGTCATTTCTCTACTAGTGACAAACATCCCATTAAAATTTCAAATTGTTTTGACAAGGTGGTACTAGACAACTTGTAAAAGCATGAACAACTCTCACTTAGGTATTAGTTGAAACTTTATTGTCAACATTATGCACAACCCTCACTTAGTTTTTTTAGCTATCTTAGCATATTTTAACAATTATGCTTCACTAATCCAACAAAAATTTCAATAATAGGAAAAATTGGTCAGAAAATCGCACAGATGCACAAAGCATCATAGTTTGGCTCTATAAACATCCCATAAAAAATTCAAACGATTTCG
Organism: Setaria viridis; assembly: GCF_005286985.2. Lineage (NCBI taxonomy): Eukaryota > Viridiplantae > Streptophyta > Magnoliopsida > Poales > Poaceae > Setaria > Setaria viridis. The sequence continues at coordinate 35,167,428 of NC_048268.2, read as the reverse complement.
ACAAGGTGGTAGTATACGTCTTTGTACAAGCATGAACATGGCTCACTCGTGCCAATGATACATGTGAGGTGCTATAACAAAAAATTGGCTCCAACAGGGTTCGAACCTGGGAGCTCAGGGTGAATAACATGAGCCTTACCGTTGCGCTACTCAAGTGTGTTCGGCTGTACTCGAGCACAATTTTAATTAAACCAAATTTAGTTAACGTTCTTTTCTATACCCCCTCCATCCCTGTGTTCTTTCCTCAATCCAAATGTGAATGCATCTGCGTTTGATCATGACTCTGAATGTGAGCCCAAATCTGAATGTGTGTTTGAGTTTGAATCTGAGTTTGAATGTGTTACTATGTCAACCTCTGTGGCTTTTATGATGGGTTGGTTAGTCAGTTCCCACTGTGGCTTGTTTGGTTGCAAGGAACAGACTAAGCTCTGTACCACCCATGAAGCATGTTGGCAAGCATGTTCTGATTAGTCAGTGCATATGTAAATGAAAATAGAGAAGTGATCCATACTAGAATTTAGGATAATCATGTTGGGAGAACCAAGTAAACAGTGGGACATGATACTGATCCATACTATGTCAACCTGGCCATTTCAGCTAAAACAAGCTTTCAGTGTGACTGGTCCATACTAAAACAACAATGCCATTTCAACTAAAACAAGCTTTCAGTGTGTACTACTGTTGTAATACATTTGTTCTGCTCCAGTTATGCCATAGTACATGTCTTTCCATTATTTAGTTAATTCCACTGGCCTATTGGAAATTGTTTAATATGAAACTAATTAGTCAGAATCAGCCATTGTTGTCCCCTTCTTTGTTATAATTAGTCAGCATCAACCATTGTTTAATATTTAGTTAATTGTCTTCCCCTAAACTGTCCAACAGGCGCAGCAGCTACTAGGTGCTCCTCCACCCAACCAACGATCGCCGGCGTCGCCGCTGCTCTATCCCACGGCCGTCGCCGCTGCTCTATCCCACGGGCGCCGCCGCTGCTGCGCCCTACGGACGTCGTCGCGATCAGACGTCATGGACGTATGATCGCCCAGTAGCCACGGACGTATACACGATCGTGTACAGGGCCCATCAGGCCCATCGATAAAAAATATTCCAAAATAACTTTTTATACCTACAAAAAGAAAAACGTGTACATTAGGGACACAAAGTGTCGAGAGCTCCAGCGGTAAGGCTCCTCCCTTTCTAGCATCAGGTCTCGGGTTCGATCCCCCTTGGCCCCTTGAGTCATTTTTTTGCAAGGGAGGGGGCAGACTGCTAGTGGACCAAGGGCGTGGGCCTACGGCGCCACGTGTACACTGCCACGGCCCGCTGGTGGGACCACATGGCCACTCCTCCATGTGGGACCCGCTGGTGGGACCACAATGCCACATCCTCAAAGTTGGGACCCACTAGTGGGTCTGCTTCGCCACGTCCTCCAGGTGGGACTCGCTGCTGGCTCCATTGAGCCATGTCCTTCGGGTGGTACACGACCCAACAAATCAATGACGATTTACTTTTGTTATTATATGACGATTATTCCAGTTTCGTCATTATTCTTCGCGGCAAAGCTCCGTCACCACTGACTAGTGACGATCCTACAACTTTCGTCATAGAATGCTACCATTCTGTGACGAAATTTGCAACCGTCACTACCTAATCGTCATTGATGAAAACATTTCTACTAGTGTAATAAAGGAGCTCCCAACCTTTTGTACCCCGTCGCCCCATCCGCCTTATCCACTCCCCCCTACCCGCTCCCATCCTCTCTCCACCCCCCTATCTTCCTCTTTCTCTGTCCTCTCTCTCTCTGCACCACCGCCTGGATCCCATCCTCCTCTAGTGTGGCGCGCCGAAGGTGCGAGGCTGCTCCCCCTCCCTTCCCCCTCCGCTCGCCCCTCACTAGCGGTGAGGAGAGGCGGCGGGGTGAGGTGTGGAGGTAGCACTGGGCAAGACGGCGGCCGGAGGATGCGGCGCAGGATAAGGAGTAGCGGCACGGGTAGAGGATGAGGCGCAGGAAGAGGAGTGACGGGGCCGGTGGAGGATGCTGCGTCCAGCGCAGGGGAGTCGTAGGGCGAGGCACGGCGGGCCGACGAGGTAAGGGGCCTCACCCTCTCTTTGTGTGCGACGGGGCAAGGACGACAACCTCTCTCTTTCTCGGCAATGGGGCCAAGGGCGGCGGCAGGAGGCAAGGGTGGTGACGGGGGCTTCCCTCTCTCTCTTCCCTTGCCGGACCTGCTCCTCTCCCAGCCGCATCCTATCAGCTACGCCTAGCCGCCCCTTCCCCGCGACCTGCCGGCCACCCGTTCTTCCCGGCCGGCGGCCACTCAACCTCTGAGGCGCGCCTCAAAGATCCGGCGAGTAAGAGCGGCGGTCGGCCAGTCGGCTGGGAAGAAGGGGTGGCTGGCGGGTCACGGGGGAGGGGCAGCCGGCACCGACAAGGCGTGGTGGCGGGGCAGTCGGGCACGGCCGGCGGGATATGAGGCCGGGCGCTGTTAATTTTTTTATTTTTTAATACCCCTTTAGTACCAGTTATCTGACCCGGTACTAAAAGCCTCTCCTTTAGTACCGAAGTAGCAATACCGGTTGCACAAACGGTACTAAAGGGGGGTTAGGAACCGGTACTGAAGGCGCTTTCCCCAACAGTGATGGGGATTGTAGCAGTCAAACCTCGGAGTTTATCATGCAATATTTTACATAGATTTGGCGAGATATTGCTTGGTATGATTGGTCAAATGACTCAAAAACTAATGACAGGTATAGTCAACCTTAGGATTGCTGAATCCTCTGTAAATCGGACATGAGAGGAGCACCGCCATCACTAGTACGGAGTAGAATATAACTTCACTCTCCAAATCACAGCTAATTCCACTTATTCTGAAAATTGCAAAAAAAAAGTGTTTGCTAAACCTAGGAAAAGCTCTACAAAAATTATAACCCCGGAAAAGAACTCGAAAAACACTTTGGCTTCAGAGTCGACATAGTTCAATGCAGACGCGACACGTCGCAAATACCAGGCCATTCAGAGTCTTTCAATCTCTGAATCCAGCCAATTATTCTGCTATGCATGACAAGTTTTCATGTTCGGCGCCAATTGCTATCATGCAACACCAATGGATGAACTGAACTCCAAGGTGTACTTGAAAAGAAGGGCTGAAAACGCTGTGCGAGGAAAAGGGCCACGAACTGTTGCTTATAATGTGCTTTAGGAAAAGCTAAGCTATCATAATGGCAAGGCGTTCGTTTCCCGTCACCAGTCACACCCAAAATGATGCGATCTATCGCTCGCTCCCGACGCCACTGATCATCATGTTTCCTCTTGGAGAGTATCTCTATGCTGGGCACTACAAAGCTGCATGTGTAGATCCTGAAATTGCAAGTAGCCAAATGTGTGTTTCGGGGTCTTTTTCAGATGTCTTTCGGAGCAGCATATGAGCACAGTGTTTGGACATGGCTTCACTCAGATTATCATACAAGAATAATTTTATTGTGACTCCAATGGGGTCAATATTTTGATTTTTTTAATATTATGTGATGATCGAGTAGAGTTTCTGTCTTGATCTTTTTGCAAATGTTGTACTCTGAGGGTAAGATTTTGTAGGGAGTTTTGTGGCACATGTCTTTATACGTACATGTGTCGTCAGGTTGCAGGAAAAGTTAGGTACAAGGTGACACTAGTGGTTCTAGTACAATAACTAGTGAACCTTACCCATGCCACATGAAACCGGACAATTTTCGTAGGCTTTCAACCTAAGTATCTTAAAAATTTGAGCTTTCATAAAAGAAAAACAAACTTGAGATTCTCAACTTGAACCCTGAAATTTTTAACTTGATAAAACAAAATCAACTCCTTTCTAACTTTGAACCTGATATTTTGTAAAGTTAAAATTGACCCATCAACTTCTTTGGGTCCTATACCAAGAATTTCCATTTCTCCACTAGAGTAGATGTATTGAAATATTTCAAATACTGCGAGCGACGAGGTCGTCGTGTGCACACCAGTTGCCACGCGCTGTTATAACCCACTTCATATCTTCTTCTTAATATAAAGATTTGCAGTTCTCCTACGTATTCGAGAAAAAAAATGCTACAAGCGACAAATGGATAATTCATATACCCTTTCAACAACGGTGAGGCTACAAAATGGCCTGGCCAACAACAGTCATCGGCTCATCTCATTGCTTGACTGTAGTGGCCTGGCCACCGATGATTTTAGCTCAGCAGGTGGCATCGCTAGAGACCCTTGAGCACGAGCAGGTGGCATTATCAGAGAGGAGTTAACGACGGATTGAAGTGGCTTTTTGCAGAGGAAAGGGGCCATTGGAGTCTAGTCCATGCATTTTGTCCTGATGCAGAGAGGCAGCAGCTTCCCTTTTAACAGCAATAAAATGAATAGATTAACACACGTCGAATCCAAAGGGGAAAATATATATACAAGAGTATTTTATTAGAGGGTAAAGGAAAAAAATATTTTTTTTATAAAGAAAAGTCGTGCGGTGGGCCCAGGGCCCAAAATTTTCAAACAGATGTCAGCACGGCCGTTATATATACGTCCAATTCCCTAACTCCCTCTCCATCACTCCCCCCTGCTCGATCGCTCGCTCGCTCGCTTCGCTCACCTCGCAACGGCAATCCAACATCAGCGCGTTGCCCGAAACAGCGAGCACAACGCACGGGGCGGATCATATCGGAGCAATGTGCCAGTGCTCCGAGCCGACACAATGCCACCACCAGCTCCTGCTCCCGCCAACCAAGGCCTGCCCCGCGCTGGGTGACCGGCCGAGGCCGGCGCGGCGCGGCGACGGCGGAGGCGGAGGCGGAGGCGGAGGCGCCGCTGCTACCGAGGCGGCGTCCATCCTCCGCCTCGCCGCGCCCATGGTCGGCGCGGGGCTGCTCATGTACATGCGCTCCCTCGTGTCCATGCTCTTCCTCGGCAGGCTCGGCCGCCTGCCCCTCGCCGGCGGCTCCCTCGCGCTCGGCTTCGCCAACATCACCGGCTACTCCGTGCTCTCTGGCCTCGCCGCCGGGATGGACCCCGTGTGCGGCCAGGCGTTCGGCGCCGGCCGAACCTCCGTCCTCGCAGCCGCGCTCCGCCGCACCGTTGCGCTGCTCCTGGCCGCGTCCGTTCCCATCGCCCTGCTCTGGCTCGCCATGCGCCGCGTGCTCGTCGCCGCCGGACAGGACCCCGACATTGCCGCCGCCGCCTACGACTTCATCCTCTGCTCGCTCCCGGACCTCGCCGTGCAGTCCTTCCTCCACCCGCTGCGCGTCTACCTCCGCGCCCAGTCCGTCACGCTCCCGCTCACGTACGCCGCCGCCGCCGCGCTCGCGCTCCACGTCCCCATCAACTGCCTCCTCGTGCACAGCCTCCGCCTGGGGATACGCGGCGTCGCGCTCGGAGCCGTCTGCGCCAACCTCAATCTCCTGCTGTTCCTCGCCGCCTACGTCTACCTCTCCGGTCTAATGCATGGCAATGGCGACGGCGACGGCAAAGCGACGACGCCGGCGGCCGAGGATGGCGCCGTCGAGTGGGGGTGCCTGCTGAGGCTCTCCGTGCACAGCTGCATGTCGGTGTGCCTGGAGTGGTGGTGGTACGAGATCATGGTGCTCCTCTGCGGCTTCCTCGCCGACCCCAAGGCGGCGGTGGCGGCGATGGGGATCCTGATCCAGACCACGTCGCTGCTCTACATCTTCCCGCACTCCCTCAGCTGCGCCATGTCCACGCGCGTCGGCCACGAGCTCGGCGCGGGGAGGCCGGAGCGGGCGCGCCTCGCGGCCCGCGTCGGCCTCTGCGGCGGCGCGGCGCTGGGCATCGTGGCGTGCGCGTTCGCGGCGTCCGTGAGGGGGGTGTGGGCGCGGATGTTCACCGCCGACGCCGCCGTCCTGCGGCTGGCGTCGGTGGCGCTGCCCATCCTCGGCGCGGCGGAGCTCGGCAACTGCCCGCAGACGGCCGGGTGCGGCGTGCTCCGCGGCAGCGCGCGACCCGGGGAGGCGGCGAGGATCAACGTCTCCGCCTTCTACGGCGTCGGCATGCCCGCGGCGCTCGCGCTGGCGTTCTGGCCCGCGCGGCTCGACTTCCCCGGCATGTGGGTTGGCATGCTCGCCGCGCAGCTGGTGTGCGCAGCGCTGATGCTGCACGCCGTGCAGCGCACCGACTGGCCCGAGCAGGCCGCCCGCGCGCGCGACCTGACGACCGGCGGCGGCGGCGTCACGGTCGTCGTCGCCGACGTCAAAGGCGGGCATGCAGACGCGGCCAAAGTAAAGGCGGACAACGGCATGCTCGTGGTGACCGTGCTAACTTGATCGTCACGGAGGATTCTTCGTCAATTCTTAATTTTTTTTTGCTTCTTTCTTTTTTCACCCTTATTTGAACGTCCAGTGGTATTTTTTTAGCATTTGGAACGATGAATATTGGGAGCATTTAATTTGCATCCATCCTACCGATTTTTTTCCTCTTCGAATTATGTACTGAAGAGATGAGAAATTTTTTGGGAAAAAGCATGCACGACGATGTGATGATGTCTGCTGCAAACGTGGTGACCTCAGAATTGTTTCGCCCTATTTTATACAGCGTGGAGATGACATGCACTTGTATGTAAGAAAAGAGTGGTTTCCAATGCAACTTGTGAGTGATTAGACACTGGACGCCCAGATATGTCCGTGTCATGTGCGTGCAACATTTTTAGCTATAACCTGTACCGATCAGTGATTTGTCAGGGTTAATCATTTGTCCTTTTTTATTTTTGGCACGAAACCATGCTAAGCGGGGAAAATGTGTGGAAGAGTCAAGAAAGTGTCATGCATGCCGCCCTACTTTTCACCGGGTTTGCTATAGTTTTTTTAGTACTTGAAACCAACTAATTTCATATCTCTAATAAGGGACCAATACAAATGCTACATTGGAACGTAGAGTGTAGCCCTAAGCAAGGCAAAGGTTGGTAAGTAGGCAGAGAGAACAATTGGGCCACTGAAAGAATAGTACCGGTTAAATCCTGAAATAAATCTCCTCCTTGAACTATATTCTTTTGTTACTGACATAGTAAATGGCACATTTTTCAGTTTTTTTAGCATTTGCTCATACTTTAACAACTAATCACAAAAAATGTAGTGATTTACATTATCATGCATCACCTTAATATTTTTAGAAGAAATAATGTTCTAGTACATACTCCATTCATCCCAAAGTATAAGGATTTCTGAATTTGTCCTAAGTTAAACTATCCTAAGTTGCACCAAATTAATTATTTGACATGGTAGTAGGTGTTAATGTTGTTAGCTATAAATTTGATCAAATGATAGTTTGACTTAGGAAAAACTCAGAAATAATTATATTTGGGGACATTGGGAGTATGAAAAATGTACTTAAAGTAACTGAATTACCAGCTGTACGTCCTAAGCAGAGAATAGTTCCTGAAACTGAATCATTCCTTGTTTTTTAGGGAAAAAAAAAGCGAGAGAATAGTTCTCGAATAAAAAAAGAATCCAAATGATTACGCTAGCCAAATTAAAGTGGTTATGAATAATGCAGGACAAATCAGACAAACCATTCACTCTCAGTGAACAATGCGTTTGTCGGTGTGGAGCGTGCATGCTGGCTCACATGCATGCACCTTATCTATAAAAAACCACTGTCCTTGTTGTGTGTTGAATTATTCTCATAATTGCATCCACAAGTACAAGGGCTCACTGCCATTAGCAGGATTAAAAGTAAATGTACCTTTCAAGTAAGCCATCCCTCTCAACAACAGGAAAGAGCTGCTGATAATGCAAGAGCATGCAGGAGCATGCACACGACCTGCTTGGCCCGGCACACTGGAGCCACCCTGGATTCCTGATCAGGAGACAACTTGGAGCTAGTGGCTAGCCATGCATATTACCCTACTGCTAATTATGGTTAATAAAAAATAATGAAATTTATTTGCATTGCTTTGTTGCTTTCTTTTTTTTAACTATTGATGGAATTACCACATCTCATCATCATCGCTTCATCAAAAAGAAAACTTCTGTTGGGGATAGTGTTTTCTGTAGTAATAACGCTGCTGTAAGGTAGGTGCTAAGCGAACGTGAATTTTTGTTGTTTCTTCTTGTCGCCATCTCTGCTATTTGCCCTTGTCCACTTGTCCTGAAATGTTATATACAACAGGTAGTGCTGTTGAAACTACCATCTACATCTCTCTTTTCTAGAGTAGACTAGAAATCCCAGCTGATTGTATGGATCAGCTGCTTCATTCACTTTGCAGTAGCCTGTAGCTGTGCTACCTCGGTTAGGGTTGAGTTAGTTTATGTGCACCAATACCTTAGCCTGTTTCATCCAAAGGAGCATGTTCAGAAAAGGTGCGAGGGAGATTCCACCGAGTTCCAACAAAGGCCGTGCATGGAGTACTCACATTACATCTGCAACTTTTTTTTATAAAACTTGTCAGGGGCACAATGCAAGAAGGCATTAGCTTTTGTCAGAGGGTTAAACAATGTTGGGACAGCGCATGAATACATGCGTATGCAACAGCAGAGATCAACCGGACGTAGCCCTTGTGATCCACATAAGCAATTGTACTATAGTAGGGTGCCCATGTTGATTACAAAAACACATTTGCATATCAAGAGCTCCTTATTGGCCCGTCAATCCATTGTTTAGCAGCTAGTTGAGTACCATCATAAACCTAAGTACAATGTAGGCAGTAGCTCCCTCTAGATTATTGCTGCTGAACATGTTGTTAGAGAATTCAGTAGCAGTCCCCTGAGGATATCCAAGGGCCACCCAAATAGCACAAAATAATCCGAATTAAAGCAGTAGTAAAATATTGCAGGAAGTGTATGGCCTTTTGTGTGCACGGGAGAACTTAGGAAATGGATGGATCGGCTGTAAAGACAACACTGATCAAAAGGGTCGTCCAATGCAAAATAGTTCATCTCATCGGACCTGAAGAATGTACATGGACACACACATGGGCAGCAGCAGCAGCAGGGACGGCTGATGAACTGGCTGCTGCTGACAATGTTTTGCCAAAAGAAAATTTTAAGGATGGAAAGCTGCTAAGCTTACTTAAATGTGCACAAGCACACAACTTTGCTACGGCTTAGTACTCCCGCTAATGAGTGATAAACTGCTGCAGGTGTATAAAAATCTACCATCAGTGTGTATCATTCAGATGAGCTTTTGGAAAGGCCTCACCAGTGCACTTTCTTGTTCGCAATGATGCCAATCAGCGACGAAGTTGTTGCTGTACTGGCTGCTGTGTGTCCTGCCGCTCGATGGATCGATGGATCGATCTGTGCGCGCGCACGAACAAGCGAAGGCTTTGGCCAGCCTAGCTCGCACGTACGCGCATGTGGCCATGTGGGCTTGCTGCAGCAACGTGCGCGTTACTGTGCCCGGACGTTGTCGTCGAGGAGGAGGATCCGGCAGGCCAGTTTGCAGGCATGTGTGTCAGTGTGCTCTCTCGATCGATCGGCGATTACCCGGATGGTCCAGACACCGTACCGTACCGGCCGGGAGGCACTCATGTATCTGTGAAGAACCATCAGTAGTCTGGCCACTTATTGGATGAACCTGACAAGCTTTACCTAGCCAGATGATCATGTGTGTGCCGATGAGCACTCGATCGTAGTGCTGACTCGTGATCTATCGATCATTCCTAGATATCGTGACCTATGAATCCCTAGGTACCCCTTCATCCTAAAGTATTATTCATTTTGATTTTTCTAGATACATAGCTTTTGATATAGACCTAGATATACATAGTAAAAGTAAAAATTATGTATCTAAAAAACTAAAATGAATAGTAATCCGGGACGGAGGGAGCAGCTAGCAACCAGAGTGGGATAGTGAACTCCGTTTCGATCATATGCGAGCCGAGCGCGACATGATCCTGATCCATGGATCACCAATAATGTGGAGCATGTAGACTGTCTGTGATTCACCAGCGGGCGCGGCCGAGTTGTTAGTTAGAGATGAGAGGCCAAACTGTAGCTAGCTAGGTGCAGTGCAGTGTGGGCACCTTTTTGCTGCAACATCCGATCCATATATGCAACTTGGAACAGAGCCAATCTTACTCCGTGTGTCGTCGTTGTCATCAGATGGCACGTCCCTGTCGACCGAGGCCGGGCCCGCGCACGTACAGTAGTGTCGTCGTCTCCGATCCGATCGATCAGGCCGGCCGTTTCAGGCGCCGGCCGAGAGCCTGAGACGAGAAGAAACGCGACGACGAGCCTCCGACGATCCCCACGAGTCCAGGAGGCCCGGGCACATGCTCTTCGGCGGCCGGGGGGCTGGGGCTCGCGCTCGCGCTCGCGGTACAGGACGGACACCTCCTCCCTCCATCAACCATCAAGCTAGCCGAAGCCGGTGGACCGATGATGGGGAACCACCAAAGCTAGGTATAGCGCGGGCGCGGGCGGCAGGAGCAGGACCATCCCCCGTGCATGCGCATGCGCCTCCTCCTGGCAATTAAATCACGCGCCGCGCCGCGCCGCGCCGAGCCATGGATGGACCGCAGCGGCAGCAGGACGGAGACGTACCGACCGGCAGGCCGATCAATGCCAGGGGATCAATCGTATCGATCACACATCGGAGCATGCGTCCTCGCGAGCCGGAGATCATCGGCACATGCGCCATTAGCCGGCGGGATCGGAGAGTGGCGAGCTGTAGCTAGCTCTAGGTTGCGGGATCGGAGAGCGACCCGTCATCTAACACATGCCCTACGCTAGCTGCATGCGGCACGCCCTGGCGTGCACACGTACACAACTACACAACCAGACCAAACCTGTTGGCTCCTGCCAGTCTCGTCTCTCGTGTGCGCTTCCCGTCCTCTAGTTTCTACGACGCATGCCGCGCGCCATCTGCCACGGGCCCACGGCCCACGGGCACTGGACCATTGGTTAGGCTCGCCAGCGTCGGCACGGTTGGCCGGGGCGCCGGCCGGCCGCGCGCGCACGGGGTTCCACGCGCCTTTTGGTTAGTTTGTCCACTTTTTTCTCGCACCGGGGTCGGGCCGGCCGGCCGGGGCCGCCGTTGCGAGTTGCGTGCCGCCCCACGCTCGCGAGACTTCTTCCCCGCCCGGCCGGACAAGGGCCGCGTGCGCAAAAGGACGCTACTAGCTGCCGCGCGCCTGCCGTCCAGGGCGAGTAGTACTTGCAAGTGGTGCGGCCCCGTCCCTGCAAGTACTACAGCGCTGAGCTGCAGTGATCGATCGACCCAGTGAGCGAAGCACACAGAGAGATCACACGTAGTGATGCTAGTGGCCTATGGCCCAGATCATCACTTTCCCGGGGCCCCGGCGGCCAGCTCTCCTATCTTCCTCGATGGGGGACCAACGCGACGACGACGACGGCAGGCCCATGCCCGCAGCCTGCAGTGCACGGTGGTTAGCTGCTGCTGCTCACTGTGCCAGAAAGCATTTGTGTTGGTAGCTAGGACATGTATGTGCTGGTGGGTATCGCACCTGTAAGCAATCTTGAGTTAGCATAAATGCGGTCTGTGCTGGTGGGTGCTCACCCGGCAGCACAAACCGCTCTCTATTGGCGGACGACGTTAGCCACGCGACAGCACATATGCTTTCTATGCTGGCGGTGTGGTTAGATCACCCGTCAGCACAGATGGTTTCTGTGTTGGCGGGTGCTTATGCCGCCCACCAGGAATATGTATTTTTCTCATTCAATATATTATTTCCCGTGAGTTATTTATAATTTTTATTTTCCGCCAGTTTTTAGCCGTCAAATTGAAATATATATCTCCAACCACGTAACAACAAACTTGAATAATAAATAATTCACATTATTAAAAACTGCATCGTACATAACATATAATTCACATTATTAAAAATCCAACATTTGGAATAGAGCTATTCTTTGCCATGCTAATATTAAAACTACTATGCTCATCTACGAAGATTCGTGCACTCATCCGCCATCAACACGCCATCTTTATCAAAGAATGCTCCATCCTCATGACAAATCTTGCATAGGATGAACCTCGCCATGTCCATACAAATGTTGTCGATTTGTTTGTCTTCGATCTTGCTATAGTTACTATCGATGATAGGCATTTGCAGGTATACAGTAAATTAGGAAGTTAGGACATGGTAGTGTATAAAAGATTCATGTCTTCAGGGTTCGTCCGGTACCTCCCATTATTTCTAATGAACTCGCACACGTAATATCTGCATAGTACAGAGCCGGGAGGTTACTTGTGGCACTGCAAACAAATAGAAAAATGATGATTTGTTATTAATGACAAGTCTACATTATATGAAAAAAAAAATCAAGTTTTTATATTCTTACAATCTATGATATATTATTTTCATAGCTTTTGTTCTTTTTGGATTGTGGACCCCACCTTTTAGTGTGTAAAGCTTGTACGCACATTGAGGATATAAAGAGAAGAGTTAGTAATACAACTTAGGTGCATAGAATGTCAACATGCATTTAAGTACTGCCACAGAATATCTTACTTTTGTATAATGCCTATAAAATCCTTATACCTATGTCTATGATAGCTGGCTAAGTCGAGGACCACTGCTTCTCCTAGCTTGGGTAAAATAATGATGCAAATCCAGTAGTCTCTACATTATATTAAATAATTTATATTATAGACGGCATTAAATAGCACCTAATATATATATATATATAGTAATTAAAACTAGCTTACTCAAAACCGTAAGGAGCCATGATATAATCCTTGTTAGCCTTTTTCTTCATTACTTTTGCAATGTACACGGACACTTTGTGCATTTCTTCTCTGTAGGCTTTTATTTTTATAGCATCTTTCTCCGCTTGTGTCTCTACTGCTTCTATTTGTGCTTTGATCGTTTCCGTCATTTTGAGCTTGTGCTCTGGCTCACTTATTCGTGCTGGGTCAAGGTACGCTACCTTGAACCTATCGTGTGTCAATTTCCTCCCTCCAGTGCATCATGTAGAATAGGTTGCTCAGGTACTTGAAATAAAATATGTATATATTTAAAACTCGTGTATGCGGTACATGTGGACTTACAAGCACCATATGGAAATGAGATTCACGTCGAGGTGTTGTCGACGGTAAAGTCCGTACAAATCCTCAAAATCAATCACAATCTGGTACGAGAGAATGCTAAGGAAAACCTTAGTTGGGACATGTGCAGTGATTGCTCGAATGCCTTGCTTCATTGCATTCATGATCCATCCATGCAGCTTATTCAATTCCCATGGACCCTCCAGCAGATCCCACCGATACAAGAATGGTTTGCCATATTCATCCATTGGGACATCATCTGACGCAAAAAAATTGAGGTTTTGGTCCTTTTCCTTTTGCCGAGAGGCGCTGCGAGTTACAGATTTTTCACCGGAAGATGAAGCCTTCTTCTTCAATACATTTAAAAACTTGTCGACATTTGTTGATGGAGTCTGTTGATGCTAGATTTTGACACGTATGGAATCGGCGTCAATAAGGAAAGGATTGGCCGATGCGGCAAGATAAGAGGTCACTGTTGAGAATCAGCCGATTGGTTCTACAGTTGGAGATCGGCCGATTGGCACTGCGGTGTTCTGATGGATAGAGTTGGTAGAGATCGGCCGATTGAAAGGTTGGAGCAGTTGGGCCAATATGGGCTTAAAGTGGATCAAAAAGAGAAGACGAAGGGGGATTGGCCCGCAGGAGTGCAATAACCAACTCCGATACGAGTTGTACTTGTAAATATTCGTTTTCGTTTAAAATTGGAGATAGATCCTAGTCGGTTAGGAAGTTGGTTGTAACAGGCTATAAATAGCCACCTTTAGAGATCTGTAAACACATCAAATCAATACAACAATCTACTATTTCCTCGTACTTTACTTTCAAGTCGGTGACTTCGCCAATACTTTTCTTCTTTCACGAGTTCGTACAGGTTGGCAGGACTGCATCGACACGATCTCCAGCCGATTCTGTAAGTTCCGTTTGTCGAGTAATATCTAATCTTTAACTTCGGGCGCATTGCTGTCGTTTCGTTTAGATTTATTCACCAGTTATCGATATTTACTAGAATTCTAGGTTTTATCTGTCGTTCTAGTTTTATCATCAGTTATCCAGCTTGAGATTAGAACTTTCGGCTTGATTGTCATTATCATCATCTATTATTTTTGCATAGCCGATTAGACCTATTTTCAAGTGTTGCTCCTGTAGCATTATCTAGTTTACTCCTGTAGTTTTCTTTATAATCGCTGCATAGTTATCGGTTGTATCATAGCCAATTATCTTGTTATAGCAAATCAGCCAATTCGCTGATACGCTACCTCGAGATCGGAACCTTAGCCAATCGCAACCCCTGGAATTTGACACGTTTCTTCCTTGCCAATCAACAGGTCAGATTGGCTGGCACGCCGCGCGAACTGCACCAAGGCGATCACCCGAACAGGAGCTAAGCAGATTCTCCCGGGTCGTGTGTCCGACGCTGAGAGTCAATCGGCTGACTTTTAGCGCCAACAGAGTCTTTTCATATGTGCTGACCATACGAGGTATCGCTGGCCTCTTGGGAGGTGGAGATCCTGGCGAAGCCGATGTTGGATCATTAACTTCTAGATCATCTACCCGTTCATCTCCTTCTAGTGCTGATGTCCCATCATCCTCATTGAGAGTTTCTCGGACAGGTGATAGCATTGGCTGCTCGTCCTCATTGTTAGATCCCTGGACATGTGACAGTGTCGGCTGCTCCGTGTCAACATTTGAATCTGAAAGGAGGTAGTTCTTGGCTCAGCCGTGAGATTTCTGGCGATGCATTCAGAACGATATTCTCAGCAATGCCACAGTATGTATTGGTTCATCGCATCACCGAGAACCTCAATCCCCTCATCAGTTAGGATGTTTATGTCGCACGACTTATCCAACACCGTAATAACTTGCACCCAGGCGTATTCTGGTGGGGGTGCCTTTGGGAACACATGACCTGTTGCTGTCATGCTGGTTGCGACCTCTCGAAACTTATTTTGTTTCCTTCCATAAGGTATAACCAACCTGCATGGTGTATCCACTTGTATGTCATCAACAGAATACCTCACGATTGCAATGGAGCCAGCACTACTCGGAGCAACGAATCTTGTCTGGGCAAGTAGGTTGGTTGGTTCTGCCTATCGTTGACCATCGGATACTGTCGGGTCAACTACTGTTGCTACGTGCTGGTTGGCCAAGAACTCTAAGAACTCTTATTTGGCGATTTCTCTCATTTTGTCTTTAAGGTTTTTCTTATAACGGTTGCGCTTCTTATAACTGTCACGGTCTTTGGGTTTGAGAATAAACGCTTCAGACGGTCCACCACCGGCATGTACCACATTACCAAGGTACGGACTCTACGCTAAGTCATCATATCAGTACCTATACAGGACTCGTCCTGTACTTAAGCACCAACACTTTTCTTTGCACCTTTCTTCCTCTTATTCCCGATGGAGGAACCAGCACAGTCTTCACAGAAATCAGCATTACTTTTGTAACGTCTAGCATTGCAATTTGGACACTTTTTCAATGCTGCGTACTCACCGCTATACAATATGCAGTGGTTCCTGCACGCGTGTATTCTTTGCACACGCATCTTCAATGGATTGATAATCTTATTTGCTTCGTATGTATTTTTTGGCACAAAGTTAGGCTTTGGAAGCAATTTGCCCAGCAGAGTAAGGGGATCAGTGAAATTATTGTCTAACCAGCCGAATTTAGCCTTTAGGATCAGAAGATGAAGGACGAAACGCAACACTATCCACTCCTTCCCACATCCCTCATACATACGGTTCTTTGCTGCCTTCTTGAGTGTCTCGAAATTTTTTGACCCTTTAGCAGTCTCTAGCGACACTTCCGGTTCAATGTGGCGCAACATATCCTCCATATCAATATCACGTTCCTCGTCCACATGTGATTCCACACGCGTATCTGTTTGATCACCATTTTGATCTCCACGGTCATAATCATCCTTCATCATAACATGATCATTTTCATTTGCATCGTCACCACCCAATTCATCAGAGCCAATATCGATATCTGTGTCATTGAAAGTACCTCCTACCTCATCATAGTGGGACCAAATTGTGTATCCATCCACAAAATCTCGCTTTATCAAATGCCTCTTAATGACATCAGTATCCTCCCATACAATATTGTTGCTACAGTCAAAACATGAACAACTTATTTGCTTTGTCTTGCAAATGCGAGCGTGCTTCTCCGCAGCCTCCACCAACTTTGACACATCTGACATAAATGTATGCGAATGTCTCTGTATGCCATACATCCATGCTCTATGATCCATCTTTAACAATCTATGACAACAATTCTATGTTATATTAACTAATTTAATGAGCTATGGGTCGCAATTCTATAAACTTAATTAAATTATGGATGTAGTAAGAAGAAATATAATAAAAAATAATTCTATTACCCTAAATGAAACTTAATTAAACCATGGATGTAATGATTAATAAGTAGAAGGAAAAAAAACAAACTCAATTATATATTAAATTCAACAACTCATTAATTAAAACTACAAATGTAATAATTAATAATTAGGAAACATATAATCAAACTCAATTCTATATTACATTAAAATTACAAACATAGCATTGTAATGGTTATAATATGATCATAGAATTTTGTTTTCAAAAATAATCCATCTCTAGTTATTTTCTCTCTCTTCCCTCCTCCCTCTTCTAGGTATCAATCTAGATGACAACCTAATAAAGTTAGAAATGATGGATAGAATTTGAAAAAGAAGGTTGGAATGGCACAAACTTACCTTTTATAGCCACCTCTTCCAAAGAAAATAAAAGCAAAATCTTCCCCCTTAGATTGGTATTTTTGGAGTTTTTCCCGAGCTTCTCTTGGGCAAGCTCCAAATGGAAGGTTAGCTAGGGAAGAAGCTGTTCGCAGCTTTATCTAGGCGGTATTTGTGCTGGTGGGCGCTTAGATAACCGCCAACACAGAGCCATTTGTGCTAGCGGGCACTAGCCCGACGACCCTGATCACTTTTGTGCTGGCGGGTGCTAATTTTACCCACCAGCACATTAGCACAAATCATTTCTGACATAGTGGTTGCTGCCCAAAGTGAGCTAGCGGATCAATCGTTCGAGCGAGACGATGATGGAGCGGCGCTGTTCACCGGAAGAGGGCACGCGTGTCCTGTGGGAGCCGGCCGGCTGGTCGAAGGCTGTGATCGAGTTGACCTGGGGCCGTGCTTGCTACCTGCCGCCGGCTCCGGCTGCTGCTGCGCCAATAATAGAGGCCGTCTTTTGCAAGGGACAGCCAGCCCCCGGTGCCGTCTGCACACCGATTGCGTGCACCGGCTGTAATTGGAGTAGCAAGCTAGCCTCGCAGGAATCAACAGCCTTTAATTTGTTGCATTGGGTGATCGATTTTTTTCTTCTGGGAGCCGGGAATAAGCCATTCCATCATTTCCGTTTAAGCTTGGCAACATGTACTACAATTAGCTAGCCGACTAAAATTAGGATTTGGAGTTTGACTAGTGCAACGATAATGAATATGCAAATGTTCTTATGTTCATAGTGATTCTAGGGGCTGTCTACACCACACTTGGGTGTAGAAGATCCCTCCCAAACTCAAAATTTTAAACCATTAGATCCCAATGAACGGCTGCGATGGATCCATCCTCTTTCTTATCTTCTTCCAACTCTCCTCTGTCAGCCTTATCCACTCGAACAGCCCGACACCTCCGTCTCAAAGCCGCCGGCTGCCCCCGCCCCGTAGCCTCGCCCACGCCGGCGAGGCGAGGCCCCCTCCACCGCCCCTTCCTCCTCCTTCCCCCTTCTCCATTTGGTCCCTCCCTGGTGCCAGTTGCCCCCGCCGCCGTCTCGACCGCCCCCACGCTAATTCATCGCTGATGCTCGCCCCCGCCCCTCCACCTCCCAACCAGGGGTCCATCGCTACCCCGACGGGCAGCGCCCCCACCACCCCGCCTCACCGTCATCTCTACCGCCACCACTGCCCGCTATACTGCCACCCTGGAGCTTCCTCTAGGTTCACCAGAGACAAGTACGCCCCCAACCCAAACCCTAAAAGCTCGTCGGGGCTCGCTGGAGCTAGAGAAGAAGGGAGAGACAGGGGAAGCAAAAATTCGAGTGTGCGAAGCTGAAAAATGCTCGAGCATAGTTTAGCTTTCCCCTAATTCTAACGTTTATATATGTATATTCTTCGTAAGAAAAAAATTGGTACATTAATTAATTACTCACATATACGTGCTGATGCGATCGTGCAATAATGGGTCACGTAGTCAACACACGGCTAGGGTGGCCTTTCGGTTCTTTTGGAGCTCATCGTCCATTTCAACTGCGTCGTCGTTGCCGTCAAGTTCAAATACTCTACTAACGTTTTGTACCTGATGATTGTACATGATTCCTCGTACAATATTATATACATCTGAGGTTGACCATTGAGTTCATCATCATTAATCTGTAGGAGTGCTCGAGGAGATGGTATTTTCCCACTTTTTTTAAGCTAAGTTTGATTTCTGGCAAATTGGCCAGAGCTGTCCCCCTTTATCCGAGCTTCATCTCCTTTCCTTCGAATCATCATCCACATGAGATGTTTAAAGGCGTCAGCTACTCTTCGTACGTAAGTGGATCAGTACGAGGATTACGCTGTGCATTGCATTTCAATATTATATATACTATAGTCAAGTTGATTTTTAAAATTTAAAAAGAGTTATAGCTACTCTGATCCAGTTGTTCACATGCATTATGAATCTTCATTGTCTTGATTTCAAAGAAATTAAGTACCCGTGGCCTTTGGCGTGGATCCACATCGTCTTCCTCCAACTTGGACGGTGTCCTTTCCTTGCTCGTGAAGCCACTCAATGAGCTTAAGGTAATTTAATAGCATATGAATTGTCTAGCGACAACTTTTGCTCCTCTATGCGCTAGCTAGTTAATTTTTGAGGGACATAACTGTTAGAAATTTATGGATAAATGTGAGCACATAGTTTTCTATTCCTATGGAACATGTCCCGTGAAAATTAACAGATGTTACTGACTCATGAAATTGCAATGGGCATGCATGAAAGCAAAACAATGATGTCAGAAAATCAGAGGCATGGGCCAAAATCGGTCCACTCGAAAACAAGGGCCCATTTAAGCTTCTTCAAACGAAGGAACAAAGGTTGGAAGTGTCCTTGCTTAGCATCCTTGTTTAGTGTCCTTCGCAACTGCAAAAGCTGGTCTCTTAACATTCCATTAACGGCAAGTTATGTTCTTGCACTAGCTAGACCAACATCACGAAATTGTTAGCCACCGGCGTCAGCTGCAAAAGTGATTTATTACTAGCTTTGCCTTTCCGTCCTAGCTGAGGGATTGCTTAAGAAAATCTATCAACTATATTTTGCAGTGTACAGATAGCTAGCGACGCAGTCATTTCAATCCGGCAATCCACACGAACAAGGCGAGCGCCGATGTCTTCTATATCCTCCTATCGGGCTAGAGCCCAGAAGTCAGGAACTACCAAAAGACAGGGATGTAGAATTGCGAACCGGCTGGGACTAGTTGGTCACCAGAAGCCTGAGTAGCACCGGTCTCGATAGGAGGTCTCAGGTTCGATCTCCTTTGGAAGCGGGTTTCGGGGGATTTTTCAGGAATTTTCTTGGACTGTTGTAGCCTTAACACGTGCTGGGAAATGGTGTCTGAGATCATGGCTTTAGCCTGCGCATAGGTGTGTGGGTGTAGTGTTAGGTGCGTGTGTGGGATGTGTGTCAATGTGTAAGTTCGGATACTACAACTTGTACTCTCATAAGCGAGGTTATTAAAAAAATAGGGATGTAGAATTCAGTGTTGGAAATTTTCAGAGGTGGTAAAAAAGGTTGAGAAAAAGAAGAGGATAAGGAAAACGCCCAGGGGCCTCAGATTGCCCAGCACCATATAAAAGGAGGGTGGCGGGATGTAGAATTCAGTGTTGAAAATTTTCAGAGGTGGTAAAAAAGGTTGAGAAAAAGAAGAGGATAAGGAAAACGCCCAGGACTCTCGAACTCGCGATGCGCCGCCTCGCGCCTTGATTGGATGCACAACCAACTCGTGGTTGCGGCCTCAGATTGCCCAACACCATATAAAAGGAGGGTGGCCCAGCTGGTTTTGACAGTCCAACGTACTCCAAAACTAACGCACGCCACCTTACACTGCCATCCCGATCCCGGTGGCGCTGGAGCCATCTGAAGGAGGCCGCCGCCGTCCCTGGTCAAACGAGGTGGAGGCCGGAGGGTCGATGCGATCTATGAGTTAGTACAACTACGGCGACAACATCCCAGCTTCGTCCTCGACTCCAATGGCTGAGTAGCACAATGTTGCCGCTGATTGTGCTTCTAACCTTTTACTAAGATGTGTTTATGTTCTAGATGTTAAGGTCCTGATTAATATGTAGATTCCTACGTTCAGTTGTTGAATTGTCGCAGTTTTTTAGAAAATGGATTCAGTTGTTCAATTGTCGCATGTCTGAAGAAAAAAATTAGTGCCATGTACAAGCACCTCCTCTCCAAAGGACTGGTTCGCGCCTGAAGGAATCTTTGATGAGGAAGCATCGAGAAGTAAACTTAAATGGATTTCAGAGTTCGTATTTTGATGGTATGAACATGGTGGATGCTTTCTAGCAGATGCAACTATTGCCCTTTGTCATGCAAAAAGGAGTAACAGATTTGCAGTATGCCACACGTACGTGCATGATTGATATGCTACAAAGAAATTGCATTTACTAGCAGCAAAGATGTTCTTTTGCAACCATGAACCATTACGGTAATGGCATTTCTGATCAAAGCTGCAGAGACACAGTAAATAGAAAGATAGTCTCAAAGCTCCGTCGTAGAACAGAGGGAACTAAGCATCATCACCAAACAAGCTCAAATTATAGTTTCAAAAAAAATAAATCGATGAAAATTGAGATCGATCCAAACCTAAGAACAAGCTAAGTCCTGGTAATTTCCAATCAGCAGTCATATATACCCTATCTCATCTAACCTCCTATCCATGTCCTCCTGGTCTGGTTCTTTTGGACTCAGGTAGAACCACAGCCTCTCCTTGTAGATTCCAGCGCCAATGGCGTGCTCGAACAGCATCCTTCTCTCTGCCAACGAGAAGGCGCCCCAGGTGTTGCCGGCACCCTCGTCGCACACGAAGTAGACGCGGTTGCTCACGCACCCCTTCTCCGACGCCCGCACCGAGAACGACGACCACCGGCTCACGAACAGCGCCACGTCACCGGCCAGCCGGTCCTCCACCCACCGCATCTCTTCCATGTCCAGCCTGTAGACGTCGAAGCCGCTCAGCGTCGTCACGTCATCGAAGAAGTAGTCGTCTTCCCCGTCATCGTCGTCGGAGTCGAAGAGCTCGGGGTCGAAGTCACGCTTGCCTCTAACTCTGCTGGTGGTGTAGAGTGGCCAGACGAAGAGGATCTTGCCGCCGGCCTCGACCAGGTAGCCCTTCTCGACGGCACCGGCCAGCGCCG
The DNA here is from genome assembly GCF_005286985.2 of Setaria viridis. NCBI lineage: Eukaryota > Viridiplantae > Streptophyta > Magnoliopsida > Poales > Poaceae > Setaria > Setaria viridis. The sequence goes on along the minus strand of NC_048268.2, from coordinate 35,146,016 downwards.
TGTGGTGCTTGTCACGCAGGCTCGGCTCGGCGACCTTCGTGGCGTAGAGGCTCGGCAACTCGATCTTGAACGTGTAGCCCTCGGTGTCCAGAGCGTACACGCTGCCGCCGCAGAGCGCCGCCATGCGCAGGGACTCGGCGTAGCCAACGTGCCGCACCGTCCACTTGTCGTCCTCCGCCCGCCAGACGCCGACCTCGTTCCTGCCGGCGTGGAAGGAGTCGCCGCCGACGCCGAGGGGGACAACCGGCACGGGGCTGGCGGGGTGAGGCTCCCCCGGGAACTTCTTGATCCGCCGGAAGGTGCCCGTCACCGGGTTGAAGAGGACGGACCCCCTGCGCAACCTTCCGTGGCAGGAGCTACATGATAAGAATCCTTCCTCACCGTCCACTTCGATCGGGTGCTCTCTGCTCCGTGCTCGCCCGCAAAGCTGGCGCAGCCGCCGGCGAACTCCGGGTAGCCCACCGCGAACGTCACGGGCACGTACGGTTACTTTGTCCCGGTTGGCCTGGTCTCGTTCTCGTGAAGCCGCAACTTGTCCGTCAAGATATGGAACACGACGGCGCCGTGGTTAAGGAGGCCGGAGCTTCCTGTTCCTGGATATATTCAGAGGTGGTGGCAGTGGCACCTATCTGGTCAGCGGATTGATGACAATGGCCTCCGGGTCATCGTGGTCGTGGAAGAAGCCGACGGCGAGTATGCGAGGACCTCAGGCCATTGGCGAGCGGCGTCTGAGCACTGTAAATGCAATGCTGTAGCTGCTGGCCATGATGGACGGGCACGGCACCGCGCACCGGCAAGACACCGCGGTCGCCGGCAGAGAGTAGACGCTCCCTGGCTCTGCCAAACACGGGCGGCGATTCTTGCCGGCGCTGCTTTCTTGGGCGGTGGCACGCGCCGCGGCGCACGAGAGCTCAGCCCGTCGTGCGTGGAGGAGAACGGCAGGCGTCGCGTCGCGCGGGGAAAGCGGAGAGGGCCTCGTTAGCTTGCAGATATCCTCGCCGATCTCGGCCGTACAATCCCGATCCAGCGTCCTGGACAGGCCCAGGGGTGGACGGTATTTCATTTACCGTCCACCCCGGACGGTAAATGAGATACCGTCCACCCCCCTAGGGTCCGACTGGGCGGCGCCATTGACGATGGCCACGCCGTCCATGCCTCCGCCGATAGCTCTCCTGGGGCCAAGATGGTTCGAAGCGTGTTCCAGCTTCCCAGGGACAAGTTTCCATCGACTGCCTTCATCTAGGTGGTCGACACCGTCGCGGCGGCGCGGTTTGACGCCATGTACGGCGCGGGCGGCGAGCGAGCCGGCGAGACTGCGAGGTGCAGGGCTTGTTGATGCCTGGCGGAGACGGAGCTACGTTCTCGCCCAGATAGACGGGCGGCGCCGGAGCTAAGATCTCACCACGTACGTACGATGTGCTTCGGCCTTCGGGCCGTGCGGGCATTCATTTGAAGCCCTATCTCTGCTCATTCATTTGAAACTGCTCATGCATCCCCATAAAACTGGTGTTTTAGATTATCGGAACCAGTTCTTTTCAAATAGTAACAGGTTCAACCACTCAAGCTCTGCTTGTTCTCACTCTTTGCCCAGCGGTCTCACCTCTGAGCTGCCTGCAAACTCCCGAGCGTCAATGGCAAAGCTGCGTGCTCTCTGAACCGAGGAACAAGCAAGTACTGATGGGTTGACATGAACATGGTTAACACCTGAATGTGCATGTCCTGATCATGTTAGATTAGTTTACAACTGTCGTCTTTGATATTTCAGTGCTCACGGTACATGCATATCAACGGACAGTGGAAGGCACAACTGCACAAGATAAGAAGAAACGAGGACCACGGATCGACAAGTATCGAGTACAGGAATACAGGGTTTGTCTGGATTATAGTACAATGTAATTTACATTTACCATTGAATACTGCTGTAGCTTCGAATTCCTTTCGGTACTGAGGTTCAGCTGGGTGATTTCGTGTGAAATGTGAAAGTGTGAACTATCTATAGCACAGCCTGCAGCTGTTCATACAAAGCCCAGAGAACCAATCCTATTATGGTGTCCCTGACCAGGTCCTTGATGAGTATCAGATGATCCTCTACCGACAAGGTAGCGGAACCTCAAGTCCCCCTGATCAGATATCAATGGTGCCATTCGTGTGTCCCTTCCCTACGATTCCGAGGACAGTTTTGCTCTTGTGTCACTGCTTTGCTCCTCTTTAGTAACCACATGCAAGGAACTGAAAGAAAAAGCACCAGTGGTTCGATCGAGTCAAGTGCTAGAAACCTTTTGAAAGAAAAAAAAACTGCTACAAACTTAGGGTAGAAGTATCATGCAAAGCTTGCTGCCACTACGGGAAACCTCAAATTTGCCGAGTGTAATTACTTCGCCGAGTGTATTATTGCGGGCACTCGGCGAAGGACCGGTTTGCCGAGTGCAATACTAAAAACACTCGGCAAACATAATACACTCGGCAAAGAGCCTATTTGCCGAGTGCCACCAAAAAAACACTCGGCAAACACCCACGGGGCACTCGGCAAAGTGATGAGCACGTGACTTCCCCGTGCCGCGACGGGCCGGCGCCGTGACGGACGTTAGGCTTTGCCGAGTGTCGACGGGGGGCACTCGGCAAAGCCACTAGTTTGCCGAGTGTCGTGGTGGAACACTCGGCAAACCTACTACTTTGCCGAGTGTCGGCATGGGACACTCGGCAAAGTGGCGAGTATGCCGAGTGCTAGGGGGAACACTCGGCATACTTTAGGGTTTGCCGAGTGTTTTTCGACACACTCGGCAAAAGTAATTTTTTTTTCCCTCCTCCACCCTCCAAATTTTTTACACTCCACATGTATGGCATTTGGCACTGCATGGTAGAAGGTGGACTATTTTTTGACCTGTTTGCTATATTTAATCAATTAATTTCATTTAGAGTAATTTTTTGATTTAAGTCAAATTTGAACTGCAGGTGATTGGAATAATGGAATAATATGAGTGGAAAAATCATATTCATGTTAGTGAGTCCAAATTGAGGTCTCACCCAGAAAATGAAAAGGAATTTCGAACATTTTGCTAAGGAAACACAACTACGAACGTGTGGCCAAATGATTGTTTAATTCTCAGAAATACAAACGAAGCTGGCCAACTGCAGGTGAACATTTTGCTAACAAAAATGATTGTTAGTGATGATTATTTCTAATACATGTATGATTCGTACTAATTTAGTTATAATTTAATTATAATTTGCATATCTTTGTAATTATGTTTTGTTTGCCTATGCTGACTCGTGTACTCTTTTTAATTGCAGGTCATTAAGCAATGGTGGGCGGTATGAGGAAGCTCACGTCGATTTGCGAGAGACTGGCCGCAGCAGGGACTGGTTCAGGGTCAGGGTCACGTTCAGGGAGCGGTCGAGGGAGGCGTCGAGGCAGGCCTCGACGTAGGGTTGAGGAGGAGGAGGAGGAGGAGGAGGTGGTCCAGAGGCCTCGAGGGAAGGGTAAAGCGGCGAGGCCCCCGTCGCCTGAACCTGAGGTGGAGGAGGAGGAGGAGGAGGAGGTACCTTCCGCACACGCCTCTGGGGATGAGGAGGCGGAGGAGGAGGAGCAGCAGGAGGAGGAGGGGGACGGGGAGGCAGGGGATGCCCAGTCCAAGATATGGTTGCGAGGTCCCTCATCCCTCCCGAAGCGGCCGATACCTGAGCATTTACGCCCGCTGATTAAACCGGTTGGGACCAAGTAAGTAACTTTAAATATTCTTAATATTGTTCTTATGTTGAAAGTTACAAAAACTAATAATTCATATTAATGACTTGTGCAGGAGTTGGATTAAGCTCAGTGGGGGTGACCACAACCGTAAGGCCAATGGGATCCTTGGCCTTTTGTGCAGGGTTCACTTCCCTGGCTTGGTGGTGTACGCCGGACAGCTGCAGCCGGCCTACACGTGGGACCACTACGTCGCCGCCCCCGACGTCCCTGATCGTCAACAGAGAAGATTCCCCAACATAGCGGAGCGGGTCAAGGCCGAGCTGTGGGTAAGTACTCCTCGTACTAAATTGCTCAATACATCACCTACTTTCGACATTCTTGAAATAATAACTGTATACGCGTGTATATGCAGGACTTCTATAGATGCCAGGAGGGGTTCGAGGCCAAGGCGAAGGCCGTCTGTGATGTAGCTGCTAAGAAGCTCGTGAAGGACATGCATTACGAGGCGTGCATCCAGGCCATCATCGAATTCCACGCTCAATACAGACATATGAAGGTTAGAAAAGAGGAGGCAAGAACAATGAACATGACTAAGGACCAATTCATGAGGGTAAGTAAAGAACGTTGATGCTTACTATTTATGATTAATTAGGCTCATTTTCTTTTTCATATGTCACACGCTTGATGATGTAGGTGCCTCCGTGGTGGTGTCGTGCGCATATGCCGTGCTGGGAGAGGATGGTCGACGTGTGGTTGGAGCCCGGGTGGTTGGAGAACCACCTTGCTTGCCGGCAGCGGCGTTTGCAGATGCCGACTGCACCACACCATCAAGGCAGCCTAAGCCTTGATGAATATAGAGAAAAATGGGTACGCAACTTCAATTCTTTATTGTAACGTTTAGTTCTACGTAATTTTTAATGATTTTGTATTTTGCCGCAGTCGGCGTCACATGATGGCCGACCTTGCTCCCAGCTCAAGGCATGGGTCCTCTCCAAAAAGGGCAAGGCGACGGCCGATATAGATTTCAACCCAGACGACCCGTCCGAGGCGTACAGCCACCCTAGCATACACAGCCGCGTCAGCGAGTATACAAAGATGGCTAGGGAGGTTCACGGGCCAGACTTCGATCCGAGCTCCGAGGACATTGATGGAGAAATCGTGATGAGGGTGGGAGGAGGCAAGAAGCATGGCCGATATTGGATTGGCGACGGCGTCATCGACACGGCCTCTACTCCCACTCTCTCCCAGATCCGAGCTAGGAGCACGGACTCGAGCCCGGCGGTACGGCCACGACCCACCGTTGCACAGTTCCAGATGGAGGCTCTACAGGTTCTTTCTCTTCCATTCATCGTTCGTTTGTTGTTATACTTTAGCTTTGCATTATAACATTGTAATGAAATATTGTAGGCCCAGGTGGAAGAATCAAGGAAGAAACAAGAGGAGATTAAGGCGTAGATGGAGGCGCAGATGGAGGAAATGCGGCGGAGGATGGAGGAGGAAAACCGGATTAGAATGGAGCAGATGTTCCAGTACATGCAGAACTTTACTTCGAGCATGGGACAGTCTTTGCCTCCGCCACCGCCGATGATGTTCCCTCCGCCTCAGCCACCCACGACTACTCCTGTGAGTCACTTGACACATTGTGCTTAAGATTTAATACTTTAAATTTGACAACTTTAGATGTTACCTCAGAATGTCCTATCCTATGTGCAGAATCAATCGGCGGCTTCGAATAATGAAGATCAAGATTTGTCGCAGTGGTCTCCTTGGCCTCCACGGAAGTAGACTTGGTTGTGAACAATGTGGAAACTAAATTGTGACAAGAACTTGGATTTATGGATTATTTCGTGCTTATGTTGAATTATGCCTGTGGTGTTTATGAATTATGCCTGTGGTTGTGAATTATGCATGTGGTTGTTTATTACAAATGCCTGTGATATGTGTATTGTGAATTGAGAGGGGTCCATTATACGTGGCAAAACATCGAAAAAGGGGGGTTCTGGTCACTTTGCCGAGTGTAACACTCGGCAAAGAGGGCCCTTTGCCGAGTGTTTTGGCTTTAACACTCGGCAAAGGGGCATTTCCCAGGTGTAGGAAAGCTTGTTTACCGAGTGCTAGGGACAAGGCACTCGGCAAACAAGGGGTCTTTGCCGAGTGCCAGGCGCGAGGCACTCGGCAAAGGACCTAATTCCCAGCTAGCCGGGCAGCCAGCTTTGCCGAGTGCCCACCCTAACACTCGGCAAAGGGCTCGTCTTTGCCGAGAGCCCGGGACACGGCACTCGGCAAAAAATCCGGCTTTGCCGAGTGCACAGTCCGTGACACTCGGCAAAGGGCCGGTCTTTGCCGAGTGTTGGCACTCGGCAAAGACCCGGTGTTTGCCGAGTGCCTCCCGTCTGGCACTCGGCAAACCCGCCGTTACCCCCGACGCCGTCAGCGCGTATTTCGCCGAGTACATCTTTTCGCCGAGTGTTTTTTGGCCATCGGCAAAATGTTTGCCAAGTGCTCGCGTTTTGACACTCGGCAAACTAGTCTTTGCCGACACAAAATTTGCCGTGTGCTCTTTGCCGAGTGTTACACTCGGCAAAGCCTTTGCCGAGTGTTACACTCGGCAAAGCCTTTGCCGAGTGTTTTTGGGCTTTCGCCGAGTGCCTCTGGCACTCGGCAAAGATTCTGTTTCCGGTAGTGTGCAACTAACAAGTTCATATATAGTTGCATGCTCTGCAAAATTTGAAGATTCATGGTTCAGACAGGCTGTTGAGAATATACTCATACCATGTCGCGTTCATGTATGAGACTTGAGAGGTTGTTGCAGCAGTGAGGGATACGATGTGCTCAGTTTCTCATACAGCTCGTATGGACTGACAGCAATTTTCCCATCCTGCTAGAGTAGTAATAATCAAATAAGAATGTCAACAGACGATGGCAGTAATAGCTGATGGATTCCTCAACATTTGGTTCATGGTACATTATGCATCGTACTCGCATCCTCTTGTACTGAACTTGTGCAGTTGTGCAAACAATACTGAAAACAGTTTCTTTTAGGCAAACAAGATTGAAAATGAAGGCAAGTACTTACCGGCGTCTCAGTTGTTGAAGTAATTCCACGGAACAATGAGATTACTATATTTGTTTTTTGATCCCAGCTGAGTGATTTCCATGCTCGTTCAAGCTACAGGAACAATCTGATATAAGCTTCAGCAATTCAAGCAACCATTTTTTTGCAGAGCTAGCAATCCAACATCAGTGTACAGATAGCATTGGGGGGGAAATCACTGTACAGATAGCAATCCACATACAGTTATTTCAATTGGGCGATCCCCAAGAACAAGCTGAGCACCAAGATCTTCAGACACTCTCCTAGCTGCTCGAAACTAACAGAAAATGCAGCAGCGGAATTTAGCTTTTGTGTTTTTTTTTCTCTCGAATACGCAAGAGAGTTGCGTATCATTGTATTAAGATAGAAACAAATTCGAGAAAGTTGTTTACAATGACACGGAGCATGACCCTCACGCCATAAGCATTAAGCACTACTAAGTGCACTAAGAAAAACCGACGACCTTGTATTAGAACCCTATTACTCTCTACTGAGTTCACCCAACTTAGTTGCTCCTGCCTCGATCCATAGTAGTGCTTCACGTCTGATTGCGCTCAGCAGCTTCTGCACCGTGGCTTCACGGTTGTCGATGAGACGCGCATTAGGTTCCTTCCACAAGCTCCAGATGATTAGCATGAAGAGTGTATCAATTCCTCTTCTCTTCTCCCTTGGTTGCGATGCTCTAACATGTGCCCACCAGTCTTGCAGGGAGCAATTAGCAGCTTGGAATGTGTAGACGCACCCCAACCAAGTCAAAGCTCCCCACCAGGTCTGCTTCGCGTAGGAGCAGTTAACAAGGATGTGATCAGCAGTTTCCGGCTCCTGGTCGCAAATCCAACAGGATGCGTGAGCCTCCAGGTTATAGTGTCGTCGTCTGCCAGCTGTCTAGAGGCGTCCTTTGGTTGCCAGCCATGCAAAGAATTTGATCTTTGGCGATGCCCAACTCTTCCAAATGCGGCTGCTGCCCTGTATTGACGCCACCCTCCTGCATCTTCTTGCAGGCTGATGCTACTGTGTAGTTTCCATCAGCGGTCCACGTCCAGAGGAATACATCCTCCTTATCTTCCAACAGCTGCTCCTCCGAGAGGTGATGCCAGAGGTCAACGTATTCAACGAGCGCCTGAGTAGACAATCCTCCATGGATGTCTCGAATCCAGCACCGATCAGTCAATCCTTGCTCCACTGTTCTGATCTTGGTGACTCTCTTAGGAATTGTGGCGAACAGGTTCGGAGCAAGCTTGGCAACAGAGACGCCATCTATCCAACAATCGTTCCAGAATAAGGCACGCTGTCCATTGCCAACTCGAACCGTGACCGATGCGTCAAAGAAGGCCCGCACTTCAGGTTCGACATTGATTTGCAATGCAGACCAAGCTCTTGTAGTGTGTGTCTTCTGCAGCCATAGCCAGTGCACCTGGAGGGCAAATTCAGGGACAGCTTGAGGTCGATGACACCCAAACCACCCCCAATTTGTCGGACGACAAACAGTAGGCCATGCCACAACGTTTTTCCCCCAAACAGCAGTATCATTTCCTTTCCACAGGAAGTTTCACGAATACCGTCAAGTTCTTTGATGACCCACGGCGGCAGCTTGTCAAACATCATCAAGTAGATTAGCATGGTTGATAGCGTCGATTTGACCAGGGTTAGGCGGCCGCTTTTGGCCAGAAGCAGACCCTGCCATGTCGGCAACTTAGCCGCGGTCTTTTCGATCAATGTCCTAAATTGGGATTTAGGCAGGGCCTTGGTTGACAATGGCGCCCCCAAGTACTTGATTGGAAATTATTGAACTAGATAGGACAGCACCGACAGAAACTCCTGCAACCCTTCTTCGTTGCCAAAGATAGGTGTGACCCAGCATTTATCCAAATTGATCTCTGCAACCCGGACGCATCAGTGAAGATCTGCAGGATATGCTTCACCGCTCTAGCTTCCGCTGCAATTAGTGCCACTAGCAAAATAGCATCGTCCGCATAAAGGCTGCAGTGGTGCCTGATAGCAAGCAGACCCATCGGTTGCAGCACCCCGTCTTCGGCCGTCTTGCAGAAGAGTCGGTTCAACACGTCTATAACGATGATGAACAGCATTGGCGATAATGGATCGCCCTGCCGTAGGCCGCAGCGGTGCTCAATCGGCTGACCCGACTGCCAGTACTCTCATGGACGCCGTGGACAATAGGATAGAGATCCAGTCGCGCCACCGTGCGCCGAAACCCTAAGCTTGTAACACTTCTAACAAGAATTACCAAGAGACAGTGTCAAAGACCTTCGAGATGTCCAACTTGAGCAGCAGTTTTGGCACCTTATATTTCTTGAGCATCACCGCCAATCGTTGCACATATTTGAAGTTGTTAAGGATAGACCGACCACGAATGAAGGCGCTCTGGTTGCAAAGGACAAGATCTCCGATGAACCTGTTGAGATGGTTCGCCAGGAGTTTGGACACAATTTTGGGAAACTATGAATCAGGCTGATCGGCCGGTAATCCCTAGGTAGCCGCGCGTTGATCTTCTTGGGGATGAGCGTCAGGAGAGCACGTTAACACAGGCGAAACCACGCTGGTCCACCGCGAAGAAGGCATTGACCGCCATGAGCACATCATGTTTGATCACCGGCCATGCTGCCTGATAGAATGCTGCCGTCGTACCATCCGGCCCTGGTGACTCATCCGGTGGGAGCTCCTTGATTACTTGCCAGGTCTCCTCCTCCGAGAACGGAGTTTCCAAAGCAGACAGATCTCGAGGAGATATTCCCAAACAGTCCATGTTTAGCGTGCACGGTCTTGTCCAATCTGAGCCTAGCAGCGTGTCGAAGTGTTCAAAGAAGACCTGCGCCATTGCTTGTGTTGTGAACACCACCCCATCATCAGCACAAATCCGCGCAATGTGATTCTTGCGCCGGAGCCCATTGGCAAGAAGGTGGAAGAAACGAGTGTTCGCGTCTCCCTCGCTGAGGTATAGAATTCTCGAGCGCTGCCGTGCGATGGTTCGCTCAAGAGAGGCGAGTCCAGAGTTAGCCGCTTGAGCTGCTTTCGCAGATCGCTCTCAGCCTCAGATAACCTCCTTGTTTCTTGGGCACGATCTAGGCGCAGAACAAGTTCTTTGGCCAGCAGGAGCTGGAACTTGGCCGAGCCAATTTTCTTGGCAGACCAACTTTGCAACTCCCTGGACACATTCCGGATGAGACAGTCAAGGCGCCTGAACGCCCCATCATACGGGCAGTGCCAACCCGCTGCCACCGATTCCAGGAAGTCATCAAACTTGGGCCAAAAGATTTCGAAGTGGAACCTTGGTTTTGTTTTGATTGCCGCATTGCTTTGCAGAAGCAGAGGGCAGTGATCAGAATCCTCGTAGGATAGAGCCTGGAGGAAACAATGGGGGTAGAGCTCCTCCCAGTCCACCGAGACGAGCACGCGATCAAGTTTGACCATCGTCGGGTTAGATCGTTCGTTGCTCCAAGTGTATGTACGCCCATGTAAGTGTATGTCACGCAGCTCCAAGGTGTCAACGACTCGGCGAAACCGGTTCATGTTTTGTGTTTTTTTCATGTACCCTCTGAACAAAATTTACAGGCTACAACGCCATAAGGACTCACCTCCTCTCCGAATGGCCGGTTCGCTCCTGAAGAAATTTTTGAAGAAAAAACAGCGAGGAGCAGCACTGTCCACCTGCAGCATCCAGATCGAGAGATCAACAAGATTAGCAGGTCTCATTAGCTCCATGGCCGATGATCAGTGATAGTTGCAGCGAGGACTCTGAAACTGCATCAATTAGCTCAATAACAAGAAATGGCCGCCATCCTTGATTGAGCGTGTCAAGTGTACCAAGTTCTTGTCGTCGTCGAGCTGGACGGCGCGGAGGAAGCGCTCGACGTCGGCGACAGACTCCGGGGAGAGGTGCGAGGATCCAGACCTCCTCGGGCTCCACGAAGTCCGGAGGGCGCCACGCCGAGACCGGGCCGAACCGCCGCCGCGGGAGGCGCACGAGCGCGCCGGACTCGACCAGCCCGGCCAACCAGGGTGCGTTTTGGAAAAACTCTCCGCCGGCTTTGACTCCGTCATCTTCTTCCCCGACGCTCGCTGTGCCGTGGCCCGCGGCCTCCACCACCACCGTTCCACGGCGACCAGCTCCCCCTAAATGCCTCCTGCCCCCCTGAACTACGCAGCAGCCACTCGTGGTTGTGCCGGGCGGCGCTCTTCCGCCCACTGCAGCAGATCTGCGGCAGCTCCCCCGCGTGGCTCCGCCACCATCGACCTCGCCGGCTCAGCACCGGCCACCGCCGAGCCCGCCGCCAACGATCCCTCTTCGCAAGAACTTCAGCTCTACCGTTCGCCATTACAAATTTACAATCCCCAGTGAACTCCCCATTGTCGAGGGCGAGCGGCATGTCCCAATCAATCTGAAGCATTGCCGCAATACTGACAGTAAAGAAAAGTTATGTATTGCTGCATTGCACTTAAAAAAAATATTCAGTACTGTTGTAGTTTCCAATTCCTGCTGGTTGAGCTAGGTGATTCTGTGTGAAATGTGAAAGTGTGAAATGTCTATAGCACAGCCTGCAGCTGTTCATACAAAGCCCAGAGAACCAATCCTATCATGGTGTCCCTGACCAGGCCCTTGATGAGTGAGGTAACCCATGTATCAGATGATTCTCTACCGACAAGGTCGCGGAACCTCAAGTCCCCTTGATCAGATATCAACGCGTACACGATGCCATTCATGTGCCCCTTCCCTACGACTCCGACGACAGTTTTGCTCTTGTTCACTGCTTTGCTCCTCTTCAGTGACCATGCAAGGAACTGAAAGAAAGCACCAGCGGTTCAACTCGAGTGCTAGAAACTTTTTTGATGAAAAGTTCGTATAGCTGCATGTTCTGCAAAGTTGAAAGATTCGTAGTTTCGGATAGGCTGTTGAGTGCTCATACCATGTCGCGTTCATGTATGAGAGGTTGCAGCAGTGAGGGATATGATGTGCTCAGTTTCTCATATAGCTCGTATGGGCTGACAGCAGTTTTCCCATCCTGCTAGAGTAGTAATAATCAAACAAGAATTTCAACAGACAATGGCAGTAATGGCTGATTCCTCAACATTTGATTCATGGTACATTACGCATCATACTCACATCCTCTTCTACTGAACTTGTACAGGCAAATAAAACTGGAAAATGTGAAGGTTACTACTTACCGGTGTGTCGATTGTTGCAGTAATTCCACGGAACAATGAAATTACTAGATTTGTCTTTTGATCCCAGGTGAGGGATTTCCATGCTCGTTCAAGCTGCAGGAACAATCAGGTATGAGCTTCAGAAATTCTAGCGACTAAACTTGTGCAGAGCTCGCAATCCAACATTAGTGTACAAATACTATTGAAGAAAAAAAAAGCATTCATATACAGTTATTTCAATTGGACGATCCCCAAGAACAAGCTGAGCTCCGATATCTTCAGACACCTTCCTAGCTGCTCGAAACTGACAGGAGATGCGGTAGCAGAATTTAGCTCTTGTATTTTCACATAGCATCTGAACAGAACTTACAGGCTACAGGATACAATGGCATGAAGAATGACCTCCTCTCCGAATGGCCGATTCGCGCCGGAAGAGATCTTTGAAGAGAAAACAGCGAGGAGCAAACGCAGAGCTAGAGCACTCTGTCCACCTGCAGTATCCAGAGAGATCACTAAAATTAGCAGGGCTCAGTTAGCTCCATGGCCGAGGAGCAGTGACGAACACAAGTCACTGGGAGGATTCCTAATTCCTATTACCCAGGTTGATGCTTCGGTTGACTGCTCCGAAAAACTTGGCGCCACCGAGAGAGAACATGTTGGACTTCAAGAGCGGCTCGTCGGAAGCATCGGACACGTACATAATCCCAGCTCTGCAGTGAGGACTCTGCAACCGCATCGATTAGCACAGGAACAAGAAATGGCCGCCATCATTGCTCGGGCGAATCAAGTCTACAGAGTTGTTGCCTGCTCCGGCAGAGCTCGACGACGACGTTGTCGGGCTGGACGGCGCGGAGGACGCGCTCGACGTCGGCGACGGACTCCGGGGAGAGGTGCGAGGTGCCGAGGATCCAGACCTCCTCGGGCTCCACGAAGTCCGGCGGGCGCCACGCCGGGACCGGGCCGAAACGCCGCCGCGGGACGCGCACGAGCGCGCCGGACTCGACCAGCCCGGCCAGCGCCGGGTTACCTGCGGCAGCGGCGCGCGTGTCGGCGAGCACGGCCGCGCGGTAGTCGAAGCACGGCGGCGGCGGCGGGATCGGCGGCCGGAACGACGCCGCCGTGGCGGATGGGGTGGGCCCCGCTGCCATCCTGGTCGGTCGGCTGCGCGCTTCTGGCGGGTGGCGCCAGCGCGGCCGCGCGGCGTGGCGAGAGGATATGAGATGGGGCCGGGATTGAGCGGCTGCGGTGCGTTGCCATCGGGTGACGGACGGCGTCGATGAGCTCGGCGCCAGTCGCGTCGTGCTGGTCCGGGTCGCGATTAGATTTTTTCTTCTTCTCTCTCTTCTTTTCAAATTTGCATATCGGGCGCATCCAGTCCTCCGCTAGGCCCGCCGTTGGACGCATGCATTATAGCATAATAAAATATTATTAATTATCGAACGCTCCATTGTAATATCAAAATAAAATAACTGTAACATCAAAAATTTATGGTTGTAATATGAAAAGGATGTGAAAAAATAGCTCAACATAAACATAATATTTGTGAGGGAAAATTTCCACCGCAACGTCGAACACACGTTTCCTGCAATATTTTCAAACAAATTATCATATGTTGAGTTGAGCTTGAACTCGTACGGGAACAAATATTGCAACATGAAAAATCGACACATGAAATATCAAAAGTTAACTATTGCAACATCGATACATCTCAAAAAATCAACCGTGCAACATCATCGCACATCTATAGTACTTGCAACATCCAAAAATCTCTACTGCGACACCATGAGGTACCTATTGCAACATGACCGTCGCTTATCTTCAAATTAAAAAGTCTTCAGAATGCTCTGCCTCTCGCCGCACCTCCACCTCCATCTCCACCACCGCTCCCTCGCCGGAGGGTCGCCACCCATGCCGAAGTAGCTTGCGCCAGTCACCAACACTGCCGGGGCTGGAGTTGCCCGAGGCCGCACCGATGGCCTGTGACTGAACGCGGTCTAGAGAGGGCCGCCGCTCGCCGGGTGAAGGTGGCCGAGGGAGGCGCCGCCGCACGCCAGGAGGAGATGCATCGCGGGCTACCGCGCCACGGGGAGCTGCCGCCGCATGCTAAGGGAAGGCGGACATGGGGAGGTGCCTGGTTGCGCTGGATCCCGCTCCCGCCGCCGCTTGCCCGGGCGCGACTCGCCCTGCTCCAGCCTGCTAGTCCGCCTTACCGCTGGCTGTTAGATTCGCTGGGAGGAGGGAGAGGAACCGTACTTAACTGGCTAATGACAGGAACTAATCAAAAGGGAAAAGCTAAAGAATACCCGAGTATTTCTTGGGTCAATGGTCCTTGATCTTCACTTCTTCGTGTCCCTACCTCCGGCTGCCCCACCGCTGCCGCCAGTACAAAAGCGGAAGCCCCGGCGCCCTGCCCTTCTCCGACAGCGACACTGAACCACAACTCCCGTTTGGTTTGCAAGATTTTAGTCCTGTCACATCGAATATTTAATATAGACTAATAAAAAATCAATTACACAGTTGGAGACTAATTCGCGAGACGAATCTATTAAACCTCATTAGTCTATGATTTGATAATATAATGCTACGGTAAACATGTGCTAATCATGAATTAATTAGGCTTAATAGATTCGTCTAGCGAATTAGCCTCCACCTGTGTAATTAATTTTATAATTAACTCATGTTTAGTCCTCCTAATTAGACTTCGAAAATTTGATGTCACATGGACTACACTTCAAAAATCCAAACAACCCATTAAAATAGTGAACTACTTTTATAATAAAGAAAGAATCGGTCACCTCAGCGGTGGAGCCCTCGTCAGCTCGAGACCACGGCCGACGACGGTGTCCTTCCTCCTGCAAGCTTGGCGGGAAGGGCACCACCGACCGCTGCTCTGGCCCCCGGCCGTTTCCGGCTGCTGTGCAAGTGGCGAGGCACGCAGGTTTGTGGGCGCTTTCCACTCCTGGCCGCGACGCTGGTTTCTCTGGCCCAGGTGAGTCCACCTCCCCCGGCGGCCGAACGGATAATGAGCCCCGGTTCCCTTTCGTGCCGCCGCTGGTGGACGCGCGCCTGTTTGGGGGCACGGTTTGGCAGCGAGCGAGCGAGCGAGTGGCCACACGCGACCGGAACGGTTAGCCGGTTAGGCACAGGAGTCTGGTCACTTGTGGCCTGCACGCGACGGGGACCTCCATGGCTCTCACCTGTGTGCTTGCCTCGCCCACTGGACGACGAGGCAGTTTCCACGCCCTGCTCGATCTCGACTCCACTTGTCTTTGTCTTCCTCACCGGCACTTACAAATACCCGCCCCACAAACCGCCGCTTCCCGCCAAACCACTACACTCCAAGCTTTGCCTGCCACTCAGGACGATGTGCCAGATCAAGCAGGAACCGAGCTCGTCCTGCGAGCCCACGAGCTCCTCCACGGCTTGGACGCCGCCGCCGCCGGCCGCCACCGCCACCCGCGGGAAGCGCCCCGCGGGGCGCACCAAGTTCCGGGAGACGCGGCACCCGGTGTTCCGCGGCGTGCGGCGGCGCGGCTGCGCGGGGGGGCGGTGGCGGTGGGTGTGCGAGGTCCGCGTGCCGGGCCGCCGGGGGTGCAGGCTCTGGCTCGGCACCTTCGGCGCGCCCGAGGCCGCCGCGCGCGCCCACGACGCCGCCATGCTGGCGCTCCGCGGGGCCTGCGGCGCCGCCGCCGCGGGGTGCCTCAACTTCCCGGACTCGGCGTGGCTGCTCGACGTGCCGCCGCCAGCCGCGCTCCGGGCCGAGGCCGACGTCCGGCGCGCCGTGGCGCGGGCCGTGGAGCGGTTCATGCACCTGCGCCCTGCAGCCGACGAAGACGACATGTCCGCCACGTCTGAGCGGCCGCCCGCGGCCGGCGACGACGACGACGCTAACTCCGCCAAGAGAGACGGGGCCACGCCATTCGAGCTCGACGTGCTCAGCGACATGGGCGCGGGCTTGTACTACGCGAGCTTGGCGCAGGGACTGCTCGTGGAGCCGCCGGCGTCAGACGACGCGTCGTGCTGCGACGACCCCGACTGCGGCGACGCTGTCGTGCCGCTCTGGAGCTACTGAGACCCAAGTCGATACCGATACGTACGCTTTGTACATCTGTTTTCGCTCTTTCCTTTTTGGGTTTGTGCGCTGGTGTTGTACGTTTTGCTACTTTAGGAAATGTGAATATCCCAAAATCCTAGCCATGGCGAAGTAATCTGAACATTCTGTCGCACCAAACTGAACAGCATAGCACTGCAGTGCTGCGATTCGTGGATCGAGTCTCTGATAAAACATGTGGCCGGATTGTCAAAGTCCCACTTGGAACACCTGGAATTTGCAGTGTTTGATTTTTTTTAAAAAAAAGGCATTGCAGGTTTTGATTTCACTGATGTAGTTTAATTTCTGTATGAAACTCTTACAGAATTATGTACTCTGAACAAGCAAAACATACTGCAACCTCCAGATCAGTTTTGGTCAACAATTCATGATGAAATTGAGTAAGCTCCAAAGCGTTCGTGCTGACCATCTCATGTAATAATAACCAGATCTTGGTCCCAGCTCCAAGTGGGATGTAATTCTTTTTTAGGGGAAGCAAAATATGTGCCCTTCAATTAGTTTTCCTTCGTGCGTGCAGTGGTGGGTGCTAGGGATTTCCCTTTCCTCTCTCCCTCGGTGAGGTGACTATGCGTTGGCACGTTGACAACTTTATCTACCTAATATTACCTAATATTAAAGTGCGGTTGTTTCTTCCAACCGCCGTGCTTGTTCCTCGATTGCTTGCAGGAATTACCTTAGTGGTTTGGTTGATCGTGCTCCACAAGATCGCGGCGACCATTGGAGGTGGTGTATCGGTTGCTAAGACGTAGTATCCTTGGATGGTTGTAGTCGGGCCGTGAACGTCGTCTCCATCCTCAAATCGAGTTATTCACCTTCTCTCATCGAAAGATCAGGATTCAATGCTACGGGTTCCTATCAAGAGAGAATGGCTTGTGTACAGCAAAGAACTTGACAAGGTATTTTGTTTTTTCTGCAAATTATTGAGGAATGGCCTTGTGAGAGGTTAGTTAGCAAATGAGGGGTTCAATGACTGGTCTCATCTTAGAAAGTGTGAGAGCTTTGAGTTTTTAGTGGCAATAATCATCTGGCATGAAATATTATCTGCTGTTAATTTGATCAGCAAGCAGCTACAATCAAAAGATATGCTTATTGATATTGCAATTGAGTCTGTACATGGACTAATATTTTTTAAGAAGTATAGAGAAACTGGCTTTTCAAAAGCATTGGAAGCCGCAAAAGAAATTGCAATGGAGATGGATATTCACCTAGAGTTCACTCCCAAGCGCAAAATCAAAAGACATTTGGATGAGGATGCAGATGATGCATCAAATGTTTCACAATCTGATGAGGAGTCATTTCAGGTCAATTATTTTATATATGTTATTGATCAAGCTATAGTTTCAGTCACCAAGAGATTTGAACAATATCAAGGGTATGAAAAGACTTTTGATTTCTTGTTTACTTCAGATAGGCTGCGATCCTTGGATGATAATAATTTGATGGTTGCTTGTGTCAATCTTGAGAACACACTTAAGAGTGGAGAACATAAAGACATTGATGTTCAAGAATTGTTTGCAGAATTAATTGTCATCCAAGATTTACTTAAAGAATCTATGGGTTCTGTTGATATCCTATAGTTTTTGAAGAAGCGCCCCTTTTATCCCAATACCCTTATCGCATACAAAATTTTGTTAACCATTCATGTGACCGTCGCTTCTGCAGAAAGGAGCTTTTCTAAACTCAAGTTGTTGAAATCCTGTTTGTGTTCTACTGTGACACAAGAAAGACTCAATGGATTGGTAACAATAGCACTTGAAAATGATGTCTTGGAGAAGATTAATTACGAAGACATAATTGAAAATTTCATTGCAAGAAATACTAGACGGATGATGCTTTTTAATCGAACATGAGGTTAGTACTATTTTTATTTTTTAGCATTAATATTTGAAGTATTTCTAAATATTGTGAAATGACATAGCTTGAAAATGTGCCTTAGTTATATTGAATATATTTTTTAATATTTAAGAGTCACATTCTACATTCAGCACACGGGCCTCCAATTCCTGGAGACGGCCCTGCCTAGTCCCTACCTCTCCACAATACTTCCACATTGAGGCCCCGTTTTCTTCCACTGACTTATTTTTAGCACCCGTCACATCGAATGTTTAGATACTAATTAGGAGTATTAAACGTAGACTATTTACAAAACCCATTGCATAAGACGCGGCTAAACGGCGAGACGAATCTATTAAGCCTAATTAGTCCATGATTTGACAATGTGTTGCTACAGTAAATATTTGCTAATGATGGATTAATTAGGCTTAATAGATTCGTCTCGCCGTTTAGTCTCCACTTATGTAATTGGTTTTGTAAATAGTCTACATTTAATACTCCTAATTAGTATCTAAATATTCGATGTGACACGTGCTAAAAATAAGTCACCGGAAGAAAACGCCCCCTGAGTCCCCCCCATTGGGTACGAGAAGAAAGGCGAGGAGGCAGTGCCGTGCGCGTGGAGAAAGGAGCGCAGCAGGAGGGGAGGGGGGTTGTACGTAGACGGGTCTTGGGTTGGCATTTTTTTGGCAATAACACGAGTGGTAGGCATTGTATTTGTATAACCATGCGGCTGCTACCTCAGCATAAAGAATGCATCGCGATAGCACAACTGTACAACTTGGCCATGGTTTCCTCACGTACAAGTACCATCTTGGATCGGCCAGCAGCCTGCCCAAAAGTGTCAAAGAAAACAGCAGCGGCGGCCGCGCCCACGGACGCCCTGGCGTACCGGAAGTAGCTGGCAAATCAGCTGCGGCCGCGCTGGTGCACGCGTCGGTCACCCGGCACGGACGTCGGTCGCCGCAATTCAACCCAATCCATTTCGTGTCGCTGCCAGACCAAATAATCTAAGCTAAACAAATGCCGGCACACGCACACCCGGGTCCTGGAAACCAGGGCAGGCCGCGACACCGTTGGCTGGGCGAGGCCGCCGACCGCGCATTCCAAGCGGCTAAGCAACCGGCCGGCCGGCCGCGGCGAAGACGACGCCCGCTTCCAGTCTCCGCGCGGGGGGACTCCGCCCCGCACCCGATTTCTACTTACAATACTGTGCACCACCACTAGCTTTGCTCACGAACTAAACAATAAGATCTTTCCCCCGTTGTTTCTGGACTAGCTTTTATGGAACTGAAATTACATTACATTCCATAATCTGCTCTGCGGGTGATCGAATTTTGTTGAACCGTTACTTGAACCTGAAGAATCCATGGCCTGATGAGTGATGAATGAATGCACTTGAGAGCTGAGGACTACAGAAAATAAAGAAAGAAAAGCCTCAACATTTTATCCACCAAAACAACAGGTCAGAATTTAATTCGGATCACTAGTGATCAAAACAAGTCGAACGAACATATATGCCTGCCACAGAATGAACTGCTACATGAACCATTACATGTTGCATAGGAGTACTGTATATCTCAAGTGACAGTGATCGTTCCTCAAGAAACGAAAAACAACGAAAAACAAGTGACAGCAGCGGGTGGAAAATGAATGCAACTACTGTTCCATCGAACCGTGCTTCTCCCATCACTCCCACCACTCCACTTGCCTTTGGAGGCTGTATGCAGGCCCGGTCCTAAAGAATTTTGTGGCCCGGAGCGAAACTAAAAGAGGGGTCCAATACTAATAAAAGTAGTGGTAGCAGTAATAATTATAATAAAATATTTAGATCATGTGTCCAAAAGCAACATTCATATCAAACAATTTATATTACATCAAAAATTTCTTCTAACATTTCTTCCCTTTCCTTTTCTTACTGCTCGATGCATGCTTTTTAGATGATATGAGGGCACTAGAATTTTTCACAAGATAATTAGTAACTTACAAATGTACTAACGTATAGGACCGACTTAATCAAATTATTCGTAAATTATATAAGTTTTCTATTTTACTTCTGACCGTGGCTCGGTGAGTTGGTGGCTGCCTGTGTGGACTGTGGCGTTCGTCGGCGTCGGAAGGTCGGAGGCAAGTCCCTGGATAATGGAGATCAATCGGATCAGGACATCCAAAGGTCAAATTCGATTGGTATCTCGTAGGAATCTTGATATGAATAATGAACTCACCGTGTCACTGCGTCACTGCATCAGTCGGCGGAGCCGCAGAGGAGATGAGGGTCGAGTCGAGGCGTCGAGCCGTCGAGCCGTCGAGGAACGGAGGAGTGTCGTCACTCGCAGTCTCGCAAACTCGCCAGTGGGCCGACGGTCGTCAAGCGTCACTCGTCAGGCGCAGGCCGCAGGCATCTGGAACTTAGGGAGTCAGGGTTTCACCGACTAGGCGTCAGGCGCAGCCGCGCAGGCGTCAATCAAGCGGAGGGCATGCGAAGGGATTCAGGGTACGCGAACAGGCAGACGGAGGGCATTGATCGAATTCGATCCGTTCATCCGTTGGTTGGTGGAGCTGTTGGCCTGCTGCTTCTGCTATGGGCCTGGCCCAACTGTTGGCCTGCTGCTTGTAGACGTATAGTCCTGTACTATACATGCATACATGGGATGGGCCCCTCCGTTTTTTTGGCCCAGGCCCCCCCCCGGGCCGGGCCTGGCTGTATGGGCTCGTGTTCCTGGGAAAAGGCGATCCTTGTCGTCTTCCTCCGCCGATGGCTAGACCGAGCAGCCAGCCAGCTACATGTAGGTCTCTTTGTTTCCCATTCTGGCCGGATTCGATTGGAAAAAAAACAAACAACCCCTCCCAAATGCCGCAATTCACGTTTGATTTCACAGCAATCGATTTTCTCTGGAGCGAACGTGTAACGTGACCTCAGAATCGGGCGGGATACCGATTGCGGGAAAATCCTGAAGATTCTAGCACCCCCCTCTCCTCTTCCCTTCGCACCTTGCCGCTGGTCCCTCTCGGCCAGTCAGCGCGTCGCCGCCGGCCCCTCCGCCAGCCCCTCCCGGCCAGTCCGTGACCCACCGCCCACCCCTCCGCGCCTTGCTGCTCTCCCGACCATCGGGACTTCAAGCCCGCCAACCCCTCAGCATCGACTAGCAGCAACGCCCCCGAAGACCGATGCCAAACAGAGCTCCACCCGCCGGCCTACCCCTCCCAGCTCCGACCATCTTTTCCACGTGGCTGCCGATCGAACCTCTCACACACACTCTCCTTTACCCCCTCTACCTCCTGTTGGCGTCAGCCATGGCCCCTCCGACCGGAGATTTAAGAATCCCAGCCCGTCAATACTGTCGGCCGCTGAGCTCCACCCCACCGTCGAGCTTCATGTCCCTAACAGAAAATCAGGTTGCCAAACACTCTACTTCTCTTACTAGCAGATTTTATGGACAACAACTTTTCAGAGTGGCTAGATTTCCAGATAATCGTTACTAAAAAAGCTGAAACGCCCCGTAATACGCTGCTCCCGTGCCGTCGCGATCACACTTGACAGCTGCATCTTATTCTGCTGAGCTGAGCTGCGGCAGCTTGCAGTGTAACATGGGCGGACACGTCAGCTTCGACAAGTCGTTCGCAGGCCGAAGCTCTAAGGAAAGGCCCATAGGCTGGATATCTTTGCGGAACGGGCTTTCCGGACTTGAAGCCCATTCCTGTGAATTAGAGGCGACGTTTGGCCCAACAAAAAATTGGACAGCCCGTTCCAGTTCATTTGAAAGCCCTCCCTCAGTCAGACCGACCAGACAGCAACAAACAACCAGCCACAGCGAAAGCAGCAACAAAGCCACGGATGGTTATTCCAATCCAATCCAACGCCATGGCATATACTCGCCACCGGTAAAGTACTTTATTTTATGCGCAGCCGCCGGCGGCGGCGGTGGCGGCCGCGGCCTAGAGGTTGAACATGACCTTGATGGCGTCGCGGCCGCGCGCGCTGACCTCGAACGCCTCCTCGACCTCCCGCTGCGAGAACCCGAAGCGGTGGGTGATGAGCGGCTTCACGTCCACCTTGCCGCTGCGGAGGAACTCGATGCAGAGCGGCCAGGTGTCCTTGTACCGGAACACGCCCACCACGTCCACCTCCCGGACCGCCGCCGACGTCAGTGGCACCGTCATCTCGTTGTGCCCCATCCCCACCAGGCACACCTTCCCCCCGGGGCGCGTCGCCCCCAGCGCCGTCGCCACCGTCTTGCTGAACCCGGCGCAGTCCAGGGTCACGTCGATCTCCGCGCCGCCCAACGCCGCCCGGATCCGCTCCACCTCCTCCCCCACGTCGTCCGGCCTCGACGACACCCGCACCGCCGCGTCCGCGCCGAGGGACCGCGCCACGGAGAGCCGGTGCTCGTCCACGTCCACGATCGCCACGCGCGGCGCGCCGAAGGCCCGCGCGGCGAGGAGCGCGACGAGGCCGATGGGCCCCGCGCCCATCACGAGCACCGCCGTCTCCGGCCCGACACCGGCGCGGCGGCACGCGTGGACGCCCACGCTGAGGGGCTCGCACATGGCGCCTTCCTCCAGGGACACGCTGTCGGGGAGCTTGAAGCACAGGTCCGCCGGGTGCACGATCTGGTGCGCCAGCGAGCCGTGCACGGGAGGGGTGGCGAAGAACTTCATGTCCTCGCACAGGTTGTAGCGACCGCCGCGGCAGTGGCGGCACCGCCAGCAGCTCACGCCGGGCTCCAGCGCCACGCGGTCGCCGGCGGACAGGTGCTTCACGCCGGCGCCAACCTCCTCGATCACGCCCGCGCACTCGTGCCCGATCACCATCGGCTCCTTCACCACGAAGTGCGCGATGCGCATCTCCTGCGATGATTCAGGAAGTGACATCCATGTTACGAATGCAATCTGATTTCCTTTTTCTTAAACTCCATCCATCCATGGATCGATGAACAACGCACGCACCCTGAGGTAGTGCACGTCGCTGCCGCAGATCCCCACTGCCTTCATGCGCACACGGACGTCATGGGGGCCTGAAAATGCCAAATTCTCACTGTCAGCATGCCTAAACACCACAGTAATCGCGTTCTGGCTTCTGACAGACTATCCAAAACAACACTACTATCAGCATGCCTTCTTGCCTACTGTCTGACACTGCAGTGGTTCCGTTTGCTTATTTTTAGCACGTGTCACATCGAATGTTTAGGTACTAATTAGAAGTATTAAACATAGACTATTTACAAAACTCATTACATAAGTGGAGGCTAAACGGCGAGACGAATCTATTAAGCCTAATTAATCCATCATTAGCAAATATTTACTGTAGCAACACATTGTCAAATTATGAACTAATTAGGCTTAATAGATTCGTCTCGCCGTTTAGCCTCCGCGGTTTTGTAAATAGTCTACGTTTAATTTAAATATCGATGTGACGGGTGCTTAAAAATAAGCAGGTAAACTAAACCAGGCCATAATTTCTACACCATGGCGGATCCAAATCCTGGATCTCGATTCCTGACTACAACACGTGCAACCAGGACAGGATAATGTAAAAAAGACTGAATCTTGTCAGGGCTACCTAGATTTCTGCACGGTCGGGGACCGATTTGCACGATAACCTGTCGATTTCTAGAGGGGAAACAAAAGGCATACTAGTACTAATCTGCCAGCAGAATATATAAATCCTAGGAGAACAAGATCAGCCAAGCAGCAAGAACTCGGACACACACAGAGACTCATCGCGTACCGAGGGGCGGAAGCTTGAAGGGCATGATCTTGAGGGTGTTCTTGGCGACCAGCCACGCCGCCATGTTCTCCTCCACCTCGCCGGCCGCCGCCACGCCGCTCCCTTGACATCCCTTCCCCATCTCCTTCTCCCCCTTCCTTCCCCTGCCCCTCGCTCACTGACCTCACTCACCTACTGACTGGCAGGCACTGTACTCAGAGCAGTGAATGAGTGAGAGGAGCAGGTGGGGCGGTGTGACGAATTTATAGCGGGGGCGTGACGCCGGCGCCGATGCCGACGCAGGCGCGGACGGCATCTCGAAGCCGAGAAGCGTCCACGCCGCGGCCTGAGGTGCCATGCTTATCTGTTGTTGAGAGCGGCGTGGAAAGGGACAGCCAAGGGCGCGTGAGATCTTTGGCCTCGCCCGCCTCGCCTCTTGCCTCTCTCACGCAGCCGCCGGTTGAGCCGCAGGCGCTCTGGTTCCTGTGGTCGCGCCGCCGGGTTCACTTGGCATCCGCTGGCACGGTGGTTTAGGGGTGTTTGATGTCTGGACCTCCTAAAATTCGTGTCACGTTAAATATTCGGAGGCTAATTAGAAGGATTAAATATAAGCTAATTATAAAACTAATTACACAGATGGAGGCTAATTCACGAGACGAATCTATTAAGCCTAATTAATCCATCATTAGCACATGTTTACTGTAGCATCACATTGTCAAATCATGAACTAATTAGGCTTAATAGATTCGTCTCGCAAATTAGTCTCCATCTGTGCAATTGATTTTATAATTAGTTTATATTTAATACTCCTAATTAGTATCTAAATATTTGATGTCGCAGAAATTTTAGGAGGGACTAACACCCCCCTTATTTTGGCCCCGGCCGCAAAATGTTTGTGCTTCCATGGACGGAGCCAGGGATTAGAACATGTCTGCCACGGTATCTGTTGCGTGATCCTGGGATAATGAATGAATATCTGTCACGCACGAGATGCGTATCATGTCCACGTATCCTCGTGGTAGGGCCCAAATCTTTTGGATTCCGTCGCGTCCGGGAGACGGTGACCGGCGGCGACAGCAGCCTGACGACGAACGAGACGCATCCTTAAGCTTCGTAGAAATGGATCATAGTCTCTTACCATAAAAATGGCTGCATGTGCAGCACCACCGACTATTAGGGGACGTTTGGTTAGCAAATGTCACATCAAATGTTTAGATACTAATTGGGAGTATTAAACGTAGGCTATTTACAAAATCCATTATATAAGTGGAGGCTAAACGGCGAGACGAACCTATTAAACCTAATTAATCCATCATTAGTATTTACTGTAGCAACACATTGTCAAATCATAGACTAACTAGGCTTAATAGATTCGTCTCGCCGTTTAGCCTCCGCTTATATAATGGATTTTGTAAATAGTCTACGTTTAATACTCCTAATTAGTATCTAAACATTCGATGTGACGGGTGCTTAAAAATAAGCAACC
Organism: Setaria viridis; assembly: GCF_005286985.2. NCBI lineage: Eukaryota > Viridiplantae > Streptophyta > Magnoliopsida > Poales > Poaceae > Setaria > Setaria viridis. Next base: position 35,120,937 of record NC_048268.2, on the reverse strand, counting down.
GAACCAAACTAGGCCTTAGAAATCCGCCAATCCACATGTGGTGTGTGAACAAGGAAAGTTGTGTACCATAGTCGGTAGCTAGGTATGGATAGGGGGGCATAGAGCACATATGATGAGCTACAACAATAGTTGTAGAGCCTAGCATAGCTAGGTTAAGAGATAATTGAGCATGCCATGACGATTATTAAAAAAATTCTGATGAATATTGCAGGGGTTGGACTTCTAAATTTTTATAATAAATACAATAAATAAAGCTTCTTCTCTCATCTAAATGACGCAGGCCTCAACTCTGAATAGGAGTATCGGACGCACTGTCAGTGTCTGCTACCGAACGTTTTCTCTATCTCTGTTTCTTCTTCTTCTTCTTCTTTTTTCGCGCTGGAGAGTTTATAGTGAGATGGGCCGTACGTTAATCATCGAGTCTCCAGGAAGAGGTTGGGCCGACGACTGCTCGCGCGGAGGGGAACAGACACGGCCCTCCAAGGCCCCGTAGCCCAGTTGCCCTCTCGTCTCGTCCAGTCGTCGTCACCACCGATGCGATCGTGCCGAATTGAAAAGCCAAAACTCGAAACGATCAGTAATCCGGCATGGAGAGAGTATGACACGCCGGATCACGTTCGACTCCAAACCGCTCACGATGGATCTGGATCGGAGTGGAGTGGTGTATGCGTGAAGGAAAGACACGTGGGTCGATGGTGACGCCATGAGAAGAATGTCCCTGTGCCCGGCCCCGCCTTGCAGGCTTCAAGGTACAGTGCATGTCCCTGATCAGCATCGCGTTTAGCACGATGTCGCTACTGTACCTGCGGATGCAGGGCAGGGGCAGCATTCCATGGAATAGGAACCCTCTCACATTCCTTACCGTACGCGCAGAGGTGACAGTTGATGGTTGACTCTCTGACACCCAGCGACCCCACCTGCAGGGAGAGAGGAGAGACGCCCACCCACAGCCGAACGCAAGTGTAATCGTCGGCACCTTCGCCGTCGCAGTCGCTACTTGGACGATGGCCAAGCTACGGCGCGGGGCTGACCACCCAGCACGGAGGCGCCGACAGGTTTACCGTGGCGTTTTTTACCGTCCCATCAGCCCCATCGGCATCGCCGTCGTAAAAGTCCGTGGCTTGGCGGTGGTGGTCTCGGACCCTCGACGTCGGCACCGAGGGACACGTACAGGTCGGCGCACCGCGCGGACCAGGAGCACCGAGCAGGCCGGGAAACCGCGTGGGATTTTTTTTTTTGGGGGGGGGGCGCGGCGGCGGCGGCTCCGCCTCTCCCGGCGTCGCGATCGTTGAACCGGTCGCGCGGGCTGGCGTGCGGTCCACTTCCGAGTGGGACGCGACCCCTCCCCCACCACCACACTTGGCACTTCACTTGCCCTCACTCGCCGATCGCCGTGGCCATCGCCCACTGCCATCGGCTCCGATCAATCATGCTATCGATCGCTGTGAACAAACGGCTGCCCTTTCTTTCTTTTTGCTTCTCTTTCAGCCCTCCCTCCTGTCCAACGACAAGGACGACGAGATTGCCTGTAGCGGTTTCAGGCGGCTGCAACCAATGCAAGTCTGAACGAGTGCATGCCATTGTAGGCTTGTAGCAGCCAGGCAGCCACTCCCGGGTCAACAGTCAACTGGGATCCTGCTGAAAATCTGGCCCTGCTGCGCTCTCTCTCCTCCGGCAAACCGCAAATACCAGATGGTGATTGCTACTGTAGACAGCATCATCATCCAATCAGCAGGAATCTTATCGTCTACTGACAACACTCCTGCACCGGTTTAACAATCCTGTTTCAGAATGTGCCGTTCGGCCACGGGGGCTTTCCCCGACGTGGACGCGCCACTAGCCACGGCCCCCTCCCGCCCGCCGTCATGCTCTGCCCCACATGCATGTCGCAAGTTGCAATGCCGACCGGCCGACCGCGCGATCAGTGGAAGAAGGCCCCGTCAATGGTTGCCAGAGCCGAGGCGATTGCTGGTCACTGGTCAGCCCAAAACCGCCGCCACCCTCCCGGGGGCGGCGCTCCCGGCCGGCACACGGCGCTGTTACCGGTCACCTCCGCTCTCTTCTCCGGCCGTGCGTTTTTCTTCTACCGCTCGCGGTCGCCCTATAGTCTAGAGCCTGTTCGCTTCAGCTTATTCGGTCGGCTTATCAGCCACCAAACAGTGTTTTCCTCTCACAACAAATCAGCCGTTTCGACTTTTCAGCCAGCTTATAAGCTGAAGCGAAGGTCCTTACAGTGACGGAGAACCCCCCCGGAAGAACAGAGCAGCTGTTTTTGGCGCGCCATACTATGTTGAACCAGTCAGCGCGCGCGAGCGATCGCCGCTGTCGCTGCTTCGTGTGGTCGGAATTGCCGTCGCATCCGACGAGACGGGCGAGGTCCCCCTGCCGGCGGTTGCTTTCTCCTCTCCCCCCCAATTTATCGAGAATTTTCTCCTCTTCCTTCTTTCGGTGCCCGCCGCGGCGTGTCGACGTTCGTAGCGACGACCTACTGCACGCACGACTCGAGGTTTTCATCATCAGCGTAGTAAATGAAGGGAAAAAAAACCGCGCCGTAATTCCTTTGGATTCACACACATGCTGTACGGCGGCTGCGATGGAGGTCGACGAGACGAACGAAGCCGGTCAGCGCCGGCACCGCAGGAGGTGGAAGACATCAAGCCGTGGATTCCGCGAGTCGGAGACATTCACACCCAATCAGAAAGATCGCTTCTTTCTTTCTTTTTTCCCAGAAAATAACACGGAGTGAGCAATCATGTCATTGGTCAGCACGATGTCATTGACCCGATGAGGCCGTAGGGGAGCCGGATGCTTGAAGCTTTTCTCTGCTCTGTAGGTTGCTGTCACTCTGATGAAGTGATGAGGCCGCGAGCCACACGCACCTCTGCTACCTGAAAACCGGTAGCGAAAAAGAAAACAAAGCTTTCCTCGGCAGCGGGAGAGCCCACTGGCGCACACCCCGGCGTTGATCAAGCCAGCGGCAGCAGCCAGCAGCAAGGGGGAGGGGGAAGCGACCCGGCAAGGGGGCAGGCAGGCCGCGGCCGGCCGCCGCGCCGCATGCGGCCACTGGGCGGCCGCGCCGTCGCTGTCGCCAGCGCCGTGACAGCTCGCGGACGGCAACTCGCCGAGCGCGGGGACAAGAGCTCCCCCCATCCATGAGGCAACCATGCTCGTGCTCATCAACAAATACCTCAGGAGCAAGAACGCCCCGGCGGGAGGAGGAGGAGGAGGAGGAGGAGGAGGAGGCGGAGACGAGATGGCGCCGGCGGCCTCCAACCGGGAGCACCGAGACCGAGACCGCGACCGCGACCTCTACCTGTGCCTGCCCGGCTGCGTGCCGGTGCGCGCCAAGCGGGGGAGCACCACGGCGGCGTCGGCGGCGACGGTAACCACCACGACGAGGACGTCGCGGCACAACTTCGTCAAGGCCGCGGCGTCGGGCCTGCTCGCGGGGGCGCAGTTCACCAACCACGAGTCGCTCCCGCCGCTGCCCGACGCCTACGCCGAGTTCGCCGCCGCGTTCCCGCTGTACGGCGCGCTGGCGCGGGCCGACGCCATCCGGGACGAGGAGTACCCGCACCTCGACCGCCACGTGTGCCTCGACTACACCGGCATCAACCTCTTCTCCCACGCGCAGATGAACTCGTCCCTGCCGTCCACCTCCGCTCCGCCGGCATCGGCGGCGTCCGTCGCGTGGCAGCCTCCCTTCTTCGACATCGCGTACAAGTCGGCGAGCCTGCGGGCACAGGTGCAATGCGGGGACGCCGCGACGGGGGTCGGCGCCGCCGTGACGAGGCGCATCATGGCGTCACTCAAGATCCCCGAGGACGAGTACGCCATGGTGTGCACGGCGAACCGGACCACCGCGTTCCGGCTCCTGGCTGAGTCCTACTCGTTCCAGCCCGGAAAGCAGCTGCTCCCCGTGTACGACTACGAGAGCGAGGCCGTGGCCGCCATGGCCGACAGCGCGCGCCGCCGTGGCGCGGAGGTCACGCCGGCGAGCTTCGCCTGGCCGAGCATGCGGATCCACGGCGCCGACCTCCGCAAGAAGCTGTGCCGCGGCCGGCGGCGCGGCGGCGGGCGCGGGCTCTTCGTGTTCCCTCTGGCTTCCCGCATGACGGGCGCCAGGTACCCGTACCTGTGGATGAGCGCGGCGCAGGAGCAGGGGTGGCACGTGGCTCTGGACGCCTGCGCGCTCGGCACCAAGGACCTCGACACGCTCGGGCTCTCCCTCATCCGCCCGGACTTCATCGTCTGCAACTTCTTCAAGGTGTTCGGCGAGAACCCCTCCGGCTTCGCGGGACTCTTCGTCAAGAGGTCCACCGGCCTCGCCGCGCTCGAGCGCTCCGTCATCGCGCGCAGCATCGGCATCGTCAGCATCGTGCCCGCCCGACGCTGGTCGCTCCACGACGGCTACTCCACCGAGCTCGAGCACTCGCGCAGCTTCCCCAAGCTCGCCGACCCGCCGCCGCCGCTGGACGACGCCGACGTCGAGACCACCAGCTCCTTCTCCGGCCCGCTCAGCTCCACCGCCATCACCCGCAGCATGACCATGCAGCCCGACGACGCCGCGGAGATCAGCGAGGAGAACGGCTTCCTCTACCAGGAGGAGCCGGGAGCACAGAACGGCGGCGGCCATGGAGCAGAGCAGCCGGCGAAGGAGGAGGAAGAGAGTGCCATGATAGAGGTGGAGTGCCGGGGGCTGGACCACGCGGACGCGCTGGGGCTGATCGCCATCGGCAACCGGCTGCGGTGCATCAGCAACTGGCTGGTGGTAGCGCTGCAGAAGCTGCGGCACCCGCACGCCGAGGGCGGCGGCCACCAGCTAGTGAGGCTGTACGGCCCGCGGGTCAAGTTCGACCGGGGCCCGTCGCTGGCCTTAAACGTGTTCGACTGGAAGGGCGAGCGGGTGGCGCCACCGCTGGTGCAGAAGCTCGCCGACCGCCACGGCATCTCCCTCACCTGCGGATTCCTGCGCAACATCTGGTTCTCCGACAAGTACGACGCCGACAGGGCCGCCGTCCTCGAGCACATCGGCGACGACGGCGGCGCGGTCCCGGTCACGCCAGGGAAGAGGAGGAAGGACGCCGCCGGCGACGTGGGGATCCTCGTGGTGAACGCGTCGCTGGGGTTCCTGAGCAACTTCGAGGACGCCTACAGGCTGTGGGCGTTCGTGGCCAAGTTCTTGGACGCCGACTTCGTGGAGAAGGAGAGGTGGAGGTACACCGCGCTCAACCAGAGGACGGTCGAGGTGTAGTAGCGCAGATTGCAGCCGCAGCTTCAGCTCAGCTTGGCGCATTGGTACAGTTTCAGTTCACTGTAAAGCAGCATTCTTTTGGGATCAGCTCGGCAGTGTCAGTGTGTGTGCCGTGCTCTTCCTTTCAGCCATTCTTTCAGTGTAAACTGTAAGATGTATAGTGTAGAGTTTGCTTTCCAAATAAAAATATCTAGAATATGGGTTCATAAGTTCCGGTCAAGCACAACCGAATAACAAAGATAAAGAGCAGAGGAACCAGGGGGCTAGGACCAGGGTGAATAGTTTCAGAGAATAATCATTTACAGGATGGCTAAACTGGGAATTCTGAACATAATACATCAAACTGAACAGCAGTTACAGTTAATAATGCCAACGATCTAGCAACATTATTTTGTTATATGTTTTCGCCACTATAAGCCATTTGCTATGCCATTGTTGACCTTGATTTTCCCCCCAACAATGTCATCGGACGCCTTCTTGTCATAGAACCTCCTATACATGGAATCGACTTTTGTAAGGTAGAATGTACCAGGTAGCAACAGGCTTATGTCTTTGCTTGTCTCAAAATCTTTTGCTCCATAACGGTGTTCCATCAGCTTCAGTGTGTCGACGAACTTCTCAGGTGATGTCTAGTTACAAACAAGTGATCAAGTTAGACAGCTTAGCAAAAAAAAAAAAGGTGAAAAGGGAACTTCTCAGGTGATCAAATCAATTTTAGGGACAAGTTTGCTCATATAACTCGTTTTCATTATAGCATTAAGAGACATGATGAGCCAAAGCACGGCTGATGCAGTTAGTGTCCCTGTATTTGTGTACAAATTCTTCAAAACCCCAGCAGGGTTTGTTGGTCAAATTCACAGTTAGCTTTAAAATTTCTTTCTATTTTTCAGCAATCTTTTCTTGGAATATAGGAAAATTATGTAAGCACGCGATGTTTCCCTCCTCTGTTTTGGTACCTGGTGTTGTGGTCAAGAAACATCTAAAAATATTTGGTCAGTTCCTGTGAGCAATTAGCTAGAAGCTATAGTACTAACATGCCCAAGTGATTCACTCTGAAATGAATTTCGAAGCCCTATAGGCCTCCAAGATACCATATGCGTTAATAGTTTGATCCATGATAATGCAATACATGATGAGTTCCTATCCTTTTCAACAAGACAATATCTAGTATCAGACCGAGTGAAGAATTAAGGGATGGAAGACCATACCACATATCTTGACTCGAGCTTTGCTGTAACATCAAGCACATATGCAATGTTTGCTAGGCTGAAGGGATGCTGGCCCTCATGTGATCTCAATGAGAACAATGTAGATGTCAAGCCACTGCCATAAGAGAACATGATGATTCGTTGGCCAGCCTGCACAAGAAATAAAATTAGCTGTGCCTAGAATTGACAAGTACACAAAGGCATGCACTAAAACATGAGACTCATTAGACTGCCAGACTGGTGTGCTTATTGTAGATTACAGATGCCAATGCTGCATACAGAGATGCAGTATACATGTTACGATTTGTTTTGGAAGCAAAGTTGATGGTTGAACTTTGATGTCATACAAATGCTTTGATACTTGTTGAGAGGCCTGAAAGTTTGGTAGAATTAGTTTAGTGCTTACTGCTTACATCAATTAAGCTTTAAGAGTTATTTCACTCCAAATAAGAAAGAACCTTTTCCAGGTCACGGCTTTGGTAACTTTCTTGACTAGACAAATTTGTAAAGGTAGAAGCTTCTCTTTAGCATCGTTATCAACTGAGATAGTGTCGAAGAAAGAAAACAAAACAGATAAGAGACTTTATCTGGGGACTAAAAGTGTTAAATAAAAAAGGGTAACTTGTAGCCCCAAAAATGGGAGGTCTTAGAGAACTCCAGAACATGATTTGGCTGACAGACCAAAATGCAACACATTAAGTAGGAAAATGATTGCAATTTAAGCGTGAGAACAAAATGGACCTGCAGTTGCGCATGAAATCATTGAAGAAAAGTCGACCGAAACTCTTCTGCACAAGCTGCAGTAATAAAAGGAAATTGTGAAGAACAAGTCAGCTACAAAATATTTGGTAGTCTTTGAGCAAGTGTTAAGTCACCGTACCTTATTATATGGAGAATGAAACACACAATAATCTGCATCGGATATTGAGAATTGCTGTCCCACTAGCTTTTCATACCTGATTTCACAGCCACAATGCGTGAATAGGATGTTACTGATGATCAAAATATTAATGATGGCAGCAATCTTACTTGGTACAAAATCGTCTATAACATGAATCCAGAGCCATCAGGTAGCATGTTTGAGATAGCTTTCCATCAACAACCTAGTCAAGTCCAAAAAAATAAGCAACGGAATGTCGAAAGTCTATAGTCTGATAAATGAATAACCAAAAGTAATGTTTTTTTATTTAGAGAAGCCCCAATTAGCATGCCAAAGTAAGCATTTATATGAGAGCCAAAAAGGCAGAATCCTTACCGGGTATTCACTAGCAAGATCTGGCTTGTAGAAATCGTAAGCATGAGCCATGTGAGAAGCTCTATATTTTCTTTCAAGAGAGATAGGAGCGTCTGGACCAATAAGCACTGCAATAGCAGCAGCACCCCCTGTAGGATGAGCTGGTCCTTCCGCATAAAACCTGAACATAAATAATTGCATAAGACAGTTGAGTGCTAAATGTTGCACTGGGACAAAATGGATATAACGAAAACATTGACAACTAGGTGATTTAGGGTGACAAACTGCGCTATCTGTGCAAACGACAAGGCCATAACGTCCATCCCATGATTTACTCTCCACCCAATTCAGACAGTTTAACAGGGCAGCTGTTCCACCATAGCATGCGTTGCTCGAGTCAACTCCTTCAATGTCAGTATTACCACTTTCCTGTATTTGTATTTGGTAACAAATGTTGACAATGACAAATTATTAGGTGAAACTGAAATAGAGCTAGTAAAATGATGAAATGTCACTTTGCAACTTTGGGTTAGGTGGAGTCTGTTTTCTTTTCTCTTTTGGGTAATTGGGTCTCAGGGGACAAACCTCGAAAATTTGCATCAGCCATGTTTTGATGGACTTGCTTTTGTCTATCACTGTCTCGCTGCCAACCTCCAAGCGGCCAATTAGCTTAGGATCAACGTTGTACTTTTGCAGCAACGACGCGACAACTGTCAAGCTGAGAGAATTTCTCTTCATTTCCATTTTGCATAACAGCCAGAGCGCTACATGAAGAACATAGGACTTTGCGATAATCGCTTGCTAGTTTGTAGTACTCCTTGCGAGGACTAATTCCAACAAAAGAGGGGAATCGAAAGTTACGAATATTACCTCATAGAGATTACATCTTCCACATCACTGCAGAAAGCCATGCAATCTTGGCCAAGCCCAATTGTTTACTTCCCCGTGCTGACTCCATCATGAGCCTCCAGCGCTTCCTGCAGTCATCGACTAAATGCGTCAGCGCTAACGATCATGGTGCATGAACCAACCCCTCCTCCTAACGCCGCATCGATTTCAGTCCTTAATTAACGCGCTTGCTGAAGGGGACGAAACATCAGGCCTGGCCGCGTGTGCAACATCTGACGTGATAGATGCAGCGGGTGCATCGGACTCGAGTTCCTCTTATAGAAATCAGAACACTTCACCATCGCTAATGATCTGCGCGCACACGATTTGTAAGAATTTCCACTTGCGAACCACCTCCTCAAACCAAAAACTATTTCATCAGTCGAGCCTAAAACCCCTCGAAGCAGTAACTCCCCCCAAAAGGGTCACGATCACGAGTAGTTCCCAGGAAAATTCGCACCGCTCTGATCTCCGCATTCGGATGCTCGGAGACTGCCATGCGCCGCAGCATCGCATATTCGCATCACAGGAGACAGAGCGCGCGGGGACCAGCGAATCGATGTGCGGTGAGGACGGGCGGCTCACCTGGTGGACGCAGGGTGGGAGGGAAGCAGATGTCCATGGCGAGGATGCCGACGTCCTTGCGCTCCTCCATCCCGTCGATCGAGGGCTTCCTCCTTCCCCTGCCGACTGCCGCCGCGGCTAGACTCGATCCCTCGACGCTTCTCGGCTCTCGCACGCGACGTCGTGACGCCTTGGTGGTGGTGGTGGTGGTGTGTGGGGTTGTGACTGCGTGCGCTCTCAGACTTGGGTAATTGCAGTAATTGGGTTCTCGGTTCTCCACTTGTCCAGCCTCCTCTTGTCCCGTCTCGTGGAACCGGTCTTTGGGATTTTGCATCGCCCTTATAGTAAATGTTGGGGAGAAAAACTCACTAGTTGGTTTGCTTGATGAATTGGTTAGGCACATCTACGAATACAGGTACCGTTTTGGATGAACAATAACACAACTAAGATATTTGTTACTCCATCCGTATTAAATTGCAGGTTATTTTGATTTTTCTAAGTTAAACATATGTCAGAAAGTTAAAACAACTTAAAATTTGGGACGGAGGGAGTAGAAGTTTAGACACTAGGTAAATATAAAACAACGTAATTTTGCATTTTGCTGCTGTTGATTTCAAGGTATTGTGTACATTTGCGAGTGGGAATAGCGTGCACCAGCATCCTTTTAGTGCATCGCTCTTGATCTTGGAGGATATTGCAAGTTTGCAACACGTGAGCGGACAATGCCAAGAGATGTGTCAGTTTGATATCCACTGCACCACTGCCGAACACTAACTATTTTGCTAACATTTGACACAACAATAATAGTGTGTGTTTATGCAATTTGGGACAAATACAAAACTTTGGCATTATGACATGGCATTAGGCCCAACTACACCGATATGAAGCCCGCTACAAAACTTTGGCACTATGACATGGCATTAGGCCAACTTGCAAATTTTTTGATAGGTTTCTGTCCCTTAATTAAGCTTTAGTTTTCTTTTGATAAGGTTCGTTCATACTTCGGAGAGACTTCTCTCATACGAGGGCGGTTTTTTCTATGCATGGTGGTGTGTTGCCACTCATGTAGTGTAGGACACGTGACTAACGACGTGGAAACACTTGATCATAAATGATGTAGAGCCAGGGAAATGTACTAATACGATCGTCAAGCTAGCAACTTCAGCCATCTGATCCCGCTTTGAGATTCAGATTTTAAAAAGAGTTGATAGGGATAAGATATTTCTTTAGCCATCATACGATTGGCTTTGAGATAAAGAACTTCAAACAAAAAATGATGATATTAACACTAATCCCATACTCGTTTTCCCATTAGAGGGAGAAAGCAATGTTTTTGGTACTTTCACAAAATAATGTCTTCATCCAATAGTGAGCAATCTGGAATAAGATGAAAAAATAGATTGATTTCTAAGTATTTGTGCAGGTTCCATCTTAATCCAAAAATATTTTGGTTTCTTTACCTTTTTTTCTTATCCAGGAACAAATTTAATGTGAAAAAACCCAATCAAAATTCATCCAAAACGCATACAAACAACAGGCAATGATGAAACAAACTATTCGACTTGAAATTGGGTGTCTCACCGGCAGTGCCAACGTCAACTGAGGTGTCGCTGGCGCAAGTTTGGTCTTTCCCAAGCGCATGACATGGCAATGTAGGTGGACCAAACGGCGGGTGATGCACTCTTTGGCCTGATGTTAGGCAAGAAAACAAATAAATCTCCGCCGTTAGCATGCAACTAGGTGAGCGCATGCCCCCTGCTTACAAGGAATTTTCTCTTTCCACCTTTAATATTTTGTTTTCTATTTTTCATCTTGAGGAATCTCTAAGCTTCATACATACTACTTAGTGATGAACACTAACTCAAAGTTATACCGTTGCAATACATCTTTTACATAGTCGCAATAAGTTATGCACAGTAGTCTTTTAAGAACTACCCTAAATTAAAGCAAGCAAAAAAAACCATGCACATGCTACGGAGTAAACCTAGATAACTTGACCAATATACTTCCATGATAGGAGCTTGCTACCTACGCTCAAAAAACCGAGAATAAACCCCACGGAAACCTACAGAAAAACCATAACCTTTTGAAAAGACAATTCACTTCATGATCATAAACACATGCATATTCACTCAACGTACAGTTGAGGTATGGATGAACTATCCCAAAGGTTGCACAAGCATACTTCATTTTTAGTTGGACCATCGAGGCACGCGGTCTCCACTCATATCCACTGCGCAGTGGACCCCCTCACGCTATCTCTGGACGAATGGGCCCCGATCTCGGTTACCGGCAGGTGGTCCCCACTTTTCGCGTTGGATCCAGCTGGGCCAATCCGGGGCCCAGCGCACCCCGTGGGTCCCGCTGCGGATCCCCTGCTCCCGCCCGCGCGCAGAGTCCCATACACGCTACACGGACCGTAACCTCCACTCATCCCGCGACGCGTGTCACAGGATAGCCCGGTCCCGCCTGTCCCGCCGCCGATGGGCCCCTGCACCACCACCACAGCCCCCACTTACCCCGTGCCGGGGCCACCTGTCATTAAAAGTCCCCACGCTATTTTTTTTATAATCTCCACCGCTGGTCCAACCTGTCAGAAAGGCTTTGGAGTAGCTGGGAGGTCCCGAGTCAGGCACGGATGCGAATCTTGAGGCCATGCCCATGCTAATTGCTTGCCCTAATCCGGATGGCCGATCCCATAATACACCTTAATTATTCATGAATGCGTTGCAAATTTGACCGGCATGCGCGCCGGGGCCCGCGCGTCAGGAAGCTGGGGGCAAGCGACAACGCGCCCTGGGCCGTCGGATGCGCGCCGGGCGCGCAGATTAATGCGGCGGGCCCCTGTACAGGTCAGCAGTGGCCCCACGCCGCGACCCGGTGGGGCGGTGGCCCCGGGCGTCATGGTCCCACCGCCAAGTGACACCGCCCGATAAATCTAGCTCTCTCTCTCTCGCCCGACGCGCAGGCAGCGAGCCAAGTAAACCGTCCGAGGCGAGCCCCACCACCTCCGCGTTCACACGCGGGGAGGAGAGGGACGAGCCGAGCCTTGCGAGCGATTACAAGAGCGCAATCCAATCTCTCTCTCTGTCCCCTCCCACTCTCTCTCGTTTCGATTCGCGCCATGGAGGCGCAGGCGCAGGACAGGGCGGAGGAGGGGGAGGCCGCGCGGCAGCAGCATGTGGTGGGGGCCGCGACGGCGGCGGCGGCGGCGGGGATGGCGATGGGCGCGATCCCCATGCACGGGTTCATGGTGCCCAAGCCGGAGCCGGTGGAGTACTTCGGCGGGATGGCAGTGGTGCGGGGCAAGCCGCCGCCGCGGAACCGCGACCGGCACACCAAGGTGGAGGGCCGCGGGCGGCGGATCCGCATGCCGGCGGCGTGCGCGGCCAGGATCTTCCAGCTGACGCGGGAGCTAGGGCACAAGTCGGACGGCGAGACCATCCGGTGGCTGCTGCAGCAGTCGGAGCCCGCCATCATCGCCGCCACCGGCACCGGCACGGTCCCGGCGATCGCCACCACCGTCGACGGCGTCCTCCGCATCCCCACGCAGTCCTCCTCCTCCTCCAGCCCCTCGTCCCTCGCCATGGTCGACGGCGAGGAGTCCTCCGCCAACAAGCGCCGCAGGAAGCTGCAGCCCACGCGCGCCGCGGCGGGCGCGTCCCCGCTCGCCACCGCGGCGCCCGCGGCATACTACCCCGTCATCGCCGACCCGCTCCTGCAGGGCACCGGCGGGGCGGCGGCCATCTCCGTCCCGAGCGGCCTCGCCCCCATCACCGCCTCTGGCGCGCCCCAGGGGCTCGTCCCGGTGTTCGCGGTCCCGGCCGCCGGCAGCCCCGGCGGCGGAGGCGGCGCCGGGAGCCGCATGATCCCGCAGGCCACTGCCGTGTGGATGGTCCCCCAGCCCGGCGCCACGGCGGGGGGCGCGGCCACCCAGCCGACCCAGTTCTGGGCCATCCAGTCCGCGCCGCAGCTCATCAACATCGGCGGCGCGCAGACCGCCGCCGTGTTCCCGACGGCGGTGAACGTCGCCGACTTCCAGCAGCAGCAAGTCTCCAGCATGTCCCACAACAGCAACTCGGAGCAGCAGCACCAGCTGCACCTGCAGCACCCGGGGTCCGGTTCCCACGACCAGCACCGCGGTGGCAGCGGCCGGAACAACGTCGACCACCCGGAGGAGGACGAGGACGACGACGACGAGGAGCCGGTGTCCGACTCCAGCCCGGAGGAGTAAACACGGCGGCGGCGGGCGGCGTGCGCGCCCAGAAAGTCCAACCCCAAAGCTTAGGTTCCTTTCCCTCTAATTTAAAATCACCGTTCCTTTTTCTCCCCTTTCGCAATCCTCCTTATGATGAACTAGTAATTACGCGGCCGTGTGAGTGTGCTTTCCGTCCGTCGTAGGCTCGCTCAGTGACCCAGTGTTAGTGGTAGAGAGAAGAAGAAGATGAAAGAGGTAGAAGACGCAGGCAGCATTTAATGTAATATGCAAACGAAAGGAGCAGCTGATTATCAAGTTAATTAACGACCTTTCCCTAATTTTAATTTATAACCGAGATGAGAATCTCTCTGTGTTTTCGCCGTGTCGCCATTTTTGCTCTGGTCTGTGGAGCCGAGGTGCACGGAGAAGGGAGGTGAGGGAAGGGAGGCGAGGCGGAGCGGCGAGCACGTGCGTACGTGGGGGCAAAATTTAACGCACACGGCCGGAGGAGGGTGGGGCCGGTTGCTTTCCTTTGGGGTCGGCGGTGGGGCCGGGAGCGGGTGGTGGTTTGGGGGGTGCGGTGGTGGGGGCCCGGGCGCGCGCAAGCAAAGTGGTGTGGTGGTGGGTCAAAGCGCGCGCCCTCGCGGACCGTGCGCTGCCGCCTCTTCTCCCTCCCTCCTCTCGCAGCCTCGCAGGCAGAGAGAGGGGATGGCGCGCCGGCTTGGGGGGTGTGGGTCATGGGTGGGGACAGCCAGCCAGCCGGGCACGGGCTGCCCGTCACGTGACTGGTGGCGCGGGGCCCCGCCGCGTGGTGGGGGCCTGCGCGGCGGTAGGCGTGGGTGGGGTCCCCTCCTGGACCTGGCCCCGCCCCCCGCTCGCGGCGCGGCTGGTGGGCACCGGCCCCGACACGTGTCGTGGGGCTGGTGGTGGGGTCTGGGCCCGCGCGCCGTGCCGTGCCGTGCCATTCCCGGCGTCCCGCTCCCCTCTCTCTCCGCGCGGTGGGGACCGCCGGACCGGTGGGGCCGAGGACGCGGGTCCCGCGAATATCCGCACGCTGGATTCCAAATCCAAATCCAAATCCAAATCCAGTTACTACTACGGTACGGTGTCGATCGCCCGTTACAGGTTTGTGCACGAGGAGTTCTCCTGTGTTTCAGTACCGTTACTTGCAGATCAGGCATCGATAAGGGTGATGAGGTTACCGGACACCGGTCAGAGGGAAGGAAAGGCGTTGGCATTTGGCAGCCGGCATGCTCGTGGTGGCGCCGCGCTTTCCGTTCAAAGCCTAGTACTCGCTGCTGGCGATGCGAGTAGGAGTTGAGCCACGAGCTCGCCACTAGCGATGCGAGAGCCAAAGCGGGGCCTGGCTGGCTGTTGGATTTTGCTCGTGCGCCGCCCCGGATGCTTCCTTCCCCCTTCCCTCCTCCCGTCGCATCGCGTTGCCTGCCTGCCTGCCTTTTGGGTGCTGTTTCTGGGCAGCATGCGGAACGATGAGGTGCTTGTGCGGGCACAGTTCCGTCTCGGGTTTCGTGGGCGCCCGTGTGTCCCCCAAATCATTTCGGCCGTGCGCTCCCCTCTGCTCCTCCGTTGGCGCCGTTGCGGAGCTTGCGGCGGCGCGGCAAGCTGACCACCGGCAACATGGCGACGGGCGATGGCTGGTTTGGGGTATTTGATACATGGATTAATTTTTAATTCGGATCAGATCGAATGTAAACGTGAACTAATTATAAAACTAATTGCATTATAAGTCGTGGTTAGTTCATGATTTGACCATGTGATGCTACATAATACATTTACTGTAGCATCACATGGTCAAATCATGAACTAATTAGGCTTAATAGATTCGTCTTGCGAATTAACTTTCATTTATGCAATTGATTTTATAATCAACCTATATTTAATACTTCTAATTAGTATCTAAACATTCAATGTGACAGGGACTAAACTTTAGTCTCGTGAACCAAATATTTAATACTTCTAATTAGTATCTAAACATTCGATGTGACAGTGACTAAACTTTAATCCATGAACCAAACAGATCCTTAGTCATGAATGATAAGCACGTGACAGGCTCTTTGTACGGGTTCTGTGCACGTGACCGTACTGCTCTGCCCGTCTACCGGATCATGTTAGGGCCTGGGAGGTCCTAATTCCATATATTTCTCTTTTATAAAACCAGTTTCTATACATTGTGAGATTGATTCCATATGGAATTAGACCAGATTCCATGTAATGCTCCCTCCATTCCAAATTACTATTCGTTTTGATTTTTCTAGATACATAACTTTTGCTACGTATCTATACATACATACATCTAGATCCATATTAAAAGTTTCGTATCTAGAAAATTCAAAATGAATAGTAATTTAGGATGGAGAGAGTATAATATGGGGAGAGTGGGAGAGAGAAGAGAGGGAGGGCGGGATGTGGGTCCTATTTATAAATTCAACCACCATTTACACATATATGTGAAATCAAATTATTTTGGGCCGTATCTATAGAATCGGAGGAGGTATTATACATCGGAGATGCCTTAATGCTCTGGTGACCGGTAGTGGTAGGGTACCACGTTTCCAAGATCCGGGGGTACATTCTTTTCTGCACCTGCACATCAAGGAAGTTACGACACTATCTTCAGTAGTCAGTACCTTGACTCAAGGCTTCGCCGTACACACACGCCGTACAGTATCTTGAAAGCTGGTACTAGTAGCAGGCGCATGCATTGCATCCGCACGGGGATGGCCGGCCGGCAGCATACGGGTCTGCGGCGCAACTTGCAACCGATAGCTTGTGCTCGCAGATAAAAGCAAACGTGCGGATTCGGAGAATGGCCATTGCCGCTTCCGTTGCCAAGGAAGGAAGAATCCGCTCCTCCCCATGCCCAGGAGAAAGTAAACATGGTGCCCCCTGAAACTGTACGCATCTTGTTAATGCCGTTCAGGTTCAGAGATGCAGACAGGTCTCATCTCCTTACGAACCTCTGAATTTGTCGTGTACTACCGACCCTCACCGTTTGCCCGTAAATGCACCCCTGTTTGCCTGGTCGAAATTGGTGGAAGCGTTGAACCTTCTCAAACCGCTCTTCGTGGTTTTATAGAGGTGGAAACAGCCTCCACCGGGGCTTACAAGTCACGCATGCAACAAGCTGGCTGATATCTCTAACTACTCTATCCAAACTAACTTGACAGCTCTAGGTTGTTGCGATACATGATGGAAAGCTGTATATGTTTGACACTCTTCCTTAATCACAACTTATCTAAGTTAAGATTGCGCCTAAAGCTTTCTAACTGTCGTACCGGAAGAGGCTTCGTAAATCTATCTGCTACTTAATCTTTTGTATATACAAATTGAATCTGCAGCAATCCTTGAACAACCCTCTCTCGAACAAAATGAAAGTCCACTTCTATATGTTTTGTTCTAGCATGGAAGACAGGGTTAGCTGAAAGATATGTTGCACCAATATTATCACACCATAGCCTTGCTATTTTCGGCGCAGACACTCCAAGTTCTTTCAACAATGTTTGTACCCACATGATTTCAGCGGTTGCATTCGCCATTGACTTATACTCTGCTTCAGTGCTTGATCTAGAAACCATGGCTTGCTTGCATGCACTCCAGGAGATAAGATTTGAACCTAAGAACACAGCAAATTCACCAGTTGACCTTCTATCATCAGCACAACTGTAACAACTCTACCTAAATTAAGTGCTTTAACTCTAAACCAGTGAGAAATCCCTAAGTTAAAAAGTGAATGACCTTATAAACCTAAGAAGCTCTCTTTTGGAGTTTGTTTTAAAGCTTGAAATTCTTTATACAAACTTAAGTTTCTGCCCAAATAAGAGTTTCAAAACTTTTAATTTCCAACAACTTTGTTAAAGGCACCTTGTCTAATTCGAAGTGGGAGGGAGTCAAAAACAGCAACCAAAGCCGGTTTTCCCTACAGGACCCTGAAAATCTCTTAAGTCCTGGAATTAGAGTTTTCCTCCATCTTTGCAAGCTTTCATCTCCCGTTTTCCTATCTAAACTCGAGTCAGAGCCTTAATAGAAGTTGTAGTATCTTAAGAGTGTTCCAACTTTGTTACACTGACCCAGATCCAAATCGGGCCCGAACTTGTTCAAAATCCCGGTCAAAGTGAGGTGAACCAGTCAACTCACCCCGGATGCTTAAAAATCCTAAGTCTGGAATCCCAGATTTTTGGCTAACTTTGGCCGGAAATATCTTTGAATCCTTTTACAATCTAAACCGACACCTTAAACAAACTTTGAAGAACTACCAGAGTTGAACAAGTTTGTTTAAGGAAGTTTCGGGTGTTGTGTTGAAAGATTCGGAGGAGGATCGCTCCAAAGCT
The DNA here is from genome assembly GCF_005286985.2 of Setaria viridis. NCBI lineage: Eukaryota > Viridiplantae > Streptophyta > Magnoliopsida > Poales > Poaceae > Setaria > Setaria viridis. The sequence continues at coordinate 35,103,242 of NC_048268.2, read as the reverse complement.
GGTCTGGCTTGCAGCCCGAAGGGAGCCTCGACGCCCGCGCGTCCGAGCATGTTCGCACGCGCGCCGCGCGCCGCGTGGCCGCCGGCCACCAGCAGCTCGCCGGCACCCTATCCCCAGCGTGGCAGCGACCGGACGAGAGCCACGGCGCCCAACCCGCACCCGCGACAGGACGGAGCAAGCGCGGGGCTAGCCAATCGCCGTCCCCGCGCAAGTCGCCTTCCGCCTGCCATGGCTCTGCTCCGCCAACCCTGTTCCGCCTGTTCGCCGAGAAGCTGAGATGCCCCCGACGTCCCGCGTCTCCGCCCGCTCGCCCAACCCCCACGGTAGCCTTTCCGCCTCGCCCGCCCGACAAACCGGAAGCCCCAGACGCTCGCCGCCTAAGGCCAATCGCCGCCGAAGACCACCCGGAGCTCCGCCTCCTCTGCCCAATGGCGTCGTCGGCCAATGGCCGCCTCGCTCGAGCACTCGCCGCTCCCGGCCTTATCCTTTCCCCACCGGAGCCCGCCTCGACCCTCCGCGCCACCCCGGCCCTATAAAAGGGAACCCCCTCACCGGCAATGCCACCCCTTGCCACCGCCCGCACCTGCGCCGCCGCTTCCTCCTCTGCGCCTTGCTTTCTCCTCAGAGCCACCGCTTTCTTTTCGCGCCGCCGCTGAGCTTCCGTGGAGCTCACCCCTTTTGCGCCACCCCCACACTCCGGCGACTTCGCCGCCACCCGCAAGCCGCTTCTTCCAACACCAGCCGCCCGCTCCTCCGCGCGGTACTAGAACTTGCTTGTGTCCACCAGTAGCACCGCCGCCGCCGGACCACCGTCGAAGTCTCGCCGCCGCCCAAGTCTTCGTGCGTACAGCCCTTCCGCCCAGCCTGCTCCTGCTCGGCCCCAAGGCTTCGCCGGTAGACCTGGAGGTAAGCTACTTAACCTCCCTGTCTTTCCGTCTCGCCCGACCCCTGTCTTTCCGTCTCGCCCGACCCCTGTCTTCCCGTCTCGCCCGACCCCTGTCCTTGTTCGGTTCGTCCGACCCCTGTCCTTTTCGTTTCGTCCGACCCCTATCCTTTTCGTTTCGCCCGACCCCTTGTCTTTTCGTCTCGCCCGACCCCGCCAAGTTTCGCCGACCCTTTCTCCGCCTCGCCCGAGGGCTCGGTTGTAATTCTTTTTCTTGACCCGAGGGTATCGATGAGATGTTTTCGGGGATTCCTCTGTGTTGAGTCTGAGGACCTCGGTACGGTTTTTCCTTAAACCTGAGGGTCAGGCCCTAAGTTTTCCCGAATCCGACCCTTCCATCCTGCTCTCCACCTACAGAAGTTGAACTCCCCCACCTTCTCTATAGCTTTGCTACAAGCGTTGTGTTAAAAACATGAGTGTGTTGAAAATAACCATCTAAAATGTTTAACCCCTGCATTGCATTTCCGTGTAGAGTTGAATCTCGCTGACGGGACGTACGAGCTTCATCCAGCACCAGAAGAAGACCCCGCCGAGGACCAGCTGCACCCCTTCGAAGGAGAGCCCGAGCCAGCGCAAGACCCCGAGGACCCGCACGCTTTTTCTGAAGGCAAGCCCCGGTGCATGAATTCCCTATTTTACTTTCATGCCACTTTTTGATTACTTGATTGCGCATTTACGTTTCGAGGAGTTGTAATGGAACCTTAGATGCATAACTTAGTACCTTGTTTTTGAATACTAGTTGCTAAGGCTGAGTAGTTGCATTGCTAAATAGGTTTCGGTAAAAGTCGAGTGATCTCCTGTCACTCGCGAGTTATAGGAGTTGAAATGTTTCAGAATTGTCGCAACTATAAGGACGACGGACGGGGTCAGGCTTGTGTTTGGTACATGGTGGATTGCCCCGTCTGTCTAAATGAAAATGAACTAAGGTCGAAACGTGTCGGCGTTCGTGATCAAGTGTTTGAAAGTACTAATCTCATACCTAGTATGGGATGGGGAAGCCTAGTACCTGATTGAACTGGGGCGTGGCATACCTTTCGGCTGTCCTTGGAACGTCGTTTCCCATGATGCATCATGTGGGTGCAAGTGCGGTCACAGTGCAGCAATAGGCCGGGACTGTGGAGCATTGCATGCCAAAGGAAGTTGGCCCTGACACGTGCCTAAGGGATCGATGGGGATGGCTGACAAATGAAGCGACCCTTCGTGGTGCGCGGATGTCGTGAGATTAGGTTTGCCATGCATGGTTGATAAATTCGAATCGATTCGTCTGCCTCTCACAGATTGGGACTACTTGATCGCTATTCTGCACTGAGTAAAGATGGAACATGATGATGATGTTAATTTTGATGTTTGTCAAGTAATTGCTTGGGAACCATGTTTGTTTAGTATAAGTGGCTAATCTAGAATGGATGAAGAACATAGAACATGAGCTAAAAGGTTGAAAGTAAGGACTGACTTTAGACGCTTTTGGTAAGAAAACTCCAGAGCCAGAAAGCCTTGCATGTCTAGGTCTCGGTCGCGTCTTTCCGACGGGTCAGTCTTGCTGAGTACTAGTTGCTCAGCCTTGTTGTGGCTAATCTTTTTCAGGTAATGTCAGTAGCTTGGGTGTTGGTACCACTTGGCCGACCCAGCTTCCTCCAGGCTGGACCGTCGAGTGGGATCCTTCCTCGGATGGCGAAGGAAGGAGTTTTTGATGTCATGATCGGCTCTGTCATGATATCTTGTATCGACGTTTAAGCTTCCGCTAGTTTTAATTTGACCTCGAACCCTAAAAAATTTCGGTTTGAATTTCCAAAAACTATGATGTAATAAATTGTTGAACTATGTTGTCATGATGGAATGTTGTAATCTCTGTGCTACTCACCTTCGCGTGAGTGATGCTTCTCGATCCTGTTTACGTGGTTTATCGGAGAAAATCCGACGGTCGACCAATTTGACTTGCTTAAAGTGCATAATCGCATGTCAGGCGACTTCCATGCATTTTAGTCAGGTTAATTTGGGCGGTTCCGCCACAACAACCGGCCCAGTCGGCATCTGAAAAAGCATTCACAAGAGTAGACATGGATCTATGTATCCTTAGCCCTGTATTGGATGTGAGCCGCAAGTACCGTAGAATTCGTTTGACTGCACTCCAATGAACAGTAGTAGGCATATGTAAATACTGGCATACCTTATTGACTGCATAGGATATATCTGGACGGGTTAATGTCAGATATTGCAATGCCCCCACTATGCTTTGGTACTGCAACGCATCATTAGGACCGAGCGGATCTCCCTCATATGCTGTTAACTTGTCAAGAGCAGACATAGGTGTATTCATCAGTTTGCACTTGGCCATCCCAACTTGATTCAATATATCATATGTGTACTTTTCTTGTGTCAACTAAATACCTTCTCCAGCTTCTTCACCTCAATGCCTAAGAAATAGTGAAGGTCACCGAGATCTTTCAAGGCAAAGTCAGACTTGAGATTGCTGAGCAGTGCTGCCGTGGCCTATGAAGAAGAGCTTGCAACAATAATATCATCAACATAGATGAGCAAGAAGATCACAACTCCTCCTTTGTTGAAAAAGAAAGAGAAACATCTGCTCAAGATGGCTGAAAACTGAGTTGTTGGAGCTTGGCACTTAGTCAAGCATAAGAGGCTCGTGGAGCTTACTTCAAACCGTATAAAGCTTTATCAAGTTTACAAACGAGATGTGGTTGATTCTTACTTTCATACCCAGGAGGTTGCCTCATGAACACTTCTTCCTCAAGGAAGCCATGAAGGAACACATTCTGTACATCTAATTGGCGAAGACTCGATCCATTAGAGACTGCAAGAGATAGAACAAGACGAATAGTGGCTGTTTTTACTACATGACTAAATTTGTCCTCATAGTCGATCCTGTATCGTTGCTTAAACCCTTTCGCAACTAGCCGGGTTTTGTACCTGTCAATGGATCCATCCGGTTTCCTTTTTACCTTGTAGACCCACTTGCAGTCGATCACATTGGTTCCAGCAGATTGGGGAACTAAATGCCATGTGTTTTTCTTCATAAGCGTATCATACTCAACATCCATAGCCCTTTTCCAATTGGCATCCGCAAGAGCTTCAGAGAGACTTGTAGGTTCAGTAGAAATTGCTGAGAAACCATACCTAATGGTGCCGTCAGTGTAGGATTTGGGCTTGCGAATCCCATCTTGTGCACGAGTTCTGGTTCGTCTTGGTTCATTAGGGACATGGGCCATAGGCGCCGGAGCCGCATCGGATCCGGTCAGGAAGGGCGCGCAGGCGAGTTCCTAGACGCGGCGGGTGATTAAGGTTGCGTGGGATCCACAGGATCAGTTGCCGCCTCGGTAGATGGCGGACGCGTGTCCGTGCCCCCAGGCAGAGCACATGGAGCCCTGGTAGCAGGTGGCGTGGCAAAGCCGGGATTCGGTCCGGCACGCGTCGGGCGGGTGTCGATTGGAGCGGGGTGTCATCGAGCCAGGAGGACGACGCACCAAGTGCCGCAGGCGCGGACTCCGGAGCGGATACGCCTGGTGTCCCAGTCCGAGGTGCAGGGAGATCACCATCGATCCCTGTGCCTGTCTTGTCCTGTGTAGCAGCATGCGATAACACCTCCGAAACACCATTGTTAGGCAAAATTTCATTAGATGAATCATTAACCAAATCAGTACGCTGTATTGTTGTACTCCCAAAAGGAAAAGTAGATGGCAGAAGATAGGTTGGGAGAAGATTAATTTCAGCATGTAGCTGAGCACTGGCATTTGCATGAAGCTTGGTAAAGGGGAACACTGTTTCATCAAAAATGACATCGCGAGAAATATACACGCAACCGGTAGAGATCTCAAGGCACTTAAAGCCTTTGTGAATATGGTTGTAGCCAAGGAAAGCACACCGTGTGGACCTGAACGCAAGCTTTCAAGCATTATAGGGGCGGAGGTTTGGCCAACAGGAACAACCAAAGATCCTCAACATGGAGTAATCTGTTTTTTCTTGAAATAGTCACTCAAGAGGGGTATCAAACTGGATGATCTTGCTACGGTGCGGTTAATGAGATACACAGCAGTGAGAAATGCTTCATCCAAAAACTTGAGGGGCATGGAAGCATTGGAGAGTAAGGCAAGACCAACTTCCACAATATGGCGATGTTTCCTCTCAGCGCCCCATTCTGTTGATGGGCATGAGGGCATGAGACAAGGTGTGTGATCCCAACCTTGCTAAAAAAGGAGTTAAGTTTTTCATACTCGCCTCCAATCTGTTTGCATAGTTAGAAACTTGCGATTAAAACGGCGCTCAACAAGAGATTGAAATTCATGAAATATTTGGAAAACTTCATATTTGTGTTTGATGAGATATACCCAAACAAATTTACTAAAATCATCAATAAAGCTCACATAGTGTTTCTTGCGCCCAACTGAGTCGGAGCAAGTCCCCAAACATATGAGAAGATAGGGAAATTCAGACTCGCTGGTTGAAATAGGATACGGGAACTGATGGCTCTTAGCTTGTTGACAAGCATCACACATTGATTCTTTATTGAAATCTCTAGAACAAGGAAGCTTATTCTCACTAATAATTCTCTGAACATAGGAAAAGATGGATGACCTAATCTACTATGCCATCGTGATGGTGACGGCTTGACCACACTAAATGCTTCCTTGCATGATCCAGGTAGCGGATAATGGCCACCCTCACACTTGCCTTCCAAAATCATTCTCCTCGTGGCCTAATCCTTGATCAAGAAAAAATTCGGGTGAAATTCAAGGAAAGCATGATTATCAGTGGCAAGCTTATGAACAGAGAATAAGTTTTTATGAGCTTCAGGAACATGGAGGATGTTATTTAGATGAAGATTGCGAGTAGGAGTACGAACAACAGCATGACCAATATGGTTAATATTCATACCTGCCCCACTTGCCGTATGGATTTGATATTGTCGTGGACGGACATCTTGTCGAGGTTGCTAGTGATGTGATCCGTGGCGCCCGTGTTGGTGTACCAGTTGGTTTCAACACCATAGGCGCGTGTGTGGTAGCATTGACATTCCTCTCATTAGGGATGTAGTTAGGATCAAAGCGATGCTAGCAGTTCACAACACCGTGACCTTCCTTGAAGCATACTTGGGACTTGCCATTGTACCTTGGCTTCTTTCCCTTGACGTTGTTCTGGGAGTTGTTGCTGCTGCGGCCTCTTTGTTTCCGGTACCCCGGCCACATTGTCCAGAGCCTCCACTACGAGCGCGTCCTCCTCCTCCTCGGGTGAACCCTCCACGTCCCCTGGACGCAGAGTACCCCGACGATTGGGAGCCTCCTTGCCGGAGATCAAGGCGGCTCTTAAAGATCAGAAGTTTAGCCTTAAGCTCGCTGAAGGAGACGGGCTGCACCCACGCAAGCAATATTGACACAAGAGGATTGTACTCCATGTTGAGGCCCGTCAGGATGTTGGCGACTAGCTCATCATCGCCAAGGGGTTTGCCAGCCGCCGCCATCTCATTTGCAAGTTCTGTAACTGACAAATTACCTTTCTTGGTAGTAGCAAGGGCGATTCGAGTGTCGACCGCTCGTGCCCGTATCTGCAAGGAGAAGATCTCGTCCACAGTTGCCCACAACTTTGCTGCGGTTTGCGCCGCCCCAACTTGTGTCAGCAACTTGCGCGAGATGGTGGTCAGCAGGTAGCTCAGAACCTATCTTGCGCGATCCACCTGGCGTAGTTAGGGTTGGGCTTCTTCTCAGTTTTGTCGGCGATCTTTACGTCGACTTCCTTCGGTGGACGAACCTCCGTGCCATCGAGGAGCCCTTCTAGAGGGCAAATAGCCGGCAGGACTTGCATCTTCGAGAGGGCAAGATTGTTCTTGCCTAGCTTCTCAGAGATGGAAAGCCCGAGCATAGGTGCCATGGGAGAAGCGCTGGAGCTCGCTATGGGATTGGATCTAATCTACTAGATATATTCTTTCAGAGGTAGGCTCTTGGTACCATGTAAAACTTGGTGGAAGGGGGCCGCTCTTTGTGTTTATATAGAGATGGAAACAGCCTCCACCGTTGCACGCAACAACCTGACTGATATCTCTAAATACAAGATATGTACTCTATCCAAACTAACTAAACAGCTCTAAGTTGCTGCGATACAATGATGGAAAGCTGTTACATGTAGATTACATATTTAACACGCCTGAATCTCCGCCTGCTTTACCACGATCGTTACCAATCACACAATGCGAAACGCGAATCTGAAGATGGAAATCCAGCACCTGGGTGGTGTGTCCCTCTCTCTAATACAGACATCACACACAACCTAGGATCGATTGCTGCAGTGGCAGCGGCAGACATCTCGCTCTGAAAATCCGAAGGCTTTTCTGAAACAGAAAAGGCAGGAGTTCCTGCCGTTCAATAGATCGACAGAGCAGCAGGAGATGAAAATTCAGAAGCGTCTGAGCACGTCGAAACAAACGACAACACAATTGCATTTGCATTCTGCAGACTGTAATTAATCAGTACCACATCCTTTTCACTTCCCTTTGTGAATCTACAGCTACTACCAATCCATTCCTCTGTACTACTACTAGTGGTAATTAATCTATGCACACTTTGCCACGGGGACAGGTTCGTCCTCGTCCCCCTTTTCTTCTTCTTCACAGCTTCCTCTACAGTTTTTGTTAGCATGCGGTCACCATCTGTCCCGTCTCGTGATTGGAGACGTGTGGCGTTCGCAGCCATCGACACGCCAAATCGGTGGGCGGCGGCGGCGGCGGCGGCGGGCGAGTCCTCCTCCCCCTTCCCTACCTGCGCTGGAAGTTGAGGTGCTTGATGGCGAGGAAGAAGAGGAAGGCGAAGAGGCCGATGATGGCGAGGTGGAGGCAGGTGACGAGCTCGAAGTAGCGGTCCTGCAGGCCCAGGTAACCCTCCAGGAACTCGCGCACCGTCTGCATCCCGACCCCCGGCACCAGGATCTGCTCCGTCCGGTCGCCCAGCTGCGTGAACATCAGCCCGTACACCGTCCACGACGCCGGGTCCGCCCAGTACACCCACCGCCACCACAAGGGCATCAGCTGCGGCAACCAGTTCCCATTTCCGTTCGTCAGGTAATTCGATCCGTTAATTTCTCAATCAATTTTAGGGGGGAGAAGAAAAGTAAAAAGTTGGCACCTCTCTGGAGATGATGAAGCCGGAGAAGACGTTCCAGAAGATGAAGATGAGGAACGACAGCCCCATGGCGATCTCGATGTTGGGGGTCAGCGCCACCGTCATCATCCCGTACAGCGTGTAGTACATGAAGCTCATCACCAGGTACAGGAAGAACCACAAGAACTTGCCCGCCGTCAGCTCGAACCCGATCATCGGGTACACGATCGACGAGAAGATCAGCACCTGCACCAGCATGTAAGGTAACTCCACCGACACCTGCAACACATAAAGCCAGAGCTCGGTTCATAATTCGTGCAATAAGCTTTCTGCATTCAGAACAGTTGATTTACCTAGAAGGCCAAAACAAACAGATCCATCAGTGAAGTGTGTTGTTACCTGAGCAATGGCGTAGGCCATGGTGGAGTACATGCCTGCTGCCTTTTCACGGTAGAGCACGACTCTCTCCGTTGCCACCACCGGCTGTAGGATACTGCAATTCATGAAACCCAGGAACAGTGCTGACCCGTATACGACTCCTAGTATGTTGAATACATCTTGCTCGTCCTTGCTGTTGCACGTGAATTCGCATTAAATCTTAATCAGGACATCAATAACTGAAGTGTTCATGAAAGATAATCGTTACGCATCAGAACCCCACTTACATGGTTGAGCCGATTTTCCAGAATACGATTCCAAACATGATTGAAACAGCAAAAGTGTTTATGAACCGAACGACGTTGTGTTCCGAGTTTTTCCAGTATGCACAACTTTGCTTCCACAGACAAGCCACGCATTGTGTCGTGAAGTTTTGCCAGTAACCCTGAGGAAAATGTAGATCCTCTGTGTTTGGTTCTGGTTGTTCCAACTCATCAATTAGAAGCCTATTCTCCCTGCAGAAATCACCAGAAATTCCATTAGATTCACTTTCACCGTTTTTTTTGTGTCAGTTAAGATAATAAAGTGATTTGCAGCTTTATGGCTGTACTACTGTGTGTACCTGTATAGGGAGGAATTGCGGTAAATTTCTGCATAATCCACTCCAATCTCATATTCTGTTATATGTGAACTGATGTCTAGCATCCATGCTGCTGGGTTTTGGCCCTCGTTTATTCTAGGAACGCCAGGTATAGCCTGGTAAAAAGTAATTTTAATATTTTCTTCTTGCTGCATCTCACAAGTAAAAATAGTTCTCAGGCAATCTTACCTCGAAATACTTTATCATGTTGCAAGATAAAGGTCCTAGCGATCCACTGTATATGAGCTGACCTCCTCTTTTCATAAGTAGAAGCTGCAATTGGCCAAATTGAGCAGAAATTCAGGAGGTGATTTTGTAGTGCCTACTCGTGTAAAAGGACAGTTATCATGCATTTCCTTGATCTTTTTCTACTTTAGGTCAAACACTATAGAACACTGCATACATACCCTATTACTATTTACTTGACCAACTTGTTTTGCTGTTTTTAGCCGTAAGAATTCTATTAATTGGTACCTTCTCACCCTGACATCACTTGAGCACTGGACTACCATGTTTAGTAGTTGATTGTGTTAATTATATATTTTTTCCTACCCACTTATAATTATATACCATTTAAGCTTCTTCATACCTCATCAAAAGATTCAAATATCTCAATGCTTGGCTGATGAATTGTGCAGACAACAGTTCGTCCAGTGTCTACTGTCTTTCGTACTGTTCTCATGACAATTGCTGCAGCACGAGCATCCAAGCCAGTGGTTGGCTCATCCATAAATATAATGGAGGGACTAGCTACCAGCTCCACAGCTATTGTTAATCTTTTCCGCTGCTCGGCCGACAGGCCCGTCGCCCCTGGAATTCCCACCATGGCATTCTTCAAGTCTGTGAGCTCAACTAGACTCATGACTTCGTCAATAAACATCTGAAATGAGTTTGAAGAGAAATATTGTTTGAGGTGCTAGCTTTTAGCTATGATATGATAAAGAGGGGGCGAGGTTGATACACATACGTCTCTTTGATGAGGTTTAACATTTGAAGGCAGGCGAAGCCATGCAGAAAACTTCAGTGACTCATAAACAGTGAGATTAGGTGAATGAATATCACTCTGTTCACAGTAACCTGAGATCCTTGAGAACGTCTCCTGCTTCTTAGGGTAACCTGCTATTTTAATAGTTCCTTCAATATATCCCCCAGTTTTTCTTCCAGCCAATACATCGAGCAATGTTGTCTTGCCAGCACCAGTTATTCCCATCAGAGCTGTTAGCACTCCTGGCCTAAAAGCGCCGCTGACATCTTGTAGCAGCTGAAGCTTTTTCTCCGTTACTCCATTTTTCGCCATCTCCTGGTGGGATATTTGTATTCTTTTCTTCAATATGTGATTGGAATTGATGCAGCTACTGGTTGAAGTTCGAAGTGGTTAAGAGATTACCTTAGGCATATCAACAAAATAGTTGATGTGATCAAATACAAGGGAGAGGGGTCGAAATGGCAGGATATCTTTATCATTTGACGAATTGCCATTTCCAACCATCTGGCTGTGGTACTCGAAGTTTGCCTTTGTGGTCTTGATGTTAACTTGATGCTTGTGTGGAGCTGCACGTAGTAAAGAAGACATATAATTATCTTTTTTCATTTATATTCAATATTTACAAGGTTCGTGATAGATTGGTATACATACAGTTCATGAACTCCAACGCAAATATGGTGAGGATGTTGAAGACCAGTGAGTATCCAAATAAAATACTGACACAAATCCAGTACCAGTGCCACTCCGTGAGCTGCCCCCTGATCTTGAGAATAGCTTCTCCGACAGTGGTTGCATCAGCATAATAAAATTCCTATCAATACCGAAGATCAAGAATCTTAGTGTAATTTGAAAAGGAACATTCTGGTATATAGTTAGCAACCAAGTATTGAAATTAGTTCTTACTGTAGCCCATCTTTTGTCATGAAATTCATTGAGGGCGATTGCATTCTGTGCATAGGTAAATGGGGACGTCCAATATCCCCAGCGCAACCATGGTTGGAGATCATCTGTTTCAATGTACAGAACTTTTGAGCAACTATTTGCAAACAAAACATTTATCCTGTGTTACGGAGTATGTCATATTCTCATGCTTCATGGTGCATGCTAAGCTAAATCATCTAACCTTTTGATATGACGAAGCCTCCAAGTATGTAGATTGCTATCAGAGCTGCAGTGCCTAGCATGTTGGCCATCACTTGTGTCCTTCCTATGGCCGCTAAGAAGCGATACAGGGCCATTGACATTTGATGCATGGCAAAAAGTACCAGAAAGTGCTGGATGCACCTGCCATAGGCAAGGGAGTTTTCTTACTTTGTCCTATTGAGTACCAGAGATCATTAGGTATCTAAGTGTCAAGAGATGAGTACCTGATAGGGGAAGATGCATATCCAATCACGTAGTAGGTTAAGCCCGTCCAAAGGCCTGTCTCAACAAGTGATATCGGGATACTAATAAGGAAAACAGAAGAAAGGAGTGCCCATCCTGGCAATGCTAGTAATTCTCTTTGCTTGTAGAAGGTGGGAAGTCGCTTTATTGTCATTGCAATTTCAGTCATGCCATTGAAGTTTACTATCACAACAGCCATAAAAAGCGCTCCCATGTACTCATTAGCATCAAGTACGGATTTGTGGCTCATTTTTGTTCTCAGGAAAAGTGTGGAGATCACCAAAGCCATAACAGTTATCTGTATGGTCTTGAATATATGTACCGGAGAGTTCCGTTTTAGGAGCAATACTTCTCTTGAAAAGCATGCCTTGAAAATATTCCATCTGGAGATCTGGCGACTTGCACTCATTTTTACTTCCTTGTTCTTTCCAGTACTGTTTGAACTGCACAGTTTTTCTTCTTCTAGTCGAGGGAGATATGACATTCGGAAAGCTTTTGCAAATTTTTCAATTGAATGGTAGTGATACTTATTTTGATCACCAGCCCAGTATTGCTTTTGGTCCATCTTTGAGGTTACCTGGTTAGTGGTCAATTGGAGAAAAAATGTTACATTATTTTGCACAAGTACATATATTGCAGAGTACTGGTATTTTGCACTACTGCGTGGAATTGTAAGCCATCTAGGTACATTTAATAATTGAGTACCTCTTGAAGGAAATCTGCTACATTCTTCCTGCTGGGGCATTTGAATCCCATAGTTTCAAAGAAGTCTGTAGCACTTTCTCGAGGACCATGATACACAATTTGCCCCTCACATAAAAGTATAATGTCGTCAAATAGTTCCAATGTCTCGGGAGGTGGTTGCAGCAAGGAAATAACCATTGTGAGATCCATCAAATGTGCCATCTGTTGGAGAAATTTCATGATCTCAAATGTGGTGGAGCTATCTAGACCTGTTGATATATCATCCATAAAGAAACATCTTGCAAGACCAACTAGCATCTCCCCTGCATTTAAAAAAAATCATTTTAATAAAGTTGCAAATAAAACTGTCAACCATGATGTCAGTATTCAAACTTCTCGGTAGTTGGCACCATCTCATAACAATTTTCTTCAATGTTACTGGCATATTGATTTGCGTGGGATGCTCTCTCATAGTCTCATGTGAATGTCACTACTAGAAAGTATATAGTGCAGCGAGAATGCACGCAAATCCTAGTTTTATCTAGTTATAACACATTGATCGATGCTTGGTCTGATACAGTGGAATTAATTGTTGAGTTTCAATATATTAAGGGGAGAATATACTACACTATTGCCACTATAATATAACGTTTCCACAGTTCAATTGATTGAAAGCTACTATTTTTTTCATGCTATTTGCTCCTGGATCTTGACATATTGGTTCCTTTTTCTGGTAGAAAGATTGAGCATATCATCTAACTAAAGTTCCCACTTGATACTTTTGCACAGGAAAACGAGGATATAATTCTGATATATTACCACTTGATTCCAAGTTCAAACATTCCTTCAGTTAGCCAGTTAAGTCTCTCCTTAATCTGTTCCCCATTCTAACTTTCTGATTAGCTGCTTTCCATCTGGCTTGATAGTTATAAGCACTCTGTTTTTAGGGTTTTATGCGCTCTTTCGGATCAAAGCACGTGCTGCCTATACAAAACCTATAGCTATATATGTATTTTACTTGACTGATTGAGAAGTGTTATGCTTACCAATTGTGGCTCTTTTCTTTTGCCCTCCTGATATTCCTCTTCTCAGCTCGTCTCCTACTAGGGTATCAGCACACTCAGACAAGCCAAGTATCTGCATATAATCAACTGTTACTATTATGTTGTCAAGTTATATAGCAAACTGAACAAGTAACCAAGTTACCTTGATAATGTAGTTTGTTGTAAGGTTGCTTCCTTCTCCAAAGGTGGTAGCCTTCAGAGGAAAGTTTTTTGAGTAACTGAACAAAATATAATCCAGTTTTACAAGAAGCGAAGTAATACATTGTGAAACTACCTTAATGAATGAATCAAAATCTTGGTCGACTTTGTTGATGACACCTTTTTTTCTTCTTATTGCTTCTCCTAGCATCTCTGAGATTATCATTCCAAGCAAACACGACTGTATCAGTATTTGTGCCATGGAAAAATTGATAAATCGTGAACATTCTATCCATACTTCCTTCTTGAGTTACAGTGTCTGCATTACTGTTAACTGCAGCACATTGCAATGGTGTTCAAAATGAATAGCTCACTATATGCAAGAGGATGTCTTACCAAATTCATTATTGGTTCCCAGCATCTTGGAAGAGAAGTCGATCGTCTCTCTTACTGTCATCTCCGCATGGTGAAGATCATACTGGCTAACATAAGCACGCAGGTACTGCGGTGTTGAGGAACTCATTTCTTGTCCATTGTACAGTACCTTTCCTTTGAACTGAATCATTGTGTCATTAAGAAAAATGCATTTTTGTCAGGTTATCTCATTTTCCCCCGTTCTCTTTAACAAATACTTCTGATAGCATGTAGTAGGTAATTTAGTCTACCTTCAAAGAAGAATCCAATTTTCCTGCCAATGCTTTTAAAAAGGTTGTTTTCCCTGAACCTGGTGCTCCTAGAAGAAGTGTCATCCTGACAGAATGGGTTTAAAAACTCAATATCTTAATAAAGACAATAGATGCTCAAGTGCTAGACTAGACAGAAGGGACTTTTTTATTGGAGACGAAGAGGAGGGAAAGCACAAAAATGCTAACAAACTCATACAGCTGTATTTAGTATTTCTCTGCTAAATTTGCTCAAGTACTTAGTTTTCAGGTAGAACGGTTGGCAGTTAGTGAAAGATATGGTGACATTTACCTTGATGGTCGAATGACCCCGCTTACTTCATTTATGATTCTCATAGGCCTTTTCCTTGTAACGCACATATGAACAGATGTCGCCAATTCCTGCATAACAAAAATAAAATCTCATTTAGAAACATGTTGGCCTATCGACTTTGAATTGGAAAACAAACACATGCATGGCTGACAAATGTATTTTAGTTCTTGCTAAAGCACACAGCAGTATAACAAAGATGTAGTGTCCTTTTGATTCTGGATTAGAGTCCACGTGCTCGATCCAAACTGGCTAAAATAGGCTGCAGATTTGCCTATCCTCTCTCTCGATCAACTTTTTATCAGTTGTACTACGTTTGGCTTCCTAAGTACTGTTGCGATTTTGTTGTGCTCATGCCACCAGCTCTGCATATATAGCACTGTGGCTTGTGCATAGTCCATGTATTTGTCTTTGCGCACTGCAATTTCTGAACTGTGAATCTTAATGGGCACAGGTAGTCCTGGATTACCTTGCTATGCTAGGCTTGCTGCACATTCTGGAAAAGAAGTGCTTAATTCACCACATGATGGATTGCTGTGTGCTGAGAAATGAAGGGCTAAGAAAGTTTGAAGGGGTCTGTTGGAAGCAATCTTTAGTATCAATACGTGTTGGATCTCCTTAGGCTGGAAACAACCCTGCTAGTAAAGCACAACACGGTCAGTTCGATGCTAGCTAGACTCTGCTACAGTGAAGCCAGGGACCATTTACAGCTACCGTTGGGCGACCGTAGCACGTCGCGCATTGATAGTTTCAGGTGCGAGAATCTTGTCAGAGAATGAAACATCATCAGTCATGACTGATCACTTTGAAGGGGAAATCATTAGGAGAAATCTAACAGAGACGTGCTGTTTCTTCCTTTCCTTCACAGTCACAGGGGAAAGCAACAAAGCAAGCAGCAGGCCGGGCCATCAGACAAGCTCGCATTAAAGGCGGCCTCGTCATTGTTGTTGCCGCTGTTGACTCCGTTTATGAGGTCGGACCGGCCGGATCACACAGCCACACAGGACACCAGCTTATGATTACGTTCACTCTGAGGCCTGCGTTGCTTCCTAGGACCAGGAATTACGTAGGTTGTTGAAGGTTGGCTGAGGTAACCAGACGTGGGTTTGTTGAAGGCTCACCTAACCTAACCAGGGCCCAGCTGGCTCTCTGTGCCGTCGAAAATCTCAGGTCATGGGGTCTGTCGTCAGAGCTGGATATGCATCAGAGCCCCTCCTGCCCATGACGCTGCTCGATCAGTTGAGTTATGTACCGTATTTATTGTATGGAGATGTGGTCCTGCATGTGTATGTGCATCCTTTCCTTCCTCTAGCAGGATATTGAAGAATTTATGGCAGGAGACAGCAGCTTGATCCAGCTGCTGCTGATGCTCGACAAGACTCTACTTGTCCAAACGCTAGATGCATGGTATTATATTCCAAACGCTATAAACAAGCGCAGAATTCCTTGGATTTTCAGCTGCTGGATGGTATGTATTATATTCCAAACGCTATAAACAAGTGCAGAATTCCTTGGATTTTCAGCTGCTGGATGGTATTATATTCCAAACGCTATAAACAAGTGCTCCCTCTGTATTTTGGTGATTTCTCATCCAGCGTGTTAATTATGAATGGCTATAAAGTTAACACTGCCTTAAAAAATCTTATGCAAATCACAAAATAGTGCATAATACACATTATTGCCGGCAAGGAGAGGGAGGTAATCTAACGGTGCACAAGGGCATCCTAACTAACTAACTAGATTCTCGAGCTCCTTACTCATGCACTTGTTGCTCAGAAAGCTCAATCCATTCGACGTGCCTCACCAAATCCACATCCCTCCCTCTCTCCTCTCTCTAAAAAATTAGTAAAAGAAAAAAGTCTTTGAAAAAGAAAGTGTCTTGCAGTTGCAGCTTGCAATGCATGCACCCCACCGAGGAAGGAGGAGAGACGAAGCCACAGATCGAAAAGAAAGCCAAGGAGCCAAGCAAGCAGAAGAAACACATCACCAGCAGCATGCAACGATAGGTATACCTGGGCGGCGTTGACGGCGCAGTTGAGCAGCGTCGGCACGGCGCGGCGGCCGACGCGGACGTCCGCCTCCACGGTCAGCCTCTCGAAACGCACCTCCACCTTCGCCGCCTCCACGCCCAGCCTGATGATGATCATCCATGGTCGATCACCGATTCAGTAGATTATATTCATACATGCATGCATGGGCAGTAGATTATATTCATGGTGATGCATGGATAATTCGGATCCTATCGGACCTCTCCTTCTTGTCGCGGAGCATGCGGAGGAATCCGCGGTTGTCGTCGTGGGTGAGCGGCGGCGGCTCCCTCCTCCCCGCCGTCGTGGCCACGTCGCACCACCTTTCGTCCTCGGTCAGCTCCACCACGGCAGCTGCCGCCGCCTCCCTGTACTCCATCGCCGGCCTAGAAACTACAGCTGCTAGCTAGCTGCAACGACGGACGACACGGCCTCCGGCCAAGTCGCTACCCTGTCCTAATATACGCGCATGAAGGTGAACGGTGGTCGGCACTCGGCACACGGTGCATCTACCGATAGATGATGTCTGTACGTATGTGTGTGTGCGTATCTCTGCAGCCAAATGCAGATATGGATGGATATATATAAAGAAAAGAGCGAGGAAAGGCAGAGGGCAGAGGCATGCATGTGTTTTAATTTGAATCCGTAGGTCTTTGGAGATGGAGTTTTAAGGCGAATGGAATCGTTTCCCAACTGCTAACGAAGAACCAATCACTTTTGTTTGATCTCTTCTTCTCTCTTTCCAATTGGTTTTTTTTCTCTGTTCTGGGCATGTAATAAACCCTAAAATCCTCCCGGACAGTCTCTCTTTCCCGGTGGTGGTGGTAATGACAAAGATGTTCCTAGGAAGTAGGACAGCCCATTTGGTTTTATCTAACTCGTAGTTAATTAAGAGACATATATAACAAAAATTTGTATCCATGCCGGCGCCACCAGTTTAATTAGATGCACCACCTCCTTATAAGATGTTGGTTACTTTAAAATTAAAGTAATAACCAGCGCCAAATACTATGGAACAGAGGTAGTACTATCGTAACTCTTCGTCTATGCCACCGATGCTCAATTTCGTCAAAAACTAAACGAGCAAGAGAGCTGCGGATTATATTAAAAAGAAGGTGGGAGTCCAGACTAGGCACTACAACAACCAACCATGCTAGTCAATGGCATATGTGTGCGGTCTGGATCCTACCTGTCATTAATTGACAAAGGCTGACGATATGCATAAAAGCGGTGTGGCCGTGGCCGTATATATGACGTAATTCTTTCTTATAAAACAATGCACACTCTCACTCACCGCCATATTTAAACGGCGACGGGAAAGGATATAGGGATAGGTTTAATTTCTTTGGAAAATTCGACGTCTTTTATCCGATCCTCCCCCGTCAACAAAATAGCGTTATCTTTTAACCTTATCCTTTAATAATGGTTGTAAAAGAAACATATCAGTATCCGATCGATCGAGATCCTAGCGGCTCCAGGCTATACTGCTATAGGCAGCATGCGCCTGCAACGACGACGTGAGATCGCGCCCATATTTGGGCCATCACGGCGGCGCATCAATTGATGATGATGATCAATTGCCGCCGTGCAGTGCTTGCATTTGCATGCACCGCCACTAGCTTACTTGGTCAACCCGCCGTCGATCGAGGCCATCCTCTCATCGCTATCAGCCGGATCGATCGGAGATTCAGACAAGTCGAGAGCTATAGCCTCTCCAATCGGGTGCTTCATCACTTCACTTCGTACGTGTTTACATGCATATGGCTTCAATTTTGTTTGCCACATTTTGTGTAATTTTAGTTGTGGCAATGTTAGGTACCATCCACACATACTCTGATGTATTCAATGTTCATGTATTGACAAAGAAAGCTTGCTGCATGCGTATTGCATACGTGTACGGTTTACGGTCAGTCACGTCAGTGTAATTCGTTCATTCGATCTCTACACTGTTCACATGCAGTTATCTCTAGAGCCAGCGCACTACGATTGAGAAAAAAAATAATGTGAAGCTATACTACTAGCTTATGTGAGACTGAAAGACCAAATACTGTGCTGCTCCTGCAGACTGCCGCCATGAGAAAGGACACATCCTCCCGGGGCCATGCTCCCCGAACGTGCTCGTTCCCGCCGTCCATGGCCATCCCCCATTTAAATCGCCTGCAGCTGCCCGCTCTGGCTCGTCGCCGGCCATCTACTCCTCCATCCGGCAATGACATGGGCAACAGTAGTATCAGCAGGCATATGTATACTATTGATCTGACGTGCTAGCTAACTAGTAATCAGTGAAGAAATAGAAAAGATGCAATAATGCTAGCTGATGAAGTTTTGTCTTCGTTCCCGGATCTCGCGGGTACACTCATGGAGCTATCTATAGTTCATCTCTTCTCTTATCCTGGTTCGGCAGCTCCATCGACCGACTGAAAGCTACGTGTACACACATAGACGCCAAAACATGGTTGTATTGCGCACGTTCAATTCAAACTAGGCGGCGGCGTCGACGCCAGAGCTATGCTTGTCCTGCTGCCAGTCCTTTGGATATGCTTGCTGTCAGCCAGTAACAGTATATACGTTGTGCCGGTGCATGCTCGCTTTATCTGCCTGCCTAGCTCTCTGATGATCCTGTCTGGTCGTCTGGCATGCATATACATATGGTCTTGGGTTTGATCGTCGTTAATCAATAGTAATTTCCTTGTGTAGATAAGCACTAAGGAATGATCATAGAAATTCTTCGCTCCAACTAGCTTGGAAATTAAACCATGCATCCATCCATCTTCCTTTTGATCGATGACCACTACTATGATTCTGCACGCTTACACATATGGGTTAGCGCAAGTAGGAGTGGCGTACCTGGCACTACAATAATGCACAGTGCGTGTGACAACTAACCTAGGTAACGACGAGACGGCTACAGTCGTCGTCTACTCGTCTGCTAGATATAATAGACGGTACTCCGATTATCAGTCGTAAATAGCCGGGGCATTATATTCACTACCGGAAACCTTAAATTTGCCGAGTGTTTTTTTTTGCCGAGTGTTTTTTTCGGACACTCGGCAAACAAGCTCTTTGCCGAGTGCCAAGCCAAAAACACTCGGCAAAAAAAAAAAAAACACTCGGTAAATCGGGACTTTGCCGGGCTTTGCCGAGTGTCAAAATAGACACTCGGCAAAGAGGGGGGTTTGCCGAGTGTTTTTTTTGACACTCGGCAAAAAAATAACTTTTTTTCCTCTTTCCACCTTGAAATTTTTTCTACTCCCCACATACAACATATGGTACTCCATGTTAAAATTTGGTATATTTTTGGATTTATTTGCTATATTTATTTAATTAATTGCATTTCAAGGAAATTTTTGGTATAAGTCAAATTTGAACTGCAAGTGATTCAAATTATGGAACAAAATGAGTAGAAAAATGATATTCATGTTATTTGGCCCAATTTGAGACCTGACCCATGAAATAAAAAGAAATTTCGAACATCTTGTTCAGGAAACACGACCATGAACGTGTGGCAATAGTATTTTTAAATTGTAAAAAAAACAAGCAAAGTCTGAAAATCATGAGATTTGTAATTATGTGATGATATAATACGTGGAAACTGTGGAAAAAAATTGAGAAGGTTTTGCACATTTCATCATGTACGATGATTACAAACCGAAGCATCTCATAAGAAGAATAGTAACTTTGAGAAGGATTCGATAAAATTTAGAGTCGAAGTGACGGTCGAGTTCGGTTTGACTACAAAACTTTTTGTATAGTCAGTAGAGAATATATCTTATTTCGTGTGAAAATTTGGTATTTTTTTGAAATTGTTGGATATTTTTAAATTTTTTTTAAAAAAAACTTCGGCAAAGAAAACCTTTACCGAGTGTCCACCTAGGACACTCGGCGACCTTTTTTAACCCTACCGGCTGGCCCACAACCCCCCCCCCCCCGCGCCTTCCTCACGCCGCCCCCACCCCCCCACCCCCTCACGCCGCCCCCCTCCTCCCCCTGGCCTCCCCTCACGCCGCCCCCTCCTCCTCCCCTAGCTCCCTCTCCCGGCGGCCCTCCCTCCCCCGGTGCACATCCTCCACTCCCCTCCCCTCCCCGCCGGTGGCCGGCCCTCCTGGCGCACATCCTCCCCTTCCCTTCCCTTCCCTCCCCTCCCCTCCCCTCTCCCTCCCCAGGCCGGATCTGGCGCCCCTAGCTCCCACTATTCCCCGGCCAGATCTGGCGCGGCGGCGGTGGGTCGTGGTGGTGGAGGTGGTGGTGGTGGCCGGATCCAGCCGCCGCCCGTCCCTCCTCCCCGGATCTGGCCGCCGCCCGCCCCTCCTCTCCCCGGATCCGGAGGTGGTGGGCGACGGGTGTGGTGGTGGAGGTGGAGGTGGTGGTGGTGGTCGGCGGGTGTAGTGGTGGAGGTGGTGGTGGTGGCCGGATGCGGCGGCGGCAACCTCCCCTCCAGGCCAGATCCGGCGTGGCGGCCGGTCGCCCCCTCCCCTTCTCCTCGGCGACAGGTGGTGGCCCCCTCCCCTTCTCCTCGACGGGTGGCGATGGGTGGCCGGGCGCCCGCTCCCCTTCTCCTTGGAGATGGCGCGGCCTGCCCCTCCCCTTCTCCTCGGCGACGGCGCGGCCTACCCCTCCCCTTCTCCCGGCGGATGTGGTGGCGTGGTGGGCGGCGGCCGTGGCGAGGCGGCGTGGTGGCGGGTGGCGGTGGTGGAGGCCGGTGGTGGTGGCCGGCAGTGGTGAAGGTGGTGGAGGCCGGTGGTGGCGGCGGCCGGAGTTTTTGTTTTTTTTATTTTTTTTCAAAAATATGTTTGCCGAGTGTTTTTTGGGACTCGGCGAAGCTTCACCGAGTGCCCGACGTATGACACTCGGCGAGCCCCCTGTTTGCCGAGGGAAAGTTCGCCGAGTCTGGTTCGTCGAGTGTTACACTCGGCAAATGCGTTGCCGAGTGTTTTTGGACCTTCGCCGAGTGCCTGGGGCACTCGGCGAACTTTCTGTTTCCGGTAGTGATTTCAGAGTTAATTAGCATATAGATGGAGGAGTCATGGGGAGGCGGGCGATAGATGGATCGAGCTACAACTTCTTGCAGCTCTCCTGCGTATTTATGGTGCTTTTGGTTGGACTTTCCAATTTGCTTTTGCTTTTGCAAAAGCCAAAAGCCAACCAAAGAGCCTAAAAGCTCTATGTGCTTTTGCCCAAAGCTACTTTTGCTCTAGTACAAAATCAAAAGCACCTTCTCCCCTGCTTTCAAGTGCTTTTGGGGTAAAAAATTACCCACCTGCCACTGATTATGAAGGTAACGATTCGTTTTTTTCCCCGATCTATTTCTCCCGACGTGTCTGTCCGCTCCTCCCCGCATACCCTTCCGTCTCTTTGCGCGCCGCAATCGGCGGCCTGTCGCCGCACCCCGCCGCCCGTCGCCGCCGGACGCCGTCCGCCGGCCCGCCATCCGCCGCCCCCGGTCGCCGGTCCGCTTCCCGCTGACCCGGCGCCCCCGGCCGCCCGTCGCACCCCGCCCCCGGACGACCACCGCCCGACGACCCCGACCGTCGCCGCCTGACGCCCGTCGCCCCAGGTCGCAGGTTGCTGGCCAGCCGTCCGCCATCCGCTGGCCCGCCGTCAGCTGCCCTTGGTCGCGGGCCCGCCTCCCGACGCCCCCGGTCGCCGGCCCGCCTCCTGGCGCTCCCCGGACGGCTGCCGCCTGACGACCCCGGCTGCCGCACCCCGCCGCCCGTCGTCCGCCGTCCGCCACCCTCGGTCACCGGCCCGCCTCCCGGCGCCCCCGGTCACCGGCCCGGCGCCCCCAGCCGCCCGCCACACCCCGCCGCCCGTCGCCCCCGGTTGCCGGCCGTCGGCCTTCCATCCGCCGCTCCCTGCTCATCCATCCATCTGGTAAGCCGCACTCCTTGTCTACAGTTATTTCTTTAGGGGTATTACAGGTATTTCTTACACAGCCCATAGTTTCACAGCTCCTCTAACCAAACGGTCTTCTGCTTTTCCCACAGCTGTTTTCTCACAGCTGCTTTTCCATAGCCCACAGCTCACAACAGCTTTTCCAAAAGCCACAACCCAAAGATAAAAAATAGATGATAGATCGAGCAAAGCAGCTGGTAGTAAAGAAGCGGGCGTCACGCAGGGTGGTTGGTCAGCAGCTAGCCGCCTTCCGTCATCGTCGTCTTCAATTCCGGCCGGCCGGCCGCTCTGCGCTCTTCGCGTACGTTTGGCAACGCATACTACGCAAGCTAAGAGATCGATGGAGACAATCTGTGGATCCATGACCAACTGGTATGCATATACCGTTTGCTTGCATTTCCGATCCACTGCACGAGCACATGGTACCCTCCCTACCTGCAGCCAAGGGAAATGCATGCATTATTGATTGTTCAAAAGAAACAAAATAAACAGAGAGAGAATGAAACTGCATGGAGAAACATTTCAGTGCTATAGGAGATTCTTTCTTCCATAAAGGCTACACTTGTCTCCTTCGATTCTGATCTATTAGCTAGAACCTGGAGCTGGGTGCCATCATTATCCTGCAAGTAGCAAGAGACTGAATGACTGATGCAACACACATCTGCATCTGGGCTGAATGACTGATGATGCAACACATCTCTGCATCTAGTACTCCTGCTACACTAGCTAGCGTTGACTTGGATCGGAGCAGCACAGTACAGCTCAGTTGAGATGTGTACATGTAGGCAGCTTGGCATACGACTCATCAGTTAAGTTGTCAGTACTCACTACTGGCTCATCAGCAAACAACTGCACCATTGTATCCATGCATATGCGAGTGAAGTGATGACCTCGTCTTCGATCTGCCACGCCCATACTCAATTATAATGCATATGCATGCACACAGACACAATCTAGCCGGCCTAGAGATTAAAGCAGAAACAGTGTTTCTCATAACAAATTAATTACTAGTGGATGAAGGAGCACAATATGTGTAGATACATGTGTTTAATGGTTTAAAATTGTAGGTTGTTATAGCTTTGTACTAAGTCAAATTTGTCTAAAACAACGATAAATTTGTAGAAAAATACTTATAGTAACACCTTCAGTATCATATAGAGTACGCTATATTATATTTATGGTCTATATATCTAGCTAGTGAAACTGGTTCGATGCTATAGTATTTGTATATTTTTCTACAATCTTAACCGAAGCTAGATAGATTTTACTTAGTACGAAATCAAAACGAGGCTTGCAATTTGAGACACAGGGAGTGATGAGCCGCTGTTGATTCTGAAAGGTACGCCGCCAAGCAGGGCCATGTAAGCGTGTAGTCGTCCATCTATAGCTTGATCATGGATGGAGGGTGGTCAAACTTTTTCGGAAAAAAAAAAGATGGAGGATGGTCCATGAATGCGAGAGTACGTATGATGAGCCCTCATTTGACCCTGCTTGCCGATGTCAACTTCCGATAAATGCAAGCAGCATGGGCAGGGAGGAAATTGAATAAAAAAAAGTTAGGTCTGTCAGCTGCCACCTGCATGCAGCTTCTATAGTGCATCTTCTGCAAAGCCTGCACTGTACGTTGGCATCAAGCTAGGCTAGCTGCATACAGAGATCGTAGTAGTGTTCTCAGTCCAAATACATAGCATAGCATGTACCTTGTACATGCGCAGAGAAGAAGAAAACAAAATCCGTTTGAGCCGCCGTTTGCAACAGCTAGCTGACGAGGAGCCGTTCTCGATTTCAAACCTAAATATGGTAAACGCGTCCTTAATTATTACTTGACGCGTCTCCTTTCCTAAATTAGGCTTGCAAGCTACACGTAACCCAACAAGTCTACTCTATCCAGAGCTACGTACTATGGTGATAGAGTGAGATGGAGTACACGTCGCCGGCCGGTGCCATTACGGGAAGGGAAGACACTACCGATGGATGAGCAAGCCACCGGTCTGAAATTGCAGCTCCGATCCAAAATGAACCGTTGCGTTGCGTGTGCACGCACGGGCTCAGGTCGGGAATTCTGCAGAGCTCGCCCT
The DNA here is from genome assembly GCF_005286985.2 of Setaria viridis. Taxonomy (NCBI): domain Eukaryota; kingdom Viridiplantae; phylum Streptophyta; class Magnoliopsida; order Poales; family Poaceae; genus Setaria; species Setaria viridis. Next base: position 35,078,931 of record NC_048268.2, on the reverse strand, counting down.
GACTTTCATGGTAGCTAGCTAGGGTTTCGTGCGTGCGTAGGTGTCTCTGAATAACGTACGAATTGGAACGGCCTGCCGGGACGGACGGGGATTTGGGATTGGAACTGCTGCTGTAGCATGCCGTCGGAGGCAGGGCATATGCATGCGGAACGGTGTTTGGATGAATCAGCTAGCCCTCGCTAGCTGTACTTTCCGGCCGGCCGTTCTTGGCTTGTTGCATTGCTTGCGTGGCAGCAATGCAACCTGGTGTTCATCCAAATCGGTAGCTACCCACCCTCGCCTTGTCGCGTAGCACGTACGTGTAACGCGCCTGGAACTCGTGTTTACAATTTTTCTTCCCTGAATTGGACGACGGTCGGCTTGGTTTAGTTTGCCACGTAGGCACGCCGCACGCAGCGACGTACAGATGCTGGTCCAACTTGGCCGGCCACGGCCAAGGGTGCAAGTGCATGCACACACACCCGCGGCGTGCACGTGCCCTTGTCGTCGTGCCGCTAGCTTGCAGGTCATCCAGGTCCGATGGGTGACCAAGCAGAAGCAGGCACGGTGCTTGCCAAACACGCACGTGGCACACCGTGCACGGCAGCCACCGCCTTCCAGTTCTGACCGCAGGGTCGCCGCCGATCCCGCCGGCATCCCGCAGCCCGGCCGGCGGCAATGCGCGCGCGCACGGAAAGGCTTCTGACAAGCGCCGCCCGCCAGTGGGTTCGATCAGGCTCATCTCCAGTTGCTGGACGTCACAGATGCGGGAATGCTAGCTATACATCTGCCGAATTAAATTTGGTTATCATGTGCCTTTCAATATTTGAGATTTGCGGAGAAAACTTAATTAAAGGAAAAGCTGACGGGTCGCTCTTTCGTACGAGAACGCGACTGAAACTGCCTTCTAACAGACGATATGATAACTTTTTTTTTTTATGAAGTATCCATTTTCAATTCCATTCGTACCACTGTGTTTCTTATGTTGAGATCTACAAAATAAAACCCATGATCGATATATTTTGAAATATTTTTAATATACTGGCAACTTATATTGAGTGTGTGGTAACTACTTGTATATTAAGGGTGTGATGACTTATGTGTAAACCTCTCGACAAACTATGTACATAAATTGCTACACAAATAAATTTTTATATTCGTATTACTTACCATTATGAAGACTAAACTATCTAAACAAGTCACCACATTGTCTCTACATAAATTACTATGGATACAGTAGATAAGTTATTATACTCTGTGCAAACAAATTGTTCACACTTTTACATAATGATACAGATTATATGATATTAATTTATGTGCATATTAACAATTTTAATATATTTCTGCTAATAGCAACCTATGACATACTTTAATACTATGTAACATGTTTATCATATATTTTTTTTGCGATTGCAGATTGTGTATCAAATTTAATATAGTTTTGAGATACCACCTAATGTACATACCATGTGACAACTTCGGTACATTTCTAGGATAGCAACTTTAATATATGCATGGTAGTAACTCCTTTAATAATCTCCAATCACACCTGTTGCTACTAATATAAAAAATCTTCAAAACATATCCAAGTGGGGTCTAGTTTTGTTCGTCTCGTCGCGCGGAGCTCAAATGTACAAACGAAATTTGAAACGGACACCCGTTTAAAAGTTACGGTTCCACTCACAGTGGCACAGCAAGATCACGCAGTTCCGTACAATTTTGTATTAGGCGACTGGTCGCTGGTCGCGGGTTAACGCGGTTCTTCATTAAACAGTTGAGATTGTTACGGGAGTAGCAGCACCAATCGAATAGATCAGTGGGAACCAGAGGTGGAACTTGACCACAGATTTAGGGAGGAGCCGATACATGTAACTCACGGTTAAACATCAATATACAGTGTCGGATTAACTATTTATTTAGTGGTAAAATACGTTGGGTCGGTAGGTCGGTAGGGGAGGGGGGGCACGGTCCCCTTTAATCCCTACTAAGCTCCGCCGCTAGCGGGAACAACAGCACCATTGCACGTGTCACTTGCACCGGCTAAGAGCAACTCCAAGAGTATCCTAAAAAGTTCTTCCCCAAAACTATGTATTGGGAGTTCTCCCAAAAAAAATTTCCCCCAAAAACATATCAGTCCACAGCAGATCGCTAATAAATAGCCCTCAATACTTCAAACACAGGCCACGTCATCGTATTGGGCCCATCGGAAGGGACGCGCGGGCGTGCGGGAATCAGGATTGGGGGAGAAACGCCAACGCTAAAATATACGCGGTGGCAGGCTAGTTTTTAGCGTCGCTAAAAAATTGGGGAAGGTTTAGGTGGATTGTTGGAGTTTATTTTTTCTCTCTTTTTTCTAAAAAAGGTATTGGGGTAAGATTAGCAGCCTCTTGGAGTTGCTCTAAGAACGGATTTGGAAGTTCAAACTTCAAATGCGCTGTTTCCTAAACCATGAAGTGATTTCAAATCTCTCCATGACGTTGTTGACAATAATCCAACACGATGAGATCCCGTATAAATATATTTTTATTATTTTTAATAATCAACATTTTGGTCGGACTAGTTCAACATTTTGGATATACTACACCAATATTTTTATATAAAATGTTGAACTAGTTTATATGAAATGTTGAATTAGGCTCCATGCATTCTTGAATCAACTTTTTAAAATATTTAAATGCATATATATGTATAAAATAATAATTCGTAAACATGGTTTTTGAAAAAAAAACAGATACAAAGTGTTGATACAATGAATTTAAAATCATGACTATAATCAACCTAATCTTTTAAGAATGTCGAATTAGATTAAAATTTCTTGAACCGACTATTTTGAATTATTAAATTCTTATTATAAAAAGCACGAAATCATACTATGTATTATAGTGCACTATATATGGTCATATGGAATGGAAAAGCAAAAACAAAGAAAGACCTGTAAGTCAGTCAGTACGTACTACGTAGTATGTGGTCTGTCCGTCCCTTCCGTATTTATGTTGTTGGGCTGTAGCTGCATCTAAGTAAGATCAAGCTGCTATCTATAGGCCCGAGCAACCCACACAGCAAAAGCCTGGGCCGTGCTCGCCAACTCCGGCCCGCTACACATTTTCGAGCACGGACTGCTACAGGAAGAAGACTAGAGTCATCATCCGTGCAGAGAACAGCAGGTATACCGAACAGGTACAGCAATCACCTCAGCCACTCTATATTGCACCGCACTGTCGTGGCCACCTTCAGACACTGCACTTTCGCAGCTCCGACACAGTCCATTCCATTCCACGGCAGGACTCCACAAACACACTCCAGCAACAAACACATCACGATCCACCACGGACACTAAGGTACGCTATAGATAAGATAATTACACTATTACACAGGTACATCTGTGACACCCTTCTCTAACCCTCTTCTTAGACAAAAGTACTGAAAAAGAAGCAACGCATCTCGGAGAGAACGTTCAGGGAGAGCGCTACCACAAGCCTACCACGACGCCTCAACACTCGGCACACAGGGGACTTGTCTCATCTCATGTATGGTACGACCACCACGACATATACTCCAACCAACTAAGGTATTCAACAAAAGCAACTCATGGGACCTATCCTACAACCTGTCTGATATACGCAAAAGATTTCTTTCTTCTTTTTTTTGTTTATCCTTCCTCCCGGCCATCCTTCAATCTGCCATGCTCAATCAGCTTCTGCATCCTTTGCTGGACACCCCCTGGTCTATGCCGATTTCTGAGGCTGTTGCTGGTGCTGCTGCTGCTGCTGCTGCGTCTGCGGAGCCTGCTGCTGCTGCTGCTGCTGCTGTATTTGCAGCTGCTGGAGCTGGAGCATCTGGGAGTTCATCTGCTGCTGTAGGCTCTTTGGCATGCGGCCATCGCTTATCTCACCAGTGGCAAGCTTCAGACGCTGGACCTCGCCGGTTAACGCTTCATTCAGGGCTGCATATACAGTGCGTATACATGGATCAGATTACAACAAGAAAAGGTACAGGTGAATGTAGATCGTGCAGCAAATTAGCAATTATACAGCGGGCACCGATACATCATTGTAGAAGTTCTCAGGTGACAGAAGCCTAGAATACGGATTTCGAAAGCAAGCAAGCAAGCAAAGTGGCTATATTTGTAACTGAGTGAACGTTGCAACTTGACTGACTGAATCTAAAATCTTGAAAGGAAGAAACACCCTTTTCAAATGGCAAATAACGTGTGCGGCACCAAACATGGTGATAACGTAACATCATATAGGCTTCCCGTGAAAGATCTTTTCACGAACACGCATGCAAGTTCTAAAGGTAGGCGGTAGGCCTAGCAGTCGCCAAATAGTATCATCATGAATAAAAAAACCACCTTGCTGTACACAGCCACCGACATTTGATCATGCCAACTACACTCAACACTACGATTGGCAAAACAGGTGTTCATGAAAAATGACTGGCAAAACAGTACTTCTGCCTAGCTTTATCAGAGTTTAACATATGTCAGTACTGGTTACGCTGCAAGCAGATGAATACACTTTGAGTTGTGAACTAAAATTAACCAATAGCACGATGTCATGCCAATTCTTTCACTACTGTTATTTACTGATCGTGAAATCCTAGCCTCTGCACAGCATTTGCTGAAACCAATTGCGATAGACTAAAAATAATAAATAAGCACAAAAGATAGGGCATACAGGGTGAGGGAGAAAAAACAATAAGTATCCCTCATGTTAGATCCCAGAAACAATAAGTTATACAATCGTTTGGCATTCAGAACTCATCTGCGTAGCAAACTATATTTTGATAATCACTAAACTAAATTATCTGATTAATCAGAAAAGGAAAGCCAAGTCTTTTACCAACCACAAGTTAGCAAATGTACATTTATGCAGAACTTCTCAAGATAAGCAATGGACACCAAAAACAAAACACGGCATACATGCATGCTTAACTAAACTGAATATAGCTGTGGCCGATATATTATCTAATCATTGTGATAATCTGCAAATGATACTTTCATCATTCGTCGAAGACCATGCAATATTTCCACTTCAACCAGATAAGCAGATACATAACAAACTTTAAATAAAACTACTAATGAGTTTCTTGAAGATGCTATAAGTCATCATGTGTAATTGCTGCACAACCCTTAAGTGGGGTACTATTTGCGATCTCTGATCGTTCTATCAACTTTGAAGTGTCTGATCCATTTGGAACTAACAAAATTATTTTCATGGTTTTCTATTGAATGCCCATAACAAAAAAAAACAGCCAGGTATTTACCTAGTAATTAAAAAATTACTCCCTCCCTTTTTAAATATATGCCACAAGCTGCTATTTCTGTCAGGTGCTATAAATTACAGGAAATTAAGGGGTTGACTTGCACAGCAGGAGGGTTACACACTCCACTGTGCCGAGATGTGAGGTGCAGGTGTCATTTTTTAATTAATTAGCTTGTCCAAAACGTCATATATTTAAAACGGAGTGAGTATTGCAAGGCCAATTTCACATACTAGCATTAAGGGAATCAATACACATTAGTGTCATTGTGAGTTTGCTCTGCAGTTGATCAATAAGAAAGTAATCATGTTTTTTCCCTATACATGAGGATTGGTAATTTTTATAATGCAGCTAGGTTGGTTGGTAAGACTTTGAGTGTGCATCCAGTTCTGACGTAGAGACTACATTGTCAAGGATGAAACTTAAGTAATGATAGCTACACTCAATCAAGACAAAGTTTAATAATCCCACATGGAAAATTTCCAAAATGTCTAACACTACCAAGTACCAGAGTAAAGTTGAGCATGAAATGCATCAACAACAAAAAACAATGCCACAAGATTTACAACAGCAAGCAACCAATGCATATGTAACTTCTGTGAGCAACTTGACAACTGGATTTTGGAAATCAAACAGAATGGACAATGTGCGAGAATGCAAGGTACATTAGTCATTATGCTAGCTTTTGAAGGCAAAATAAAGCATTTTTCATTGTTCCTAGTAAACTTAGAACCAATGAAGACAAGGTTCACAACTGCAAGAAGCTTACCATCTCTCAGCTGTGCTTGTTGTTCCATTGCTTGCAGCCTGATTTTCAACTCATTGTTCTGAGTGGCCAGTCCAGCTGAGTCCCTCTGCAAACAAGTAGAACAAGATAACTTAAACCATAAGAATCATAACACAAAATATAATCCCACCAGCTCAGCAGCTCTACAGAACAAACCTGCAGCATTGTCAACTGTGCTGAGAGTGTTGTAGCCTCCGTCTGCAATACCTGCACCTTATGCTCAAGCTCCTGAATGTACCTCATTTTGCGCTCTTTTGACCTTGCTGCTGACTGTCGATTCGCCAGAATCCTGAAATTTTCCACAAATCAAAATGCTTAATTTCAGGAAAAGAGAAAAATTTACACACAGTACGAAGAAATGGATGCACACCTCTTGACCCTCTTAGGATCAGTCAAAGCTATCTCAGCAAGCCTCTCATTTGCCATGATCTTCTTCTTCTCAGACTCAGTGAACTCTCCATTGGCAAACTCCATATCAAACAGTGCCACGGCACCACCTTCCAGGGAGCCGCTCCCACTCCTGGTGAGGCTGCCGCCGGGAGAAGGCAGTGGCAGCTTGGGAGACTCATCCCCAGCAGCAAAGTTGAGCTTCCCCATGAAGCTGTCCATGGACAGGCTGCGACAATGCCGGGACTTGCCCCCATCCTTCCTGTCCACAGACGTGGACTGGCTCTCCGCCTCGTTCTCGCTGCTCTCGGCCGCGCTCCCCGCGCGCGTGCCGCTGGCGCGGCTGTCGCGGTCGTCGTGGCGGTCCTCGGAGGAGTTGAGCGGGTCCAAGCCGTCCAGGTCCATGTATGCGTTGACGAGGTCGTAGAGGGCGGCGTCGTCCCCGCCGTCCGATCTGCACCCCTCCGCCGCGATGGTGACCTCGCGCTTGACCGGCGCCGGCGGGGGCAGCGGCGGGCTGAGCTGCGCGAAGCCGCCGAAGGGGATGTCGCTGTGCGAGCGCCGGTGTCCGCCCTTCCTGGGCGGGAGCCCGAGCGGCGGCGGCGGCGGCGGATGTGGGTCGGAGCTGGACGACGGCGGGGACGGCGGCACCGCGTGCGCCGCGGCGCCCAGATCGGCGTACGGTGGCGGCGGGAGCGAGTCGAGCGAGAAGAAAAGCGGCTGGGAGAGCGAGCGCGCGTGGTGGCCCCCGCCCCCCGGCGCGGGGATCTGGCCGTAGGGCGACGGGAGGCGCGCCTGCGGGTGCGCCGGCGGCCGTAGCGACGGCGAGAGGCGGCGGTACCCGGACGCCGCCGCCGCGGCGGACGCCAGGTCGAGCGGGGTCGGGGAGCGCGGCACCGGCGGCTGCGGCTGCTGGCCCCCGAGCTGCGGCGAGAGGTGGTGGCGCGCGGCGCCGGGATCGGCGGCTCCCGAGTCGTCCATCGCGGTTCCGGAAGGCCCCGCGCGCAGCAGGAACCGCCGGAATGCCGGCGGCGAGCGCAAGAGCCAAGAGGGGATTGGGGGAGGCAAAGCCGAGGCGCGCCGAACCCGCAGCTGGAGGAGGAGGAGATGGCGGAGTGGATGGACGCGCACGCAGTCCAGCCGCCCAGCCGAGGATGGAGAGCGAGCAGCAAGCTAGCGCTAGGAAACAAAAACCAGAAAGAAAGAAAAAAAATGGAAGCAATTGGAATTCTTAGTTTTTTCAGGGGGGCTCGGGGTTAATCGGTGGTGGGTTCGCGTGTGCATGTGGCCCGAGGCCGGGTTACGTGACGCGTGATCCTATTGGAGGAAATGTCTAATCAGCCCCTCCTTTCCGGCCTTTCCGCGTTGTCCCATTGACCGCTAATATCCAATCCGGGGGGGCATTTCCGATAATTTTAGTGTTGGGTCTGGTTGTTAATGATTGATGGCGCCGCAATTAGTGGGTGCGTGTGCGTGGGGTTAGGGCCGGCCCCCTGTTCTTTGCCGCTTTCGATCGTCCCCCACCACATGGGTCTTGACTCTTGACTTGCTCCCTGATTGGAGTGAAATAGCGCTAGTCATGGTTGCTAATTTGTTGCAGCAATTGGGCATTCTTTTGTGCGAAGGAGTGCATGCGTTGTTTGGGCATGCTTAATCCTATTTGCATGGAGACATGAATTCTTTGATTGCCTAGTCAATCATTTTAAATAACCTTGGAATTTATTGGTGGTGTCCTCAACCGGGGTTGGGAAGTCAGGAACCATGGGCGGCAAGAATGTGCGTGATAGTTTGACATGCTAGTAGAGTGTGCGACGGTTGAATCTAGATGAGCCTTCAGCCATATATGGATGGATAGCTCAAATTGAAACCCAATGTCAGCTTGGCAGGTTACGGTGTATTTGGATGAATGACATTATTTGGTAAGCCTAGACTTACGTCACCCTGCCATATGTTGTCTTGTATTGCAAGCCAAGCCAAAAGCGGTAGAGTCGTGCATCGGTATTTTAGGGCAGCAATAGATTGTTGTTGAGTGTGAGGGCTGCATTAGCTGCTAGATCTAGATAGATAGACGGCTCAATACAAAAATCGGTGCTTAGTCGGTAGGATGCGGCACGTTTGGACAAGTGCCAAACTTCCAATCTTTGGCTAGTCTATGTCACCCTGCCAAATGTCGGTTTATATTGCGGGCCAAACCGTCAACGGTAGATTGGTCTTTTGGGGCGGCAATAGATTGTCTTTGAGGGTGAGGGCTGTAGCAGCCCCTAGCATTAAATAGACTAGAACATTTGGCGCGCGATGCGCGCCCTACTGTGATCCTAACATTACGACTGCCAAATCAAACTGTGAAGCAGCACAACCAGGCTATCTATGCCTTCGACAATAGAGAAACTACCAAAGCAACGCAGCAGTGTTGAATTTCTTTGCTAGCAGAATAGTGCATCAAAACCATCCAACCAGTATAACAATCCAAATCCACAATGTAACTCAAGAAGCACTTGCTGCATCTACCATAGATGCATATCAGTATATCCAAAGCAGGTTCATGATGCTAAAGGGGATCGTAGTAAGTGACATAAAACATGTAGCCGTCTAGCACAGCAGCAAGTTTTTGAAGTTTAAACGCTAGACTTTGAGCATCAGGCGATCAAGCACACACATAGCGCTGGTCGCAACTGGTAGAGTGCAAAATTGGCATGACCTCTCCTTCTTGCTATGCATCCTTGCTTGGGGCTGTAAAGGGGGAAAGAATCATTAAAAGACATTTCCCTCAGTACTGTAATGAGGACAACTACAGAACTTGTTGGTGAGTCCGAGGGCTGAATCAACCCCTAGTCTCATAGTTGAGTGAAAATAATGTTTTTAAATTTTTCTAATATCTTGCCTTGGCCTTGTTCAAGAGGGAGGAAGAGATAAAGAAGTGAGCAAACAATTTGGGAGACGCAGATGTGCCTATATCTATTTGTAAGATGGTCAGAAATTGTATCTTTAATTCACTTCTCTCCGATATGAAGATATTAATCAAAACTCCTATAGTATACTCTACAATCAAAATAAATAGCTTAACATTCAATAGAAATTAAAGCAATCATCTCTTCGGATCTAAACATTGTACTCAAAATTAGATTTGCTCCATCTCGTAGATAAACAAACACTTAGATATAGCCTAACTTCAACCTTCTATATGGTTTTTGTTCCAATTACACGGAAAAACATGGGTGGTAGGAACAAGCGTCGATAGTTTGACACGCCAGCAAATTGGTGGGTGTGCAGCGGTTGAATCCAGATGAACCTCTAGTCATACGTGGATGAATGACTCAACCAAAAATCCGTGTTGGCTCGGCAGGATACATCGCATTTGGATGGATGAGCGACAATATTTGGCAACTTTATAGCTTATGTCACTCTACCTTATGTTTTCTTGGATTTCAGCCCAAATTGGCAATGGTGGAACTGTGTACAATGGGACGACAATAAATTACTGGTCAATGCGGGGCAGGATCAACCCCTAGTCCTAAGCAGATGGATGGCTCACCACAAAAATCGGTGTTGACTATCCTCAACTCCTCATAGTGACATCGTGTATCCAAAGCATTAAGTGTGCGTGCATACATTCACGGGTCTACGTCAGTGTTTAGAGAGGAAAATATGCTTATATTGGTAGAAATATAGGAGAATAAACAAAATAAAATCTTAAAAAATGGGTACTCTTGGAAATACTTTAATACGGAGTAAAAAGCAAGATCAGTTGTTTTGTCAAGCGAGATTCAGTATTCTGAAATGTAGGACACAAGCATATTCCAGTACGTTTCCAGTACGTCGTAGTATAGAAGTTCCCCTTCTATACATCTTTTTATTTATGGAACTTCTAGATCATTCTGGAAACGTCCAAGTCGTGCAGCCGAGCAAGAACAGGACAGGGAAATCTGCCAGGCCCGAAGACCATCTCAAAGCACGGCAGATCGAGGGGCTTTGACGCCGGCGGGGATGGCACCACGATGTGCGCCGAGATTGGGGAGATGCTTTAACTAGCCAATTCGTGATGCACTAGAAACTCCGCGCGGCATTGCCGCGCCCAGCTTGATTGGAACGGTGTAGGCCTGTAAGATGTCGGCTCATGGCTTAGAATTATTTTGACATGAATGTTGCATTGGATAGGACGGTTTCTCCTTCGAACCGTTCATGAAGCAGCAGGTCTAGCTAAATTTTCTTGATCAGCTTCAGAGTCACCCCATGCACTTGCTGGTCTTATCAATTTCCGATCTTCTAAAAACTGTAAAAAGGATAAAATGCCTTCAAGATGTCACCAACATTAAATTTCTCAGCCTCATGCTTGTTTGGCAACTGAATGAGGCGCCGTGATTTATCCATTCTTGCTGCCAAAGAGCATGCTCACGGATTTATGCATAACATTCACTTACATGAGCCAAGGAAGATAAGAAAATAAAAGCCGTAGGCAACAATATTTTTTCCTCTTAATAATAAATGTTCTTATGCATACTGACGATACAACCTTACGGAATCAGGAAAATACATAATCTTGAAGGTAGTAGTAAAGTCTGCATTGCATATGACTGCTTACTTGCACACCCATAGCACTTTTGCAAGCATTATTTGCATGATAAACATCCCAGTTGTATAGTAGGAGCCAAGATACTAAAAAAAAATACAAGGCTAACAATAAATGAATGCTGAAAGTAACAATTTGAGATAGGTAACCAAGACAACATAGATCATTCCAATTTGACAAATAAAGCTAGCCGCTATACAGCTTTAGATTGCAACCGTGAATTTGTACATAGTTTACCGGAGATCAAGCATCCGCATGATCATGAATGTTGTAGCAAAATTGGAGCTGAAAAACTAATCACAGAACACTGAAAAAGTAACAGATGGCTGGAGGGCAGGAAGGACGTGTGGCTGGAGGGAAGGGTCGGTGAAGGAGCGGGTGGCCTCGAACTTTTAAGCTCGTCCTTCCAAGGCCAGCCATGGGCCATGGCGTTGCAGCTTGGGTTTGATATTTCACCATAAATCCATTTTATCTTCTTATTTCAGGTATTATTTCATTCTCATTTTTATTTAACTATATCAAGATATGAACTTGGCAGAATTCAATTCACTTAATCTTCAAGAAGACAAAAAAAACAATACAATCATCTTTCAGACATTTCATTGAGCATTTGATGAGCAGCACCTATTGGAGAGTGGGCAGAGCCGAGGAGGGAACATACAGGTTGTAGAGCACATGCAAAGTATGCCTGTAACAGCCTTGTCCATACTAGAGATGAGAGATTGATGGTGGTAGGGGAGGACCCCTGCTGCAGTGCACCATGGTTGGCTGCCATCCCGCTCTCTTCTCCCTCCTCGCATGGCTGGACAGCCTAACATCTAGGGTTGTAAACGAGCCGAGCTCGAGCGAGCTCATCGCCTCAAGCTTGAGCTTGTTAGAGCATCAAGCTGAGCCTGAGCCGAGCCTCAAAACCATCCTAGCTTAGATCTAGGCTCAAGCTTGGCTCATTTATGATTCGAGCCAATCTCGAGTCGAGCTTACAGTGAGTCAGTCACGAGCAATTCACGAGCCTTCAGATTTATATCATTTATAAACATAGTTCAACAAAGTTTATATAGTAATCGAACTAGATTCATTGCATTACTTGGAGACATTGAGAATTGCATAGTACAATTAGGCAAGAAAAATAGAGTATATATATGTGTATACATCTCATAAGTCATGGCCAATCATAGTACACGAGCTATTCGATCTCGAGCTCGAAAAGCTCACGAGCTTTGAGTTAGGATTGAGCTTGACTCGTTTAGAAATCGAGCCGATCCCGAACCAAGCCTAAGATGACCCGAACATGATCGATTCACGAGCCTCGACCTTTTTTTAATAGCCCTGCTAACATCATCGGGACACATGCCTGCCTGGGCCCTGCTGCCGTGCCGCCCCGAGCCGCTGTCGTGGATTCCCATCCCTGTCATCACTCATCAACGGTGTCCGTGGCAGCGACGGCATGCTCTTGCGCCCACGTCGTTCGGCCAAATTTTGCAAGCTGCAGCGTGCCCTGCCCCGCACGGCCACACGTGTGGTTGATTCACTAATGCTCGCGCCCGTGTTGCCAGTGGGGAAGATGATGAGTGACGGAGGGGCTGAGGCCACGGTGCGGCGAGTTCGTGCATGTGGTGGATGTATCCTGGCATGTGTTGCTCGGGTCGCAGAGGTGATGGTGTGAGAGGGAAGGGGAAGGTCACTACGTGCGATGCTCTCGACGACCGGTTAGCGGCGCAACCCCAGCGCCGACAGCGACCGAAGCGGAAGCCACACAAGGTGGGGGACGAGGTGGCGGGCACGGCGACGTCGTATTATTTTGCTTTAGGGGCTATTTGGATACGGGGTTAAACTTTAGCCCTGTCACATCAAATGTTCGGATGATAATTAGGAGGACTAAATATGAGCTAATTATAAAACTAATTGCAGAACCCCTAGGCTAATTCGCGAGACAAATCTATTAAGTCTAGTTAATCCATCATTAGCAAATGATTACTGTAGCACCACATTGTCAAATCATGAACTAATTAGGCTTAATAGATTCATCTCACAAATTAGCCTCTAATTAATTTTATAATTAAACTATATTTAATAGTCCTAATTAGCATCTAAATATCCGATGTGATAGACCGAAGTTTAGCCTAAAGCCAAACATTCCCTTAGCCGCGCACGAGACGACTCCCGAAGCTTCACGACCGAGCACTCAAATGGACCTTATCAACTTAGCTCGAGATCCGACGGCCATGAAATACTGATGACGTGGCCGAATGAGGGCTCGATTTTAGCCCGATTCCAGGGTCGGTTTCGTCATTTAGAGATGCCGCAGTTCTCTCTAATCTCTTGGCGCCTACTAATTAAACCGATGAACTCGACGTGCCTTGCTGAGTCAGGCAATCTCATTCACGGCAGAGGCAGCGGCGGCCGGTCAAGAGCAGAGAGGGAGAGAAGAAAAGAAGAATCTTGCACGTTCCAGACGATCCAACGGAGAGGAATAGGATTGACCGAATTAAATAGCCAGCCGGCGGCCGGCGCCGGCGCCACTCGTCGCCGTTCCGCCTCACCGGTTCACCTGCATGGGCCGGTGTCGAAAGCGAAAGGAGGAAGGAAAAGAAAATCACGCTGCTGCTGCTGCTGCGGCGGCGACTTGGGAGCCGTCGGCGACGGATGGATGGATGGACGGCCGGCCGGCGCCGGTGTCCATGCAACGTGGTCTGCCGCGGCGCTGGGTGGACGTGCGCGAGAGCGACGGCGCGGCGGGGGGGCTCGCGCTCTTAATTAATCCGCTCCATCGGTTGGCTGCTTATTAATCGCGTGGCCCCCGCCCGCCGCGTGTGCTTTGGACAGGGAGGAGGATCTCGTTCTCGCCGGTCCGCGGCCGGGGAGGCGGCACGTCGAGCGCCGCGACAAACCACGCTTTCCGCCGTCGCTGTCGCCGCCCATCCCATCCCCCCGGTGGTGCCACTGCCACCGGGCCGAGCTGGGACGGACTGACTGGGCGTGGCACACGGATTTCCTTTGCGCTTTTTTCCTGGGCCTCTGAGGCCGCGGCCCCGGGGTGGCTTGTTTTGGACCGGGCGGGCCCACAGGCCCACGCCATATATTTGGCAAATGGGCCGGAAGTCCGACGCAGCGGGCCTCTCTCTCGTCTTCCCAAATCTCTCGTCCACTCGGCATTTTTGTCTCTGGATCCATTTTTGTCTGGGCCCGTAGGGTTTCTACTGATGTTGTTTGCTGTTGCTGCTATCGGCAGTCCGTCCCCGTACGATCCGATCGCCTGTGACCGGCGATGCGAGCATCATCGACGTGTTCCAAAACTAGAAATACGATTGGAACCAGGAGCCGGCCTTTCTGCCTGCGATCATATCTGCGACTGGCGTTCATCGGTACTAAAGAAAAAGCAGCAGCAGTAATTCTTTTCTGTTAATGCGGTTTTGGGATTTGTTGAATGTCCCATGCCTGATATATAGGCGATTGGATCATTATATGCATGTTTGTAATTTTGTTCAATTTGACTTGATTGGAGGGGCAACGTGATCACCTTCAGGAACGAACTTAGGAATACAATTCAGGAAAGTCGATCAGGATTCAGGAGTTTAAAAGCACTTTGACATATGATGACAGTTGACAAGTCTAGAAAAAGAGAAATACAAGCACTGCGTTGGGCCGCAAGCCCATTTGTCAGGCCGGAAAGACTGGATGACACCAGGCCCATCAATCGTGGAAAGGGCTCTCTTCGAAGAACAGGAGGAGGATGAGAGAGTTGGAATCCCACACGATCCAACTTTTTCGTTTTCTTTTTTTGGCTACTAGGAAGGAATCCGGCAGGTCGAGAGTAGCAGAGCATCGTTCGTCGTAACAAGGCTGGATCGGCGAAGGAGGAGACCATCGAGGTGGATCCCATGGCGCCGACGCGGGGCGGGCTGAAGGGTTTCTACCGGCAGAGGAAGAAACCCAAGCCGGCGCCCAAAAAGAAACCCAAGAACGCCCAACCGCAGCAGGACGGAGTCGCCGCAGGTACGCCCGCGCGCCGCCGCCGATCGCCAGCTCGCTCGATCGTCTCTCTATACCTAATTATATGTATGTATCTCTCGTCGCGTCGCGTCGTGACAATGGAAGCGCAGCAGAGGAGGAGTACGGCGCCGAGGAGGAGGCGCTCCGGCAGTTCGACATGGACACGTCCTACGGCCCGTGCATCGGCGTCACGCGGCTCCGGCGGTGGGACCGCGCAGCCGCGATGGGCCTTCGCCCGCCGCCGCACGTCCGCGACCTCATCCTGCGGCGGCACCACCACGGCGACGGCGACGTCGGCGGCTCCTCGTCCTTTCCACCCAAGAAGAAGATCAGCAGCGACAGCTCGTCCCAGCTGCTCGACGACGACTGCCTCTGGGCAGGCAAGGTCTAGAAGCTACTAGAACTAGAGATCGCCCCAGACTGATGCCAAACCTCTGGGCAGGCAAGCTACTAGAACTAGAGATCGACCTGCTGGTACGCTTGGAGTGTTAACAGATATGATTGTACATGTTTCGGACTCGATGGAGTCCTGCGTGCGGTTGTGATCTTTGGTTTTCTTCAGAGATAGACGGTGTCCTATTGTAATTCAAACATATAAGGTAAATGGTAAATGAGACCGTACTTATGTAAATCTCTTAGTGAATTTCATCCTTTTATAAACTCGTAATCGTGGTGAGTTAATATAGGCAACCACGTTTCACTCTTTTCTTTCACGGTAATCAGAGCACCCTATTCCTGAACATCAACGACCTCCTGCCAAAAGCCCATGCGCCAAACAGAAACTTGCGCCAGCAATTTTCAGCGCCACCTTCTGCCAAAAGCCCTACGTCAGGAACAGAACTTGCGCCAGCAATTTTCTCTCCTGCCAAAAGCCCTGCGTCAGGAGCAGAACTTGCGCCAGCAATTTTCAGCACCAGAACCATGGCGGTGTCGACATCAACTTCTGTCCTACCGGTGTTAGGAGTGGTCGAAGACAATTATTTTTTATGGAAGGCTCGACATCAACTTCTATCCTGCCGGTGCTAGGAGTGGTCTCGAAGAAATTAACCCGAGACAATTATCTTCTATGGAAAGCTCACTTCCTTCCTACCATACGAGAAGCTCAACTCATGGAGATTCTAGATGGATCTACGCCGGAGCCGCCCAAGATCTTGGAGGTGGTCAAGGAAGACGACAAGAAGGAGATCGTCCATAATGTTGAGTACGACTCCTGGATTGCGAGAGATCAGCAAGTGTTGAGCTACCTGCTAACTTCTCTCACCAAGGATGCTTTGCCACCAGTAGCAATAGCAACTACGGCAGCAGAAGCTTGGGAGGCGTTGGAAAGAATGTTTTCGGCGCACTCCAAGACGCGGATAGCAAATCTACGCGTCTTACTCTCCATAACAAAGAATGGTAACATGTCCACTTTAGCTTATTTCACCGAGATGTGCTCTTTCAAAGATGAATTGGCTACTGTTGGAAAAGTTATAGATGACGATAAGATGGTTCACTTCATTCTAAACGGCCTTGATTTTGATTATAATCCTTTTGTATCATCGATGCTTTGTCGTGTTGGCTTTCTCTCCTTGAGCGAGTTGTATTCTCAGCTTCTTACTTATGATCAATGCATGGAGATGTATCAAGAAAGGAATCAGTTTCAGTCATCAGCTAACATGGTTGGTAGAGGATGCGGCTTTGGTGGTCGTGGCCGTGGTGGCCGTGGACGTGGACGTGGTGGTGGCCACGGTCAACAGTACCAAAGTGGTGGCCAACAGTATGAAGGTGGCCGTGGATCTAGCAGCTCAAATTCAGCCAAGCAAGGTCCACGTAACAAAACAATCTGTCAGATTTGCAAGAAAGCGGGACATGAAGTAGATCGTTGCTGATATGGATATGACGAAGATGAGGATCATCAAGGTCAAAAGGTGGCAGGGGCAGCTACAACCAATTATGGCTACGACACAAATTGGTATGTAGATAGTGGAGCTTCTGATCATGTCACTGGTGCACTTGAGAAGATGACAATTCATGACAAGTATACTGGATGAGATCAAGTACATGCAGCTAATGGAACAGGTATGAAAATTAGTAACATTGATCATACAACTTTACATACCCCTAGCAAAAACATTATTCTGAAAAATATCCTTCATGTTCCTAGTGCTAGTAAAAATCTAGTCTCAGTTCATAAATTAGCTCGAGATAATGATACCTTCGTAGAATTTCATCCAAATTTCTTTTGTATAAAGATTAGGAGACGAAGAAAGTCATCCATTAAGGTAGATCCCGCAGTGGTCTCTATCCTCTAGGGTCACATCTATCCCAAGAAGTGTCCAGAAAACAAGCTTTTTCAGTCAATAAGCCTTCTACCACTCGATGGCATAGTAGACTTGGTCATCCAGCTTTTCCTATAGTAGAGAGAATTCTTAGCTCAAATAAGCTTCCTTGTGCTAGTGACAATAATTCAGAATCTATTTGTAATTCATGTCAGATGGCCAAGAGCCATCCTCTTCCGTATCCTATATCAAATAGTGCATCTAAAGCTCCTCTTGATCTTGTGTTTTTGGATGTATGGGGGCCAGCACCCCTATCCATTGGCGCCACAGTTACTATATTAGCTTTATTGATGAGTTTAGCAAATACACTTGGATCTATCTGCTTAAGAAAAAGTCTGATGTGTTTCAAGTCTTTCAAGACTTTGAGCGGCTCATAGAAAGAAAGTTCGGCTGCAAGATTAAATCTCTCCAATCAGATTGGGGAGGAGAATATGAGAAATTAAACTCCTTTTTCCAACGATTAGGGATTACCCACCGAGTATCTTGTCCCCATGCACATCAACAAAATGGTGCAGCCGAAAGGAAGCATCGTCATATAGTTGAGGTAGGCCTCGCTCTCCTCGCTAATGCATCCATACCCTTGAAATACTGAGATCATGCCTTTCTTACAACCACTTATCTCATCAGTCTCCTTCCCGTAAAGTCATAAATTATGATATTCCAGTTATGCGCCTAATGAAAGAAACTCCAGATTATTCATCTCTTCGAGTCTTTGGTTGTGCTTGTTGGCTAAATTTGCGACCATATAATTCTCGCAAGCTTGCTTTCCTCTCTATTCGCTGCGCCTTCCTTGGTTATAGTGGTATACATAAGGGCTTCGAATGTCTTGATTTTTCCATCGGTCGCATCTATATTTCTCAAGATGTTGTCTTTGATGAAGGAGTTTTTGTCTTTGCTCATCTCCACCCCAATACCGGCACCCAAATTCGCCAAGAAATAAATCTCCTCCCTCCACATTTGTTTACCTATGGGGATGTAAGTTATGCACCTAATGTTACTAATGCTCCTGGTGAGGGTGTTGACATCTTGCTGGAACCAGATGGGCAGAATTCTGACGTAAGCACCGAGCAACAAACTGCATCTGATCCTGCTTTTGCTGGAGTCTTGGCCGCAGCAGATCCTGGCGGTGTCTCCCCAACAGATCCGGTAGCAGTAGATTTTTCTGTGCCAGGCACGCACTCTCCGTTGGATTCGCTCGCGCTCGGCTCATCCTAGGTCTTCGCCTCGACCGCTCTGGCTTCAACGCGTGGGAGGGGGGCGGACATTTATCTCCCCCGCGCGCGTAGCAGGACTCCAATCGCGTGCCGCTGGAGTCCGCTCCGGATTCTGCCTGTGCGCCGCGTGGCAGATCGTGTGGCTCACCTTCACCCGCGGTTGGCGCATCTCCGAGATCGTGCGGCTCACCTTCACCCGCGTGTGGCACTGACCGTCAGTGCCTGGAGGATCTCTTGCGCCGGTTTCTGGATCAGCTGCGTCGGCATCCCAAGTTCCATCACCAGTTCAGCGGCGTACGCGCTTGCAGCATGGCATTGTTAAACCGAAGAGGTTCACAGATGGGACTATTAGATATGGAAATTTTTGTACCAGAAAATTTGCAAGAAGCGCTTGGTAATTCTCGATGGAAGGAAGCTGTGCAAGAAGAATAGACAGCGCTGATTAGAAATAACACATGTCATCTAGTTGAACCTAAAGATGGCTGCAATTTAATTAACTATAAATGGGTATTTAAAGTTAAAAAGAAAGCTGATGGGATGATTGATCGATACAAGGCACAATTGGTAGCTAAAGGGTTTCGACAAAGATATGGAATTGATTACGATGATACATTCAATCCGGTGGTCAAGATTGCTACTGTGAGGTTTATTTTGTCTTTGGCAGTCTCTAGAGGTTGGTGTTTACGACAGTTGGATGTTCAGAACATGTTCCTACATGGTGTTCTAGAAGAGGAGGTTTATATGAAACAACCCTCAGGATTTGAGAAACATGGCGCCCCACATCTAGTGTGCAGGCTTGATAAAGTGATTTATGGTCTTAAGCAAGCTCCACGTGCCTGGTATGCAAGGTTGAGCACTAAGTTAACTGCGCTTGGTTTTGTTGCTTCAAAATCAGATACGTCGTTATTCATTTATCAAAAATCAGAAGTAACTATTTACATGCTCATATATGTTGATGATATCATTATCACTAGCTCTTCTAGTGAAGCAATCCCAGCTTTATTAGTGGATCTATGCAAGGACTTTGCTCTAAAAGATCTTGGTGACTTGTATTATTTTTTGGGTATTGAAGTTCAAAGAAGTAACGATGGGTTGTTACTCTCTCAAGAAAAGTATGCGCAGGAAATTTTAATGCGTGTTGGCATGAATAAGTGCAAAGGTTCTACAACTCCGTTGTCTAGTTTAAAAAAACTCTCAAGTTTTGAGGGTGATCCGTTTGGTCCGGAAGATAGCACTTGCTATAGAAGCGTTGTTGGAGCTTTGCAATATCTGACTCTCACTCGACCAGATCTCACCTTTTCTGTTAACAAGGTATGTCAGTTTTTGCATGCACCAGCTTCAGTTCATTGGACTATTGTTAAAAGAATTCTTCGTTATGTGCAATTTACGTTGAATATTGGATTACATATTAAGAAATCAAGCTCTATAGTTCTGAGTGCTTTCTCTGATACTGATTAGGCTGGAAGTGTTGTTGATAGAAAGTCTACGGGAGGATTTGCAATCTTTCTTGATCCTAATCTTGTTTCTTGGAGTGCTAGAAAGCAACCTACTGCATCTAGATCTAGTGCAGAAGCATAATACAAGTCTATGGCTAATGCTACAGATGAATTGATTTGGTTGGAATCATTACTGTTGGAGCTTGGTATTTGGCTGGTGCAGCCTCCTATTTTGTGGTGTGACAATCTAGGAGCTACTTATCTTTCAGCTAATCCAGTCTTTCGTGCAAGAGCTAAGCATACTGAAATTAATTTTCATTTTGTTCGAGAGAGAGAGTAACTAAGAAGCAATTACAAGTATGGTTTATATCTACTCATGATCATGTTGCAGATGGATTCACTAAAGCATTATCGGCTGGTTAGCTAGAAGAATTCAAGAGCAATCTAAATCTCAAGAAGAAGAGAAAATTAGATTGAGGCAGGGTGTTAACAGATATGATTGTACATGTTTCAGACTCAATGGAGTCCTGCACCGTGCGGTTGTGATCTTTGGTTTGCTTTAGAGATAGACGGTGTCCTGTTGTAATTCAAACATATAAGGCACCACGTTTCCGACTTTTCTTTCATGGAGTGCGACTTTTCATGGTTCTTTCATCGATCGATCTCCATCTCCAGCGGTGCTTTCCGGCCGGCCGTTGCTATTACTCCGGTCGATCGCACCGCCGTTAGCTTTGAAACTAGCTGCATGCGCCCTGATAGATGCTTAGCCACTATAGTAGCTCGATCGCTATCTAGCTAGACAGCTAGCTGTCTACAAACCGTCCTGCGAGTGGATATTAAGGAGTTGATAGGAAATGTCTTATTGGTACCTTTGCTCGGGAAGGCGATGCGTGTAATAAAGATGTATGAAATGGGCGGAGGGGGAAAATTAGCAACACTAGTAGGGGTGTTTGGGAGACAGGGGCTAAACTTTAGCCCTGTCACATCGGATGTTCGGATGCTAATTAGGATGACTAAATATGAGCTAATTACAAAACTAATAGTAGAACCCCTAGGCTAAATCGCGAGACGAATCTATTAAGCCTCATTAATCCATCATTAGCGAATGGTTACTGTAGCACCACATTGTCAAATCATAGACTAATTAGGCTTAATAGATTCGTCTCGCGATTTAGCCTAGGGGTTGTGCAATTAATTTTGTAATTAACCAATGTTTAATACTCCTAATTAGTGTTCAAACATCCGATGTGACAGGGGCTAAATTTTAGCCCCTGTGTGCCAAACACCCCCATGCAGGATCCCTACAGGAAAGAGAGAATTTTTGCAATTTCGACCCCTAATTAGTTTAAATTTGACTTGGATACATTTTCACTCCCTTTCTTCCGTGAGCTAGCTGGTAATAAAGGCATTGACATCAACGGGGGCTGGTACATATACACACAACACACATGTGCGTAGCTAGCTAGCTGGTCATGAAAGCGATCGGTGACAAGTCACCGGTCACGCATCACTACGGCACATAGGAAAATTGCTGAGTGCCAAGGGCACTCGGCGAAGGGCAAAAAACACTCGGCGAAACGTTTGCCGAGTGTAACACTCGGCAAACAGCACACGGCAAAAATTCACTCGGCAAACACTAAGTTGCCGAGTGTTTTGTGTCGGGCACTCGGCAAAGTGCCGAGTGCCGAGAAAACACTCGGCAACCAATTTTTGAAAAAAAATAAAAAAAACATCCTGCTCCGCCACCACAACATCCTGCTCCGCCGCTGCCACCACAGCCAGCTCCGCCAGCACCACCACCACAGCATCACCTCCCATGCTGCCGTGCCTTGCCTCCTGCCGTCGATGCTGGTGCCGTGCCTTGCACCCGTGCCTCCCACCGGCCGCCGTGCCTTGCCTCCCACCGGCCGCCATGCCTTGCCTCCCCGCTGCCATGCCCGCTGCTGCCACCACCACCCGCCGGCCACCACCACACCCGCCGGCCACCACCTCCACCACACCCTGGCCTCGACACCGGCCGCCGCCACCACCGGCCTCCACCACCTCCACCACTACCGGCCACCACCACCGGCCTCCACCACCGCCACCACGCCGCCACGTCCGCCGGGGAGAAGGGGAGGGGCAGGCCGCGCCGTCGCCGAGGAGAAGGGGAGGGGGCGCCCGGCCACCCACCGCCACCCGCCGTCACGCCACCTGTCGCCGAGGAGAAGGGGAGGGGGCGACTGGCCGCCGCCAGATCCGGCTGCGAGGGGAGGGGATCCAGCTGGGAGGGGAGGAGCCGCCGTCGGATCTGGCCTGGAGGAGAGGTGCCGCCGCCGCATCCGGCCACAACCACCACCTCCACCACCACACCCGCCGGCCACCACCTCCGTATCCGGGGAGAGGAGGAGCGGGCGGCGGTCGGATCCGGGGAGAAGGGGCGGGCGGCGGCTGGATCCGGCTGGATCTGGCGAGAGGGGCGGGGCGGCGGCCGGAGACGCCGCCGGAGAGGGGCCGCCGCGCGAGAGAGGGAAGAGAGGAGAGGAGGGGGAGGGTCACCGGTAAGGGAGGAGGGAGGGTGGGGCCGGCGGGGGCCTGGGGAGGGGGGCGCCGGTGGGCGGGTGTGGGAGAGGAGGGGTGCGGGAGGAGAAGGGGTGCGGGAGGAGAAGGGGTGCGGGCCGGGCACCCGGGAGAAGGGAAAGAGTGGAGGAGTGGAGGGGCGGCCGGTGCGGGATTTTAGAGGGCGCGTGGGATTTTTTTTCTTTGCCGAGTGTCCTGAGCGTAACACTCAGCAACAAATTTGTTTGCCGAGTGTCGGCACTCGGTAAAGATTTTTTTCATTTCTTTTCATTTTTCCTTCTTTTTCATAACCGTTTCTACTCATATTATTTGATTATATTATGCGTTTTAGGTCAAATTCACTCAACAATATATATTTGATTGTTCTACTCATATTATTTCATTATTTTATGCAGTTATAGTTCAAATTCAATTTATATCAATTATAATTCTATAATTGCACCTAATACATTAAAGTTATCTAACGGTTCCAAAAAATTACAAAAATTTCACATGAAATAATATATGTTTTTTACTGCCTATACTGAAAGTTTTGTAATCAAAACAAAACTCGACCATCACTCTAACTCCAATTCTTATCGAATCCTTCTCAGCGCTACTAGTTTTCTTCTGAGATGCTTCGATTTGTAAACATTGTACGTGACGAAATGTGCGAAACCTTCTCAATTTTTTTCTACAGCGTCCACGTTCGTAGTCGTGTTTCCTGAACAAAATGTTCAAAATTTCTTTTCATTTCATGGGTCATGTCTCAAATTTGGCTAAATAATATGAATATCATTTTTCTACTAATTTTATTCTATAATTTGAATCACTTGCAGTTCAAATTTGACTTATACCAAAAATTTCCTTGAAATACAATTAATTAAATAAATATAGCAAATAAATACAAAAATATACCAAATTTTAACATAGAATACCACATGTTGTATGTGGGGAGTAGAAAAAATTTCAAGGTCAAAAGAGGAAAAAAAACTTATTTTTTTACCGAGTGTCAAAAAAACACTCGGCAAACACCCCTCTTTGCTGAGTATTTTTTTTTACACTCGGCAAAGAGGGGTCTTTGCCGAGTGTTTTTTTTGACACTCGGCAAAGCCCCGATTTGCCGAGTGTTTTTTCTTTGCCGAGTGTTTTTGTCTTGGTACTCGGTAAAGAGCTTGTTTGCCGAGTGTTCGGAAAAAACACTCGGTAAAGAAAAAATACTTGGCAATTTTTAGCTTTCCCGTAGTGCATGCAATGACGGGAAGTTGAAAAGTGGCCTACTGGCTACCGCAGTCTCCGCGTTACTGGCGCCGCGCCCATCCGGCGAGCCGTACTCGTGATGGAGCCACAAGAAGCTAGAACGGACCAGGAGCAAGCTTAGCCGCCTACACACAATCGCAATTAATCTCTGATATTAACATTACCGGATTTATGGCCGGCTGCATCAGCAGCAGCTAGAGTAATAGTATCAGGATAGAGAGCTTACAACATGCTAAAGATCGAGGAAAGTTATGTCTGTACCATTATGCCAACTATGGTTTCCGTTGTTTTTTTTAACATTTAGATTTAGTAAATCTTATTTCATTATGCCACAATCATACCAATTTTTAGTGTCAAAGCTTGTTCAATTCAATTCGTTCCACTCGAAGTGGTACGACAATAGGATAAACAGAACAACCACTATTGATCTAAGTACACCATCTTTGACGAGAAGAAATGTTTAGGATATTTAGTTCTTATTAAGTATAAAAAGGAACAGACACGTTTATAGCTTTGGCATCAAAAGTATATATTCATATGCATCTTGTAACTGTAAAATTTGAAAACCCCCCCTACAATTACACTTTACAATCTTTATGGTGACTCAAGGGCTCCCATCCCGACCGTCGGTAGCTCTCCCCAACCCCTAGTTGGGCGGCCGATGCGCGTGCTCCACTTTCCTCTCCCCTCACCCTACCCTCCCCCTCCCTCTCTTCCCTCAACTTCAAGGTGGTCGGTTCATCGCAGGCATATTCATCACTAGCAAGGACTGCCTCCGGCCACCACACGATGGATTCGACCTCCCATGGACCGGATTTGCGTGCTTCTGGTCAAGGGCGGCGTCTCTTCCCTGCCGCCATGGTTGCTAGCGGGTGCTCGCCTCCAATCATCGTTGCGTTAGGTCATCCCCTTGGTCATGTGGCTACAGTGGTTAATACATGTGAAAAGAAAAACACCAATAAGATAGTTTTGGTAGGACAATATTGATGCTCGTTTGATCTCTATCGTCATGCTCGCTTGTGCAATCCGTACCTGACCGCTCAATACACCATTAATTGGTCACTGGACGTTTTTTTTTCGAATATTGGTCAGTGGACGGTGCATGATGGGTGTACAACTAGCCCCCAAAAGCCTACTGTTAGCAGTTTTCGTTGTCTAACAGCATTGTGAATTGTGTGTTCACACAGGTACGAAGGCTACCTTGATAATGCCATGCAAATGCTCCTCTACCAATAGATGCACGCCTTGACGAGTCGGCTGATCGACCTTCTACACTTGTCCTTTGGAATCCACCAAGTGCCGGCCGCATCCCCCGATCACAAATCACTATCTGGGTCCACAGGCTCACAAAAAGAACTTAACTAAGCACCGAAATCATAATTATTTATTTAAGTTTGAATTGAAATTTCTAAATTATTTTACCTTTCCCAATTAAAATCTCAAACAATGACTTTGAGCTACAGTTATAAAGATCAAAGGGGAGAATATTTACCTCTGTTGAATTTGCAACAAAATATAGTGGTAGTCGTCGTCTAGGTGCTGAAAGATGGGAAATAGATAAGTAGGGACAAACAGGGATAAATTGCATATATGGAAAAGAAAACAAAAAAGATTAGTGAGCAATCAATAAGTTCACCAAATTTCCTTTGCCTGCTAGCAATTGAAGAAACATGGATACAATATAATGGCAATGAGTTTGCAAAAAAGTGCACGCTATTGTATTATTTCATTATTTGCTTTCTTTTGTTGATTGAATCCTACGGCACATATAATATGTGTTTATCCAAAAATTATTTTGAATACAAGGAAACTAAAATCGAAATATCTCTGAGGCCATATATGTAGATGTGTGCCTTGATGTGTGATTGCCTAGCTTTTTCCGTCCTTCTGGATCGCCGGAATAACCTAGAAAGCAATCGATCGGAGTTTAGCCTGGCCATCATATAGGTGCATGTGCTGAATTAGCTTGCAAGATGAGGACAAATTAGCTAGCTATATGCACGGTAGCTAAAATGCAATCGCAATCAGTAGTATAGTAGTGTGCTTTCCGTGTTTTTTAAGTCATACCCACCGCAAATATGAAATTTTGCATGCAGCCGCTGTGTTCTCAACATATATAGAGGTCGTCCAAGGATGTTTAGGCGCAAATTTGTATTCTAAATATGAAATTAAACATTTTATAAAAATGTAGTAAATTTTCTGCGATACAGATACCCGGCCGTATCTTTCTTGGCTGATATAATATTTTTGGAAGTATTATGGCAGATAGAATTGAGTTTCTGACCAGTTAATCTTCTTTTATTTGATTTCTTCTTGTTTGGTCTTTCTTAATTTAAGCAGTGTTGACGCTCATTATTGACACACTTTTAGTGCTATTTAACTAGTTTTTTCATGCTTAATCTTATACTAACCTGCCACTTGGCACCTGAAATAACCTCATTATTACATGTGCTGTATTTTGGAGTATATTGCATTATGACAGGAAATACGACAGAATCAAGAGGATTTGCATAAAGACTTTAATGGATATTTGGACATGGGTCGTCGAGGGAAGCCAGCACGAGGAAGGAGAGGACCAGAAGGGCCAGGAAGGACCCCGGCCGATTGGCTTGGGACCCTCTGGGCCGATTGGCTTTGGCCCATTCCAGGGCCCGGTCGACCTCCTGTTTGTTTAGCGTGAAGCTTATGATAATGTCTAGGGTTTTTTCACCGACATTGACCTAGAGCTACCACCTATGGGAGACTATAAATACCCTCTCATAAACTTCAAGGAAGAGAGAGTTGGAGGGAGAGAGAGGAGAAAACACCACGTAAACACCATCCACCGTCGCTACAAGGAGGAAAAATGGAGAGAAGATTGGATCCATAAGAAGCTACGGGAAGTGAAGCACCAAAGGAGGAAGGAACCTCCCAAGCCGATCAGCTTGGAGGTGCCCAGGCTGATCGGTCTGGCCTTTTCTGCCCCTATTCGTCGTCGTCTTCAGTTCAGTTGATCTACAGGACGATCTTTACCCAGAATTCTATCAACATTGTAAGATCATGGGGTAAAGTCTCTGTTTGTCCTCGAGGTTGTATGGAGATCTTAATTTTTAATTGCTGAACCTCTTGTTTAAGATCTATTTGTTATTTAGCATATCTTGACGATGCTCTTTCATGTAATGGCTGACCAACGCTACTTTGGGTTGCTTATTTGCTTACCTAGAATGATCATCAAGCGTGTTCTTATCGTTCAATATTTGAGTACCCTCATGTACTGACAACACGCAAGAGGGAAAGTGGGCATGGTTCACATCCATTCACAATAACATTTAGGTCCAGTTCTACAAGTGATCCTAGATCCATAGGACAAGCGTTTTATCTATCTTGTTTACATTCATACTCTCTATCTACTTTAATCAAAATCATTAGTTCTTTTGTTAGATCAATCTTATCATATACAAAGAACCTTCGGTTACATAGATTAGTGCTTAGTTAAGTGTGCAAATCCACTTGTTCCACGGATCGATAAACCTTAGGGGATTATTATAAGGGAAGAGCTACAACTGATTCATACACTTGCGGTTCATAAATTGACGTGCTAACTGCCGTCAACCAGCAGTCCCTTACTATTTTAAATTATTTTAAATTAATGAATGCAATTCTCTTGCTCCCACTTGCCTCTCAATCCGATGCCATTTTCCGCCACGCCACCTCCTTCCATCTCAACGGTGCCATGCCTCCTTGATCTCCTCTATCTCAAACGCAACAACACCCCTCTTCTTCCCCTATGAGAAACCTGAGCTCCCATCCTGCCACCGCCTCCCATCCGACTCTGCTGGTTCCACCAGTTCTGAAGCCACCACCTTCAACTGCTACCAATGCAAACCTCTCCATGTCCAACACCCCCGCCGTCTCCAATACTTGAAGCCACCACCTTCAACTGCTACCAATGCAAACCTCTCCATGTCCAACACCCCCGCCGTCTCCAATACTCTCAGCAGGGTCCTACCCAGGGGCGGATCCAAAACGGAGCTGCACCCCGGGCTAAGTTGCTGAATCAGCACCAAAACAGTCTAATCTTGCCTAATAAACCTCCTTTTGTTAGGCTAAATACCACATATGTTAAAGGGACTACATGGGCTCGCCCCGGGCTGCAGCCCGGGCAGCCCGGGCCCTAGATCCGCCCCTGGTCCTACCACCGCTACAAGTTGCAAAGATCTGACTCGTGTAGTCTCGGTTTTATAACAAATATCACCCAAGAAACACACGCTCAGTCAATTATGCCCCCTTTTTGTCAATGTGGAGCCATTGATGTGGTCTTTATCAAACTCAAATACTTTCACATGTACAATCCTATATTACCTTTTGGAACTTCCACAGGAAGAATATATCCTGGTTAAGATCTTATGTGTGATGACATTGTTTTTCGCGTCTATAAAATTCTTCCACCGAATGATTGACTTTGCAAACTTTCCTTGTAGTAGCTCTATACATTGGCGCAACCGGGCAAAATTGACCAAGCCCATGAGTGGTGCGGTGTTTTTATTTTGACAAAACCAACTAGGAGTTGACAGTAACAACAGAACACCTTATATATGGTTGAAATCTTGTGATCAAAATGACACGTGGGCAGGGTCTAGCACTATCACATGACAATAATTCATTTTGCAATTCCAACACTAGAACATCATCGTTGAGATAAACGGAATAATGCTTGGCGTGAGTATTGGTCATGCTGTCTCTTAGATCAACGAAATTCAGCTGCATGTGAGGTGGTACAATTCATCACAAAACAGTTCCCGCGTCCTCGCAAAAAAGATCACTCATGCATGCTGAACGTTTAACAGTGCCACGCGGAATATGTGTACGAGCCAACTAGTTGGTGATTGAGCACGTACACTCGCTAGTATGGCCGGCTGATTATTCATCTAGATGCGATGCCAAGACGTTTACATCAATTGGTTAGCTGCTCAAATCGATCTCACATCGAGTCATTAGATGGTTGAGGACTTCTTGTGCCAGCAGGGACAATCGTACTAAACTTGATATAACAGTCGATATGGATCCGTTCGTACTGATTGTACTGAGGACTACTAGCTAGGGGCATGTTGGATTGTATACTCCATCCATTTTTAAATAAATACCAAGCTAATTAATTAAAAATGAACTAATAATTAACATGTCGTAAATGACTTCTAGTAACAAATAATGTGGAACTATGTCTCTCAACATACGTGTAGTTAAAAAAGCTCCAGGACGTACATATGGATTGATACTAACTTTGGAGAATATTTTACATTTTATTTGTTGGACATGTTATATACTACCTCTGTACTGTCCAGTTTATTTTTAGATGACATTTATATTATTGAACTAGGTTAGGGTTTCGGCCGGGTCCCCAGCAAACTGAAGGTCCTGTGCTAAACTAAATGTTAAGCCCTAATATATACCAAAAATAATATGTAACATAGGAACAAATATTATTTTGCTTATAAAAAGGCTATGGACTCCTTTGGATTGTACCAACGTACACAGCCTGCGCCAATACATCGGCGACCCAACACTACGGGAAACAAGAAAATTGCCGAGTGTATTTATTTTGCCGAGTGTTTTTTTTTCAAGCACTCGGCAAACAAGCTCTTCGCCGAGTGCCAAGCCAAAAACACTCGGCAAAAAAAATACACTCGGCAAATCGGGACTTTGCCGAGTGTCAAATAAAAAACACTCAGCCAACCCCCTTGTTTGCCGAGTGTCAAAGAAAACACTCGGCAAAGAGGGTAGTTTGCCGAGTGCTAAAAAAATACTCGGCAAAGAGGGGGGTTTGCCGAGTGTTTTTTTGGACACTCGGCAAAAAAATATTTTTTTTCTCTTTTCACCATGAAATTTTTTCTACTCCCCAGATACAACATGTGGTACTCCATGTTAAAATTTGGTATATTTTTGGATTTATTTGCTATATTTATTTAATTAATTGCATTTTAAGGAAATTTTTGGTATAAGTCAAATTTGAACTGCAAGTGATTCAAATTATAGAACAAAATGAGTAGAAAAATGATATTCATATTATTTGGCCTATTTTGAGACCTGACCCATGAAATAAAAAGAAATTTCGAACATCTTGTTCAGGAAACACGACCATGAATGTGTGGCAGTAGTATTTTTAAATTGTAAAAAAACAAGCAAAGTCTGAAAATTATGAGATTTGTCATGATGTGATGATATAGTACGTGGAGGCTGTGGAAAAAAATTGAGAAGGTTTTGCACATTTCATCATGTACAATGATTATAAACCGAAGCATCTCGGAAGAAGAATACTAACTTTGAGAGGATTTCATAAAATTTAGAGTCGAAGTGACGGTCAAGTTTGGTTTGACTACCAAACTTTTTGTATAGTCAATAGAGAATATATATTGGTTCGTGTGAAAATTTGGTATTTTTTTGAAACTGTTGGATATTTTTTATTTTTTTTTCAAAAAAACTTTGCCGAGTGTCCTATGTTGGACACTCGGCAAAGAAATCCTTTACCGAGTGTCCACGTAGGACACTCGGCGACCAGCTGGCCCCCCCTCAAAAAAACACCCGGCCGCAACCCCACCCCCCGGCCCCCTCATCTTCACGCCCCCCCTCCTTCACGCCGCACCCCCGGCCGACGCACCCCCTCCCCCACCTTCCTCTCCCGCCGCCGCCGCCCCTTTCCTCCCTCCCTCCCTCTCCCTCTCCCTCTCCTACCGGCGCCCCTCCCCCTCCTCTCCCCTCCTCCCTCCCTCGCGTGGCCGCCCCGCCCCTCTCCCCAGATCCGGCCGGATCCGGCGGGAAATCCGCCCCTCCTCCCCGGATCCGGCGGGGACTCGTGTCGGGAGCCCCGGATCCGGCGGGCGTGGATGGTGGCGGCGGGCGTGGATGGTGGCCGGCGGCGGCGTGGATGGTGGCGGTGGCGACGGCGTGGATGGTGGTGACGTGCTGGTGGTGCGGCCACCGCCTCCCCCGGTTCCGCCGCCGCCGCCTCCCCCCTCAAGATCCGCCGGTGCGGGCGGCGCCCCTCCCCTCCCTCTCCTCCCGCCCTTCCCCTCCCGGCTGGCGGTGGTGGTGCTACTGGCGGCTGGTGGCTGGCGGTGGTGGCGGGCGGCGGCGGTGCTGGCGGTGGTGGCGGCGGCGGCGGAATAGGTTTTTTTTATTTTTTTCAACAATTGTATGCCGAGTGTTTTCTGAGCACTCGGCAAAGACTTTGCCGAGTGCGCAACAGAAAACACTCAGCAAATCCTTGTTTGCCGTCATAAAGTTTGCCGTGTGCCGTTTGCCGAGTGTTACACTCGGCAAACGGCTCGCCGAGTGTATTTCACCCTTCGCCGAGTGCCCCTGACACTCGGCAATTTTCTTGTTTCCCGTAGTGCAAGTAACTAGCAAGCGATTCGCCCACCCGCAACTCGCCCAAGCATGGATGCAAACACCTCCTATATGTACTTTTATATAAGAAAAAGTATTTCCTTAAAACTGTAGTATCATATAATTTGCAGTAGAAATATCCTTTTGCAATTTTTGCATGAGGAGATCTATCAATTTTTTTTACAAAAAATGATCTACTGGACACAGCATCATGCAAAGTTTGCGATAATAGGCAGGTTTGGCACTGAAAACTGATAACAACTTGCTAAGGTCTTGACACCTTCTATTTGAACACAACCGGAGAAACCACTTTTAGTATCGGTCCTACTATTTTTCATGCAAAGAATAAGAAAAAAATTGTTAAATAGCACGGTCAGTCACAAGTCATGCAATTTTCACGCGTAATATGCGCGTGCGCACTGCGTGGGATTCTAACTGACGACCTCAAGCCTCATGCGAGGCTTCCTCACCATCTCACCTAAATAACACATGTGATGGGGTTAGATATACTTTCCTTTTGAAGTAACCTATGAGAGATCTTTAGTATCGGGTCATAACACCATAAGAGACCTTTTAAAGGTTCCTTTTAGTATTGAGTGGTATTATGACCTAGAACTAAAAGGCCTCCAGGCTGGGGGCTACTAAATTTGAACCCGGTACTAATGTTAGCATTAGTACAGGTTAAAATGTGATCAGTACTTAAGGTGTGGGACCAAATATCGGTTAAAATGTGATTGGTACTTAAGGTGTGGGACCAAATATCATTTTTCTAGTAGTGGAAGTAAAATGAAGATGTACGAGGTTCTGAACACAGTACGATTTTTTTCCGATCCTTAAGTTGTGTAGAGATGCATAAAACTAGAGAAGAAAGAGAGATAATGAGAAAGATTGCTTGCAGTAAGTTTTAACTGATGAAGCTACTGATTAACACTAATCAAGTTTGGAGCCCTCTAAAAGTGTCGCTCACCTTGCTCTTGAAGAATCACGCTTTTAAAATCAAGTCATTGGTGAAGTAACAAAATGATCATTTCTTTTCAACTGGGAAATATAGCTGGCCAATTTGGTAATAAATAGGTTTTTCATGTTTAATTTTTCCTGCGTTTTTTTAAATAAAGCTATTTCCCTGCGTTTCAAGGGTAAAGCGTGCACTACGGGAACTAGAAGGTTTGCCGAGTGCTCGGGGCACTCGGCAAAGGCCTAAAAACACTCGGCAAAGGTTTTGCCGAGTGTAACACTCGGCAAAGAGCACACGGCGAATTTTGTGTCGGCAAAGACTAGTTTGCTGAGTGTCAAAACTCGAGCACTCGGCAAACATTTTGCCGACGGCCAAAAAACACTCGGCGAAAAGATGTACTCGGCGAAATGCGGGATGACGGCGTCGGGGTAACGGCGGGTTTGCCGAGTGCCAGACGGTAGGCACTCGGCAAACACCGGGTCTTTGCCGAGTGCCAACACTCGGCAAAGACCGGACCTTTGCCGAGTGTCACGCACTAGGCACTCGGCAAACCTGGCCCCTTTGCCGTGTGCCGGATCCCAGGCACTCGGCAAAGCCGGCCCCCTTTGCCGTGTGCCGGATCCCAGGCACTCGGCAAAGCCGGCCCCCTTTGCCGTGTGCCGGGCCCCAGGCACTCGGCAAACCCGGCCCCTTTGCCGAGTGCCTTGACCCTAGCACTCGGCAAAGTTACCTTTCCTGCGCCTGGGAACGCCCCCTTTGCCGAGTGTTAAGTCCAAAACACTCGGCAAAGACCGGACCTTTGCCGAGTGTTACACTCGGCAAAGTGACCAGAACACCCCCTTTTTCGACATTTTGCCACGTATAACGGACCCGTGTACATCCACTAACGATCCTCCATCCTCTACCATTTAAATAAGTAATACAAAATTCACATTGCATATACACGTTCCTATATTGTCTACTAGGTAAAGATAGGTCCTAATCCCACCCGAGGATGTGTAGGTGGGTTTAGTATCCATGGTCTACTCCGACCCGAGATAAAATTTCGGTAGCAACTCCCCGCTGTTCTCCAAATACACGTCCTTGATAGGAGATTGTGTATCTAGAGAACAACAGGGAGGTGCTGCCGAAATTTTATCTCGGGTCGGAGTAGACCATGGATACTAAACCCACCTACACATCCTCGGGCTGTCCAAAAAACGTGGACAATTCGAAACAGATACGATTATAGATATGCAAAGATCTGCATATTTCCAACCGTATCTCTTTCGAACGGGAGACGCCTAACTAGGTTACGTGATATACGAACATTATACGGAAAGAGAGGTGTAGCATGCCTCACCTTGCTATCCTGCAAAGTGATAAGTCGAGGACGATCCTTGTAAGCCTCTCCTGCAACAAAAGAAACAAAGCACTGTTTAAGTCAAAATTCCGGCAGCATCTCCCCTGCACGGGGAGGTTTCCAAAACCTGCAACATAATAAACGGCACGATAGCCGACAACCACAATCTCACCAAAGAGTTGGCACGATGGCCAACAACCACAACCACAACCAACCACACCTCTATTCTTTTTAACATTTTCTAATTTCTACTCTTCCTTCTTCTCGAATTTTCTAAATCCATACCTCTAATTTATAAAATAAATGCTACCACATCCTACCACCTCTCTAGTATTTTCAACATTTAATTTCTAATTTCCAATTTTCATGCATACTCTAATTTATGATGTGTAGCGGCAACATAAACTTACCGGAGGGGTGACGGAGGAGCGGGCGCGGGGCGGCGGCGGGGGCGCGGCCTGGCGGCGACGGCGCGGGGTGGCCGAGGGTCGGGGCTGGGGGTCGGGGCCGGCCGGCGCGGGGCGGCCAGGGGCGGCCGGGGCCGGCCGCGGGCGTGTGCGGGGCAGGCCGGCAGCGGGACGCCCGGGGCCGGCGTTGGGCGGCCGGGGCCGGCCGCGGGCGGCGCGGGCCGGGGGCGGCGTCGGGCGGCCGGGGGTGGCGTCGGGCGGCCGGGACCGGCCGCGGGCGGCGCGGGCCGGGGGCGGCGTCGGGCGGCCGGGGCGGCGCCGGGCCGGGGCGGCGTCGAGCGGCCGAGGCGGCGTCGGGCCGGGGCGGCGTCGGGCGGCGCGGGCGGCCGGGGCGGCGTCGGGGCGAGCCGCGCGGGGCGGGGCGGTGCCGGCGGCGTCGGGCGGCGTCGGGCGGCCGGGGCGGCGCGGGCGGCGCGCGGCAGCGGCGTGGGGCAGGCGGCGAGCGGGGCGGGCGGCGCGGGCGGCGAGCGGCGCGGGCGGTCAGCGGGACGGGCGGCCGGGGCGGCGCGTGCGTGTATGTGTGGTTGTGTGCGTGAGGACTTAGCCGATTGGGTGGATATCCGAAACCTTTGCCGAGTGCCCGTGATCTAGCACTCGGCACACCCTTTGCCGAGTGCTAGATCAGGGGCACTCGGCAAAGTGTATTTTTTCCCCGAATTTCGTACTGAGGCTGCCACGTGGACCCAGGGTCACCTTTGCCGGGTGCCCTTGATCTAGCACTCGGCATACCCTTTGCCGAGTGCTAGATCCGGGGCACTCGGCAAAGTGTATTTTTTTCCCCGAATTTCGTACTGACGCTGCCACGTGGACCCGGGGTGACTTTGCCGAGTGCCCTAGCGATGACACTCGGCAAACCATGTGTTTGCCGAGTGCCCTACTGCGACACTCGGCAAAACCGTACCTATATTGCATGTGCAACAACACTTTTAGTAATTAAAAGTATGTAAACTTTGTGTAAACCTAGTCAAATTCACTAAACATTGCGTATTCCATTTTTTAAGTAATATTGTACCATTATTTCATGGATTTGTAGCTCATATTAAATTTATATCTATTAAATTCATATACGTGCAATTAATGAATAAAAATTACCAAACGGATCTGAAAAATTCCCAAAATTTGACATGAACCAATCTATGTTCTCTATAGCCTATAAAAAAAATTTGGACTCAATGAGAATTACATGTATCGATTCATCTCAAAATCTTACCGGATCCTTCCAACTTCTACGAATCCTCTCCGGAGATGCTTCGAATTCTAAACATCATATGTCAAAACTTGTACGAAACCTTGTCAATTTTTTACCACAGCCTCTACATATGAAATCATAGCATCTTGCAAAATCTCGTGATTTTCAAACTTCGTTTGTATTTTTGAGAATTAAACAATCATTTGGCCACACGTTCGTAGTCGTATTTCCTTAGCAAAATGTTCGAAATTCCTTTTCATTTTCTGGGTGAACCTCAATTTGGACTCACTAACATGAATATGATTTTTCCACTCATATTATTCCATTATTCCAATCACCTGCAGTTCAAATTTGACTTAAATCAAAAAATTACTCTAAATGAAATTAATTGATTAAATATAGCAAACAGGTCAAAAAATAGTCCACCTTCTACCATGCAGTGCCAAATACCATACATGTAGAGTGTAAAAAGTTTGGAGGGTGGAGGAGGGAAAAAAAATTATTTTTGCCGAGTGTGTCAAAAGACACTCGGCAAACCCTATAGTATGCCGAGTGTGACCCCTGGCACTCGGCATACTACTGGCTTTGCCGAGTGTCCCATCACGACACTCGGCAAACCTAATGGCTTTGCCGAGTGCCCCCCGTAGACACTCGGCAAAGCCTAACATCCGTCACGGAGTCGCGACGGCGGTGGCACGTGGAAGTCACGTGCTCGTCAGTTTGCCGAGTGTCCAACTTTGCCGAGTGCCTTTTGGGTGTTTGCCGAGTGTTTTTTTGGCGGCACTCGGCAAACCGGGCCTTCGCCGAGTGTATTATGTTTGCCGAGTGTTTTTGGTATTACACTCGGCAAACCGGCCCTTCGCCGAGTGCCCGAAAAAATACACTCGGCGAAGTTATTACACTCGGCAAATTCGAGGTTTCCCTTAGTGGTGCTTCAAGTGAAGCCTCTATTATTGCGAGGTTCTTATTGCAAATGTGTCATGGGCTATAAATATGATAGTGTGGAACCACACCATCCCTACTCCGAGTGCTACCACCTCTAAAAGTTCTAGAATATCTGACCATTTCTAGCGAAGCGCTAAACGGAAGTGACAATGCAACAGCACGGCGTCATGGATGAGCTCGTCTCCCCAGCATCCTTCTGCTCCCCTGCCTCCCCGCCCTCCTTCTTCAACGCGGCAGGCCACCACTCAGTCCTCGAGTTCGTCTCCTGCGGCCTGCCGGAGCAATGCTGGCTGATGGGCGACGAAGCGCTCGACGATAAGACCATGCATGACGGCGCCGAGTGGGTCTCCGGGGGCTCGCACTTGGCGGGCTCCGACCTGTCCGCCGGTAACCCGCACGCGGCGGCCGCCATGTGCGAGCCCTCGGCGAGGAGGCGGGGCAGGAAGCCCGGGTCCCGGTCCGACGGTCCCACCATCAGCCACGTCGAGGCGGAGCGGCAGCGACGGGAGAAGCTCAACCGCCGGTTCTGCGACCTCCGCGCCGCCGTGCCGACGGTGTCCCGGATGGACAAGGCGTCCCTGCTCGCCGACGCCGCCGCCTACATCGCCGAGCTGCGCGGCCGCGTGGAGCAGCTCGAGGACGCGGCTAGGCAGGCCGCGGCGAGGAAGCAGGGCGGCGGGAACCCGGCGGCGTGCCCGGCCTCCGGGGACCTGGAGGAGAAGGTGGAGGTGCGGATGGTCGGGCGCGAGGCGGCGGCGGTGCGCCTGACGACGGCAGCGGCGCGCCACGCCCCCGCGCGCCTCATGGGCGCGCTCCGGTCGCTGGACCTGCCGGTGCAGCACGCGTGCGTGAGCCGCGTCGGCGGCGCGGCGACGGTGCAGGACGCCCTCGTCGACGTGCCGGTGGCGCTGCAGGACGAGGGTTGCCTCCGCGCCGCGCTGCTCCACGTCCTGCAGCAGCAGGACGAGAGCGCCTAGCAAGCTAAGAAGCTCTGGTGACCTTCCTCTACGGTACGGCCTTATTAATCAATAGAGCATTAAATTAAATCTAACCAAATGCATCGTCGATCAGGTCAATCAACAATTAACATCCGCGTGTTGATCAGGTAATCAGATGCTTAATCTGTTCTTGATGCTACTGTTCCTCGTGTCGAATAATCAACCGGCCATCTCATCGACCAGCAGGGTGGTGTAAGAAAAAAACGTGCAAGTAGTATAACAATCTTATACATCCAATCGCTAGCTTGTCTTTGTTCAGTCGATGGATGAGTTGTTCCTAATTTTTTTAATGGGTGTTGTGACACAGCACACAGGCAGCATGCATGGTTCATTCTACATGTGCCGTACAGTTAATGAAATTCATACACTGAATGACTGAACAGTTTAACAAAGTTTTGTTCAAAAATAAACAGATCAGTAGGAGAGCTGACCATTTTAATGGTTCGTAGCCGTTTGAAATGGCGGTAAACTAACGTGGCAACGACACAAAAAATGTACCGCCATTTTAAACAGTTATAGCCAAATGAAATGGCAGCCCGTACGTAACTGTCAATATGGCTATAGCCAAATAAAATGGTTGGTTGTAAGGTCTCTAGAATTTTAGTTTTTCCATTCCATTAACTGAAAGATGATTTTTTTTATCGATTTGGAAAACATGAATGGTATAAATTATATT
This sequence comes from Setaria viridis, assembly GCF_005286985.2. Taxonomy (NCBI): domain Eukaryota; kingdom Viridiplantae; phylum Streptophyta; class Magnoliopsida; order Poales; family Poaceae; genus Setaria; species Setaria viridis. The sequence goes on along the minus strand of NC_048268.2, from coordinate 35,041,259 downwards.
GGTACATTTGATTGCATAAGAAAAAAAGTTGGTTGGCTTTGATGTATCAAACTTCTTGCATGTGAAATAATGAACGACATGTTTGGAAAATTTCAAAATCTTATGCAATTGGAGTCAATTGACCACTAAAATAAATATAGCAAAATAAGGGTAGCACACATAACCAAATTTTTTTGTCCTTAAGCAATCAAATGTACCAATATAATTTATACTAATTTTATTTTCCAAATCAATAAAAAATCACTGTTTCAGTTTGCGGGATAAAAAAAATCTAGGGACCTTATAGTCAATTTCATTTTACTGTAGCCATTTGGAACGGTAATAATAACCTGACTTTTTTTTACCAAATACGCTGGAGGCCTGCACATCTTTACAAAAAAGATATTATTTTACATAGCGTGGGGCCTTAAGCGTATGTACCCAAAGTTACTCCTCTGTCTGGCTATGTATATGGACACCAGAAATGCACTCTTTTCGAGATGGAGGGAATAGACTACTAGGGCCTACTAGAGTATATTTTTTTGAAGAAACAGGAGGGTTCCGAACCCCTACTGATTATATAAATAAAATTAAAGGTGTGGTGCGAAATATTACAAAACAATAAAAGAAACTAAACAGAGGATTTGAGAAACTAGGAATTAAACAGATTGAAACCAAACTTCTAGTTGCTGAATGTGTCTTGCCCTGGCTCTTAGAAACAGATCTTTAAACTCTGAGTTAAATTTCCTTCTACATGTTTGTGGTAGTGGATCAATGTTGCTGAACATCCATCCGTTTCTTGTTGTTCAAATGCTCCAGGTCATTAATATAATGATTTCCATGAAAAAGGGTACCCCTAATTTCATTTTGATCTGTGTGATGATATTCAATGTTGACCTTGTCGAAATGTATGTTACCCCAATGCTATTCTAGCAAGTTTTGGCGAAGTTGCAACAAAAAAAAAGATGCTTGACTGTTTCTCTTTTCTGCCGAATGCATAGTTCGCAAGTATATGATTCTAGTTGCATGTGTCTTCTTTGTAAGAGGTCCATTGTGCTTAATCGGTCCTTGAGAAGTAGCCAAAAGAAAATTTTGTGCTTTTTCTGACATCGTGATATCCAGAGCCAGCAAAATGTTGGGTGTATGGTTCTCTGTCCAATGATTGTTTTGTAAGCTCATTTGGTTGAGAAGATCGGTGATCCCCAAATATATGACCAGCTGTCCTTATTTGTTTCCAGATTTAGTTGTGAGATCAAATGCTGCAAGTCTAAGAATTGGTTATGTGCTTTTGTGGACAAAGGCGGTTTGAAGTTTTGGATGAGGTTGGACTTTCCAATCACTATTTTATAAGTGTTGTTGCAGTCCTTGGCAAAGGAATATAACTCTGGGAAAGCTTGACTTGGTATCACTTCATTCCAAAGGTCATGCCAAAATAATACTATTGATCCATCTGCTATTTTAACCGAAGCAATTTCTTTGAATTTATCCAGCAGCTTGACCACATCCTTCCACCAAAAGGAGCCTTTGTTTTGTTCTCCTGGTAGCCTCCCATTGTGATAATAGTTATCCCATAGAAGGTTGACCCATGGAGTGTCTACTTTGGTGTAGAATTTAAGAAGAAATTTAAGTAGAAGGGCTTCATTGTGTGCAGTTATGTTGATTACTCCTAGCCCACCACTCTCTTTAGGTAGGCAAACAAGAGGCCAAGCTGCCTTTGAAGATTTTTTTGAACTTGAATCATATCCCCTTCATAGGCAATATTTTCTGAATTTGTCCAGCTGTCTTATGATTCCTTTATGTAATTTGATTGTTGGTATGTAGAACACAGCTGACGAGGACAGGACTGAGTTCACCATTTCCAGTTTTCCTCCTTAGCTTAAGAACATGGACATTGCATTTAGCCTTTCCTCCACTTTCTATATTAGTGACATGAAGTGTTCAATTTTTTGTTTGACCGTCCCCAGGGTCAGTCCTAAATAGGTGAAGGGTAGGGTGCCTTGTTGGCATTCAAATATTTGTGCTAGGCTATTGAATCTTTCCTCAGTGATGTTCAACGGCATCATGGTTGATTTTGCATAATTAACCCTCAGACCTGTGGACATGGCGAAGATATGCAAAATTTCTTTCAGTTTCAGTAATTGCTTGGGGCATGCTTCCATGAAGAGTAGAGTATCATCAGCATATTGTACAATTGGGAAATTCGTCCCTGCCCTCTGTGGTATTGGTAGATTGATGTTCCCTAAGTCCTTTTCATGATTGAGAATAGTTTGTAGTAAGTCTGCTGCTAGGACAAAGAGGATAGGTGATAGGGGATCCCCTTGTCTTACTCCTCTTTTACAATGAAACACCTTCCCTGGTACTCCGTTTAGTAAGACTGAAGAGGTACCTGTCCCAAGGATATTTTCAATCCATTTCAACCACTTCAGATCGAACCCTTTATGCTTTAAAATCTCCAAAATAGCCTTGTGTTCTATCTTGTCAAACGCTTTCTCAAAATCTAGTTTCAAAATGATTAGCTCCTTTTTGGAAGATCTGCAAATGTGTAGATATTCATAAGCCCATGCGAGGCAGTCCTGGATACTTCTTGTTTTGATGAACCCATATTGATTTTGGTGTGTGAGCCTCATTATGACCTGTTGTAGTCTTGTAGTCTTTGAGCTAAAAGCTTTGTGGTTAATTTTAATGACGAGTTAAGTAAGGAGATTGGTCTAAAATCTCCCACATAGAGAGGACTTTCCTTCTTGGGTAGCAGTGTGATGTAAGATGAGTTGATACTTTGAAGACATAGGTTGTTATCATAGAAGTCCTGTATCAGTTTATAAAAGTCATTTGCTATTAGATGCCAGCTTTTCTTGATGAATTCTCCATTAAACCCATCTGATCCAGGTGACTTGTCATTTGGTAGTTCAGCAATCACTCTGTCTATTTCTTCCTTTGAAAAAGGTTCCTCCAAGAGAAGAAGATTGGCATCTTGCTATAACATTTCCTGCACCTCAAAGTACATATGAGTATAATCAGATTTGCCCATCCTTTCTTTGCAAGAGTTCCATAGTATTTCAGCTTTGACCTCATGTTGGGTTGTTTGTATTCTCTCTTCTGTCATTAGATGAGTTATTGTGTTCTTCCTATTTTTGATCGAAGCGTGTGCATGGAAAAATCTGGTACATTCGTCTCCAAGCTTGATCCATTTGACCTTTCCTCTTTGTTTCCAATAAATTTTTTGTTGGTATAATAGCTTTTCCAAATTTTGGGAGACTATGTGTCGAAAATTCCACTCTTCTATGCTCAAATCCCTTGCTTCCTCAATCAGATCCATAAATTGTAGTATAGTTTTGTTGTTTTGAATTGTAGATGTTAGACTAGACAGTTGTGACCTCCACATTTTAAGTACTCTTCTTAGGTTTTAAACTTCCTAGTGATCATTTTTGCTTGATCATCATGATGTAGAGGCAGGTTCCATGCATGTTGTAATGGGCAGGAAGTTTTCATGTTATATTGCAAGAGATAAAAAGCAACCCAAGTGCGCTAAGAAATGCTAACATAGATTATACACATTGAACAAACTAACCAATCGTGTAGCTCTCCTACTATGTACTATGATCCAGGTACCTCGTTCTTGCTTGATCATGCTAATCCTCTGGGATGGCTCGAGCTCTTCTTGCCTGAAGATCTACGTGCAGTGCTCCTTCCATAGCTGCCACCGTACCTGTTGAGAGTAGGAGCAGTGGAGCATGATGTGATCACTAGACAAGACTCATCCTCTTGATCACCGGCACAAGTGGTAAGGTGATATGGCAGCCACACTAGAAATATACCGCCGTTTCATTTGGCCATATGGTTCTAGCGTGATTGCCATGTCAGATTACCGTTTCAAACAGCTGCATATACATGTCATATTTACAATTTTTTTCTTCCAAATGATTATTTTTTAAAATATGGAAATTATTAAATATAAAATAAAATTTGATAGAGCGTGCTGTCTTCCTCGCATGTGCGGCCCGGTTCATTCCGTGAAGAAGGCAAGCCATTAACAATGGCCACCAAAATTCCCGGTTCACAGTCTCTCCGAAGGTGTTTATAAAAAAACAATATGATAGTATAATGTATTCTGAAAAAATAGCTCTCTTCAGCCACTAGTAGTCGATGGGTCAGTGTAGGCAAGACGCTAAAACTTTTTGAAATTTCTGCACGTGCAAGTATCTACGAACCATATAGAAATATGAGTAAAGTGCATGGTTGGTCCAAAAACTTGTTTGGCTGTATCACTTAGGTCCCCGTACTCTCAAAATGCATATCTGGCTCCCTAAACTTGGGCTCGGGTGTCATTTAGATCCCTATACTCTCAAAATCCAGATTTCACTCCCTAAACTTAGTTTCGGGTGTCATATAGATCCCTAAACTCTTGAAATGCAGTGTCATCCTACTAATTGAATATGATAAGATCAAATTTTATGCTTTAAAGCAAGCCATCACTTTCATTGACACATTTCCTAACTTGTTTTATTGGCCCTTCCGTTTTTCCCAATTTTTATCCGATAATTTACCTTATAAATCCTTGATTTTAGTTTAGTAAGTGCAACTATGAGTTATTCAAATTTGAACAATCTTCCAAGAATAATTGAGCACACCTGTCATGAGCACCTAGCAAGTTAAGGTATTGCCTCCAAAGTAAAAGATCATCAATCTTTTTGGATTCATCATATCAATATTCTCCACACACGTTGAGCTGAAATTCACTTTATTGACTATAGTTAAATTATATCTATATAAAAATAAGTTTTTATCAATTTAATTGAGATGACAATGCTTTTAAACTGAAGCTAAGTTTAGGGAGCTAGATCTGCATTCTGAGAGTATATGGACTTAAATGACACCCGAGCCCAAATTTAGGGATCCAGATATGCATTTTGACAATATGGACATCTAAGTGATATAACTGGATATGGATAAGTTTAAGGACCGGACATGCACTTTACTCTAGAAATATATATTGCTTCGAAAAAGTATGCGGGACAGTTTGTGCATTGCGGGCCAGTACCAGAGAAATGCAATGTCAGTTTCACCGGCCCCTTCAACGTGGAAATTTGTTACGTCCAAGGACCATGGGCCACACGAGGAAAATGCCTGCTGTTCATGGGCCCATTCGCTCTGAATGGATCGAGACTCGTGTGCGTGGCAGACTCTGAACTGCATGCTTGACTAATTAATTGGCCCAAAAAAAGGCCTGCCTGCTAATTACAACTTGCAATTTGGGCATAACTAGTTCCTGTATACACTTGTGTGCTGTTATTGGGGGTAAATTGCATGCTACAGTATGCTCGGTGATGAAAGGGGGCTAAGGGGTGTTTGATACGATGTGCTAAACTTTAGTAGGGTCACATCGGATGTTCAGATGCTAATTAGATGAACTAAACATGAGCTAATTACAAAACTAATTGCATAGATGGAGTCTAATTCGCGAGACGAATCTATTAAGGCTAATTAATCCATTATTAGCAATGGTTACTGTAGCACCATATTGTCAAATCATGGACTAATTAGGCTTAATAGATTCGTCTCGCAAATTAGACTCCATCTGTGCAATTAGTTCTATAATTAGACTATGTTTAATACTCCTAATTAGTATTCAAACATCCGATGTGATAGGTGCTAAAGTTTAGTAGGGGTATCCAAACACCCCCTAAGTGATATTGGTGTGACAGTATAGACAATGTTCTAGGCTTTAGTTTTTAGCGACCGTGCCTTAGCACGTTTTTTATTAAGACGAAAGCAGTTTACAGACAATCTCGATGAATTCAAACAGAGCTTGACTAGCACGAGAGCACAAAAGACAAAAAAAGAGAAACACTGAAGAAACGTACAAACAACCACCACACGACTCGAAGCAACAAAGAGGAAGCACACTCGAACCCACAAATCTAGACACAACCACTTTCCTGAACCTGCCAACAGATACAACCTCGTCAAGGATGCTAAAGGTCTTAGAACCGTAATGGTGGCAAAGCATCCACCCAGACATCAGGATCACGGCGGTAAAGCATCCTCCCAAACACAACAACGGTGGCAAAGCATCCACCCAACCAGCACGACCATGGTGGCAAAGCATCTGCCCGAAGCAACCAACGCTGACGGCAAAGTATCCGCCAGAGCAAGAACAATAGCAAAGTATCCGCTAGAGAAGAGGGGGTGGCAAAGCATCTGCCTGATGATGATGGCCTAAGCAACCCGGGCGAGATGGACGAATCAAAGCGAAGGCAGGCGCAGAAGAAGACACTTCCCAAGGAGAGCAGACGACCACCACGAGGACCCTGATCGGCCGGAGACGACTGGGGGCGGCGTTCAGCAACGATCCCTGAAGTGATGGAAGTAAGAACCCACAGAGCTTCCAAGACGACGCCTCAAGGGAGGGGGCGACGCTACTAGCTCACTAGAGAGGAGGGAAAAGGGGAATGAATGACGCCTTTAAGAAGGGAAGTGGTGCCCGGGGGCGTCGTCATCATTGACCCGCAAGTAGGCACAAGGCTTTCGCCTAAACCCGTTCCCTCCCTAGAAATCATCGCCGCTACCAGGAGCACGGGGACCGCTGGGCGCTAAGGAACCAAAGAATGATGCCACAACGTGAGCCGAGATAACCAATTGGCCGGTCCTCCCATTGGCGGAAGATGGCGCAGCCACCAGAGAGGGGTTGGGGGGCGGTCACGCGGCGGCGGCACACGAAGCCCCGCCCCCGACGGACCCGACAGCCGGGGAGACAGCACCACCCTTGCCGGGGCTGCGGCAAGTGTGGATCCAGCCTCCCGGCCGCGGTCCCCTGTCCTCCAGTCGGCGGAAGGGGCAGTACGCGACGGTCATCGCCGGGGAAGGGACCCCCATGCCAAGGATGTGTAGATCCGGCTCAGGAGGGGTGGATCTACAACCGGCAGCGGACCCAGGTGACCGGCGGTGCCTAGGCTTTGCAGAGTATGAGTGGAGGGGGAGAGAGGAGGGAAGGGAGGGGAGAGAGCACGACGTGGGGGCCGGCTTCGGCACCGCTGCTGGCTGCCGCCGCCACCACCACTGGAGTCCCTCCCAGGTGAGTCTGTCGCCCAATAGACGAAGGTGGTTCAAGTGTCTAATGTTCTAGGCTTTAGTAGTGTGCTATATCTCTGTTGATAGCATTCATCTTGATTACTTGTTCACTTCGGTTGGCAGTTCATCCTGAATTTTAGGACTGTTTTTCCAGAACTATCGTTGCTCCATCTAAGTGGGTAAGGTTCTTTAGTCCATGGACTAAAGTTTAGTTTAGTCTATAGGGACTAAACTTTAGTCCCTACCCTGTCTAGCTTCATGGACTAAAGTCCATTAATGCAGTTGAACAAAGACCATTTTACCCCTGCTACCCACCCTGTTCCACCGCACACCTGATACCCCTGTTCTGGCACCAAGTCATGAATCATAGAAGTTACAGAGAGATTCTTCACATTAGCATCATCGAGAATCATCAAGGATTTCAGATTGGTACCCAAGGGATAGGTAGGGGGATTGGTGGGCATCTCAGGCGCGGCTGGCTTCCTTGGCAGCGGGGGTGCGAAGGGCGGGGATGTGCCCGCCGCAGCCTGACCGCTTCTTGTGCTTCCCGGACAGCAGCGCGCACACTGGCAGCAGGGTGAATGGCTGCGGCATCGGCGGGGACAAGGAGGCCGCCCACCCTGGCTTCCTTGTTTCTGGCGGCAGCGGGCGGAGAGGGACGAGGGGGCAGAGAAGCTGCGGGCGGAGGCGGAAGAGGTGCAGCAGCGGGTGGACGGAGCATGTCGTTGTCGGTGGAGGTCGGCAGGTTGATGGAGGTGGCGTCGGGTTCGCAGATGCTGAGGCCACGGCGGAGAAGAAGGAGTCGCCGGCTAAGGGGAAGGAGGAGAAGGGGACGGATGCTGCAACCGCCGCCACGCCGAAGAAGAAGAATGCGGAGGTGGCGCTGGAGAAGAAGAAGGCAGAGGCCGCGGCGGAGAAGAAGGTGGCGGGAGGGAGGTCGGCGGCAGGGGCCGCGCGGGAGGGAGGCGAGCGAGAGGAAGGGCAATAAATAAGGGGTAGGGGTGTCCCCAAGATACTTTAGTCTAGTTTAGTCCACTCATATGGGCTAGAGGATTAAAGCTTTTGGTCCAAACTTTAGTCCACCTATTTGGGTGTTTACAAACTAAAAGTGCATAAAAATAGTGGACTAAAATTTAGTCCATAGGAACCAAACAGACCCTAAGTAATTGTGGTCGTGATCTTTTATTGTAATCTTCTTGTCCTAGAACTCACAACATTGTATTGTTGCTGTCACACTAGTAAGTGGTCATATTGGCGTTGCAAGGCTGTTAATTCGGTAACCCACACTGAGAGCAATTCATTTTACAAACACTTGTAGATATGTTCCTAATGTTAGCCTACCTACTAATGACAAATGCCATGCCTCGTGTCTTGCTGAATATGTGAGTTATATAGAATCTACTCTATATTTTCTTGAAATGCTCATGTTCATCTATGCGACTTCATCCTCAACCAAAAAACAACTACAGGGGTCTAGCCCCCAGCCATATTTGATGGCTTAATATCTGTGCAAATGGGGATTCGAACCAGCTCCACTCTACAATGACTTCATCCTTAACCAAAGTACTTTCAATAAGATCGATGTCAATTTTATTAAAAGAAATGCTAACATAAGATAGAAAGGTAAAAATATACTCTTTTGGTTTATTTTATTAAAAAAATGCCTCCACTCTTAGACCAATGTATGTAGTCATCATACTAAAAAAATTGTTTGGAAACCTTCAACATCAATATTATTAGATGCCCGTAAATAAGCGTTCCGTCAAACCACCACCTCAGTCCCGATCACGTCACTGCCCAAATGGGCATGATTCTTCCCCGGCCCGTGCTACAATCACAGCCACAGCCACAGCCACAACCGCCACTGCAGGTCCGCAGCCACATATGCCATTTTAAGCAACAGCCGTTAAAAGTAAGTAACCACCATGCCATTTCTAGTGCACACATCTCAGTGCGATGGACGAGCTTGCCTGCCCCAGCTCCTCCTGCAGCCCTCCTCACTCCCCGGCCTCCTTGTTCTCCTTCGCCGGCGGCCACCACCCGGTGGTGCTCGAGTTCGAGTCCTGCGACGTCCCGGAGCAATGGCTGGAGGATGACGGCGAAGGTCTGCAGGAGACACTCTGGGCTAACGGCGCAGTGTGGCGCGACGGGGCCTCGCCGCCCTCGGCAGGCAAAAACATGTCTGGCAACCCGACGCCGCCGCCTGCGCCGACGAAGAGGCGGCGCGGCTGGAAGCCCGGGCCCCGGACCAACGGCCCCGTCATCAGCCACGTGGAGGCGGAGCGGCAGCGGCGGGACAAGCTGAACCGCCGCTTCTGCGAGCTCCGGGCCGCCGTGCCCACGGTGTCCCGGATGGACAGGGCGTCCCTCCTCGCCGATGCCGCCGCCTACATCGCCGAGCTGCGCGGCCGCGTGCAGCATCAGCTCGAGGCCGAGTCCAAGAAGGCCTCTGCCGCTGTCACCACGGTGACGGCGTCCGCCCACTCGTTCGCCGGCGGCGGTCTCGCCGTCGAGGAGGATCTGGAGGTGCGGATGCTCGGGCGGGAGGCGGCGGTGCTGCGCCTGACGTCGGCGGCGCGCCACGCCCCCGAGCGCCTCATGGTGGCGCTCCGCTCGCTGGACCTGCCGGTGCAGCACGCCTACGTGTGCCGCGTGGGCGGCATGATGACCGTGAAGGACGCCGTCGTGGACGTGCCCGCCGCGCTGGGGGAAGAAGGCCGCCTCCGCGCAGCGTTGCTCCAGAGCCTGCAGGGCGGGGGCTAGCTTGTAGTATTTTAATAAACTAGAAAATGGTAATGTATCTCTTGTTAAACAGTTGTCGCCAATGCTTTGGCGTGGTTTCTTTGGCGGTGTGTTGTTGTTGTGGTTGTTCTTTTTCTGTCGCTTTTATCGTGTGGGTGGCTTTTGTTTTTGTTTTTTGTTGTGTATTGTAATACATGCTCGGCAAAGTTCTTACTAGCTAGTTGCTTTTTGGGAAAAAATATCAAAAAATGCTACATATTAGCCTCAATGGATGAGGATGGCTTAGCACGTGCACTTGAATCGGGATTTTGTTGTGTGCCCTTCTCTATTTTCACTTCTTTGTCTAAGGATTATATTTAAGGTGCGGACGTTGTATCACTTACTCAAACTCAAACTGTAAGCATGCTTAGTGCATAAAAATTATACAGCGAGGTTCACATTTTAAAATACTTTCACACTTGGTTTTCTGGTTAGGAATCATATACTTTTTTTTCTCCAATACCCGCGGAGAGCTGCAGAAAAAATTAGACTGAAGTTTTTACATTAGCTGTCAAGCCAATTAGCCAAAGTTACCACCCACGGCAGGACCAAGGGACCAACAAACAGACACGAATCATATACTTTGATTTGAGAGAAAACAACAGTTCAAAACAAAGCACTTTCGGTATCGATCTTTGAACATGTACAGGGATATGACAATAACCATCTATTAGGGCAGCCGCAGTGTAGGAAAAACGATGCTTCAACACCTTTTTCCATCCAAACCTCGAGGCTAGCACACTGCAGGATAACATGCAGGCATCGGAAATCCTAGCTAGCATCGGCTGCCCCACTACTTGTAGGTGACCAAAGGATAGGAGAGAGGTTATGAGGTGATAGAATGATAGAGAGTATGGCAGGGAAGAGAGTGCTGCTTGGGAGAAAGAAATGCCATGGGAAATCCTTTGTTTAACGTGTTGTGGGCCCCACCAAGCCTATGCTCACCACTGCAGCATAAACTGAAAATCGAGCATCGGCGGTGACATGACGTTTGAAGCATTGGTCTCGAGAATACACGCTGTGGGTGCTCTTATACGAGCCATATGTGAAGACGTTATTAGGGGGAAAATGCATGATGACGACCAGTATGAGGTATGTGTGATCACAAATTCAATCAAACAGATGAATACATGATTGATCGTATCATTGCGTGTGGTAAGGGGTCGCTGCACATGCAAGTGGGAACGCAAGCATCCATTGTTGCCTACTCGCTTGTGATTTTGCTACAATTTAGATTCTGTCAGAACATTTGATCCGTGACTCACAAAATTCTACCATTATAATCAATAGAATATACACTTTTTACAGTTTCAATGGCTATAATTAAACAACCCCAAATATATCAGACCCGTCTGTTCAAAATTTTTTTTTACCAAATTAACATTGTGGGGTGCATGCAATATAGTGATATTCCTACATACATTTTTAGCTAGCTGCTCCTTCTGCTGCAATTTTCTCCTGAGAAAGTTCTTTACTTTCTTGAATTCTTGTACGATTGACAGGTTGCTTTTGTGCTTTTATAGTGTGTGATGTGATATCCTGAAGCTTTCGCTGTCGCTGGTGTGAGCCTGGGTACATAGCTCGTGCTACGTACGAAGAAAAGTCAAGCGGCTTTCCTTTCTAAAAGAAAAAAAGGAAAGAAAAGTCAAGCTATATATAATATAAAATGTGACATATATTGCTGGCCATGATTTTTACGGGCAACGTCGTAGGATTTCCGGAGAGCCATAGGATTTCTGCAGGAAACTATCCCCTTGTTTAGTTCCACCCAAACTCCCAATTTTGACACTATGCAAAAAGAAGATTCCCCGTCACATCAAACTTGCGGTACATGCATGGAATACTAAATGTAGACGAAATCAAAAACTAATTGCACAGTTTTGTTGTACTTTGCGAGACGAATCTTTTGAACCTAATTAATCAATATTTGGACAATAATTCACAAATACAAACGAAACGCTACAGTATGCTACAGTGCTACAACAGTAATTTTGGACACCCAAATTCAGAGCAACTAAACAAGGCTTATGTGTGTGAGAGAGAGCGCCCAGCACTACCGAGTACCGAGCAGAGCAGCTGTCAATATGTCATTCAATTCAAGCGTCGTGGTCATGCATGCCGTTAGCGACAAGAACATGAAAGACAAGCTACGTATACGACACTTCACCCTTTTTCATCGCAAGAGCTCACGTGTCGCTGCGTGAACTACTACCGGCATCGATCGCTAATATGAAGACACGTGCTTGCATTGCAACGTTTGTTATCGTCGTAATCGAGTGTTAGTGGAAGTTGGCAGTTTCATCAGCATTAATTTCTATACCATATTAGTAATTTTGTTGACTTGGCAAGATTTTTATACGAGGAGAGAGGATAGAGTTTCATAAAATGAGAGAGAAATTTCATCTTTATAAAACCCAATAAATACAGTTACCTATTTTGCAATCTAGGTAGCAGTGCAATAAAACTATTCATTGAAATTGTCCTTAGCAAAGTGACCCTTGAAAGGTAGCAAGATTAACGCTCGTTAATGATGCTCTCGCTGTATGGATCCAGCGCTGGTCCTTCTTCGAGGCAACGCTTCCTCGAGCTTCTCGCACATGAATGTTGCTTTCTGAGCTTATCCCTTGAACCGTCAACCATGCACGCACAGCCTTCTATTTTTACCACAATATACTAGAGAGCTAGCGGCCCTTGTTTATGGTGTATATATCAACACAAAATTATATATCCTAAAGCACGATTTTGCATTAAGAAGAAAAAGTAGGTACCCAAATTCTAGTTAGAGGGAACTCGAACTTGAGTGGATAGAGTGCCATGACCAGCACCTTCCATCTTAACCAGTTGGTTGAGCTAGGCTCACTTCCTATACATTTACATTTAATGAAGAAAGACATGATTTAATGAATCATCCACATATTTGACGATATGGTTAAATCTAGTAGCCCAAATTATATTACTTGTGGTTACACTCTAACAAGCTATCATTGGATATAATCCTTTTCGGATGATAGCTTATCAGCACGGGCTTGAATGGTCTTATTATTTGAGCATCTAGTTTGGGCTACTAGATTTAAGGTCTTATTTGTACATATAGAATCTCGATTTTATTAGGTCCTATACTACACTTTTAGTTACCACGATAGCATATGCATGCATTTCAGCCTACACCATAGAGCCCAAGATGTCAATTTTTTTGTATCAAGAAAGTATAATAAGTGTATAAGCTTGCACTTTAAATTTCTCAAGATATAAGCATATGTTGAGGTGCTTTAGCCTTTTCTCTTACATTATAGGGAATGGATAATTTAGATACATATTTAGTAGGTTACTTTAATTACTTTTATAATGATAGTGCTGGATAATTTAAATCCAAATGCAAAGAGTTTGCTTTAGGATATTTTTCTTAACAATGGCATATGTGGGTAATTTAGGATATTATTTAATATTATTCTTTATAACAACAAGGTGGTTAATTTAGATGCAACCTTAGGTGATTAATTTATATTATTTTTTATAATGATAAAGATCCATGAATTTTGTTGGCAAAAATGATTTAGGGTGTGTTTGGATGGAGGGATGGTATGAGACGGGACGGGTCCATCCCAATTTTGCATGTGTTTAGTTGAAGTTACAGGTGGGACGGGATAGCATCAAAGAGGAATATTCCTTGAAAAAGAGGGATGGATCGGTCCCTCCAAAACTGGTGGACGAATCCATCCCCCATGCACGGCGTCTCCCTCTGTCTCCTCACGCCCACCCGTCTCGTTGTGCCCGCCCGCCCCTCCGGTTCCTCCTTGCATGCACCCGGCCCCGGCTCTCTCACTCCTCCGGCCAGGCCCATCGCCGGCGTCTTCTCCCGCTCCTCCGGCCACGCGGGCTTAGGGAGGCGGGCGGTGGGGCTTGGGGAGGTGCAAGGCTAGGGTCACGAGGGGATGCAGCGGTGGTGGAGCAAGGTCGGGGCGGCGAGGGGATGCGGCGGCAGTGGCGGAGCATGGCCGAGGCAGTGAGGGGATGCGGCGTTGGAGGAGCAGCCCAGGGTGGCGCGGGGATGGGGTGGTGGCAGAGCAAGGCCGGAGCAGTGAGGGGATGCGGCGGTGGAGGAGCAGCCCAGGGCGGCGTGGGGATGGGGCGACGGCGGAGCAAGGCCAGGGCCATGGCTCCGGCGCGGGAGGAGCAAAGCCGGGGCGACGAGCCGAGGAAGGGGATGAGGCCCTGCTCTGAGGCTGACAGTGGGCCCCACGGCTAATAGAATACAAACACCGTTTATTTCATCGGTCCTCGTCCCTCTAACCAAACAACGAAACTGGGACGCCCCCATCGAACCAAACACCAAGTGGGATCATCTCATCCCTTAAAAAAGGATGATCCAGTCCCGTTTCACTTGTTCCTCCATCCAAACACAGGTGTTTGGATACCCCATGCTAAACTTTAGCACCTGTCACATCGGATGTTCGGATACTAATTAGGAGGACTAAACATAGTTTAATTACAAAACTAATTGTACAGATGGAGTCTAATTCGTGAGATGAATCTATTAAGGCTAATTAATCCATCATTAGCAAATGGTTACTGTAGCACCACATTGTTAAATCATGAACTAATTAGGCTTAATAGATTCGTCTCGCGAATTAGACTCCATCTATGCAATTAGTTTTGTAATTAAACTATGTTTACTACTCCTAATTAGTATCCAAACATCCGATGTGACAGGTGCTAAAGTTTAGCACTGGGTATCCAAACACCCCCTTAGATTATACAGTAAGACCAGTACGTGGTCGGATATTTGCATTTAAGGGGTTCTCCTTTTTACTAGCACGTCTCATAAAGATTAAATACAAATGTACAATTAGTAATTGCTGAGATAAAGGGAGCAGTACTTTTTCTTAGTCGTGGAAAGACCGGACGAAAACAAGGACACAATGCAAGTAGCTTTCCAGACCCATCAAAATCGTGATGGAAAGAACATGGGATTCTCTCCATTCAAATCCGATGGACCACATGAAGGAAGAATCATGCGGCTTTGTTCTTGTTCATGTATGGGCACACGCCACGTACATGCAGACACTGGAGCATGCTGACTTTTCTAACTTAGGTGCTTGATCTAGCGCTCATTGGCTCTTATCCATACACATTCCTTAATTTGCCCAAAACACCCCCAATAACATCGGATTCCCGATTTCTATTATTAGCTTTATGGATGCAGCATTGGATTACTTGTTGCATTTGAGTTTGTTACAATCTCTCTCACATTAATAAAATATAAAGCCCACTTCTGTCTATGAGCTATCTCTCGAAGAAGAGATACCACACCTCTCCGCCCCATATTCTCTCTTTTCCATGAAAGCAAAAACGATGAGGTGGATTCCTATGAGCTAGCTGATATAGTATTGTTGGAGGAGGCCTTAGCTGAAACGTGGTGTCAAAAGACACGGCATCACCAAAACATGCGCACTCCATGATAAATTGATCATTTGTCCAAAAGAAATTAGCCATTCTACCATCTTCCTCATCTATTTCAATGGCATAAAATAATGATGGATCCTCTATTTGCTTATTTTTCAAGTATTCCAACAATGTTTGTGTGTCACTGGATTCTAAATACTTCCATTATTGGGGAAAGCCCCATCACTACTGGTTGGGAACCCTCTTTAGTACCGGCTAGTTCGGTACTAAAGGGGGTCACTTTAGTACCAGTTGAAATAACCGGTACTAAAGGGGTATTAAAAATTTTAAAAACTAATATCCCTTGCTGCCCCCCCCGGCCTCCGCCCGTCGCCCTCTGCCCTTCCGCCCCCGCCCTACCCCACCACCCCTCCGTCCGCCCCGCCTCCACCTCTGCCCCTCCGCCCCCCCTGCCTCCGTCCCCCGCCTTCCGTCCCTCCACCCATCCCGCCTCTGCCCCTCCACCCTCCGCTCCGCCCAGAGAGAGAGATAGAGGCAGACGGGAGTTTTAATACCGGGTGGGGCCCTTTAGTATCAAGTGGAGGCTCCACCCGGTACTAATGGGTGACCTCACCCGGTATTAAAGGGGGTCACGAGGGGTTTCTTGGGAACTATTCGTTAGGTCCGGTACTAATGCTCATATTAGTACCGAACCAATACACAATTGGTACTGAGCCTTGGGACGAATGCTCAGTTTTCCAGTAGTGTTCTTGCATTGTCGACCAATCTCATTGTTGCGATCTATCCATGAGAATGGCACTTTGTCAGCTCCTCCATAAAATTGTACCATAAACTCAAACACCTGGGCTAGCTTCATCTCACCGTCCCTCATTCGGCCAATTAATTTCTTGTCTGCTTCTTGAACACTTCGTTGGGACCTCAGCTTCTGCCTTTTATTTGGACTAGCAAGGTAATGATTGTGATGAAGCACAACCTTATACACTATCCAAACCTGTCGTACACACATCTATGGGCCCACCAGAAGGTTTGGACAGTCTTAAATATAGGGTTGGACACCGAAACACATCTGACATGGAGACCATGGCGTAGCACGGCATAGTCTAGATAGGAACTAGTCGAGGATTAGGAAAGTACTCGTTATAATAAGAGTAGAACTCCTCTAACCGTATCCGACTAGTATTATTGTAACCAACCGACGTGTAACCCTGCCCCAAGCAATATAAGGCGAGGCAGGGACCTCCTCCAAAGCAATTCAATCCAACCAACACACAAGACGTAGGGTATTACGCAATCTAGCAGCCCAAACCTAAATCTAAATCGTGTGTTTGCGTTTACCTTCAAGTTCCTGATCTGGACGAGCCCCACTAACCAAAACACTACCTCAGGTACCCCCCTCAGCATGCTACCGGGTCTAAACACCGATAAAACCCCCTCCTTGCTAACACTAAACTGAACATGAGCATTGCAACTTGTCGTTGTAGTGTCCTTTGATGACTATGTTAGTCGATGACCTTGACTATTGCAAACTATATGCTTGTGACAGATACTGCCATCTCCTCGACGCTTTATGTCGCTCTTTCTAATCCTGAACCCAATCTTGCCTGCATATGTGTTGTACATATCATAAGCTTTCTTCTCAGATTCGAAAGACATTCCAACTTTAGGAACAATCAAAGTTTGTCCAACTTTATCAGCCACCCGTTGTATAATGAGCCTAAAATTAAAAGGTGCCTTAGAAAAATATGAAATATTATGATCTCACTTGAATAGTTATTCAAGTTGCTTCAATTACTTCATCTGATGTTTCATTCGCTATTGCTTCTGTAGTGATCGACTCGATACTCTGTGCAACCTACCATGTGCTCGCTGATCAGTACTTCAAGATCCTTGATGATCACACCATCATTATGCATAGCAGGTACCAACAACTGTCCTCCCATGTCGGATGCTAGAGTAGAGGACGGCATCAGATGAGCTGAGGGCACTGTAATCCGGATGGCCGTCTCATCCTCATGGACTCCTACCATGGTGCCTACATTGTCTAGGATGATAGGAGAGGAGTCGCACTGTCGGCGTCTGCTCGCCCTAACTGATGCGTGCGTGAAGCAATCGAGATAGTGTGGCGTATGATGAGCCGCTGGATCGCGTAACAGACGCGGGAGTCCAATCTCCCGTGAGCCGAGGGTTGTCAGCCGCGTTTGCCTGTAGTCGGAGCCTCGGAGGACGGAGCCGAGCTGAGCGTGATTGATCTCTACGGGAGGGAGCCTGTGAGCACTGCGAGCAGCAGGGCGTCCGATGCTTGGGGTGTCCACGCGGCAACCATCAGGCGTCAGACTGCACGGACGGAGCTTTGCAGCCCGGCTGCATGGAACTTTTTCCCCTTAGGGACCCTTGGGCATTAGTATGCTTCCTGTAGAAATCATCAAAATAGCGAGGGCCTTAACGTTAATGTGTACTGTATTACAAGTTACAACTAGCACTGGGAGTGGGAGTATATATGAACCTGCTGCGAGTGCAGGTGTGCAACTGCAACCAACCACCTCCATCCTCCTATCAATTTCGTCCGTTGCCTTTGTGCTCCCACCACAATCAAAGCTTCCATTTTTTGCAGTAGCCATAAACGGAAGTGACACTCCAGCTGCTGCCAATCCCATGGATGAGCTCGTCTCCTCCAGCAGCTCTCCCTCCACCGCCCCCATCTTCTCCCCCGCCGGCAACCTCCTGGAGCTCGACTTCGTGTCCTGCGACGTCCCGGACCAATGGATGGGGGGCCAAGACTGGCTTGACGAGCCCCTGGACCTGGATGGCGCCGCGTGGGCCGACGAGGCGGGCTCGGGCGGCTCCGCGTCGGCGGGCAACGCCGACGTGTCCGGCGAGCCGCCGCCCGCGCCGAAGCGGCAGCGCGGCCGGAAGCCCGGGCCCCGGACCAACGGCCCCGTCATCAGCCACGTGGAGGCCGAGCGGCAGCGGCGGGACAAGCTGAACCGCCGCTTCTGCGAGCTCCGGGGCGCCGTGCCCACCGTGTCCCGGATGGACAAGGCGTCCCTCCTCGCCGACGCCGCCGCCTACATCGCCGAGCTGCGCGACCGCGTGGAGCAGCTCGAGGCCGAGGCGAAGCAGGCCTCCGCTGCCACCACGGTGGCGGCGGCCGCCCATCCGTTCGCCGGCGGCGGCCTCGAGGAGAATCTGGAGGTGCGGATGCTCGGGCGGGAGGCGGCGGCGCTGCGCCTGACGTCGGCGGCGCGCCACGCCCCCGCGCGCCTCATGCTCGCGCTCCGGTCGCTGGACCTGGCCGTGCAGCACGCGTGCGTGTGCCGCGTGGGCAGCACCACCGTGCAGGACGCCGTCGTCGACGTGCCCGCCGCGCTGCGGGACGAGCGCGGCCTTCGCGCCGCGCTGCTCCACAAGCTGCAGCGGAGCGTCTAGCCCCGTTGCCGAAACGAAGGTTTGAGCTCATCTGCTCCGTCGCCAGATCAAGCTCGCTGCACGTACTCCTCGTGTTTCGTGGCAGGCCGCCGGCGTGGACATACACATACTCCGGCGGCGAATCAAGACGGCTACATGTCATCCCTTGCCTGTTTCTTCGATTCTCTTTACTACTGATGTCATTGGCGTCCATGTTTGCACATACATAGTGCTGGTTTTTTGTTCGTGGACATGGTTCTTCGCTTCTTTTGAGGATGGCAGCATACTAGTCAGCATACATGTAGTGTGAAGTGTTGTTCCAATTACTCAGCATATCCATGTCCATGTCAATCATTAATATGAATTCTCAATGGCAACATATGCTGCAAAGGGGTGCGGTTCTGATTTGTTTCATTACATATATATGTGAATTTTACAAGTCTGAGATTTGTTCACGCTTGTAGTGGATTTAAATTTGAAAAGAGAATCACAATGTTATACATATGTGTAGGCCTTTTTGCACAGGATTCGGTGGTTTAATTAACCGTTTCAGCTAGCAAAATCATTATTGTGCCCGTTAAACTTTGGTGATGTTGCAGTATCCTTTTATGTTGAAAACACTGTGATTTCCTACTGTAACATGAATATAGTTTAATAACCAAATAATTTACATCAGTATTTACTAGTTCTTTTTAGGAAAGAAGCCAGAATAACAATGAATGCAAACTTCTCCCAAAGTTCCAATCCCCAGCTCCCTCAGCTACACATTTACTTACAAGTAGGTATAGGTTTTGATGAATTCGAATTTGCATTATACTTTCGAAATCAAGTATATATAGCAATCGTCAGCATCTAAGTTCGCCTAGTTTGTCGTTTCAGAAAAAAAAAACTAGCCTAGTTTGTGATGATATACTGTCAAATCTGTGTCCCATCAAATAGCAAATAATTCGGAGTTGCAACTTGCAGAGTGTACCACCTCCATCCCTGTCGTCACCTGGCTGCCCAAAACAGCATGATTCTTCCCGATACTACAGCCACAGCCACAACCACAACCGAACCCTGCCATTTTGAGCAATATGTGTTGAAGGGAAGTGAAAGAAGACTGAAATAAAGTGCTCTCCGAGATCGATGTCCGCATACTCTGGCTACGATTCGCTCATGGCAATCAAAGTTACCAATACCATGTGTAACAGCTCACGGGCCAATTGGATCAACAATTTAAATACCATGCATGAGTATTGAGTTATGATAGCTCTAAAATATTTCCAAATAGGAAGTGGAGAGTGAGATGAGCTAGCTCTAGGAGATATTGCAACATTAGGTTTAACCCTGTGAAGTGAGAACGAAAACGTAAGCAGCTTGCAGTGTAGGTGTGACCTACTCAACATGGTGAGTGAGCATTAACCATATTATAATGCACGTCAGTTGCCAGAGGTGTCAACATTTGCGTGCCATATAACAGTCATGCAGTTTATGTTAATTTGTAGCTAACTTTTTTCTATAAAAAAAAGAAAGAAAAGAAAAGGGACCGGCTGGCTAAGATCTCCTCCAACAATACCATATCAGCTGGCTCATAGGAGTTCGTCTATCATTTTGCTTACATGGAAAAGAGAGAATGTGGGGCGAGAGGTATAGTATCTCTTCTTCAAGAGATAGCTCGAGAGAAGTGGGCTTCATATTTTATTAATAAGAGAGATTATGGGAACTAAGATGTTTCGAACAATGTGCTATGAGATAGATTATTGGAAAAGTAATATCTTGCTATCTCTTTTATGAAGCTTAACCATTGGAGAAGGGCTAACTGTCCAGGGGGTGCACCGCAGCGACAGCATCACCAGGCGACGAGCGCACAAGACGGCAGGAACTTTACTGGCGACAGTGCTGCACAGCAGGCGTGGTTCTGCAGCTACCACCGCGCGTAGAATTTCTGTTTCTCAATGCTAGTCCACAGTGCTATGGATAAGCTCGTCTTCCCAGCCCAGCTCCTGCTGCTGCCCTCTCCTTCACCGCACAGTCCTTGCATGCGCAAGCAAAGCTGCTAGTGCGCTTAATTCCACGCCAAACTGGATGGTATTGGCATCC
The DNA here is from genome assembly GCF_005286985.2 of Setaria viridis. Taxonomy (NCBI): domain Eukaryota; kingdom Viridiplantae; phylum Streptophyta; class Magnoliopsida; order Poales; family Poaceae; genus Setaria; species Setaria viridis. Next base: position 35,020,541 of record NC_048268.2, on the reverse strand, counting down.
AATAGAAATATACCACCTCTTCCTCCATTGCCTTCACTGTCCGTGAGTTCTGCTGGCTCTCCCTTTTTTTTCTTTTTCTTTTTTTGAGAAACTGCTGCCTCTCCAATCATATGATTGTGTTCTCTGCTTGAATCATGCTGAGGGGACACTTGAACACTTTTTCCTTCGGTGTAGGCCTGGTTTGGTTTTGCTTATTTCTAGCATCCGTATTTAGATACTAATTAGAAGTATTAAACGTAGACTATTTACAAAACTCATTACATAAGTGGAGGTTAAACGGCGAGACGAATCTATTAAGCCTAATTAGTCTATGATTTGACAATGTGTTGCTACAGTAAATATTTGCTAATGATGGATTAATTAGGCTTAATTAGGATTTAATAGATTCGTCTCGCCGTTTAGCTTCCACTTATGTAATGAGTTTTGTAAATAGTCTACGTTTAATACTTCTAATTAGTATCTAAACATTCGATGTGATACGTGCTAAAAATAAGCAAAATAACCAAACAGGCCCGTAGTTTTGCTGCAGGAAGCTGGGCGACCATTGGCCTCTTTCCTTCTGACCAGGACAGTCATCTAGCTAGAAAACTTTTGTAAAGTTTAGATAGCAGCTGGATGCTCCCTTATTTATGAAAATCCTCCTCCTCTTGTGCTGGGCAATACCTGATCTTAAAAAGAATATATTGGCAAGAATATGCCGTCTCTTCGGAAAAAACTCCTCTTCACTTTTCTCGTACGAATGTACGATCATCCCTCGTCCGTGACTGCTGACCGGCCGGTAAGACTGGGTAGCTCTCAATGCTCACGAGAAGTCAAGAATCTGTAGACAAGATCTTTGTGGGCCAATACTGTAGGGTTTTCGCGACAGCCATATGACTTCTGCAGGAACCTCAATCCGGGTTATTTGCAAAAGAAAAAACGAACAAGTCGTCATTTGTGTACAGAAATTAAAATGGATTGATGGACATGGACACGTACTGATGGTTATGTGTGTGACACGAGCTAGCATAAGAAATTTCTTCTGGGCGGCCAATCTTTTTCACCGGGTCGATGTAGTAATACGCAAAATTAACGTGCTTGAAAAGGATTCTTGTGATCGCGAGCAAATGGTTGATTAGTCCGACGATGCAGTCGCATCAGATGCACAGCGCAAAATTAATAGCCTCTGTTAGCTGACGGTTAACTTTTATGTGCTCTTGGCCACTAGTAATTAATGGATAAAAGAACATCTAGATTGAAAGGCAATATTGATGCTAGTAGTTTCATAATGAAAAATACTTTCATATTGTGAAAGGATATAATGGTTAGAGAACTTAAGTAGCACCCAGCAGGTTCAGATTCGACTTCCTATGGGCATATGGGTGGCAGTCTAGTTGTTGGAAGTATTTCAGGATTTTTGTACCAACTCGATGTAACAATCTTGAAATTAATCAAAACTTCCTTTATCAAAAAAATCTAGCTTGTAGACCATATTGATGTTTTAAATGATATATTCTCTCCCGTCTTCAAATAATTGTCGCTTCAAATACCGACGTCACCAAAACACTACTTTTATAATAATTAGTAGTACTAAACATATTCAAGATATACCAAATCTTTTTGATATTTTGGAACCACTATTGAAGGTGAATCTAGCAATACCATTTTTTGAAGTTATTTTGAAATATTCAAAGAGATTATTGTGAAAATTAAGATATGTTGACTACATGACTTTCGAAAGGATAATTATTTGGAAACTAGAGGGTGCATGGATTCTAAGCATCTTTAAGAAACTGGACCACCAAATATCAAAATTGATAAAATCACCATATGTGGACATCGTATCTCGCTTTTAACGGGCATAGCAGTTCCTCCATTATATTGAAAGACTAATTAACTAAAAATACGAGCATACGTATTGGGCCGAAGCTAGACTAGAGCATGAGTGGATAGATTTTGCCATACAAGAAATGTAACCGAGTGACACGCAGTCCACAATTGATTGGAAGCCTCGTATTGACACTCCACACATGATTGCTAGTGATCAAAGTGCCACGTGGATTATTTTCTTGATGCTTTCTCCGCACCTTATTTATTAGGGTTAGGGTATGGATAGATTCACCTTCAATAGTTGGTTCCTCGGAGCTTTGAGACGCATGTGTGATTTTTCAGCTCACGTGCAACCTACCTCAAAATGGCAATGCACAGTTCCTCGAAATATACATGTCAACACAATGGACACTAAAGTTAGTTTCCTTTTCCATTCTCTTAGCTAGATAAACTTTTAAACCCCTAAAGTCAACAAAAAAGCTAGACGATATCGTGACTTGGACGGTCTACTCTCTCAAAGATGCTTAGGGGGTGTTTGGGAGGCATGTGCTAAATTTTAGCACCTGTCACATCGGATGTTTGACACTAATTAGGAGTATTAAACATAGTCTAATTACAAAACTAATTGCACAACCCCTAGGCTAAATCGCGAGACGAATCTATTAAGCCTAATTAGTCCATGATTTGACAATGTGGTGCTACAGTAACCATTCGCTAATGATGGATTAATTAGGCTTAATAGATTCGTCTCGCGATTTAGCCTAGGGGTTGTGCAATTAGTTTTGTAATTAGACTATGTTTAATACTCCTAATTAGTGTCCAAACATCCGATGTGACAGGTGCTAAAATTTAGCACCTGCTATCCAAACACCCCCTTATAGGGTAAGATATGCACAAAAGCGTCCATAGAAGTGAGTGTGTTCATATATCCGCATCTCGAAAAAAAAGAAAAATTCAGAATTACATCCGTATGTGCTTGTATTTGCTTCTAGAAGCCCCGGACGAAAGGAAGGCCAGCAGCCGTCCAACCCCGTCAAAATCACGATGGGAAATGATTAAATGAAACCAGGCCCATCACGACAGGAACAGCCCACGCCACATATATACAACAAACTCGTGCCCGCTGACTCTTCAAAATTGGGCCTAGCTGCTATTGCTGGCGCCCCCGTACTTACTTCGGCGTCCAAAAACACCCCCAGAAAACCTCGGATTCATATCGGATGTTCACTTAGGGCTTTTGCAGAGTAAATTAGCACAATTGCGAGGGCCTTAATGTACATCAAACAGCACTACTATACAGTATGCAGTCTATTTATTACTCCTATATGCCGGTGCATCATATAGAAGACCAAACCACAACTATCAGTTTCGAAGATAACCATAAAAAGGGACGTGACACAGTAGCAGCACCATGGATGAACTCGTCGTCTGCCCCGCCTCCACCGCCTGCAGCTCCCCCTCCCCGGCTTCCTTCTTCTCCACCGCCGGCCACCACCAGCAGCAGCAGCAGGAGCTCGACTTCGTGTCCAGCGAGGTCTTGGAGCAATGGCTGGCGATCGACGACTGCATGGACGACGAGACCCTGATGGACGGCGCCGCGTGGGGCGTCGAGGGCTCGCGCTCGCCGGGCAACGATCTGTCCGGCAAGCCGCCGGCACCTGCGCCCAAGGGGCGGGGCCGGAAGCCCGGGCCCCGGACCAGCGGCCTCGCCCTCACCCACGTCGAGGCGGAGCGGCAGCGGCGGGACAAGCTCAACCGCCGCTTCTACGAGCTCCGCGCGGCCGTGCCCACCGTGTCCCGGATGGACAAAGCGTCCCTCCTCGCGGACGCCGCCGCCTACATCACCCAGCTGCGCGGCCGCGTGGAGCAGCTCGAGGCCGAGGCCAAGCAGGCCGCGGCATCCGCCGTGGCCGCTGCGGCCACCGCGGCAGCGCCCGCCCAGGAGAAGCTGGAGGTGCGGATGGTCGGGCAGGAGGCGGCGGCGCTGCGCCTGACGACGGCGGCGCGCCACGCCCCCGCGCGCCTCATGCTGGCGCTCCGGTCGCTGGACCTGCCCGTGCAGCACGCGTGCGTGTGCCGTGTGGGCAGCGTCACCGTGCAGGACGCCGTCGTCGACGTGCCCGCCGCCGCGCTGCGGGACGAGCGCCGCCTCCGCGCCGCGTTGCTCAACAGGCTGCAGCAGAGCGGCTAGCGGCCGGCCGGCCGGCGCTATCTACTTACATACTACTCGGTGGCCACATCAAGCCGGTTGCATTCTATCTACTTATCATGCATATATTTCTTGTCACGGCAGATGATGCCCATCGTCGTCGTCCGTGGTTTACACAGCTCATGGTGCCTATATTTTAGATGCTGATGCATCGATTAAAAATAATTGATATTTCTTCTGTTCTCAAATATACGATGTTTAGGATAAGGTGATTAGTTGAAAACAAACTAATTGTTTTGTCCTAAACGTCATATATGAAAGAAAACAGGAGTACAATTTAGGGCCGGGGTTGCTTATTTGACAGAGATGGATCGGACTGTACATGTTCTCTGTTGCACGGTAGTGAAATTAATTAATTCATTTACCTGTCCTCAAATCCCCGATCTTTGGACTGTTCTAAAATAAATTGAATAACTGCTCGGTGAACATACTCAATTGTTTATTTGACAGGAGATATATCATCCAAACTTCTTGGTCTTCCTCTTTTGATCATTTGTTGCAATTGTTTAATAAGAACATAATAATGTGCTTAAGACTTGCAAAATGTATATGTGTTAAAGATCCACATGTACATTACACAAGGTTATTTTATTCCATGCATCCACAGAGTATGAGCTATGCATTTGGTTAACTTATTGTTTGATGGAGATGGACTAGAACGTGCAGTTCTGGATTAGTCGTGCTCCTTCTTCTTTATTTTGAACAGTCAACTTTCTACATTGGGATCAAACATACAGCCAAATTGTAAATATGACTCGCTATATAAAATTGTAGAATTAGGTTCACATTCCAAAATATTTCTACACCTTTTAGATAATAGAATTTATATTGGTTTTGTATCTATGAATGGTATACATACTTTTTTGAAGGACAAGTCTCACTGTAAGGACTGACGCAAAACAAGATACTGCTGAACAGAAGGGGTGTTGCACCTCCATCCTAAAAAAAAAGACATTCTATGATTCAAAAATTTTCTAAACACAAGTCATTTTACCTTATTTGGCATGTGCATGTGCACGCGATGAAAAATTTGCACCAAATATGGCTAATACATAGGTGCAATCAATGTCATTTTACTTTGACGTTAATTTATCCTAAAAATCCTAAAATGATTTTTTTGGATGGAGGGAGTATATATACATCATTTCTTGTTACAACAGCATCTTGTATATTACTTATTGAGGTAATCAATCATGGTCCATTGGTGATGATAGATGTCATCAGATACCTCTAGCTTTTTTCAAAAAAAAATGATTCAAGATTCATACGTGATGACATTGCATGTAGCGTTCATCATCGCTAGAGCATTTCCAGCAGTCATCCCGTATATCATCCCCAATGAATAGTTATTGGGGCTACCTCCATACCAATGAGTAGTTATTGGGGCTACCTCCATACGACTTTCTAGCATATTGAGGGGAATGCATTTGCAGTCCTCCATTAACCTCATATATTTCTATATATATTTGTGCCAAACACTAGATCCTCTCCAAAGTAATCATCCATAACCTTGACATGACCAGCATGTTTCTTCAGACAAGCCACTGAACGCCTTGGTACACAACCACTATTCTCAGGCCGCTTGCTCTCAAAGCTAGTGAGCAAAGCCATGGAAAACTCAAAGTAATCATCATATCCGACGAAATGTCATAATAAAATTTAACAACACAAGCAAGCTCCCCTGCACACAATCCATGGAAAAATCACCGCACATCGATCAATATATATTGTTGATTGCATCATTTGAAAAGTCAAGATTAAAACATTGCTTGCAGTAGTAGAAGAATTTCATGAAGCAACCTTAAGGGCGGGTGGACGGTGGCCATCGTGTGCGATTGTGCGTGGTGTGAGCGAGATGAGGAGAAAAAAGCATATGGGTTGGCGCCAGAATTTTTAGGGAGCGAGGTGGAATCTCTATTCTATTTTGACAGTTGGGATGGATTATTGGTGATATAAAAATACTAGAGATAAGAGAAGGTTTTGGGGACTGCTGGATCGGAGCACCTAAAACTCCAAATACTTAGCACCTTCTTTTACGATGGAGAGCTATTAGGAGACCGATGGAATCTATATTACATATACTAAAGCTCCAAGCTTTGGAGCTCCCTCCTCGATTTTGCCCCACGTGGGATCCATATATTATTTAGTGAGAACCATGTAGGACCCGTGTACTATTGAGGTGGGATCCATATGGGATCTAAGGCTCAAGTGGAATCCACGTACTTTCTAGTGGAATCCACATATTGTTTGGGTCCCGCTCAAGTGGGATCCATGTGTTTCCTAGTGGGATCCACGCATTGTTTGATGGGACCCGTGGTATTTTTGAGGACGTATAAAATATATTTAATTTTCCTATACTAAACTTTGTATACTACTAGCCCTAGTAATTTTTGGACTTAGCTTTCAGTTCATAAACTCGAAAAATATGATTGAATTATTCATTCATTGCTAATTTTATCTAGAAAAAGTCTACGTAACCCCCCCCCCCAAACGTATCAAGGGTCGACCACATCACCCCCTTCAAGTATAAAACCGGATGTTTAACTCCCTCACCTTTGCAAAACCATTTAAATGACCCCCTAGGGTGGTTTTCCTGGGTGGTTTTGCCAAGCTGGAGTGTTGAGGTGGATTATGTTGTTGATGTGGACCGCTTACATGTGGAGCCCGCGTGTCAGTCTCTCATCTTCATCTTCTTCCTCTGCTCTCTTTGCCGTTGCCTGCCATCTGCCCCTCCCTTACCCAAGCCGCCATACATGGTCTACCCCCTCCTCGGCCTGCACCACCACCCGCCATCCTACTCCTCCCTCACCTAGGCCACCGCCTGTCGTCCGCCCCTTCCTAGACTGTACCGCCACCTGCCGTCCACACCCTCCCCCCAAGAGCAAAAGCTCAGGAGCTTTGCAATGGCGGACGACAGCTCTGGCGGATCAAATCGCCGGTGCTTCGGGCGATTGGGACTACAATGGAGCGGTGTTGTGTAGAGAGGAGAGGGAGAGGGTCACGTAGGATGGCTCACTGGAGGCGGGTATGGACGGAGATGGCCGGATGTGACGGAGCTTGGGCGGTGGCCGGTCTTCACGGCAACGGAGCTTCCCAGCGGCAAAACGATGACATCGACTGGTGGAGCACGTGCGGCTTGATGTCGCGAAGCTCCTGGTGGTGTCGGCATGCCTTGGCGTGGTGGCACGAGGCGAATCGGCATGGCCATGGCAGCGGCTCCTTCGGCTTCGGCGGTGGCAGCGGCTTCAATCAAGCGGGCGGCGCTCCGGCGATGAGGAGGTGTCAAGGACCGGCGATGGAACTTTAGCTAGCTGGTCGTCGTGGAGGTCCAGGCGGAGCTGGTCGGCAACCCTCTGCTCGGCCCCGCTGCTTCCAGCGGGCTGGCAGGCTGATGCGAGCAGCCATGGGGAGGGGAAAGAAAGAAACCTGACTTGTCCACTTAAAAGTGGGGCTCACATGTCCATGTCAGCATCTCAATCCACTTCAGCACTCCAGCTAGGCAAAACCGTCCAGGAAAACCACTATAGGGGTCATTTAAATGGTTTTGCAAAGGTGAGGGGGTTAAACATCTGGTTTTGTACTTGAAGGGGTGATGTGGTTGATCCTTGATACGTTGGGGGTTATGTAGACTTTTTCCAATTTTATCTTTTACCTCTATCAAAATCAATCCGTTAGCTATTTCTACAAACACCAAGAAGTCAATGAATTACTAAGCAAAAAAGTTATACAACGCTCAAAAGACCATTATGAAAAGAAATTGTTTGAATTTAATATTGAACGCGATCAATTTGATTTGGTTCGATGCATCAATGTGACGCTACTTTGAGTACAGTAGAATAACAAATTTTCATTTCATCACCATTTCAGATTAACATCTTTTGTATAGGCACTCATCGCGTGCCAACCTGACTAGTTGCTCCTATGATCAGTGTCGCTTAACAAGCACGGGCAGAACGCAAGCACCCATCCGAAGTATGGCCACGGAACAGTACGGCTTCCGGCTGCGGGAACCACGCCTCGTACGTTCACCGATCCATCAGTTGAAGAGAAAGTTTGTCGAGGCTCAGAAAGCGTGTCGCCTCCTTGCTGCTGACTCATGCTTGCGCGGCGCATGCGTGGTTGGGATTGGCCGAGGCTGATGTTCTAGTGGTTTCCCGTGAACCTCGTGTCTGAAAACCAGATGCAGCCTGCTGCTGCTGCACGGTTGTCTGAACTCTTGAAGACCTCCTTTACTTAATTTTCTTCCACGGCCAGCGCAGCAGGCACACAGGTTTCCGTAGCGTCTCTATCTATCTCTCTCTATCCGAGTCTCTCTCTGTTTCTGTGTGTGCGTCCGTAAGTGTCATCTCTCTCTCTCCCTCCATCTACTCCATCAGTCCAACACTTTGGTCTGATCCTGAAGCTCTCATTGGGCAGCCTGGGTAGAGCTCGTACGCACCAAGAAAAGTCTAGGTAGCTAGAACATAAAGCTTGCCACTGCCAGACGGTAATATTGAGTTATTGACCTCTCTTCTGGCGATGCTATTTTTTGGGCAAGCTGCAAGGTCCTCGGATTTCACGATAGCCTAAGGTCGTGTTTGGATACCCTACTAAAATTTAGCACCTATTATATTGGATGTTTGGATGCGTATTAAATATAGACTAATTATAAAACTAATTGCACAGATGGAGTCCAATTCACGAGATGAATCTATTAAGCCTAATTAGTCCATAATTTGACAATGTGGTGCTACAGTAACCATTTGCTAATAATGGATTAATTAGGTTTAATAGATTCATCTCGCGAATTAGCACAGGAGTTCTGCAATTAGTTTTATAATTAGCCCATGTTTAGTCCTTCTAATTAGCATCCGAATATCTGATGTGACACTGCTAAAATTTAGCACCTAGTATCCAAACACCCCTAAGATCTCTGCAAGAATTACGTGACAAAGAATGGGTTGATATATGGTCCATTTGTCCTGTTTGTGATAAAGACCGTGAAAGCTGCAACGGGGGCCACAACCTTAATTTGTAAGCTTCTCAGTTCTCACACGGCCGGATAAGATGTTTCTTTGATTTCTGAGCTTAGATGATATTTTCTTAACTATCCTAGTTAATTGTACTGAGTCTGATGCTTTCAGTAAATCTCTAGCTGCATGCATGAGCTTGTGTATATATGACGAGAGGCGCATGTATCTTCCTTCCTATTCATCATCCGGTGCCCCACCTTCTTCTTCCTTGCCGTTCTATACGATGTATAAATTCATGTTGTTCACTAACTTGTTGTTGCAAGCCTATGAAAAAAATAGTATATAGTGGCTGAGATATATTAATATAATACGGCGTATAAATTCTCTAATATAGTATGTGTACACCATATAGAACTTGGGTCAGACGATGCTGAATTGAATGATTGTAAATGTACTATATATATGCTTCTCCAAGGCTCGGATGGAGTGCGCCTTAGTGGTTTGGCTTTTCGATGGTCGTGCTCCGGTGGGAGCAAGTCGGACGATTTCGATCACCTTTTATATGCTGTTTTCTTCTAATAAAATTTCATGTCAAAACTCTTGCCATCCTTTCGGAAAAAAGACCCGATGGAAACAAAACTAAAGCACACACCAAGCTACAGTGTATATGCATAAATCGATCAAAATCATCATGGAAGCTAAGATGGAATCCTGTCCACTCAATGCCCGTGGACCACATAAGGGGAACATCCGCTGTTCACGAGTCCCCACCACCACGTACAGAAAATCTCGTGCAGCTGACTTTTCTAAGTTTGGTATCATGGCGCTGATTGGCTGCATAACTAGCGGGATGGCATGCATAATTGCGATGCTAGGATGCGGTTCAATACTAGCGCAACTTAATACCCTTCTCTTCCATTTCACCATTATGTGTTCATCATCGCTAGAAAGTATCTGTTCCAGCATCAATGATATGCGAGCTACGTCTTGTATCCTTCAGTATGTGTCCTGCTCTGCAAATTAATAGTTTAGCCGAAGTTAGGATCTACCATTTCCTCTGTGGATCCAATCTCCTTTGACTTTTCCCATGAACTTATTTTTCTAACTTCTTGTATATGGATCCATGTTTGCAACTTTGAACTTTCTAGAAGTTATTAGCTTTAAACCCTTAAATGCATGAGGTCCAACAAAAAAGTTGGCTTCAATTTCTTTAACGATGGAATGGATGGGTAGCGAAATAGGTACAAAAGGTATTTTGGGTTAATTCTTTGCATAATGGCAATGGCGAGTGATTTACTTTAGCTATATTTTACTTGAATAACGTTGCAATTTCTACTACTTCACAGTTAGTGTGGATGCATCTTCGGTTGACTCTGATTACTAAGATTTTGTTACTAGGGTATTAACGTAAATATTCTGTATATAACATGGCATCAAATACTACTTGCCACGATCATAAATGTATGAGGTTTTAGTGTTAGGCACAAAAATGTTGTTGCCTTTCACTTACATTGCAATGGGAAGAGATAGCATTTCTTTTATGAAAAGAGGAGGCAAGAAGTTCTAGGATGACATACATTTGTAAAAAGACAAAATATGTTTCCTGCAAGTTTAGGTCGATAGCATACACACTAAATAAGATTGGAGATCTACCCTCAGTTAGCGTTTAGGCACAAGCTACACCACCAACGTGCCCATATGTACATGAACTGTTCCAACCTAAAATTTAATCCAAGGAGAAAGGTGGCACCTGTTTAGATTGAGCTAGTTGAAGTTGATCAAGGGAGAAAGGTGAACACCTGTGTTGATTGAGTTAATTGGGACTATAAACCGGTAGTTAATTTGAGTTCTCAAATTAGCACGGGTGCTTGCATTTTACCTAATTTATTCCAAGAATTAACTACATTGTTCTTTCGGTGGCACGCAATGTGCTCGTCTACAGCAAGGCGACTATGGTAACCTCGTCAATCTCAAGATCCGTCCGCTCAGTCTTTTGGAAGTGCTCATAAAGATAGGACTTGCATGCGTGTATCAGTTACAGTGAATGTTTGTACATGCGCTGCGATTCGAAAAAAAGAAATAAACAAAACTACCTTCAGCTATCCATTTATAGAAATAGTTGAAAATGGCATTTATAGAAATAGTTGAAAAAGGCTAAAAACGACGTAGATTATCACCCCCCGTGATCCCATAAACTACTCCCGGTCTTGGTATCCGGCCACCACTGCTACCAGATCTGGCATTGGTAGCAAACGGAAGCGACACTGCAGCAGCGCAGTGCAATGGATGAGCTGGTCTGCCCTGCCTCCTCCAGCAGCTCTCCCTCCTCGGCCTCCTTCTTCTCCACCGCCGGCCACCACCAGGAGCTCGAGTTCATGCCCTGCGATGTCCTGGAGGGATTGCTGGGCGACGAGGACTGGATAGATGAGGCCCCAGATGGCGTCACGCTCGGCTACGAGGGCTCGAGCGCGCGCTCGCCGGGAAACGACCTGCCCGGCGAACCGCCAGCACCTGAGCCAAAGAGGCGTGGCCGGAGACCAGGGCCCCGGTCCGACGCCCCCGTCCTTAGCCACGTGGAGGCGGAGCGGCAGCGGCGGGACAGGCTCAACCGCCGCTTCTGCGAGCTCCGGGCCGCCGTGCCCACCGTGTCCCGGTTTGACAAGGCCTCCCTCCTGTCCGACGCCGCCACCTACATCACCCAGCTGCGCGACCGTGTCAAGCAGCTCGAGGCTGAGACCCGGCGGGCTGCTATGACCTCCGCTGCGGCCGCCGCCCCGGCGATGGCGGCCACCTCCTCGCTCGGCGTCCAGGCGGAGGAGCTGGAGCTGGAGGTGCGCATGGTCGGCGGGGAGGCGGCGGCGCTGCGCCTGACCACGGCGGTGCGCCACCGCCACGCGCCCGCGCGCTTCATGCTCGCGCTCCGCTCGCTGGATCTGCCTGTGCAGCACGCGTGCGTGTGCCTCGTGGGCGGCGCCACCGTGCAGGACGCCGTCGTGGACGTGCCCGCCGGGCTGCGCGACGAGCACGGCCTCCGCGCGGCATTGCTACACATGCTGCAGCAGACCGGCTGGTAGCCTCGTGCATGGGTCGGCAGGTTTGCGCTGATCTACTCCGATCCGTCGCCAAAATCAGGCACTCCTACTACTCGTGTTTCATGGCCGGCTTGGCATACTCTGGCACCAAATAAAGCTAGCTGCAAGGGTCATCGTGCATCTTTCTTCTCTCTTGCAATGCCGCTGTCTTTGCACATGCATATATTGCTTTGTGTGTTTATATTTTTGGTGGTGGTGCATCTCGACTCAAAAAATAATTGCTAGAATTGAGGGCTTGTTTCAGTGCAAGGAGAGGGGTTTAGAATTTGTGCTATTGGATTGGTAGGGAAATTATAGTTCATCATTTGCCTGTCAAGTCCAAAGGTACCGGTGAGATGCTGTCGTCAGCAGTGTTCTTCTTGTGTGGTTCTCGTTCTGAATTTCATGTTCATTGTTTGGTTTCATTCACGGCCGGCACTCTTCATGTGTTGAAGGGTACCACAATGTATATTCGTGATCCAAGCACGGATTACACAACGTATATATCAAGCTGTGTATTTTTGCTTGGCTACATGGAGTGAATAAAAAAAATTAAACACCAAATTTTGGAGAGAGATTGTGCACTATGTTTGGCTATATATGGCTTCTTCGAAACAACATTGTGTTTGACAAACTAAAAGTACAATTTTTTCATGCAGGCGTTATTCAAACGTATGTACTTATTGGACAACATTCCTGTGATTGATGCAAAATCAGGAGGATCAAGAATTTGTGTGCCGAACATGCGACGCTTAATTTGAAGAGTACAACAATGGAGGTTTTTGCGAACCATAGATGGATGTTTAGCAAGATCATGCTAAGGGCTCTGATTCTCTTTTATTCAGCATTTTCTTCCCAAGGAACTATATGTTTGATCTTGCTGCAAGTGCAGCTATTGTAATAAAGGAACGGCTAAAACATCTAACGATGTGGAGAGGCTGGAGCTTTGTTTCCATTATCTAAAACTATCTAGCTGTGCATTTGATTATTAACTTCTTGTTTGGTTTAACAAACTTCAGCTCTTCTTTTGAGGACATGTTAATCGCTGCTCCCTCTATCCTAAAATACAAGGCATTCTGAGTTTGGTCAAAGCCAAACATTTTTAAGTTTGACTAAATTTCTAGATGAAAGTATTAACATATACCACATTAACTAAGTAAAATATAAAAATATAGTTCATAAAGAAGCTAATGAGGCTTATTGGATGTCGCAATTATTATTCTTATTTTCTATAGACTTGGTCAAACTTTAGATGGTTTAACCTATAAAAAACTCAGGATGCCTCATATTTTTCTCAACATCCCATCTGATGTACAAGTTACTGCTGTCTAACTTTCTCCTAAGTTGGTTCAGAAAAAAATATTTTAATTTCTCAGCATATACATACATACATACATACATATATATATATATATATATATATATATATATATATATATATATATATAAGTAGCATGTTTAGGCTACTGAAAGAAAATATACGAGTTCTCGCTGACATATATTTGGATATCGAGGCATGGTTCATTCAATTTTGTTCACTGCATATATAAATTTTAAAATGCCTAAAAGGAGTTCATGTTGATACTTCAGATAAACTTTGTTACTATTCTTCGATTTTATTTCTTCTTGAAAAGAGGATCACATTATACATGTCAATGCATGCTTTTGTATTGCATCGACTTTTCATCCTTTTTAGCAAAAAGAAAGTAGTACAGCTCCCATCCTCTACACCAAACAATATTCACTAATGGTCTGTTGTGATCACTAAACTACCCCCTTCTTTACTGAATGAATATATTGTATTCAAATATTATAAATGAATAACTACAAAGAGAAAAAGAACCACTGAAGACTACTATATATTTGGCCCCTTCGTTACTGAAGGAAAACAAATAACATGCTTATTAGCTCTATATATAATTAACCATATATAGCAAACAGAGCCCCCACATGAAATGGCTTCTTCAACCTTTAAAATGGAGGATCAATTTATCGCAAAAAATTATTATTCCTGGATACCCAAATGCTGGTGCTGCTAATTCTGTTTCAGTTCTGGGTTGGATCAAGCTAAGGAGAGAAATATATCTCATGCTTTTTGGATGGTGAGATATATTTCAGTCCTTGATGCAACACAACTGAAACGCAGAAAAGGTGAAACAAAAAAACAATCCTTTCCATGGTTTGAATAAAAGCCACACAATTATAAGCAGGCAGGCACATATTATGGTTGTGTTTTGAATAAAATGAAGACAATCAGAAATTATATCATCATGATATGTAGCCATCGTCATTTGAATAAAATGGAGGCAAAATTAAAGAAATCATTTGGTCCACATGCACCCAAATATATCGTGTCATTGGGCAGGTAGAGGTAGGGCTCACTCATGTCAATTTGTGCATGTTTAGAACACTAAGATACTGTTTACTGTAGTGTATATATAGACCCCATGACAGCGTTTGGGTACGGACAACGTTAAATTCGTGCAGAGAGAAGATGCCAAACCAGCTGCCCTGCCACAGCCGCAGGAACCGCTGCACAGTTCTTCAGGCAACGTGAGGAGCGAGGCCAAGCTCGCTGGGCGAAGGAAGGACGGCACCTTCTGATAGCTGCCTAGAAGCCAGCTCAATGCAAGGCTAGGAGGCTTGGAGCAGTGGCGCCCCATCGAGCAAGCTCAAAGGGTATCACACTATCACATGATGGATAAAAACCCTTGTGCAGGTACAAACAATGGCTTCACCTCAGAGTCACTGCACAGGGCCGGGGCCCCATGGACGGTAAATGGCACGGTGCCCTTGGCATGTGTGGGGGCCGGCCGGTGGCCCGCGGCATGCTTGCACGGAAACAACGTGCGACACGACTCGTCTAGAACTGGTGGCAGCCATTGGCATGGCTCTACAATGATGATGCTTCTAGAAGGGGGGAGAAGAGAGAAATTAGCTGTTTAATTAATTCAATTCAATACATATCGTTTAGGATATCGACACGGTCTATAAGATGGAACTTTGGCCAATAATATCTTTATATTTCAAAGAAAAGTAACACTGTGTATTGAAAGTATTTTTCATGGTTAATCTAGTAATATCTATCTTACGCGTTAGCAATCTATGTAACTTATTATGTATTGATGGTTCAAGTTAGGAAAATTTGTCCGGCAAGAATTCTAAAATGACATATGTATTTGGAATCAGATCGGTTGGAAATAGACCAAGTGGTCCATGACGTTGTCCATCCAGCTCAAAAATCATTTTCCTCCTTTGTCAGCTCACCTATTTCCAAAGTGCGTGGTAGTTGGAAATGATACGTCCTCTTCAGGCATGTCTCCTTAGGAGGAGCTAGTGAAGCGGCATCTCGATCACAACTCACAACAGCTGCAAATAATTGAGTTATTTATTTGTTCACTGACAGGGGTCATGGATCATGGATGCCCTGCATGCTTTTTGGATAGGATCGAAGAACAGGTTCACACCAGAAAGGATTTTTTTTGGCGGGTAAAAGGGCTCTGTAGGTGGTCACCCACTAGCACAGCTATTTTTGGGAAAATAAAAAAAAGCCGCCCGCCGCACCACCGACCGCCGTGACCGTCGTCGGCCGCCGCCCGACGTCGCGCCGCGACACCCAACGCGCAAGCTCCTCCCCATCCCTCTTGCTCTCGCTCCCCACCCTATAACTGGTGTTTCAACCTATAATGACAAGTGAACTAACTACTAATTAATATATGTGTTATCTTTGAAATAATATTTTTTAAATTCACTAAATAATATTTATGTCCATGTGTAAAAGTTTGAAACTATTTCAAAATCATTTGCCAAGTATTTAAACAATTTTGAATTTTTGAAAACCGCCCGCCAGCACAGATGGGGTGATCTGTGCTGGTGGGTGCTTGCGTCACTGTGCTGGCGGGCGCTCCCCTGCCGGCTCGATGAGTCTTTGTGCTGGTGGGTGCCAATCACGCCCGCCAGCACAGTAATTTGCCTGTACCAGCACAAATCGTTTCTGACATAGTGTCAGATAAATTTTTTTATGGAACAAGGGGTTGGTCCCCTACTAGTTATATATTAAAATGAAAAAAGTTTTTAGAATAGAGACAAAACAAAAGGAAGGAAAAAGGAAAAATTACAACACTGACTGAAACCATGAGCCTAGCGCTGGATGATATTTAGCCTTTGCTTCGTAAATAACTCTGGAGAATTCCTCTCTAAAAATTTCTTTGCATCTTTGTATTGTGGCTGCTTGATCTTCAAAGATTAAATCATTTCTTGCTGTCCATATACTCCAGGACAAGATGACTATCACCTCCATGAAGAAAGGTTGTGCTAATTGAAGTTTAAAGGATTCCAGAGTTTGATATCCAGTCATAGTGTCGTCAATCTGCAGACCAATTAAATTCCAGCACTGCTTTCTTGTTATGATCAGAGTGCTGATTTCCATCTGCATCTACTAGAGTTGTGATTGCATTCTTTCTAAATTTGATTGTTGCATTTGCATGAAAGAATTTGGTGTTGCCATCACCAATTGGTTGCACACGGTAGCAAATTTATCTTCTATTTTTGTCTTGGAACCACCTTGAGAAATGGCGTGTGTTTCCACCGAGTTTGGGACTTTGGATGTGCAAAACCCTAGGAGAAGGGCTTGCAGGATTAAGCCAGAAGTTTTGGGACCAGTTCAGGCGCATGCCAAGGGAGCACAATGATCACATGGGACTATATAGGAGCCCTGTGCACATACAGCGATGCGGCTATATAAAGCTGTTAGAGAAGTATAATTGACTTAAACCAGTTTCACAAAAAAAAAAGTGGTTAAACCAAGCATATAGTATAATAATTTGAGGATATGTATGTTAATTAATCATGTAGCCTGGCATCTACATACATGATACACCAAATAAATAAAACTTCAGTTACACAATTTTTTGACTGCTACAAATTTTCTTCTTCTTCTTGCAAACTATGAATTTGCGTCTAGAAACCTAGACAAACGGTAACAAAGGAATTACATGTAGGTGCTGCTGTTTCCCAGGCATGTCTGTTCCATGGACCACTACATGAGGCAAACAAGAGCTGTTCCCGGGCCCAAGGACATAAGAATACTCAGGTGCTCACCCAAAATTCAGCTTATATGGCCCTCACGGCTCCGTACATGATTATTTGCATAAATACGCTCCCGGAAAAAAATATTGGATTCTTCGTGGGACAATCCTGGACCCTTCCCTTAGTTTTTCAAACCGCCCACATGCTTCTCCACTTATGCCTATGAGCTGTGGGGCCCTCCTATCCTCCAGCTCGGATTCTCTAACGTATGCTAGGATGATGTTGAGTCACTAGCTAGTGTGTGGGCTCTCTAGTTATGGGGCTCACGACTCACGTGGCAGTGGTACAAAAGAAACGGATCATCTCTCTCCTTTGGTAAACTTCTTCACTTTGCCCTACTTCCTAGCCATCTCCCCAATAAGCTCACACCCTAGAAAACTCTTGCCTCCAGTTTTTACCAAAGGCCCTCTCCTTCTCTCCTCCGGCAAGAAAACATATTTACCCCTGCCTAGCATTCCTGGCCATCTCTCGAAGGCTGCCGGAAGTAATAAACTCCTACCCAATCTTTACTGATGCCTGTAAAGACGACAGCATAGTAAAAAGGAGAATGAAAACTCAAAGACAAGCACTAGAACCCATATTAGATGGTCCATTCTTTGTTTGCATCATTATATGTAGGGTTACATATTCACCTATCAGATGCACTTGCTAGCTATAATTAATGTTATTAGTTTTTCATTAGTTGGACTTATATTAGTTTATTCATTAGAAACCTTTTGACATCTAGTGTGTATATTGTAATTTGATGCTCCCTCTCAAAGTCTCATTTCCGAAATTAGCATAATTTCTAGGCTCTTTATGCAAATATAAATACGTATATATGCAGTACGTATTGTCGTGTACCATGCAGTCCAAATCCAGTATTGTGAAGTTGCAACTTGCAAATGGAACCACCTTGATCCTATCACTTCCAACAGCTCCGGAGCCTCCCACCACAGCCAGATCTGCCATTTTTAGAAAGAAGCCATAGCCCGGAGTGACCGTGCAGCTAGCAGAAGAGTATAATGGATGGGTTTGTCTTCCCCACCTCCTCCTGCAGGCCTCCCTCCCCGGCGGCCTCCTTCTCCACTGCCGGCCACAACCAGGTGCTCCAGTTCGCCCCACGCGAGGTCCTGGGGCAATGGTGGCCGGGTGACCTCGGGCTGCATGAGCCCTTGGGTGGCGCCGCGACGGGCGACGGGGGCTCGAGCTCGGTGGGTAACGACGTGTTTGGGAGCTCACCGGCGCCGGCGGCCAAGATACGGGGCCGGAAGCCCGGGGCCCCCCGGACTGACGAGCCCGCCATCAGCCACGTGGACGCCGAGCGGCAGCGGCGGGACAAGCTCTACCGCCTGTTCTGCGAGCTCCGGGCCGCCGCGCCCACCGTGTCCCGGATGGACAAGGCGTCCATTCTTGCCGACGCCACCGCCTACATCGCCGAGCTGCGCGGCCGCGTGGAGCAGCTCGAGGCCAAGGCCAGGGATGCTGTGGCGCGTCATGGCGCGCCGCCCTCTACCCCCGCCATGACGACCGCCTCCCATTCGTTCAGCAGCCTCGAGGACGAGGGGAAGCTCGAGGTGCGAATGGTCGGGCCGGAGGCGGCGGCGCGCCACGCGCCCGCGCGCCTCATGGACGCGCTCCTCTCCCTGGATCTGCCCGTGCGCCACGCGTGCATCTGCCGCGTCGGCGGCGTCACCGTGCAGGATGCCGTCGTGGACGTACATCGTGCACTCTTGGATTGTCATGGAATTAGTTAATTTCTCCGGCCAATCCTAAGGGTTAGTTACTTACTCCCCAAATCATAGGTCGTTTTAACTTTATTAGATTTATAAACTTTGTTATGCACCTAGATATATTCTATGTCTAGATGTATAATAATAATATCTATGCATGTAGAAAAATCAAAACGGCCTATAATTTGGGATGGAGGGAGTAGTTTCAACTCAAACTAAATATCAAAACTTCCCAATGAAATAACTTCAGTTGAGCACGCATTTTAGCATTATTATTCTATTTTGTATATGCTTAAGTTCCTCTTTTAATTCTGGGTACGGCATGTGTGTTGTCAGAATTTGGAACCCAGCATCCTTCATGTGCTAAAAGACAAACACTATGTAGATTCATGAACCATGATTGATCTACTATACAAGGTTACTTTTATCACGTTTAGAATATGAATTGTGCCTTTTGAGTTTCTTGTTTGCCTGATAATTCCTCTTCTCTTCGTTTAGCTAGGGACTTATTAGTTGACAGGATCAGCTGTTCCGTGGTACTTGTGCATGTTATTAAATTTATTTCTGTAGAGTTAGAGGAGAAGAAAATTTTGGTTTAAAACAAGTATATGTATATTAATATCATTTTTTTAACGAGCAACACTCGTTCTATCCATAGCAGGAGAAAAATACAAGATTACGAGCCGCCATAAACAAGCAACCAAAAAGAAACTAGGAAAAAACTAAGCCACCTAATCGTACACCGGAAGCTGAGCCAACGCAAATCCAGGCAAAGGATGACCGGTCGCCGCTATGTGTGATCGCCCGCCGCCAAGGCACAAAGAAGCGACATGCATATTGCTCAAGACCACCAAACCGGCCGCACACCACTCAGTCAAGCATAGGCAAAGGAAAGGAGTGCATAGAGAGAGGGTGGGAGAGAGAAGAAGAATCCACTCTTTCCCCGCACGAACCTGCCACTACCAAAGACCAAGAGCATTGTCGCCATCATGGATGAGCTGCTAGTAAGGTGGGGAGACTAAGTGAGGGATAGGACGTACAAGAACTCCACCATTGTAAGCCCGGATCGGATCCGAGGCTCCAGAGCTCACAAGCCACCACCATCAGCAACCTGGAACCTTATTAGCACGCGACCAAGCAGCCAAGGATGCGGCCTCCGCGCCATTCCTCACATGCACCACCCTCGCGCCACGCCTCCTAGCGCAGGCCAAGGCCCGCTCCTTGTCGCCATCCCCTAGCCGCAGGCCGCCGTCACAGTGCATTAGTGGTTGCCCCAGCACCATCCCTGCTGCCCTCGCTACGGGCAACTATACGGGCGCCAATGGCACTCGTGGGCATCCCGCCGGCATGCATGCGCCACCGAGTTGCCACTGTCGCCGAAGAAGGCTGCCACCTACATGCCCATATCCGGCTGCCATACGGTCGCAACACCACCAAGCGGCCTCCACTCCTCGCACGCGGCCGTTGCCATGCTGTCTCCTCGCCACATGCGCGGGCATCCTCGCGGCCTCCTCGCCCCGCACCGGGCTGCTACCTTGCGGCCACCTCGTGCTGCACCGGGCCGCTGCAGTGCAGCCTCCACAGCCCTTGCCCGGCCGCAGCTGTGTGGCTACCTCGCGTCGCGCCGGGATGCACCGCACGGCCGACTCCGCTCGGCCTCATTTCCATGCGTGCGGCCGCTGCCGAGAGTCCTCCTCACCGCCGTGGGTTCTCTCTACACGCGCGTGGCCGCTGCCGCTGCCGAATGCAGTGCTCCGTCGGCCTCAGATCCGCCGGCTGACACCAGTCGTCTTGCCATGCCGCGGACGACCCCCACTCTCCTAGCCGTCGGCGCACTCGCTGCTCGCCAGGCCGGTCACGAGCGCCGGCGTCTCACCACGGCGCCGCCATGACCGCTGCACCCCATCCCCCACGACGCAGATTCGGGTGACAGAGGCAAGAATCACTCAATTGGCCTCACTGCCGCCGTCCTAGCAAGTCGCGAGGGCTTCCTATAGCTCGCTCTGGTGGTGGCGGGCGTTTGGGTATTTGGGGAAATTCGGGTTTCTACAACTGCTACCCGAACTTCAGCTGAAAAAATGAGGACCCGTTCTGTCATGTGTTAATATCATGTTTTGGCTAAGATATGACTTCTCTGTGGCATATACGTTGTTGTGTGATTTGGATGTCCTGCTTTTTTAATTCGATCCAGGACAGGTTCAAACACATCATGCCGCATCTTGCATTGGTTGCACAAAGTAGCAATTTTAACTTCTATTTTTTTTCTTGGAACCCCTATTTTTTTCTTGGAACCCCCTTGATAAATGGCGTGTGTTTTGAAATACGATATTTTGAAATGCCATTTGTTGAATATCGTACGAGAACAACTAACAATTTTTTTTTCTTGGAACCCCCTTGTACAGTCAACATTTTGAAATACGAGCCACGGTTCTTGCTCCTAGGTAACAATTATTCATATTTGTACTCATTTTGTTAAAATGTTGTAAAAAATGTTGAATTTTTTAAATAGTATAGTTAAAATTTTGTATAAAACATGTTTAAATGTTGTACTAAAAATGTTGAGATGGTTTATTAGAAATGTTGAATTTTTTCAGTAATTCAAAAAATACACATATCAGTACTCATTTTGTTATATTAATTCTAACAAATCACATGGTCCGAACGGTTCTGAAAAAGAATAAATGGTTTAGGAGATAAATGCATTTGAATATGGAATTCAAACTTAAATCAACGTCACCAATCTACCATTCACCCAACAACATGTAAAGAGGAGAAAATGAAAACTCAAAGACAAGCGCTAGAACGCATATTGGATGGTCCGATCCATTGTCCGTTTGCATCTCCCTCCATTTCAATTGCAAGTTATTTTAACTTTTCTACATATATAATTTTTTGCTATCTATCTATATATAACCAATATATAGATGCATAGCAAAAACGTATGTATCTAGAAAAAGACAACCTACAATATGGGACATGGAGAGTAAAATGTTAGTAGTTTTGCATTAGTTGGACACATTGATCTATTTATTAGAAACCTTTAATATCTAAATACTCCAGATCAAAATATTTATCGCTATTAACTTTTAGTCATGATGTTTGACCATTCATCTTTTATACAAGTATCATTTATTTTGTTTGTGATGTACTTTATCATCAAAGGTATTTTAAGCATGACTTATCTTTTGTATATTTGCAATATATTTTTGAATAAGACGAATAGTAAAACATCGCAAGAAAAGGTCAATAGCAACAAATATTTCGATATGGAGGAAGTATATTGTTAGATGCACCCTCTCAAAGTCTCATTTCCAAAAATTAGCATAATTGTGAGGCTCTTAACGTAAACATATACGTAGTGTTGTAGTGTACCGTACCATGCCGTCCAAATCAAAGTGTTGTGACGTTGCAACTTGCAGATGCTACCACCTTGATCTGTCACTTCCTCCAGCTCCGGAGCCTCCAGCCACAGCCAGATCTGCCATTTTTAGCACAGTGCAATGGATGGGTTCGTCTTCCCCACCTCCTCCAGCAGCTCTCCCTCCCCGGCCTCCTTCTCCACCGCCGGCCACGACAAGGCGCTCCAGTTCGCCCCATGCGAGGTCCTGGGGCAAGGGTGGGCCGGTAACGTCGGGCTGCATGAGCCCTTGGATGGCGCGGCGTGGGGCGACGGGGGCTCGACCTCGGTGGGTAACAATAACAACCCGTCTTGGAACTCACCGGCACCGGCGGCCAAGACCACGACACGGGGCCGAAAGGCCGGGCCCGCCCGGCCCGACGAGCCCGCCATCCCCCACGTCGAGGACGAGCGGCACCGCCGGGACAAGCTCCACCGACGGTTGTGCGAGCTACGGGCCGCCGTGCCCAACGTGTCCCGGATGGACAAGGCATCCATTCTTGCCGACGCCACTGCCTACATCACCGAGCTGCGCGGCCGCGTGGAGCAGCTCGAGGCCATGGCCAGGGAGGCCGCGGCGCGTCAGGGCGCGCCGTCTGCCGCCTCCCACTCGTTCAGGAACCTCGAGGCGGAGAAGCTCGAGGTGCGGATGGTCGGGCCGAAGGCGGCGGCGCTGCGCCTGACGACGGCGGCGGCGCGCCACCGCCACGCCCCCGCACGCCTCATGGACGCGCTCCGCTCCCTGGACCTGCCCGTGCGGCACGCCAGCATCTGCCGCGTTGCCGGCGTCACCGTGCAGGACGCCGTCGTGGACGTGCCCACGGCCGCGCTGCGGGACGAGGGAGGCCTCCGCGCGGTGTTGCTCCACCGGCTGCAGGTTAGCGGCTAGCCGGCCGGCCAGCTTTAATTTGTTACATGCTCTCCTCCGTCGCCGAAATAAATGGAAGCAAGACACTGCACGCTGATAACCGCGTGTCCTGCTCGTGCTTGGACTTGTCTGCTTGCATTCGCGTGTACCGTCTTGATGCTGTCATCGATCTCCGTGTAGTGTTTAAGACTTTAAGGACATTTTTTGGATTGTGATGCAATGTTCGAAATGACTTACTACTCCTGTTGTTTTTAACATAGAAACGCGGGAGGGTAAAATTTAGGGATTGTCTGATGGACAGATATTATCTCGTGCATTTTTGGATCGTCAGGAGAATTTTTCGGAGAGTATCTGGCCATTTTTCTAAAGCTCAACCATAAGCATTGCTATTAGTATTTTACATTACAATTCCAAGGTGAAAATTGTGAAGCAAAGTGAATAGTACTTTTCAGACAATATATTACTTAGTTTCATCATAGAGACTTGACAGTTGACATATGTGTTGTCTTGATCAGTTCTCGAACCAACTATGCAAATTTGCGTGTTTGGAGTGCGCTAGATGATGAGCCGCACCTATATATTGTATCTAGCTCCATTCATGAAAATTTTACAAACAAGAAGATGAAAGAAAGCAAAAATTACTTAAAGCCCTCTAGCCACTATGTTCTCTTTGCTTGATGCATACCAGATACTATTGACCTCTTTTAGCATCTGGCGTGGTGATGATATTTTTGGGCAACCTAGCCAGCTAGGTCCTCCGATTTCACGATAGCCATAAGATTTCTGCAAGAACTATGTGACAAGAGATCTAATGCACAGTATCGGATATGCCGAAGAACAGGGAGCAGCTGTGCTTGTACCATGCTACTCAAGAATGGGTTGATGGTCCATTATTTGTGTCCTATGTGTGATAAAGACCATGAAAGCTGCAACGGAGCTGCAACCTTTGTGCATTGTGCTTCTCTCACACCGTCACTTGATCCACACGTTGCTTTGATTTCGGAGCTTAGATCGTACTTCCTCATTTAGAATGAGGTTGTTTTGAATTTTCTAGATTCATACTAAGCATACACTATACATTATATTTAGGTGCATACAAACATCTGTATGAACCTAGAAAAGTCAAAATGACGTACAATTTAGGACGGAGAAAATAGTTAATTACTTAGTCTGATGCTTTAAGTAAATAATCTCAAGCTGCACGCATGAGCTTGTGTATATATGACGAGAGGTGCATATAGCTTCCTTCTTCTTCATCCGATCCGGCACCCTATCTTCTTCTTCCTCCCACCCTCTTCTCTCCATGCAACTAAACACACCCACGTTGGATCCGCCTTTGGATGGTGATGCCTCTCGTTCAAGCACTTGCGTTTGCTAGTGGAACATCCTGCATCGCATACCTTTGTTAGATGACAGGGATGCCGTGTCCATATTTTTACCCTTTCGTTGTCGTTCTACGATGTATAAATCCACATTCACTGACTTGTTGCTGCAAGCCTATGAAAAAATAGTACAGTGGCTGAGATATTAATATAATACGGCATATAAATTCTAGTATAGTATGTGTGCGACACCATACAGAACTTGGATTAGACGACGCTGAATTTTTTTGGCATTTCTAGATTTATAATTTTTATTTCATCTAGATATACACTATATCTAGATACGACTATAAATTTAGAAATACTAAAACGACCTACGATTTGGGATAGAAGAAATACTTCTTCGCAACCCAGATGGAGACAAACTAAAGCACACCAAGCTAGAGTGTCTCTATTTAGATCTATCAAAATCATGGAAGATGGAATCATCTCCATTATTCAATGCCCGTGGATCAGGGGGCATTCACTGTTCACGAGCCCACACCACCCCGTACAGAAAATTTGGTATTTCCTTAGTTCTTAGTATGCACTTAGAGTATATACACTATATCTAGATACATAATAATGTTTATGAATCTAACAAAATTAAAACGATCTAAAATTTGGAAGTAAAATTTGGAGTAGAGAGTACTTGCCATGGCGCTGATTGGTTGCGTTTCTCTCTCCAAACACAAATGCACCTATATCGAGCAGCCTTCACACAATTATTAGGTTTATTATGAGTTCTCGAACCAACTGTATGCCCAGATTAAACTAGCTACCCGACGTAAATGTACTACTATCATCAGGTAGGGCTGTTCAAGGGAAGTGGCAATAGTACTGTAACGGCGCGCTCCTCCGCTGCCAGCAACTCTCAGTGCTCGATAGGGCTTCTCGACGACGACGACGACGTGGAGGATGGAGAGCTGCATGCGTTGGCACTTGGCAGTGGCTTGGGCCAAGGGGGCTTGCATTGCACCCCCAGCGGAATGCGGCCTAGAGACGCGCTGGCAGCTGGAAGCCCTTGCCCAAATGCCCATCACCGACGACGGCCCAGCCATCATCACCCAGCGGGAGCGGCGGCGGCAGCAGAGCAGCACGGCTCGCTACTATAGCATAATAGCTAGCCCAGCTCGTCGCCGGCAGGCTTGCGCCGCCATTTTTATTTTCTTTCGATTCGAGAAGCAAAATCCGATCCAGCGCCAAATCGATCTCCTATACTGTGCGTGCATGTCATCAGGAGAATGCTGTGTCGTCCGCGTTTGCACTTTGTACACACACAATGTATGGGCACACGATTCCATTGGAGGGCCTGCTAGCTCGAATTACATATTTGCATCAGATGGTATTTACTGATCATGTTTAAATTTTTGCTGCATCAGTTTAGATGAAGGTTACCTTCTTTTTTTTTTTTACTTGTTTAGCATGCATAATCGTCGTCTGAATCAGCAGCAGTGTAGCCCAGGCACTTTGACGACCGGCCAGCTACGAAGACACTAGGTATCAATTGATCAGTCGATCGGTGCAGAGAAAGAAAATGAGAAGTGAAGGCTACAAAAGGGGGCTGAGCCATTATTGGCAGTAACGTGTATCATAAAAGAACAATTCAGCGCACCAGCACATTTCAAGAAAAATGGAATCAGAACCTTTTCAATTTACAACAAACGGTAAAGAGCCAAATATCCCTCTCTTGGAAGATAACTACTACACGCGCATGACGCCTTTTGAATCGGTCATATACGAACACGGATTTTTCACATGCATGTATGTGCTATCCAAATCATTCATTTTTTAATCAATGGTGAGATGGATCATGGTTACGTGAGAAGTACATGGGTAGGTAGTTGATCAACGGTTGGATGGAGAGAAATTAACTGTTGAGATATGCCATGTGGTCACGTATACATGTGGTTTTACATTTTTTATATACATGATGACTCGCATGCGCATAGAACTTTCAATCTCCCATCCGTCATTTGGTCGCTACACTTTGAAAAGGCACTTTTTCATGCTTTTTTTCAAGTTTTTTTAAGATAATAGATAGAAGTTCCGCCTTCATCCTCCTTAGAAATAAATAAAGGCTTAGTCCTTCTTTTACCATCACAAAGCCGACATCTTCAAAGTTCGACACGCCTGGATTAGATCTTCCAACGCTGGAAGCCTAGCTAGTATAAGGTTCCACCGAATAGAACGTGAAAAACGTTTCTAATCAATGTTTATTTGCTTTATTTCTCAAGAACGAGAATAACTGGTGGTTATCTATAAAACGATACATGAGGCTGTGACTTAGGTGAGCAACTTGTGTGGTTCAGAAAGGGTAGGGATAGATAGAGCGAGTCATGCATACAGATCTTCCATAATATCTTTAGATACTGATATGGACACAGGACCACACCACTTGCAAGACACTGATATCGACACCACTTCTGTTCGACCCCACGACGTGCAGCTAGCGCACTTCCCAATTCGGGGGTGGCAAAATTGGCATTTTGCCATAAATGCGCAACTGTAGCGTTACGTTTGTATTTGTAAATTATTGTCCAAATATTGACTAATTAGGCTCAAAAGATTCGTCTCGCAAAGTACAACAAAACTGTGCAATTAGTTTTTAATTTCGTCTACATTTAGTACTCCATGCATGTCGCAAGTTTGATATGATGGGAAATCTTCTTTTTCATAGTGTCAAAGTTGGGAGTTTGGAGGGAACTAAACGTAGCCTAGGTAGTCACCTGCGGTCTGTTTAGTTCCCCAAAATTCTAACTTTGCCACTATGTAAAAAGAAGATTCCCCATCACATCAAACTTATGGTACATGCATGAAGTACTAAATGTAGACGAAATCAAAAATTAATTGCACAGTTTTGTTGTACTTTGCGAGACGAATCTTTTAAGCCTAATTAGTCAATTTTTGGATAATAATTCACAAATACAAACGAAATGCTACAGTTACGCATTTATGATAAAATATCAATTTTGCCACTCCTAAATTGGGAATTAAACAAGACCCTGATGACTGATGTGGATCTTTATTACAACAACTGCCGTGGAGTTCCTCTTCTGTAGCTCTGTTCGGTCTGTGCTGGGCGGCCATGGACGATGGTGCCGCGCAAGTGGGCAAGTGGCTCAGCGCAGACACACGGGAGCCTGCAGTGAACTCTGAACTCGGATGGCTGCTACTGTTCCCTAGTCCCTCCCTACCCACCGAGCCAGAGCTACTGAGCAGTCTGAGCTAGACGATGATCTGAATCACGTACGATCTTGCAGTACTTGCATACAGGCGCAGCTCCTCCGTGGCGACGATCCATGCCCACGTACCATCTCTCCATCTTCCTCACATCTTCTCGCGTTATCGTTTATAATCTTTCCAAGAACCACACACACAGGGCGGGAGATCGAGACTGTTCCAGGGTCGCATGCCATGCATAGATGGAACAGATCGTCAATTCTTCATATATAGGACTGGTGCAGTCAGTGTGTAACAATGCAAGTGGATGGACAAGTGGTCCCTGCTGCTTGGCGTGCAGCCAAGCTCTGCTCGTGGCAGATCGATGCAGACGGACGGAGGCGCACGTACGGCCTCACATGCAAGCAGAAGCAGCTCCTTGAAGTAGAAACAAGTAAGCTTATTAAGGAGAGAATAGTACAAGGTTACAAGCATCTAGAGTCGTTTTCCGGCAATAGTGCACTACCGTAGCAAACATATAGGTACAAGTTTTTTTTTAATCACAATATGCAAAAAAACACACATGCACGTTCACTGGTATAAGAGCCAGTTTTGTGGGACTTCTGGGAGCTCCGGATTGCTCCTGCTATTTTACTGTTCACGCATTGTAGTGATATTGTTCACCGAAGCTAATTTCCTTTCTCCTCTCACTCCTCCTCAGACCTTGGAGGAGCTGGTGGAGCCACAAATTGTGGCTCCTCCGGCTCCGGCTCCTCTGGCATGCTGCCACGCTACAGTGTAGGAGCCGGAGTCCAAGGAACCTGACCAAACTGGTCCTAAATGACGCTAACCCTACTGCTATTAGCACATATGATAGACTGAACCAACTGATGTTGAGATTAATGAGGTCACCATATGTCTTTGCAGATCCTCATTAAAAAAATAAATTTTAGTACTTTCTATTGTTAAAATTGTGTCGAAACAAGATAACATTTGTATATGTGGGGAACATAGTTCGAGGAATGGTGGAGTAATATCGATAAAAAGGGGGATTAATTGCCTTGTTGCATGCACCAGAGCTTGTCAAAAAAATGAAGGTTGCTAGGGTTAAAGTTAGGAGCCCATAACAAAGCAAGGTTATTCGAGTTTCTACACAAAATTACAACCATTGTGATACCTTGGGCTCAAGTTACTTGGCAAAGGTACTGCTGCATAGATGGAAAGCCTCCTCAGGCAACAAGATGCGTAGTTGGCTCTTTCTTGTGAATGGGCAGCACATCCATGTTTGATTCTTTCACATGGTTACCAGCCTATATCGCTGAATAAAGGTAGAACTGCAGCTGCTATGCTCCGGGAAGTTATCTGGAATAATATAGGCTTCTTATATTGCCCTTCCCATTGTCAGAATCGATCTTCAAGGCCCAAGTGTCGTCCGTAAGGATAAGGCAACGGTTGGCCATTATGTGCTCCTGGTCGGTGGGCCACAAAATTGGTTCCGTTCGGCTGGTCCCGAAGCCGAAGATCCAAAAGGACATTTTTTAAAATAAAAAAGAAACACGTCCTGGCTTCACGCTTGGATATTGACTGTTTCAGTTAGCTTCTTTTCAGTTTTTGTGTTTGTCCTTTTTTTTCCTTTTGGAATTTAGCTAGGATCCGATACATATCCTTGCAACCTACTAATATGTTTTTCTTTTTTTTAAACATTGTGTATAGTTCTGGCTTTCCTTATTTTTTCCTATTTACATGAAAAGAATTATCCTATATATATGAACAAACTACTCTTATTTGTTATCAAATCCGTCATTGTATTGTCCCGACCATTAGTTTTACTACAATTATGTGGTGCCCAAAGATCTATAGCAGCACCCAGTGTAAACCCCAAGGCAGGCCCATACAGGTGACACCATCAATGCCATCGCCTCTGCCCCTCCCCCACCCCCCACACACACGAAACATGGATTTTCCCGTGCCATTGGATGGCACATCATGTAAGTGAGATGGACGAGTAGATAAAGCATGTGGCTGCATGTACATGTGTGTGGCGGATCCACTTCGGATTAGCTTGATTTGGACAGGGTTAAGCCGCCTAATATGCGACACCCATGCTTAAGTCAAGTTAACACGAAGTGCCGTCGGATTTCATCCGATTTAACCACTTGAACAGGATCGAGTTTAGCAAACTCACACGAAGGTGAGTGGTTCCAGAGAATACAACGAGTCCACTGAGTTAAACGGTTTAACCTTTTAGTTCGGCCAGGAAAACCAACATCAGAGTTTTTACAAGGTTCAAAGGAAAACAACAAAAGTAAAACCACTAGCGGAAGCAATCGTCGGGGTCGGACGTCCCTGGTGAGGCCAAACGGGACATCACTGGTTCCTTTCCTCGCCGTCCGAGGAAGGATCCCACTCGACCGTCCAGCCCGGCGGGAGCTGGGGCGGCCAAGCGCCAGCAACAGAGGGGTCGGGCGCAGTGAACTCACCTGAAAAACAGGAGCCACAACAAGGCTGAGCTACTAAGCTCAACAAGACTTAACCGATGGGAGTAAAAACTGCTCCTCCATCTAGACATGCAGGGCTTTTTGGCTGAGGGTTTGTTTGCCAAAAGCACTAAGTAACCCTATTTTCAGTTTTAGCTCCGGTTCTAGGTTCATTTACCAGTCTAGGTTTTGCAACCTATTCTAAGCAATCATAGAACCAAACAAGATGTGTAGATATATCAACAAACATGTCATCATCAGCTTCCTCATTTACTCAGGGTGACATAGCGATCAAGCAATCTCAAACTGTGAAAGGCAGACAAATCGATTCGAGTTCTTTAACCATGCATGGTGAACCTAGCCTCACGACATCCGTGCACCCGGAGGTCGCTTCCTGTGTCGGCCTTCCCCATCAATCCCCTAACCCGTGTCAGGCCCATTTCCTTTGGTGTAAGGTTCCACAGACCCGGCCTCTGCCGTCCTGCGACCACGCTTGCCACCACGTGCGACAACCAGCAGGGGAACTCCGTTCCAAGAACAATGGGACG
Source organism: Setaria viridis (assembly GCF_005286985.2). Taxonomy (NCBI): domain Eukaryota; kingdom Viridiplantae; phylum Streptophyta; class Magnoliopsida; order Poales; family Poaceae; genus Setaria; species Setaria viridis. The sequence goes on along the minus strand of NC_048268.2, from coordinate 34,989,887 downwards.
ACCGCTCACGTCTAGGTTCAATCAGGTACTAGGCTTCCTCATCCCATACTAAGTATGAGGCTAGTACTTTCAAACACTTGATCACGAACACCACCACTGTCGGCCTTAGCAAGATTTCATAGACAGACGGGGAAACCCTCCATCCACCAAAGAGTTACCAAAACCCTGCCCCGTCCATCGTCCTTATAGTTATAACAGGAGAGTAAACATGCAACTCCTACAACTCGCGAGTGACAGGAAATCACTCGACTTTTACCGTTTCCTAGTTAAGCAAGGCAGCTACTCGGTCCAACAGCTAGTGCTCAGATCATGGGGATAACTAAGTCATGCATCTAGGGTTTCAAACAACTCCTATACGTAAATGCACAAGCATGTTACAGAAGGCATGCGCAAGTCTGGTAAAACACATAGGGTTTTCATGCAACCGGGGCTTGCCTTCAAGCAAAGAGGAAGGGAACTGCTCGACGTCGGGGGCGACTTCGGCTTCGGAGGGTAGGAACTCAGCTACAGCCTCTTCTTCTGGCGCCGGATGAAGCTCGTAGAAGCCGTCGGCGAGGTGCAGCTCTACACGAATGCAATGCAAGAGTTAGCATAGACAGTTATTTCAACAGCAACGCTGGCTCGCCTGAGCCCAGAAACTCGCGACAAAGAGCAGGAGGGTAGGGAGGTTCAAGAGAGCTGGTGATGATCGAAAGGCAAAGGTCGGAAAGGAACTTATGCTCTGATCCTTGAACTAGAGGATGTGGGATACTAGGGATCCTCAGACGCAAGCGCTGAAGGGTTCCTAAGTTTTACACATACACCCTCAGGTTAAAGAAAAAGATCACAGCCGAGCCCTCGGGCGAGGCGGATAAGGGTCGGTGGAACAGATAGGGTCGGGCGAGACGGAACCGGGGTCGGGCGGATAGGAGGGGTCGGGCGAGGCGGACTGGGGTCGGCAACTCACCTTCTTCCTGAAAGGAAAGCTTAGGGTCGGGAAGAGGCAGACTTGGAAGGAGGGACTAAAGCCTTGAACAACAGCTAAGACTGGCAAAGCTACGGCGGCGGCGGTGCTTCTTGCTGATCACAAGAGAGCTTTTACGCAGCACGGAGGAGCAAGCTGCTGGGTGACTGGGAGAAAACTGAGAGAATCTGAGAGCAGAGCTCCTCAGGACTTGGTGTGCGGCGCTAGGAGCTTGAGCAGAGAGCGAGAGAATGGCTAAAGGCAACAATGGCGGAGGGAACTCCGGCGGCTGGTGCATTCCTTTTATAGCTGCTGGAACTGAGAAGGAAGCGGTGCGGGAGAGAGAGAAGGGAAGCTGCGCGAAGGCCGGGGAAAAGCAATGGAGTGCTCTGCCGGGGCGGCGATTGAGCGAAGAGGGCGGTGGTGCAGGACTCCGGGGGTGACGTCAGCAATCATTGCGCTCTGCCGTCAGGGCGGCGTAGGAGCGGGTAGACCGGTGGTTGAGATTTGGCGGAAGGCGGGCGTCGTCGTGCGGAAGATTTGATAGAAGCGACCGGTTTAACGGCGCTAGAATCGAGGGCGCACAGGTGAGAAGACAGGCAGCCGCGGGCGCGCGGGCGAGCGCGGAGCAACAGATTGTCGGGCGGCTTCTGACAGGGCGGGGAAAGGAGCTGTCGCTGCCGCGGTCGGGGTTGGCGATGGAGGAATCGTCGTGTAGCGGAGACCAGGCGGCGCGACTGTGGTCGAAGTGACGGAAAAGACGGGCGACATCGGGCTCTGGGGCCGGGATCTGGCGGTGTGATGATGGGCGCGGGAGGCGAGGTTCTGCAGAAAGGTTGCAGAGGGCTTCCGCTGCCATTGGGGAAGGGGGCGCGAGAACCCACTTGGTCGCTTGCCAGAGACAAAACTGAGCGGCGGCATCGGAGAGGACGAGCCACGCGGCAGGAAGACTCTGAAGCGGGCATGCAACTCGAGTGCGCCTGTCGCGGAGGATCTGGGAAAAAGATCTCGCGGGTCCACCGGGCGGATAGAACGGACGTTTGAGGAAGATTCAGAAGGATCCGACGGTGGGCTGAGCTTGCCGGGGTCGGGAGAGGAGCGAAACGGAGAGGGGTCGGGTCTCCGGGGTCGGAACCGGGCGGAAGGCTGAGCACTCAGGCGCGGTAAAACAAGGCAGATGACTATGATCAAGGGCTCCGATTAAGATTAACTCGGAAGAATTAGGGGTCGGTCGTCACAATGTGAAGGAATCTTTTCCCAACGACACCCTCCAAATTTAGCTCGAATCCCATTGAGAGTGCTGAGGAGAGAGACGTACGCCCTGCCTCCATCGATTCTGCTCCTAAGAGATGGAGAGACGCTATGACAGAGCTGCTAGAACTAACCACTCCGAAATGAGATCAACGATTAAGATTTCAGGTGCAGGTGTGCGTTGATTCTTTAACAATTTCCTGCAGCTAGGTCACCGGACTCTTGATTTTACGATGCCTTTCAGGTTTAGGGATGGCAATGTGTGGGTGAGGTGAGGGTCGAGTAAAAACCCGCCATCAATAAGACCCGCAACATTTGATCACACCCGTCCTCGGACAGACCCGCGGGGGAAATATCACACCCGCACCTACACCCATGGGTCGCCGTCGGGTTTTGGGTCACCCATGGGTGCAATATACAATATATATCAATATGATCATATGATATCAATCAATATATAATAATAACTAATAAGATCGTCTCAGTCAAAAAAAGAATAGTCCAGGCTTCGGCAAATAAAGAATTAAATAGAGCATAATGCCCATTCAGCAAACATAAAACCACCAAGTAACTGACTGAATGTGTAGTCTAGGGTTTTCAGTTGAGCTAGGCCGAATTCATGATGCAAAGGGTCATGTATCATGAGGTGAACTATGATATACCTTGTTATAATGAACTCCATTGGCATCCACAGGTGAAAATTCACACCCACACTCAACACACCTTAATGCGGGTCAGGTCGGGTCTAGATCCAGGAATTTCACACCTATACCCGCACCCATGGGTCCCCGTCTGCCAAGGTAGCTTACTCTGATTAGCCCCCCACTGCATTTGCTTCCTCTTGCTGCATTCCTGCAGCCTGCCTGCTATAGGAGACAGCTAGCTAGACCCACCACCTGAGCAACGCATATGCCTGTTAAAGGGAAGCAAGGACACTCTGCCTGACTGCCGGGCTGTGAGGCTGGCATAGTACCGCATGCTCCAGCAGCCATGGTCCATGGATGACCGTCTCGGCAGCCGTTCCTCCTTTTTCCAGCAGCACCACACGGCAGCAGACCTCCTCTCCCTGATCGAGCTCCCTAGCTTCCCGGCCGGCCACCTCCCATCCGCCGCCGGTGCTCGAGTTGGAACTCGCCTCTGGCAAGGCAAAAGGTCCCGGAGCCATGGCTCCAGAGACGATGAGGATGGATGAGGACGACGACGAGACCGTCGTCGTGACCAGCCCCGGCCGGCCCATTGACAGCACTGGTGATGTAAAACCCCTCCTGCCCGCGCGCTGGACCACCACGCACGACAGCCACGAGGCCGCGATAAGGACGTACCCGCGGGCCACACGCGCCAGGTGCGTGCGAGGAAACCACGTGCACCCTGACTTGTATACTCTAATAATAAAATGCAGCTTTGGCATGTCAAATGAATTGCCCCCAAGAAATCGAACACGCTGCAAACTCCAAAAGCTACCAACGATCCCATCAGATTCTTCAGTCTGTTTCGTTGAAGGAGACTGCTGAAGCTTGGCGTGAGTGCATGCAGTAGTAGGGATCTTGTAGCTGGAGCTCGTCCACGTTCCATGTCTTAGCACAACAGACATCTCCATTTATCCGAGGGCAAGGCTTTTCTACGATCTTTGGGTTTTCTTTCTATCTTCAATTGTCTGAACTTCATATGCCTTACGGGGTGTTTGGGATGAGAGGGCTCAATTTTAACCCTCGTCACATCGAATGTTTGGACACTAATTAGGAGTATTAAACTTACACTAGTTACAAAACTAATTACACAACCTCTAGGCTAAATCGCGAGACGAATCTATTAAGCCTAATTAGTCCATGATTTGACAATGTGGTGCTACAGTAACCATTCACATGGATTAATTAGGCTTAATAGATTCGTCTCGCGATTTAGCTTAGGAGTTCCGCAATTAATTTTGTAATTAGCTTATGTTTAGTCCTCCTAATTAGTATCCGAACATTTGATGTGACAGGGTTAAAGTTTAGCCCCTGGTATCCAAACGCCCCCTTAGTGTAAGAGTGAGAAAGGTAGAATGCTCAGCTTGTATTGATCACAATCGGTGAGTACATATACTACACAGGCCAGCGGCCGAACGTGTGCAACTACCTGACCTGACCTAGAATATTCTAGGAGAGAGGCCGATGGACTCGGTATACAGGAGAGTCGCCGTAGGACTCGGTTCTAGACTAACAGCACCTGAGCCTAACGCTAACGGTCATGTACAGAGACAGACCTGGTCGCTTACACTTAGCACAACAGACATCTCCATCTGTCCGAATACTAGCTACATATATAAGAAGAAATTAATATGCTCTACCAACATTTGAATGATCAACTTAACCACCCAAAAACATCTACACATCACTTGTTTATTAGTGGAGGGAGCTAGTACTAATACAATAAGGGGTAGCTTTTAGTATTCAATTATCTCCATGATTTTTACTAGCTAGGTGCGCCTAGCTTCGTTAGTGAGCTCTTGATTTTATGCTTCTGATTAAGGCTTAGCAGGGCCGGGTCTGATCATTTACAAGACATGGTTTTGATGTTACTAGAATGACAACACTGTAGTTGATGTTACTAAATTTTCTATTTTAAAAAAATATGCTTAATTTGCAAGCCAAAGTGTCATATTGCAGCCCATGATGCTGCAACGACTTACATTTAAATTAGAGGGATAGTATTTTATAATGTTCATGACTATGAAATCTGACATCACATGAAAATGCTTTCAAACATGAATTCACTGATACTAAATCGTAAGGCATGATCAGTCAATTGTTTCAGTAATTACCAAACAAAAGATTAATTAAAAAGTATGAATTTTTAGGCTATTATTAAAAAGTAGGGTGATTTTGATATGCACCAACACAGCACTTTTAAATACACGGACACCTCGAGCATCCAATATGCCTATTAAAAGAAATATGCCTACGAAAGGGAAGTGATCCAACCAAGCCTGCCATTTCTAACGATATATGCCTGTTCAAGGGGAGTGGCAACTACATATAGCTGAGCGTAGAGTAAAGTAGTATTGTACTATCGCGTGCTGCTATCTTCCATGGATGAGCATGCCCGCCCCACCTCCTCCACCAGCAACCCACCCTCCCCAGCATCTTTCTTCTCCGCTGCCGGCAACGGCGGCCTGGTGCTCGAGTTCCCCTACACCGAGGTGCTGGAGCAATGGCTGATGGACGACGACGACGACAACGCACAGGACCAGCCGCCCCTAGAGCATGGAGCCGTGTCGGGCGACGGGGGCGGAAGCTCCGCTGACTTGTCCAGCATGAATAATAACCCGCCGGCAGCTGCGGCGACGAAGCGGCGGGGGAGGAAGCCTGGGCCCAGCTCCGGGGCCGGCCCTGCCTTCAGCCACGTGGAGGCCGAGCGGCACCGCCGGGACAAGCTCCACCGCCGGTTCTGCGACCTCCGCGCCGCCGTGCCCAACGTGACCCGGATGGACAAGGCGTCCCTCCTCGCCGACGCCACGGCCTACATCTCCGAGCTGCGCGCCCGCGTGGAGCAGCTCGAGGTCGAGGCCACGCGGGCCGCCTTGCGGAAGGCGAGCCCGTTCCTCGTGGTGGACGACGACGGCGCCGCCCCGGCGGCCGGCTCGTTCGGGCTCGAGGAAGATGAGAAGCTGGAGGTGCGGATGGTGGTCGGGCAGGAGTCGGCGGCGCTGCGCCTGACGACCGCGGCGCGTCACCGCCACGCCACCGCGCGCCTCATGGACGCGCTCCGCTCGCTGGACCTGCCCGTGCAGCACGCCTGCGCGTGCCGCGTCGGCGGGGTGATCGTGCAGGACGCCGTCGTCGACGTGCCCACCGCGCTGCGGGACGAGGGCCGCCTCCGGGCGGCGCTGCTCCACAGGCTGCAGCACAGCGGCTAGCTGTAGCTGGCTTGTCGCCGGCAGCCTTGCATTGGCCGGCCGGCTTGGAATCACTGCCATATGGCCTGTAACGTGCATATCTCTTCTCACCAGTCACCATTGTTGATCGATGTTGCGTCGTCCGTGGTCACACTTTGCACGCATTGTAATGCGCGCATGGTGGTTATCTTTTAGGTGGTAATAATATAATGCTTCCGCGCGTAAATAATTTCAATGGTTCAGTGAGTGTTTGGAGTAGATGTAGAGGTGCATGTGCGTTTCTGCGAAATTTTGAGATCAGTTCAAATTTGAACATAATCTCAATACTTTCCCACACCATGCTACATTATCATTAATCCAAATAACAGGCCTTTAATTTAAGCATTCTATTTATTTAATTTGTTGGTGTTGAAATATGCTATATATCCGTGCTATTCGTGTGTTCCTATCTCATGTACTGTGTAACACTCACACGCCTATTTTCGTTCCTTACGCTATTCATTTTATTTAAAACAATCATCTCATGCTATTCATTTATATGTTGTATATCCATTGCAGAAGCTTATTTTATCCCACCTAGAATACGAATTGCGTGCTTCATTTGTTTGTTCCTCGCAGCAATTGATGAGATTGAGATTCTATTCGACGATTTGCTACCTGATATTATTTTGCATCAGCTATGAATCTATGATGCACTACTGATGTTTAGTTTGATGCTACATTAGTTCAGACGAAAGTTTCATTTGCTTAACAAATCATATATCATTTGAATCAAATTAACCATGTGCTTGGGCGGCTAAAAGTTAGATAAATATCAATATCTTCTCGGAGGTATGGTAATGGTGTTTTTCGGATTTGTGCAATTAAACTATACAGTCCCCAACGTTAATTTTTGAATGATAGATGTACTTTACATCGTATTGTATCAAAGGAAATCTAGTTATTTTATTTTTCACAGGATATTCTTCATAAACTTTAGTGCGAGACTACTATTACAACTTTTTTTTGCAAATGTGCCTTGCATGTTTTTTATTGAAAGGGGAAGAAACAAATGACCTTATTACAATAGCCCGGCGGACTAGTCCGACCACATCCATTCTCAAGGGAGCACAGAAGCTGCTATTACAGCTCAAATATGATAGTTCAAACTAATGATGACAGAGCACGAAAATGTGTAAGCAATTTTGATTAGCTCTGGCCCTAAGTTTAGTTATCCTCAAACTTTTTACACTTTGTCCATCGTGGGATGTGGAATGTACAGGTGGCTGTTAGGCTTTCATTTCATGGCTGCGATGGGTGCATGCATGGGTACGGTAGAGAAAAGGGCGTGAGAGGTGATAAGTGAAAATGAAAATAGGGATCGATTATTGTTCATAGCATAAATAATAATACAATTATGTGACAGCACATTTCAAAAATGTTTTTTGTGTGGAAAAAGAGAGTGGCATGGAATCAATAACCCATCAAAATTAAACTTTTGTCACAATCGATGGGATAGAGACAAATATAACTTTTTCAAAAGAAGAGGACTGCACATGCGTGATACCGACTTCTGATCGTATCTACTCATGTGTGTTGAACTTTCAACTGCATATCATATTGGTTCCTAGGAATTAAACATATCCTTTTCCTTTCAGAAAGAAAAATCATCAGTTTTCCATTCATACCGGGGAATTGATCAAGTGTTAAGGCTCACTTGGGTTAGTTTATATGGTGTCATGCAATATTTGAGATCTTGTTAACTCCTTGTCACATCGAGATAGATCATGTTTTCATACATACACACACGCGCCACCGTCAACGATACGGCACAAGTTAATATATATACTCCTTTCAGTCACAAAAATAAGTGTCATTTTGGGACATCAACATGGTCTCCGAAACACAACTTTGACTAATACCTTTTACTGTGTGCATCTGTAGATCATAGCAAAAGTAGTGATGTTACTTCATGTGATTGTGTGGTTGTGGTCGGCTAAGGGAATGGTGGGGATGGGTGCGCTAGGGTTCCTGGTAGAGTGGAGAACATATATACTATCTAGCTTAGATGAGTTAGATTTTGGGCTGCATATTATTAGTTGAACCACAAGCAGAATTACTTAATTTTAGGTCCACATGGACCACGAGAGGCAAATGTGACCTGTGCCCCATTTGTCCCCACGGGACAAATTTGCCCCTTATCCTCGTCCCAATCAGATCCACCCATGGGTATTAGAATTGCCATCCCTATATCGGGTAGTAGTATGTTATGATACAATGGCATGGTATTGATTGATACGATCTGATTCTACAGATACATCGTACATGTGCACAGAGCCGGCTACTAAATACTAGCTAGGAACGAGAGCAAGAGATATGGAGCGGATTGCGGTCATACCATCAATGGAATGGTCGCAAACATGCAATGAAAATGGGCAAGGTGTTCTAGAAAATACTTCTTACGTTCAAAATTGCAGAATATTTTTACTTTTCTAGATTCATAAATGTTTCTACGTGCATACAAATATCTCCCCGCAGCAGGGCACCCCTGGGCAGGCCGTCAACCCCGCAGCAGGGCACCCCTGGGCAGGCCTGACGGAGGAGGACAGCAGACAGAGTCATGATACATGTGACAGAGCCGCCACCGCAGCCTCTGGACATGGATGGAGAACCACGCGTACGCATATACTGGTGGGAGCCACCTCTCTTTCCTGAAACAAGCCGTAGCAGTACTACACGTGTGCTCGACGGCTACACGTGTTTTCGAAAAAAATCGCATTCGCCCACATTGATGAGGTAATCCGTGTGGTATATCCGGACGAGATGGTGATTGGTGAATGGTGATAGAGGCTGCTTGGCATCCTGCAAGTCTGGATCGGAGGGTCCACGCCCACTGCACAGCAGCACAGGGATGATAGCGCTCCTCCTCTTTCCCAGGAGACACAGCATCACAAGAGCAAGAGGAAGAAAAGGGGCCATAGCCATGGGACCTAGCCCTTGTTTACTTTGCGAATTTGGGAGGTGCTAAATTACTGTAGCAACACTGTAGCGTTTCGTTTGTATTTGTGAATTATTGTCCAAATATTGACTAATTAGGCTCAAAAGATTCGTCTCGCAAAGTACAATAAAACTGTGCAATTAGTTTTTGATTTCATCTACATTTAGTACTCCATGCATGTACCGCAAGTTTGATGTGATGGGGAATCTTCTTTTTGCATAGTGCCAAAGTTGGGAGTTTTGTAGGAAGTGAACAAGGCCCTAGCCATGGACGGTGCACCACTAGTGTTCAGTGAACAAGTGGACGCGCTGAACTGCAGAGGGCAGACGCGGCAGTCACTCACATGCTTCAATTAATCTTTTGTGTGTGTATGGAAAAAAAAAGAGAGAGAGACAAAAATATAAAACAGGAGAGCGCATGCATCGATGAATGATAGTACATGCCGGCCTCCCTCAGGCAGGCTGCAGTGCAGCACTGTTTTCCCTGGGCTCTCCTCCTGGCCGGGGGGCACGCTTGTTCTCGTGCCCATTAGGAGGGGACATGCTACTTCAAAACAGGTCTCCTCTCCTGCCAGCGTACGTACGGACACGTGCGTGCATGGACATTGGACAGCTGGTGCGTGAACCGGGGGCTGCTTACGCAAGCCAGATAGGTAGACCGTCGAGGCCCCCTCGGCCGCCGCTTCTTCTTTCTCGCCCACTCCATCCTTTTTTACCCATCATTCTCACTTTTCGAGAATTCAAATGTGATCAACTTTGATCAAATATATATAAAAAATATTAATATTTTTATGATACATAATTAGTTTCATTAGATAGATCGTTGAATCTATTTTCATAATAAATTTATTTAAAAATATAAATGTTGCTAATATTTTCTACAAATGTAGTCAAATTTAAAAAAGTTTGATCAACACGCTTCCCACGGTGACATATATTAAGAGACAGAGGGAGTACGTAGCTACGTCCCTCCAGCTCGCTGCCTCGACCAACGGTTGTTGCGCCACCCACCACTGCTATTTCCACTAGTCATTTCCTAATCTCATGACCTTCCTCGCCCCTCGTTGCCGGTCACCACTCACCAGTTGGCTAGCCTTACCCGACCACCGTCAGTCAAACCACCACCACCGTTGGGCCTCCCGCCAGCTCCAGCCTTATCTTCCTACGCTAGTGACCATTGGAGCCCTGGCAACTCGGAAACCCTAACATCCACCGCCGTCATCCTCGACCACCACCAGCGACCGATGGCGATCTTGCCACCGGCTGCTCGTGCCCACCACCCACCCCCTCCGCCGAGCTCACATCCTCCGCCTTGCCTTCTCGTCGGCACGTGAGCGAGCGACGGCACGCTGTGACCATGATTGAGCTTGACTGTCGAAAAGAAGATGAAGAAGATCGTATGGTCCCATCGACCGCACGAATCTCCAATAATGGAAGCCATGTAGCTTGTACCTAGATTTCCGGTCGGAACAAACTCGTCGGTCGGTTAATGGAGGCCCACGCTTCGAAAATTCGAAGGAAGGTGGTTCGGCCCATAACAACGAGGTGAGGAAAAAAGGGAGCACAACAAAAAGGACAAAAAGAAGGTGTGAGACGACGTCTGGGATTTTGTTGGTAAGAATTATAGGCCTGGAGATGGATGGGCTCTCGGCCGACTTGTATGTTCTGGAACTTCTTCGGCCCAGCAAGTGATGCTACAATCGCACTGTGGGCTTTGTTCTTCTTTTTTTGGTCGAGATCAGTAAGGGAAGCCCAACAACCCCACAGCCCATGATAGTCCACATCTCTCTCAACTTGCTTTCGGCCCCGTCCCCATCTTTCCTTTGTCGGTTCGCGGGCGTGTGCGTGGCCCGGCAGATGGGCCGCGAAACCCAGCTGAACCACCCAGCCCACGAAGAAAAGAAGAAGCCCCGCGGCGGCGCCGCCCATCATCGCCCTCCTACAAAACGACACACGCACACATCCACTCTCCACGGGTCAGTCTCGCCACTCCTCGCCTCTCCCCCGTCTCCTCCCCACCCGTCTTCCCTTCCCCCAATCGCACGCCACTCCCTCCCGTCCCGGCAGCGGAAATCCCCCACCCAAATTCCCGTCCCTGCCCCCCGATCGCCGCCCTCCCCCTCCGCGCGTAAACCCTAGCCCGTCTCACCCCCCCGCCGCCGTCGCCCGTGCGCCCTCGTGCCCCCGCCTCGCCGACCCCCGCGGCGCGCCGAGCCCCAAAACCCTAGCCGCCGCCCTTTCCAGATCCCGATCCCGCGAGGAGGAAGGCGGGGCAGGGACCGCGGCCACCCCGCCGCAGATGGAGACCGCGGCGGCGCGCAAGGAGTGGCGCGCCGTCCCCGACGCCCCGCTCCGCTCCAATGGCGCCGAGGTACGTCGCCTTCTCCCCCCATCCCAAACAGCTCAAAACCCTCCTCTCCCACCATCATCCGTACTGCGCGCTACCGTACTCACTCCTTTCTGTTGTTGCTTCCTGTTCAGGACGCCGCGGACCACGGGAAGATGGGTCAATCGGAGGACCGAGCCATCTACGAGGTGCGTTCTCGCTCCCGGCGACACCCAGAAATGCAGCCATTTTCCTCGCTCCGACCTCTCGTGCTGCGGGGTTGTGGTTCCTGCCGTGGGTGACCGCTTCGGGTGCTGTGCGTGCAGGAAGGGGCGGGTGGACTGGACGGCTTCTGCGCCATCACCATCGACGGCAGCGGGGGCCTCAGCGAGGACATCCTGCAGCAGCGCCTGCAGAGCGTCGTGCGCCAGCGGGAGGAGCTGCAGCAGGTCGAGATCGAGCTGCGAGCACAGGCCATCGCGCACCCGCAGATCATCGAGGCGCAGCAGAGCTTCCAGGCAGCTGCCAAGGAGCACGCCGCGGCTGCTGCCAAGCTCAAGGTTGTACCTTTTGCTCCGCTTTCATGACCTCAGTGTTTCCATACCAACTAGTAGCTGCCAAGAAGCACATGCTAATTTACTGATCGGAGATGATTTTGGCCAGTAATACTGACTAATGTTCACTAGGGATGTGGTATAGTACTCCACCTGTGTTTTTTTTCATGATTTCGACTTTCTGAGAAGTCTCGTGGGCAGGAATTGGTAGTACCTTTCAGTGGTTGTTGGCATTGAAATGGTTGACCAATTTCATGTCGTACTGGTGGATGAGAGTGTAGCTACGTTCTCATCCTTGTGCTTTGCTAGATTTTTGCCATGATTGAGCAGTTCCACCAGTGGTGATATGCTGATGAACAAATTCGAGTAGTGGTTATGCTCAAGACATTTACATGCTGCATTGTTCTTGGTTGGTTTTTTTGTTTCTATAGTGACAAGACACAGGGTAGCTTAGTCTTGTTGTTTTGATTTCATGTTCTTGCTTCTTACTTTGTTTTGTTTCAATCAGAGTATGCTAGGATTGTCTGGTCCTTATTTGAAACTAAAACTTGGTGTTTGGATTGGACAGGACCAACTGCATGAGCGGGAGCAGTACATTCTGGAGCTAGAAATGAAACTCAACGACAAGGATAGAGAACTGAACGCTCTGAAGATTGACCATCAAACGGTTAGTGGTCTTCACTTTTACGTCTTGCAATCTTCACAGCAAGAGATGATGAAAAATGTCTGACATCTTGTTTCGTTCTGTCAGGTGTGGGCGAATCAAGATTTGCTTAGAGAACAGACCAAAGAACTGGCAACTGTCAGGTACTAACTTCTTGAATTGCTTGGTGTGGAACTGGATTTCACTACATCGAATAGTTTCTCATAGAGTTGAACATCTTTAAATTTTGAAGCAGTATTCAAATTCCTTTCCATACGTGCTGTGGACTTGTTAGGTTGCTCTGGCAAGGCTGCTTCTATGGCGAGCCGCCTTCCTTTGAGTAAAAAAGAACCCAGCAAATTTCTCCACCTATTCATACAAAAATACGGATACTGTTCCTTTAGTTACTCATAGTTTTCACAATCAACAGTTCATTGCAAAGTAAATGTATGATGTTTTCTAATTTCCTGCAGAAGGGAACGCGACACCTCTGAAGCTGAAAGAGCCCAACATCTTAAACAAATTCATGATCTTCAAGAACATCTGCGAGAAAAAGAAAGCCAGTTCATTGCATTAGAGGAACAGGTATATTTGATAAGTCATCTCCATTTCACTCTATGGTTATGTCATGGGCTGTCAGAGGCCATATGGGCCGGGTCGGCAGTACGGTGGCAGGCCCTTTAGAGCTAGGTTTAGAGATAAGATTAGATCTCTTACTTGGGCATCAAGTAATCCTCTCTATATGAGGAGATGAGTTGTACCAATTTAAGGCAAGCAATGGGAATATCAGTCTATTAGGGTTAGCCACTTCTATCCCTGCCCTTGTGGTGCGGCTGCCGCCTACGGTGAGGTCACGCTGCCTGGGTTCAGGGCCAATTGGATCTCTGTATGTGACAGGTTATGCTGTTACTAGGTATGCATTGTCATAATACTGAATGTTTCATATCTGGCATAGTATTGTCTTAGTTTGCATGATCTCCGAGACAAAAGCTGGTGTATCTACCAATTTTTCAAATCACGGAAATGCTAGTTGTCTGTAATGAACTTACCGCATTAATCCTGATAGCACGTACCATGTAGCTCTCTAATATGTTCCAACACATACACATCCTTTGTAATTACATGCCTACAATTATTTTGTGATTATACTTGTTTATTGTCTTGAGTGAGAATCCTAGACTATAGCACTGAGCATTGAAAATGTCATTTAGTTATAGGATAGTTTCTTCTTGAATACTCGGTCTTGTTGCATGATTTCTTTCTCAAACTAAAAATAATTGTAATTCTAAATTCAGGCACTTATAACCATTTTATTTTTTCCAGCATAGAGTTGCTCAAGAGAACATTCTTTACAAAGACGAGCAGTTGAGGGAAGCTCATGCTTGGGTTTCCCAAGTTCGTGAAATGGATGCTTTGCAGTCTCAATCCCTACAAGTTGAGTTACGTGAGCGCATGGAGCAATTTAATCAATATTGGATTAGTTCCCAGCAGCAGGTTAGTTTTTTAGATTATAAAAACACCACTCCAGTATTCATGCATGCTTTGGTTTCCTATATTACACCCTTTTTTATATCCCTTTGTTAGACTAGAATTTCACCTTTTCCTCTTGATTTCCATAGTATGCTGAGATGCAACGGGGTCTTTTACATACAATACAACAACTTCAACTAGAATTAACTGAGGCAAGAGAACGATCTGGTGCACCAAAAGAGGGCCCACAAGTTTCTCGGGAGGGGTCAGCTGAATCATCATTTGTTCAAAGCATAGCGAACAGCGTGGCTTCAAATGGTAGTGCTACAGCAGATGGCAACCAGCAACTGAAAAACAATGGAACTGCGGATGTCTCTGTAAAGGTATTACTGATTTCAAGTAATTTCAATAAGCAATTTAAACAATGGGAGGTGAAGGTTGAATCTTGAATCAGTCACGGTTGTTTGTTTGACATAAACTCACTGCGATTCATTATGCCTTTCTTTCCCTGTATTGCAGTTCCGCCTTACCTGTTTCTGGAGTCCTTTCTGTTTTTAGTTACTGTTGTTGTAGTACCTTGTGTCCTTATTTTTGCCTTACCTGTTTTCTAAACTGTATGTTTTCAATTACGATTATTTGGATAGCTTCTGTATTTTATGAATATATAACACATAACATTGTTTGTTACAAAGTACTTACAAGATGTGTAACTCTTTTTTTTTAAGGGCAATAATGCCTCTGCTGTACCCGTTCCATCTTCTCTGTTGGGCATAGGTGGTTATGCTCCACCTGGACATATTACTGGGTTACATTCTTATATGATTCATCAAGGCATTCCTCAACCTTTAGCATCGCCCAACTCTGGTGTTCCTCAATTTGGCAGTTTTCAGTCACAGTCAACAATTCAACCTAACCTACATTGGGCAAATCAGCAGGTAACTACATTTTTTAAGCACTTTGCACACCACAATTTAAAGTGTGCCAATTCTGATTTTGGAATTAATTTATTCTCATTTAGGAAGTACAAAATGTCTCACAACCACAAGATGAAACAAACTACCAACCATCCCAATCAGACCAGACTGCATTACAACCAGCCGCTATTAATACTGATGAGCTGTCCTCCAAGCCAAGCCAGGCTAGCCATCCAGATCACCTTAATGCCCATGGGAAACAACAGCAGAGTCCTGCAAGTGTGCCTGCTGAATCAACTCATGAACTTACGGTTAGTCTCTTTCTTGATGTTTGCTTTTTCTGCAATTTAGAATCAACTCCTGAACTTACGGTTAGTCTCTATTAAATTTTTTTTAAAGAAAACATCACAGGTTGTGGAATCGAACGTAGCTGATCATGCAGTTTATGATGAGCAGCAAAAAGCCTTCAAAGAACAGGACTCACCATCAATTGTGAACAACCGAACTGGAATGGTTGAACATCAAGAGCAAAAGACTGAATCAAAGGTTTCTATTTTACTTAGTTTCTTGTATAGTTTTTAATCTGTTTGTTAGGATCTCACATTTGAGCTCCCCCTTTAAAACCAGGATGAAAGAGCTGCATCTGACAAGCAACCTGAGCCTGTACCTAGACAGCAGCAGAAGCCTTCAAACTTTTCTACAGCAACTCCCCAGATTCATTTCAAAAACAATGCGGCAGAGTTCAATCCTAATGTTGTAAATCAGGTTGACACAGTGAAATCAGCTGTGGGTGGTTTTGGTTCACAGTTACCTCGTGTACCAAAGGAGCCTGCTCTCCTAGATGAGAGAGCTCTATTGGCTTGCATTGTACGTGCAGTTCCTGCAGGACCTGAGGCTGCAATCAGAATTAGTACAACTGTGAGTTACTTCTATCCTTATTAAGTTGCTAGGGTAGAGATTAAATTCTGATTCATGTGCAATTTTTTCTCAGCTGCCAAATAGGCTTGGAAAAATGTTGGCTCCTCTTCACTGGCATGACTATAAGAAGCAATATGGGAAGCTGGACGATTTTGTGGCTAGTCATCCAGAGGTTTGCTTTCACACAGCGTAATCAATCTGTCAGTACTAGATAGTTTGTGGGTCTGACATGTGAATTACTTCTGCAGCTCTTTGTGATTGAGGGAGACTTCATTCACCTCCGTGAAGGAGCACAACAGATCATCTCTGCTACTACAGCTGCTGCAAAAATTGTTGCTGCTACGGCATCTTCTGCCCCATACTCATCATTATTGCCTTCTGTTGCTGTTACTCCTGTGGCGCAAAGCACTCGGCAAAAGAGAGGGCCTGCAGCTGATTCCAGATCGTCAAATGCAATTCCCTCCGGAAATGGCTTCACTGATCAGTTTAACATCATTCAGGGGGTCAGTGATGTAACAATTTCAGGCAAAGTAAGAAACACCCAAGACAATGGCTTCTCAGATGAAGTTCGAACTGGGCAGCCATCTATGCACACAGCTGCTGTGAATGGCGTAAAACATGACAAAGGTGCAAGCAATATCAGACATGGTTATGGAGGAAAGCAACAGGGGAGGTATGGTCCATTCCTGATGTGATGTGATGTCAAATCCTAGACTAGTCTTTCAAATGCTAACTAGGTGTAAATTTCTCTTGTATTGCAGGTCGACTGGGACGGCATACAATTCCAGAAGATGAAGTGCTTTCACTGGGTATGTGAAATACATTCTTTTAACGGTCATGTGGTCCCTTTTGTGGTCCAAATTTACTCAGCCTTTTCTTGTCCACTAGCCTGTAAGTTTTTTGTCCTTAGCTTTATCCTTGCTATAGGATCTTCAATTAGAATCAGCTAAAATATAGCATGGCATCAGAGTACTTGGTATTGTTTTTGAAAATTCGATTGTATAACAAATTTCAAAATGTTTTCATTTGAGCTTTTGCAACAAATGGTTGTACTTGCCTTGCTGTTGCTGTAACATATTATCATGCCTTGCATCTTGTTCATAGCTGCCAAATGTAGTAAACATTTTTGCATAATCATTTGCTCTTACTGCACTTGCCTTACTGTGTTTGTCTTTGCCACTATCATCTGGTCTTGCATTGGACTTAATCGTCCATACTTGCTGCTACAACAGATGCTCACTAGATCTACGGATTAGAAACTCTGCATCATTCTGAACTACTTCACTGCTTTGTTTTGTAGATCCAACTGGTTTTTGAGGGTGAAGTGGTCGGGAACCATGCAAGTGGCAACCTTGTAGAAGGCTTGGAAGCGGTCGGATGCTGAAGATGACCAGGATTAAAAATTATTCTAGATTTATTGTTGCACCATTGCTTTTCACAGCGCCTGCCCTGGTTGGGTTTCGGAGAAGCTGTACTGAAATCCTCTAGCCCCCCAGAATCAGAAAAAGGCTGTGGAAGTTTTGCGTCTGTGTAACCTGTCTGTGCTTGTATTGTGGTGCATTTGAATGATGTGGTAGCGTCTTTATATGCCCTTTGTCTTGGTGTTCTGTGAAGTTTACCTTTAGAAAGCGACCACTCGATTTTAGCTATCGACCTGTAGCCTTTCGTGATACCAACATAACATATCCTAGGCCCAGACCATCGAATACAACCAAATAAATCCATCGATCACAACCAAATCAATTGCCCGTTAATGGCCGTCGTGCGTATCTTTCTCTAAACGACTTGTATTTGAGTCACAGAGTGAGCTTGGTGGTGTACACACCACTCTTTAGCCGTCGACATGATCTGCTGCCGTCTCTTTAGCCGTCGTCAGCAACTCGGCATAGTTTATAATTAGAAAAATAAAATGCCGTGTCACTTTGCAGTTTTGTAGTGGCAGTTTTGAAATTGTAGACGAAAGAAAGAACTGTGGCATGTGTGCTACTCTTGAGACCGCACTGAGACGCAATGATGCTGCGTGCTGAAATATCAGTACCCGTCACTGTTACCCGTCACATGCGTGGATTGTTGATGGTCTGGGCCAGCTTGGATTGATGGTTGACAGGCTGACGACCAAAAATATCAGCGTGCATTATTGCACCTACCAGCAAGTCTCTTCCTCCTTTCCATCACCTGTTGCCTCTTCTCAGATCTCCCTGTGGTTGAGCCTGTGAGGAAGAGCAAGGAAGCCCTGCGAGCAAGGAAACATGGCAGAGTCGCTGCTGCTCCCCGTGGTGCGCGGCGTCGTCGGCAAGGCGGCTGACGCTCTCGTGCAGAGCATCACTCGCATGTGGGGCGTCGACCAGGACCGCCTCAAGCTCGAGCGCCACCTGGTGTACGTGCAGTCCTTGCTGGCCGACGCCGAGGCGAAGAGCGAGACCAACCACGCCGTCCGGACGTGGATGAAGGAGCTCAAGGCCGCCGCGTACCAGGCCGACGACGTCCTCGACGACTTCCAGTACGAGGCGCTGCGCCGTGAAGCCCTGAGCGGCCAGTCCGTGGCAAGCAAGGTACTGATCAACTTCACCTCAAAGAATCGTCTTGCATTTCGTTGTAAAGCGAGCAGAAACCTGAAGAACGTGCTCAAAAAGATTGACAAGCTCGTGATCGAGATGAAAAAGTTTGGCCTCGTGGCGCTTGCGGAGGAGCCGCCGCAAGCTCTTCCTCGGCAGATGCACTCAGCGGCTCCTCCGCAAGCTCTTCCTCGGCAGACGCACTCAGCACTGGATGAATCCATTGAGATATTTGACAGAGAAGATGACAAAGATGGGGTGGTGAAAGTGTTGCTGGACCAGCAAGATCGGCAGGATGTACAAGTGCTGCCCATCCTTGGAATGGGGGGTGTGGGTAAGACCACGCTAGCCAAGATGGTGTACAACAACGACAAAATTCAGAAGCACTTTGAATTGAGGATGTGGCACTGCGTGTCAGAAAATTTTGAAGCTATTCCTCTTGTTAGATCTGTAACTGAGTTGGCTACAAATAGCACATGTGATCTGCCTGACACGATCGAGCTGCTGCGAGGAAAACTGCAGGAAGCTATTGGCCGCAAAAGGTTCCTACTCATTCTCGATGATGTGTGGAACGAAGACCAAAACAAGTGGGAGGATGACTTGAGGCCGCTACTCTGTTCTTCAATTGGTGGATCAGGAAGCAAGATAGTTGTCACAAGTAGAAGCCGACAAGTGGCGTCAATAATGGGCACCCTTCCACCTTATGAATTAGTGTGTTTGAGTGAAGATGATTCATGGGAATTATTCTCAAAGAAAGCATTTAGTAAAGGAGTGCAAGAGCAACCAGAGTTTGTCAAAATTGGCAGATGTATCATCAAGAAGTGCAAGGGACTGCCTCTTGCACTGAAGATAATGGGTGGATTGATGAGTTCAAAACAACAAATCCAGGAATGGGAGGCCATTGCAGATTGCAATATTAGTGATACCGATAGAGGTAAAGATGAGGTATTGCCCATATTAAAACTGAGCTACAAGCACTTGTCCCCTGAGATGAAGCAATGCTTTGCCTTCTGTTCAGTTTTCCCCAAGGACTATGAGATGGAGAAGGACATGTTGATTCAACTATGGATAGCAAACGGTTATGTTCATGAAGAGGGGACGATGGACTTGACACAAAAAGGGGGATATATCTTAAACGAGTTGGCTTGGAGGTCCTTTTTCCAAGATGTGATATTAGTGAGGGGCCCCTATCGTCAAGAGATAAATGTATGTAAAATGCACGAGTTGATGCATGACCTTGCAAAAGATGTTGCAAATGAATGTGCAAATGCGGAAGAGTTAATTCAGCAAAACCTGCCTGTAAATGACATCCGTCACTTGCATATTTCACAAAATTATCAATTGAACAAAATCAGCCAGTTACTCGGAGGCACTATGCATCTTCGCACTTTGTTGACGGCACCGTCATCGTACAAGGATCTGATGAAGTCAAAACTGATGCCATCAAGAGCATTGAGTATTTGTTGTGGAGATACTTCAATCGTCGATATGGAGCTCACACGCACAGCACATTTGCGGTATCTTGATCTCTCTGGCTCGAACATTGTTAGCTTGCCAAACTCAATCTGTATGTTTCATAACTTATTGTCTTTGAGGCTTAATGGCTGCTCCGAACTACAATATTTACCTGAGGGTATGAGAACTATGAGGAAGCTCTGCCATATTTATCTCTTGGGGTGTAGTAGGTTGGAACGAATGCCCCCAAAACTTAGTGTACTACACAACCTTCGCACACTAACAACATTTGTTGTGGGCACAAAAGGTGGATGTGGAATCGAGGAGCTCGAAGACCTACGATGGATTGGCGGCAGGTTGGAACTGTATAATTTGCGGGAAGTAAAGTGTGGGTCGAAGGCCAATCTCCATGAGAAACATAATCTAAATGAACTGTTGTTGTATTGGGATCATTTTTCTGGTGATTATGGCAAGTCTACAATTGGTGAGGCCGCTAATCATGAACAAGTATTGGAATCGCTTGTACCTCATGATAAGCTAAAAATTTTGGAGGTGTATAGTTACGGTGGCCTCACTATATCGAAGTGGATGAGAAACCCTCAAATGTTCCGGTGCTTGAGAGAACTCATTATGACCGGATGCCCATGGTGTAAGGACCTGCCAATAGTATGGTTGTCATCCTCTCTTGAGTATTTATGTTTACGGTACATGGAAAGCTTGACCACGTTGTGTAAGAACATCAACGTGAAAGCTGAAGCAGACAATACCTCTCTGCAAATATTCCCCAAGCTAAAGAGGATGGAATTAATTGCTTTGCCTGAGTTGGACAGATGGGTCGAAAATAGTGCTGGAGAGATTCTTGGCTTGGTGATGTTTCCCCGGCTTGAAAAACTAGAAATTGAGAATTGTGATAAGCTTGCAAGTCTCCCAAGGTTGACTATTGACTACTGTCCAGGGATAGAGGAATTTCCACAGGGTCTTCTGCAGCAGCGACCGATCCTCAAACACCTACGCATAGATGGTGCCCTGACCTGCAGACTATTGACTACACTTGGAGTTGAGTTGGGTTTGGACTGATCACTGGACGCGGTGCTCCACATTAACCAATCCGTGTCTCCTCCCTGGTTTTGTGCTGCATAAGCATTATCGTTTCCGGATGACGAGCCTCTACCTTTTTCTCGGCAAAAAATTAGAAGCCTGTTCCATTCTGTGCCACGGAAGCTCTTTCCTGTCTCGCTGATCAAGGCACGCGAAATGCACAGGTGAACATCTAGTCCAACACCTAATAATGCTTTGACCCAACTGTGCTGTTCATCAGAAATGTGCAAGTGCGCTTCATGGACGAGTAGATCGGTAGGAGTACCATGGTAAAATAATGGTGGCTTTGCTTCCTGATTAATCCGTTTTACATCGTTAGAGCCATATATATATTCTGTGAACTACAGGTTACCATAGTGAAACTTCATTGTGGTGAAATATTTGATCTGCGGTCATATTGTGACCCGTGCATGAATACTGGGACTAATTGTTTGCTTTCCCTTTGTGCAGCAGTGCTGGATGATCGAGCACATGAAGAAAACACTGGGATGAAGAAAACTCGGAACATCGTGATACCTCAAATTCTGCTCAACGTTTCGAAAGGAAAGTAGGAAGTATATATGGGACGCACTGCTGAGCGGTGGCATGCGGGCCTGTGTGCATATCTTGATGAGGGGACTAGAATCATGTTGTGATCATGCAGTTAGATCATCTCGTGTCGAGAACAAGAGCCGTGTCTGAAAATACGCCCAAGAAAGAGAGCATCCACCGGAGGTTGGGTCTTGGACGATTTATTTGTTGTTTGCAAATGATGTCCAGAACTCTGAGATTTTATAGTATTTGTTTGGCCCTGTAATCAGAGAGTTTTCACCTTGCTGTGGAATGTTTGACCGAGCCAGCAGGAATTGGTTATGGCCAAATTTTTGCTGCTAGAGAACTAAGGAAGTTTGCTACTGTGATTATATGATTATAATATTTATGTGCTTATCTTTTTCTATAAATTGACTATATATATAGGCCTATATATAGCCAATACTATATGGTACCGAATCAATTCCAATACTTTCCCGTCACTCACTGTTACCCGTCACATGCGTGGATTGTTGATGGTCTGGGCCAGCTTGGATTGATGGTTGACAGGCTGACGACCAAAAATATCAGCGTGCATTATTGCACCTACCAGCAAGTCTCTTCCTTCTTTCCATCACCTGTTGCCTCTTCTCAGATCTCCCTGTGGTTGAGCCTGTGAGGAAGAGCAAGGAAGCTCTGCGAGCAAGGAAACATGGCAGAGTCGCTGCTGCTCCCCGTGGTGCGCGGCGTCGTCGGCAAGGCGGCAGACACTCTCGTGCAGAGCATCACTAGCATGTGGGGCGTCGATGATGACCGGCGCAAGCTCGAGCGCCACCTGGTGTACGTGCAGTCCTTGCTGGCCGACGCCGAGGCGAAGAGCGAGACCAACCACGCCGTCCGGACGTGGATGAAGGAGCTCAAGGCCGCCGCGTACCAGGCCGACGACGTCCTCGACGACTTCCAGTACGAGGCGCTGCGCCGTGAGGCAATGAGCGACCAGTCCGTGGCAAGCAAGGTACTGATCAACTTCACCTCAAAGAATCGTCTTGCATTTCGTTGTAAAGCGAGCAGAAACCTGAAGAATGTGCTCAAAAAGATTGACAAGCTCGTGACCGAGATGGCAAAGTTTGGCCTGGTGAAGCTTGCGGAGGAACCGCCGCAAGCTCTTCCTCGGCAGACGCACTCAGCACTGGATGAATCCATGGAGATATTTGGCAGAGAAGATGACAAAGATGGGGTGGTGGAACTGTTGCTGGACCAGCAAGATCGGCAGCATGTACAAGTGCTGCCCATCCTTGGAATGGGGGGTGTGGGCAAGACCACGCTAGTCAAGATGGTGTACAACAACGACAAAATTCAGAAGCACTTTGAATTGAGGATGTGGCACTGCGTGTCAGAAAATTTTGAAGCTATTCCTCTTGTTAGGTCTGTAATTGAGTTGGCTACAAATAGCAGATGTGATCTGCCTGACACGATCGAGCTGCTGCGAGGAAAATTGCAGGAAGCTATTGGCCGCAAAAGGTTCCTACTCATTCTCGACGATGTGTGGAACGAAGACAAAAAGAAGTGGGAGGATGACTTGAGGCCGCTACTATGTTCTTCAAATGGTGGATCAGGAAGCAAGATAGTTGTCACAAGTAGAAGCCGACAAGTGGCGTCAATAATGGGCACCCTTCCACCTCATGAATTAGTGTGTTTGAGTGAAGATGATTCATGGGAATTGTTCTCAAAGAAAGCATTTAGTAAAGGAGTGCAAGAGCAAGCAGAGTTTGTCAAAATTGGCAGATGTATCAGCGAGAAGTGCAAGGGACTGCCTCTTGCACTGAAGACAATGGGTGGATTGATGAGTTCAAAACAACAAATCCAAGAATGGGAGGCCATTGCAGATTGCAATATTAGTGATACCGATAGAGGTAAAGATGAGGTATTGCCCATACTAAAACTGAGCTACAAGCACTTGTCCCCTGAGATGAAGCAATGCTTTGCCTTCTGTTCAGTTTTCCCCAAGGACTATGAGATGGAGAAGGACATGTTGATTCAACTATGGATAGCAAACGGTTATGTTCATGAAGAGGGGACGATGGACTTTGACACAAAAAGGGGAATATATCTTCAACGAGTTGGCTTGGAGGTCCTTCTTCCAAGCTGTGATATTAGTGAGGGGGCCCTATTGGACTTATTCACATGCCTCAAACCAAGAGAGATATAAAATGCACGACTTGATGCATGACCTTGCAAAAGATGTTGCAAATGAATTTGCAAATGCGGAAGAGTTAATTCAGCAAAACCTGCCTGGAAATGACGTCCGTCACTTGCATATTTCAAGAGATTATCAATTGAACAAAATCAGCCAGTTACTCGGCGGCACTATGTATATTCGCACATTGTTGACGCCACCATCATCGTACAAGGATCTGATGAAGTCAAAACTGATGCCATCAAGAGCATTGAGTATTCGTTGTGGAGATACTTCAATCGTCCATATGCTCACACGCACAACACATTTGCGGTATCTTGATCTCTCTGGCTCGATGATTGTCAGCTTGCCAAACTCAATCTGTATGTTGTATAATTTACTGTCTTTGAGGCTTAATGGCTGCTCCCTACTACAATATTTACGTGAGGGTATGAGAACTATGAGGAAGCTCTGCCATATTTATCTCTTGGAGTGTGATAGATTGGAACGAATGCCTCCAAAACTTAGTGTACTACACAACCTTCGCACACTAACAACATTTGTTGTGGGCACAGAAGATGGATGTGGAATCGAGGAGCTCGAAGACCTACGACATATTGGCAACAGGTTGGAATTGTATAATTTGCGGGAAGTAAAGTGTGGGTCGAAGGCCAATCTCCATGAGAAACATAATCTAAATGAACTGTTGTTGTATTGGGATCATTGTCGTTATAAATATTACAAGTCTACAATTGGTGAGGCCACTAATCATGAACAAGTATTGGAATCTCTTCTACCGCATGATAAGCTAAAAATTTTGGAGGTGCATAGTTATGGTGGCCTCACAATCTCGGAATGGATGAGAAACCCTCAAATGTTCCGGTGCTTGAGAGAACTTATTATGTCCGGATGCCCATGGTGTAAGGACCTGCCAATAGTATGGTTGTCATCCTCTCTTGAGCATCTGTCTTTACGGCGCATGAAAAGCTTGACCACGTTGTGCAAGAACATCGACGTGGAAGGTGAAGCAGACAATACCTCTCTGCAAATATTCCTCAAGCTAAAGAGGATGGAATTAATTGATTTGCCTGAGTTGGACAGATGGGCAGAAAATAGTGCTGGAGAGATTCTTAGCTCGATGACGTTTCCCCGGCTTGAAAAACTAGAAATTGAGAATTGCGATAAGCTTGCAAGTCTTCCAAAGTTACCGGTTCTCACATATCTCAATCTATCTGGTCGCGAAGGGAATAATTCTACAGGAGCTCTTATTTCGATGCCTTTGGGCTCTTTGCCATCTCTTATCCACTTACAAATATCATATGTGCTGGTAGATGTGGTGATGCCTCCAGACGGCGAGGAAAGCCAGAGTCAAAGACCTTTGGACACACTACGATATTTGGAGCTTGCGGGTGACGACGTCTTCATAACGATATTTAATAAATCCAAATTGCAACTTGGGCTTAGGGACTGCTTGGTTTCTGTGGAAGAATTTGCTATCAACTCATGCCCCAATATTGTCCGCTGGCCCGTGGAGGAACTCCGTTATTTTCCTCGCCTTCGATCTCTGTACATTTGGGGTTGCTCGAAACTTGACGGAATCCTTCCTCTGCTCCCCAAGTTTCCCGCATCCCTCGAGGAAATCAGTATTTACAACAACACAAGTTTGGTGGCGCTGCCTTCAAACCTCGGAGATCTGACCAAGCTGAGAAGACTCTCCGTGTGGTGTTGCGATGCACTGAAAGCGTTGCCAGATGGGATGGATGGTCTCACTTCCCTTGAGCACTTGGGTATTGAAGACTGTCCAGGGATAGAGAAATTTCCGCAGGGTCTCCTGCAGCGGCTCCCAGCCCTCAAAAACCTGAACATATGGGGCTGCCCTGACCTGCAGAGGCGTTGCAGAGAAGGTGGGGAGTACTTTGACTTGATCGCTTCTATTCCCCATAAATACATTCCAGCACCCGCACAGTCACAGAAACGAAAGTGGTTCCTTCCCTCGTGCGGTGGTGGTTCTCAAGGCAACTGAGGTATGTATGCTGGTGCTTCGCCTCTCCCGTCAACTAATTCTGCTATTGATCTAGCTCACATCATTGTTCTGAATGCATATTGACTCCATTCTTTTCGGTTGTACTGTCAGTATGTCATCAGATTACTGCACTTGGACTGATCACTGGACTGATCCCGTCAATTAGATTAGTGCAACTGGGATGAAGAAAGCACGGAACATCGTGATACCTCAAATTCTGCTCAACGCACTGCTGAGTGGTGGCTTGCCGGCCTGTGTGCATATCTTGATGAGAGGACTAGAATCATGTTGTGATCATGCAGTTAGATCATCTCGTGTCGAGAACAAGAGCCGTGTCTGAAAATACGCCCAAGAAAGAGAGCATCCACCGGAGGTTGGGTCTCGGACGATTTATTTGTTGTTTGCAAATGATGTCCAGAACTCTGAGATTTTATAGTATCTGTTTGACCCTGTAATCAGAGAGTTTTCACCTTGCCGTGGAATTGGTTATGGCCAAATTTTGCTTCTAGAGAACTAAGGAAGTTTGTTGTTTTGTGTGCAAGCGATTACTGAAACTGTTTGCCACACTTGTTCTCGAGCAGCCGCACACTGAAACTGTTTGCCACACGAGCATCCTTCGCTCCTCGTCCGGCCCAGCAAATGACAAGGCGGTTTGATTCTCCCGATCCCGCCGGGCGCCGGGTTAACCGCGCGTCTGTTCATCAACTGCTGCTGGGGCCCTTGGGCCGTCGCCGCTCGCGCCCCTGCTGGTCCTTCGTTGGGCGCACGCCGGCCGCCGGATGGTTGCTCTGCTCTTCCTCAGGTCCCGCACACTCTCGGTCCGTCGGTCTCACTTCCTCTACCTTCTCATGTCGCCTCTCCTATAGCGTAGCCACATAGCTGTGCTATGAACGCGGGGTGCTCGTAGAAATTACCCAGCGGGCCATGGGACTTCTCGTGACACCGAGCGCACGCGCTGGCTGTCTCCTGTAAGGTTGTGCAATCCAATTTCTTTCCTCCATTTGGTGGCCATCGCCGCTTGCCCATCTCGACCGTCCATCCCTGTTGCTGCAAAAATGCTTGGCCGGCCGGCTGGCTCACATAGTCACATTGGGAGCGCGTGCGCACTGCCTTTATCTATAATCAGTGTGAATTTGTGATCCTGTATTTCTTCCACTGACAGCGATTGTGACCGTCATTTTTTTATCCGGCTCACAGGAATTCAGGAAACAGATGGAGCTGTATACACCGATGCTGTTGCAGTCCAAGTTTGACAGTAGTGGTGGCGCACTGAGCTCGCCAAGTACCAAGTGCTGCCCTCGCATCAGGTCGTATCCTCTTTCTTCTAAGCTCCTGTTCTCACGTATTCCATTCCTCTCTCCCCTCCTGTAGCTGCACGCGTTGTGCTTGTAGAAATGCCTGAACGGGTTCCTCCCCCACGGAGATGCTGACACTCAACCA
Source organism: Setaria viridis (assembly GCF_005286985.2). NCBI lineage: Eukaryota > Viridiplantae > Streptophyta > Magnoliopsida > Poales > Poaceae > Setaria > Setaria viridis. The sequence goes on along the minus strand of NC_048268.2, from coordinate 34,962,761 downwards.
GTCAACTACTATTATTGGTCTATTGGCACGCACACAAGTCAGTCAACTTGTGCGCGTAGCGTTCTCCCATTAGTCTTACTTGTCAGTGTCACCCACTCGCTTTTGTCCAGCTTCAGTTGACAATTGACATTGGTGACCAGAATATCAGCCACCTGTTGTTTCTCCTACTAGTATCCCCATTCTTTCCACAGCTGTTGCTCGATCTGCTCCTCCTGGCTCCTGCATCTAGCTAAGCCGAAGCTGATAGTCATAGGTTGGGAGGTCGTGCTTGATCGAAGAACCTGTGAGCAAAGGTTAACTTGAGATGGCTGAGTCGCTGCTTCTGCCCATGGTGTCCAGAGTGGCTGGCAAGGCTGCTGATGTGCTCGTCCAGAGCATCACTCGCATGTGGGGCGTCGATGATGACCGCCGCAAGCTGGAGCGACATCTGCTGGCCGTCCAGTCCTTGCTAGCCGACGCCGAGGTAAAGAGTGAGAATAACCCCGCTGTCAGGAGGTGGATGAAGGACCTCAAGGTGGTTGCCTACCGGGCTGACGATGTCCTGGACGACTTCCAGTACGAGGCGCTGCATCGTGAGGCCCAAAGCCACCGGTCCATGACCAGCAAGGTACTGAGCTCCTTCACCTTGCATAACCGACTTGTGTTCCGTCATAAGGCGAGCAGGGAACTCAAAAACGTGCTTGACAAGATCGATGAGCTAGTGATGGAGATGAACAAGTTTGGTTTCATGGAGCGCGCAGAGGTACCGCATGCTCTTTATCGGCAGACGCACTCAGTGCTGGATGAGTCTGTAGAGATTTTTGGCAGAGACGAAGACAAGGAGGCGTTGGTGAAACTGTTGATCGATCAGTAAGATCAGCAGAATGTCCAGGTACTTCCCATCATTGGAATGGGTGGTTTGGGAAAGACCACTCTGGTCAAGATGGTATACAGCGATTGCAGGGTTCAGAAGCACTTCGACGTGAAGATGTGGTACTGTGTATCTGAAAACTTTGAAGCTACTGCTGTTGTTAGATCCGTCATTCAATTGGCTACAAATGGAACATGTTCCCTGCCTGACACCATTGAGCTTTTGCGAGGAAAACTGCAGGAAGTCATTGGCCAGAAAAGGTACTTATTGGTTCTTGATGATGTGTGGAACGAAGAGCAGCAAAAGTGGGATGATGACCTGAAGCCACTACTGTGTTCTTCTATTGGTGGATTCGGAAGTATGATAGTTGTCACAAGTCGAAGCCGACAAGTGGCCTCTATAATGGGCACCCTTCCCCCCTATGAGCTAGCATGCCTAAGTGAAGATGCTTCATGGGAGTTGTTCTCACAGAAGGCATTTAGTAAAGGGGTCCAAGAGCAAGAAGAGTTTGTCATGTTTGGCAGGTGCATTGTCAACAAGTGTAAAGGATTGCCTCTTGCCCTCAAGACAATGGGAGGCTTGATGAGTTCAAAACAGCAAGTCCAGGACTGGGAGGCCATTGCGGAAAGCAATATTAGTGATACCAGTAGAGGCAAAGATGAAGTATTGTCCATACTAAAACTGAGCTACAGACACTTGTCATCGGAAATGAAGCAATGCTTTGCTTTCTGTGCAGTTTTCCCCAAAGACTATTTGATGGAGAAGGATAAGTTGGTCCAACTATGGATAGCAAACAGTTATATACATGGTGAGGGAACAATGGATTTGGCACAGAAAGGCGAATTCATTTTCAACGAGTTGGCTTGGAGGTCCTTTCTTCAAGATGTGGATGTGCAATCATTTTCCAAGGAAATTTTATGTAAAATGCATGATTTAATGCATGACCTAGCAAAAGATGTCACGGACGAATGCGCCTCTGCAGAAGAATTAATTCAGAAAAAAACACCAATGGAAGATGTGTACCACATGATAATGTCAGATTGTAAATTGGAAGAGATCAGTGGATTAAAAGGCACATTATCTCTCCGCACTTTATTAACTCAATCAAGACTCAGGGATCTCAAGAAGTTCAAACTGACATCACTAAGAGCGCTTTGTTGCATCGATCCTGCTTTTATCCATAGCCCACGTATAAATACATCACATTTGCGGTACCTTGATCTTTCTGAGTCAGACATTGTTAGATTACCAAATTCACTATGCATGTTGTATAACTTACAATCATTGAGACTTGACCAATGCCGTTATCTACGATATCTACCGGAAGGAATAACAACCTTGAGGAAGCTCAGCCATCTTTATCTTTGCGGATGTGAGAATTTGGAACGAATGCCACCAAAACTTAGTCTACTGTGCAACCTTCGCACTCTGACAACATTTGTTGTGGATGACACAGGAGATGGCTTTGGGATTGAGGAACTCAGAGACATGCGACAGCTTGGCCACAAGTTAGAACTGTACAATTTGAGGAAAGTAAAGAGTGGGTCAAAGGCTAATCTCCATGAGAAACAGAAACTGAGTGAATTACGATTGTATTGGGGCCGCGATCAAGATTACAAACCTTTAAATGATGTGATCAGTAATAATGTGGAAGAAGTATTGGAATCGCTTGCACCTCATGGTGAGCTCAAAATTTTGGAGGTGCATGGGTACAGTGGCCATGAAATCTCACGGTGGATGAGAGACCCTCAAATGTTCAGGTGCCTAAGGGCACTCGGTATTGCCAATTGCCCAAGATGCAAGAATCTGCCAATAGTATGGCTGTCCTCTCTTGAGCATTTGTATTTATCTTGCATGGGCAGCCTGACCACATTATGTAAGAATGTCGATGTGGAAGGTGAAGCATACAATACCTCTCTGCAAATTTTCCCAAAGCTAAAGATATTGAAGCTATCTCATTTGCCGAAGTTGGAAAAATGGGCAGAAAACAGTGCAGGAGAGCCTTATAGCTCAGTGATGTTTCCCCAGCTTGAGGAGCTAAGAATCGATAATTGTAGTAAACTTGCACATCTTCCAGAGAGCGCAGCTCTCACACACCTATCCTTTTCATTCGTCAAAAGAGCACGATTATGTTGTTGCATGGATTCTGCAGAAGGCCTTGTTCCTATGAGCATATCTTTGGGCTCTTGCCCGTCCCTTGTCTCGTTGGAAGTTGGGATGCTGGCAGATGTGGTGATGCTTTTCGATGACCAGCAGAGTCAAAGCCAAAGATCTGTGGATACCCTGCGAAATTTAAAGCTATCGGGTGATGATGCCTTTGTATCGATATTTAACATTTCCAAATTGCAACTTGGACTTGGGGATTGCTTTGCCTTCTTGGAGGAATTAGATATCTCAGGTTGCGACAGCATCCTCCGCTGGCCAGTGGAGGAGCTGCGTTGCTTGCCTCTGCTTCGATCTTTGAGTATTTGCCTTAAGAATTTGGAGGGCACAGGCTCATCATATGAGGAGATCCTTCCTCTGCCTCGTCTGGAAAAGTTATATATACATTTTTGTCACAGCTTGCTGGAGATTCCAAAGTTGCCTGCATCACTTGTCGAAGTGGAGATTTGCTGGTGCAAAAGTTTGATAGCACTGCCTTCAAACCTAGGAAATCTGGCCAAGCTGCGTTGGTTCCGTCTGCACAGTTGCCAGGGGCTAAAAGCACTGCCTGATGTGATGAATGGCCTCACTTCTCTTGAGGTACTGACAATTCTTAGGTGTCCAGGGATTGAGAAATTTCCGGAGGGCCTCCTCCAGCGGCTTCAAGACTTAAAATGCCTACAAATAAAGGATTGCCCCGAGCTGCAAAGGCGTTACGGACAAGGTTGGGAGTATTTTGACTTGGTCTCTTCTATTCCAAGAAAGCACATTCCTGCAGCAGAACCCAAGAGAGAAAAGTCCTTAAAGAGGTTCCTCCGCCACTGCTGACCCTCAAGTCTGAATCGAGGTGCCTGCATTACCTCTCTCTTACTACCTTGTTCCTTTTTCCATTGAACATTATCTCATTCTTCGACTAATCCAACATCGTTTTACCTTTTCTTTTTTATGTTTCAAGTATATACAGTAGAACTCAATTTGCATCGAGCTGAATGAAACTCAACCCTGTCGCTTTTGTTATGCCAGACCTTGAGATTAAATTGGAATGCAATCCTCCACAATCGATCTGTGTACGCCAGAAGCAAAGCCCAGAACATATGGTTGTCTGTCCTTCTGCAGCAGTATAGGAGAATGGATGATTGCGCATATGACAAGTGCCAAAGGAAGGAGTAAAGACTGTGAAAAGGAGTTGGGAGAAGATGCTTAATCTGATGTGACTAGTGATTGCTCCGACTCTGCTCATTGTGTCCTCACCAGGGATGGTGCAGTCGCGCAGACAGCCAGACATACATCTTTTTCATTCCTCACAGCAACGTGAGAAGCTGAAAACAATAGAAAAGATATCATTATTAATGATCCTAACTAAGGAATCAAAAGGTAACAAAATCCACCTGCCCATATATTCACCATGTCTGTTCTGCTAAATCGGCATATCATGAAAAGAACTCTACATATGGGGCCTAGTCCAAGTTCAGAAAATCCCAAGGAAGGTTTCCTACTATGTAACTTATCTCTCCTTGTATTGTGGTGCAGTTAAACGATTGTGACAGCATCACATGCTCATAGGCAAGAGATATTCCTCCATTTTACCTTATAAAAATGAAGGCTCAAGTTAAACTGTTGACATCTATTTTTTTTTTTGAACGAATTGGCACGGGATAGTGCCTATTTCATTGATAAAGTAGGTAGTTACAGATTTTTACGTTAGAGATACAAGGTTTCTTTTTCCAGTCACGATTACTCTCTGGATAAGAACTGCGCTAGTGGTCTCGCCCCCGCTAAAATCCATGTGTCTGCTTCCGCCTTGATTTGCGCCTGCAGGGAGGGTGCGGCCATCCCTCGATGTTCGAAAATTCTTCGATTTCGTTCCTTCCAAATTTCCCAGATTACCAGTAGGCCCATGGAGCAGGTTCCTTTCCGAGGAGCTTCTGTCCTTGTAGTCATGTTGATCCACCACTCAAGAGCAGTGGCAGACGGTGGCCATTCCGAAGGGTGCAAGCTGGGTTGCGAGGCCCAATTGGTAACAAAACTCCATATTCGTTTGGTGTATCTGCATTGTGTCAGGAGATGATGAGCAGTCTCTTGTTGTGCTCGGCATAGAGGGCAACATGTCGAGTGCGGCCACCCCCTTCGCGCAAGCCGATCCGCTGTCCAAACCCGATCCTGTAGTATCAGCCACGCGAAAAATTTGCATTTTGGTGGAGCCCAGCATTTCCATATTGTGCTACTGTGCGGCGCATAAGTGGATCCGAGGAACTGTGCCTTGTATGCTGATGCCGTTGAGTATTGTCCATTTGGCGTGAATTTCCAGCGGATTGTGTCTTCATTTTGTGCTTGGAGGCTCACTGTCTGTACCAGTCTCCATAGGGCGACAAATTCTTGTAAGTGCTGCGTTGTTAGACCGGCGTGGATGTTTATATCCGTCACCCACCTATTGTTGTGTAAGGCCTCTGCGAGAGTTTTTTGCTTCCCCCTAGTTATTTTGTATATGTTGGGCGCAATGTCCTTTGGCCGGGCTCCCTTTCCCCACGCTGCGTGCCAGAAGCTTGTTTTGCATCCATTTCCCACTGTGATATCTGTGCAGGCTGCGAATAAGCGTCGATCAGAGTCATCGCATGGGGTATCCATTCCGATCCATGTTTTCTCCGGGGACTCCCACTCATGCCAAAGCCATCGGAACTGTTGACATCTATGAATCCTAAGTTAGCAGATGTACATCCATGCTGTTCGGTAGATTGTTTTCCGGATGTGTGGTGGATAAATTGCATTTTGTTAGAATTTTTTTATACTGTACAATGCAGGATTATCAGTCTGTGTCTAGATATTGGATTAGCAATGAAAGATATGCTTCTTGAATATTCTATGCTCGGCACACTTGGGCTTCATCATAATGATTTGGTTTTTTTTCCAGACAGAATTGGATCAATATCGAGCTGATTCGGCAATAAGCATGGGAACTGCTCAAAGACTGGTTCAGCAGCCTATGTTCTAGAGTACTGTGGTGGACAAGGTGAAGATATACCGCTCACTTGGAGCAGCTGACTTGGATGTGGGAGACCGGAATACCGAATGGCAATAAAACATGAGGAAGGGCAGTGCTCCGATCTTCGGGCTGAAGATGAAATGCTAGAAAGAAGATGAACCTGAAGAACGACACAAGGAAGACTGAAGGAAAACAGAGTGCATCTGTTTTTGAGATTTCGCCAATCTTTTTGTGGCTAGATACGGTAACGCTGTAGGCATGCCGCGTGTTTTTTCAGATTTTGCCAATCGTTTGATGCCCTGTCCCCTTAAAAATGCTTCCAGATATGGTTGCCTACTAGTGCCAGAAGATGGTGGCCGCGCGCTTACCCATCCACCACGCCCACGGTGAATGTTGGAGGTCGCCAGAAATTCGTTGCCGGCGAGCTCAGAGACGAGCACTCAAGAACTCACTGAAACAAGGTGTTTTGGTGCTGCGAAAACTGAGCAGCTTTTCTGTTTATCTTCATTGCAATTTATAAAACAAACTAGCTAACAACCAGCAGCGGCACGCACGCCACTAATGATCGTGCCATCCCACGATTCACGCACGGCCGCTCACTGCTCCTTCGACGCGAGAAAAACGGAAAGCGCCCCGCATGAACACGGCATGCGTCAGGCTAACACACTAACAGAAAAACTAACAAACAGAGCTATATACAAGAGCTTGACTCGATCAACGGGTTATGTTCAATATTTCTCCCCCCTAAGCCTTGACCGAGTCACTTAAGATGTCGTCGACGCCAATCTCAGCACGAAGCTCCTGAAAGTGAACGCGCCCAAGCGCCTTGGTGAGCATGTCAGCGAGCTGCTTCTCAGTGGAGGTATGCCCGATGACGATGCGGTTCCCGTCGATGCACTCCCTGATGAAATGATAACTTGTGTCTATATGCTTGGAGCGATCATGGAAAACAGGATTCTTACTGAGTGCAATGGCGGCCATGTTGTCCACCTTGAGTTCTGGCGCTCCAAGTTCCAAGCCGACGAAGTCGCTCAGCAACCGAGACGCCCTGGCATGAAGCACTTGCAGCCGGGTTGTACTCCTCTTCACAAGAAGAAAGAGCCATGACCTTCTGCTTGGACGACTGCCAGGTAATGGGGTTGTTGCCAAGGAAGAAGACGATGCCGCTGGTGCTCTTGAGCTGATCAATGTCACCGGCTAGATCAGCATCACTGTAACCAATTAGCTTCAGCGCCTGGTCTTCCCTTTGCACATAGCGCAGCCCATAGCCACGCGTTCCAGCAACATACCGGAGTACTCGCTTCACCGCGGCTAGGTGTTCTTCATGCGGCTTCTCCATGAACTGACTCAGGAAACCCACTGCAAATGCGAGGTCCGGTCTGGTATGAACCAAGTAACGAAGCCCACCGATTATGCACCTGTACTCCGTGGCGTTCACCTCAGGAGTCCTGCTCTCCTTCCCCATCTTGAGTCACGGTTCTATGGGAGTTGCTGCGCAGTTGCAGCTCTACATCCGCTGCGCTCCAGGAGCTTGTCGGCGTACGTGCACTGGCAGAGAGTGATCCCAGCAGGCCCTTGGTTCACCTCAATCCCGAGGTAGTAGGACAGCAAGCCAAGGTCGCTCATCTTGAAGATTGTCTTCATTTCAGCCTTGAATGCCATAATCTCGTCGTTGCCGTGGCCAGTGATCACGAGGTCGTCGACGTAGACGCGGAGGACTCCTTCGTGCGCGTGTGCACATCGTGCTCCGAGCTGCTCCTCTAGAAACCAAGTGACACCATGGCGGCATCGAACTTGGCATTCCAGGCCCTGGGTGCCTGCTTCAAGCCATATAGCGCCTCTCGAAGGCGCAGAACCTTCTGCTTAGCGCCGGCAACCACAAAACCTGTGGGCTGGGAGACATACACTTCCTCCTTGAGCTTGCCGTTGAGGAAGGTGCTCTTGACGTCCATATGATGGACATCCCATCCCTGGTGCACCGCCAGTGCGAGCAGGAGCCTCACTGACTCCATCCGGGCCACAGGCGCTAAGACTTCATCGTAGTCGATCCCGACGAGCTGCACGTAGCCTTTCGCCACCAGACGCACTTTATGCCGCACGACATCGCCGTTCTTGTCGCGCTTCACTTTGTAGACCCACTTGATCTCGATTGCACGGTGTCCAGGTGGAAGGTCGACGAGATCCCAGGTGTTGTTGTCGGTGATGGACCTCACATCCTCGATCATGGCCCCTCTCCAGCATGCCTCTTGTTCAGCCTCGCGGAAGGAGCTGGGTTCCTCTGCAGAGGTGAAGTGGAGCTCGTCGTCGAGCACCCTGGGCGCAAAGCCGGGTGGAGTCGCTGGGCCGAGAACGTTGTCGAGGGCGCAGAAGCGGAGTAGCACGTCATTGTCATGATCTGCATCCAATTCGTCAAGGTGCCCGGATGGAGGTGAGACAAATTCAGTCAGACCTGGCATGGGAGACGCTGGTGCAGCTGGTGAGGGGATGCGTGGCATCGCAAGCCCCTGATCTGGATCAAGTGCGCCCGCCATGGTAGCCATCACGTACTCGACGGTGAATGGCTCATCGTCGCAGTGTCCAGCGTTGAAGTCATGCTCCTCCTACTTCCACTGCCCCGCTTCGTCGAAGATGATGTCGCGGGACACTGTGATGCGCCCAGAACTTGGATCGAAGAAGCACCACACCTTGGAGCCGTTCTCGTACCCGACGAAAATCATCGGAGAGCTACAGTCGTCAAGCTTCTTCAGGTGAGGCCGCGTCATCTTCATGTGGTCGATGTAGCCAAACATGCGGAGGTAGTGCACCGGCGGTCACTCACTGTACCATGCCTCATAGGGAGTCTTGCCGTCGAGTGCGCGCGTCGGAGCTCGGTTTAGAATATGTACCACCGTGGTGACCGCCGACCACCTCACCCAGAAGTAGCCAGGCAAGCTCTTGGCCTTGAGCATGCAACGCGCCATGGCGACGACACTCTGGTTGCGGCACTCAACCACCCCATTCTGTTGCGGAGAGTAGGGGCCGGTAAGCTGCCATTGCATGCCGCGCTCAGCGCAGTAGCGCCCAAACTCGACAGAGATAAACTCCCCTCCTCCCCCACGGTCGGTGCGGAGGGTCTTCAGCTTGCAGCCAGTCTCCACCTCGACGGCCGCCTGAAAATTCTTGATTGCCGACGCCGCCTAGTCCTTGCTAGGAAGCAGCACAAGCCACATAAAGTAGCTCATGTCATCAACCAACAACAAGAAGTGCTGATTACCGCTGGGCGTGGTAGGCGTGATTGGGCCGCAGATGTCACCGTGGATGAGCTCGATGGCGTTCGTGGCGTGACGATGCGCGTGCTCGGCGAAGGGAGCTCACCGCTGCTTGCCGACCAGGCACGCGTCGCAGACTTGGTCAACTTGATCGAGGGGCGACAGCCCACGCACCATGCCGTGATGCGCGAGCTGGCGGTGCGACTAGAAGCTGAGGTACCCATAACGAGCATGCTCCTCGCTCTTGGCAGACAGGCACACCGGGCGCTCGATCTTGAGCTCCAGAAGGTACAGCCGAGCTGGGGAGCACCTGACCCAGGCCAACAGCTTGTGGCCCTGCTCGAAGATCCTAAGGACGCCATGCTCAATGTCGATCTTGCAGCCGACTTCGTCCAATTGTCTGAGACTAATGATGCTCGTCGTCAAGCGGGGTATGAAATACACCCCGGTCAACGCGCGGTGCTCGCCGTTCCTACAGCTGAAGACGATGGAGCCGCGCCCTTCGATTTCCACCATGGATCCATCCCTGAAATGGACATCCCATAGATGCTGGCGTCAAGCTCGGAGAAGGCGCTCTTTGCCCCGGTCATGTGGTTGGTGACGCCTGTATCAAGAACCCAGTGATGGGGCTCACGGTGGCAGCGGTGGAGGAGAGGCATTGACGAGGCTCTGCGGCGGCGGAGTAGAGCTGGCAGAAACGACAGCCTGGGCCATCAGTAATGTAGGTTCATCTTCCTCACCTTGGGCCACATGGGCTTGGCCCGACTTGGGCCTGCTGTAGCAGTCTTTGGCCCAGTGGCCTTTTCTATAGCAGTTGCGGCATGGGTCGATGCCGGGCCGCTCTTTCTACTTCCCCTCCCTACTTGACGAAGAGGAGGTGCTGCTGCTGCTGCGGCCGCTGTGACCGTGTCACGTCTTGCCGTGTCTCTTGCTGATGGAGCCGGAGCTGCTGCCGGAGTCGTCGTTGGCGCGTAGCTTCAGCCGCGCGAGCCACTCCTCCTCGCACATCAGGAGACGACCCTGCTTGTCGCGGATCGGCTCCAAGGGCGAAGCGGGCGGCGTCTTCTTCTTGTATCGTTCCTCCACCTGACGCATCGTCAGGTCAGCCCACCACCTCCTCCACGGCGATGGTCTCCATGTTGAGGAAGGTTTCGATGGCGATGGCGATCTGTGATAGGTGGTCAGGAACCACCTGCAACATCTTCTTCAAGATCTCTGTATCGGTGACGTCGATGCCGAGGGTGCGGATGCTGTTGGCGAGGCCGACGAAGCACGAAGTCGTCAATGGACTCTCCTTCCTTGAACACGATCTCACCGAACTCCTTCTTCAGCTGGGCGGCGTCGACTCCCTCACACGCTGAACGCCGACCCGCACGGTCTTAATCGCCTCTGAGGCGGAGCATGCCGTGCGCTTACGCGCCAATGACCTGAGCATCTCGGGTGGAACGGCGTGGAGGATGGTGGCGAGCACGAGATGATCCTCGCAGTACTCGACGACCTCGCCCTCCTCTAGCTCGACGGCCTGCCAAAGGCCCTGCGCCTGCATGTTCACGCGCATCGTCAATGACCATTCTTGGTAGTTGGTGCGTGTGAGCATGGGGTACTGCACGGTACCGCTTTCTTGACGACACGCTCGACGACGACTTTGCCACCGCGGCACCCTCGGCGCGGCGCGGGCGAGTGCGAGATGCGGCGGCGTCGCAGCGGTGAGGCTGATTTTTTTTAGATTAAACGAGGCTGATGATGTCCTCGATGACTTCCAATATGAGGCTCTGCGCCGCGAGGCCCAGGCCGGCGAGTCCACGCCACGAAAGGTACTCTACTTCTCGCGTGATCGGCTTGTGTTCCATCAGAAGGCGAGCAGGGACCTCAAGAACGTGCTCGATAAGATTGACGAGCTGGTGTCGGAGATGAATACTTTTGGTCTGCTGCAGCGTGCGGAGGCACCGCAAGCTCTGTATCGGCAAACCTACCCAGCATTGGATGAGTCTCTGGGTATCATTGGCAGGGAAGACGACAAGGAGGTGGTGGTGAAGATCTTGCGCGACCAGGAAGATCACAAGATTGTTCAGGTGCTGCCCATCATTGGAATGGGGGGTGTGGGCAAGACCACGCTAGCCAAGATGGTGTACCACAACCACATGATTCAGAAGCACTTTCGGTTGAAGATGTGGCACTGTGTGTCAGAAAACTTTGAAGCCATTTCTCTTGTGAGATCTGTAATTGAATTTGCTACAAAAAGCACATGTGATCTGCCTGGCACTGTTGAGCCGTTGCGTGAGCCGCTAAGAGTATGCATACACGACTCAATCTGTAGTTTTTCAAAACCAAAATATTCGAATATTTCAAGTAATAATGTATTACCAATTTTATTTGCTAGCGGTATGTACAGGCAGTCCAATTCTAAGGTGAGAGATAAGTTGTGTAAACTCTTGTTTCACGAGGATTTTGGTTCCATGCCATCACTTAAGATACACTTTCCATCTCATACAATTAGATTAGTTACTGACGTCACATGTGAGGATCTACAGAAGCAGCTTGAGTATTTGCCATTTGCCGCCGAAGCGGGCCAGGAGTGAAGCCAGCCCAGTAGGTGCATGGAGCGAGAGCCCACAATCTCGGTACAGCAGCAGGCCGCGATGGCCTTCTTCAACATCCAGTCAATCCGGTAAAAACTTCAAACCGAAAAATGACAAGAAAAGGAAAATACACGGGAAGAAGCTTTGACTTTTGCATAGCGGCGATAACAAGCTCTGGAGGATGGCCCCACTCACTGACTGGGCCTCGCATTCTATTCCCACGTGCTTTGCGTGCCAGTAGTATGCTCGCTAACAGTGCTTCCACATCAGGAAGGAATTTGAGTTGAGGTAGCCGTAGAATTCCATTGAGCCATTGAAGGACCGGACGACTAGAGGGGGTGAATGAGAGTCTTTAAAATTCTTCTCCGAGAATAAGGATTGTATCCTGATTATCACCCCAAACATACCTCGCTTCTAATCGTCAAGATGACACAAGTCAAGTCGTGATAAGCTCACCTTGGTAACGATTAGAAAACGTTCATAGCGTAGCAGAAGAAAAATAATAAAGCACACATTAAGAAACTCTTATCAAATTAACCTGTCAAAAAAGCTCATGAAAATAAACAAGTTAACTAGACAAAGCATGCAATAGCTCATGTACACAAGTGTGCATATGTGCTGTTGTCTTCTGAACTCAAACCAAAAGAATGCTCAAGCACACAAGCTAGTACACATCAACGAGCACTAAAAATAAGAGAACCTAAAAGACTTCCCGAGCACACTTGAGCAAGCAAAACCAAATAAATTAATATCCAAATAATTCGCTCATGCTTGAATAATCAGTTCACTATTGCATCACTGTAGCTCGAAAATGACTCATGATAAAGATTAAATCTACACCGAGCTGTTGTGGACTACAGCGTGGATTTAATCTTTATCTCGTATCATCGACCGCCATGTCGCATCCTACACCTGCACATCACGAGTCAAGAGACACAACATATAAGATATGTTTTACACACACCACAACACAACGCACACAACACAATATCTCCGGTTAGCCGTTAGCATAATCATGCGCATATGAAATATTGACTCAGCCGGAAAAGCTTCAAATCATCTAGTTAATCACTCATCACAAATAAACTAAAGACTCATCTCAACTTGGTCTCTCAGTCATAATTTCCAGCATGCTCGTGATGATGTGGCCAAACCTTCCCTGTTCCTGTCTTCAATTCCATCGCATGGAGGAGAGGAGACGAGAGGGAGAGCAGAGGCATCGAGAGGAAGCAAACTGCCCATGAAACTTACTCCGATGATTTCCTAGCTCCCCTCTTGGCGTGGGGCCTTCCTATTAGTATATGCATACCATACCCACTGTGGCACTGTGTATCCAGTTCCAAATTGCTTACCAGTTCATCCTGACAGTCGCCATCGTCTTGCTGTCAATTTTTTTGGGCGAGGAATCTTGCTCTTTGATTTACTATAAAGTAATGTAAATGCCATTCAAATTCAACAAAGGGATGCAGGAGGAGTACTGTATCTAACTGCTAACTAATTAACCAAGCCTTTAGTTTAGTTTAAGCCATTTGTAGGGTGATCCAACTGTCCAAGACAGCCTCGAAAAGATCTTTTAGGCCGTTATACACTTATACTGGCCGTCGCGAGTTGACTGGCCCCGTTGACTTGTTAGGCCGCAAAGCATGGATTAGTGGGGGCAGTAGAGAGCAGTGGTAGGATTAGGAGTTCACTGGCCTCTAATCCCAGGGCCCCTGCTACTGACTGTAACAGCAAGTGCCAACAACCCAGATCCAATCGAAACCCAACTGTATTCTGAATTGAAAAGAGAAAGAAAGCAATCAATCCATGCAAACACAGGGGGCGTGGGAGTCGTGCTGAATTGACCAAAACCGCGGAGGTCAAGGTTGGTCGGCTACCTCGACAGCTGATGAATCGATCGACCACCGCGATTCAGTAGCGTCAGTGGAGGGAGTACGTGGGGGTTTGTCTGATTGATTGCTTCTGACGACCGCGAGATGCATGCATCTATCAGACCACCAACCGCAACCCATGCATGGCTCCATGGCCCATGCTTCTCCTCCTCCTCCTCTTCTTCTTTTGGCACCTCCCTTGCCCTGTACGCTCCTCCTGCCTGTCGTTTCCTGGCTTCCTGCATGTGCAATCTTGCCTTGCCTCCTTCCGATCCAATGCATAACCTTTTCGTTAACCATTCAGATTAGCTTAACAGCAATGATGAATCACTGCATGGATCCAAAGAAAAAAGTGTCTGAAACCACTGCCAAGTTAATTGGCACGGTGTTGTTTTTTTCCTCCTTGAAAGATCGATGCATGCACCTTCCGTAGGTACGCCTCGGTGATCGCTGATCTACCAGGATTATCCAGGAGATATAAACACTGTTATCTTAATCCTAGATACTGCTACGACTACGATCAAGCAACAAGTTGCTTAATTGCTGAGGCACCACGTGTGGTTCTGATTAGCTGCTTTTGGCGACTTTCCCGTGTCTGAATACTATACCGATGCTGCTGCTGTTGATGGCGCTCATGGGGCGCAGGCAGCAGCCAGGCGTCCTTAAAGAATTGTTGCAGTCTTGCAGAGTGGCATTAGGTGTCGTGCGGCTAATCTCGCGCATCATGACCCCTGTCACCTATGCATAAAAAAGGCCCGGATTAGGTGCTCTCTCATCAGGGGGGACACCAGCACATGATGCGCCTAGCATTATTTAACATGATCCTGGGAGATGTCTGTCACATTACTTCGTTTTGGGACACAAACATATATGCTCTTCTCATTAATTCCTATCTACATGTGCTTCGGTGTCCCATCTCTCACTCTCCCTCTCCGGAAAAAAAAATCTATGCTTTCAGGTGGCTCTGCAAGAGTTGTCATCAGAACAGTAAACAGCAAAAATAATGCAGTGTTCAATCTACTACAAAATTCAGATATCCATAGCTTGTGTTGTTACTAAAATTATGAGTACTTTTACATAACCTTCGAAATAAGGATAGGCGTGGGTCGGTTCACTCCATCGGATCCCCGATCCAATCCATGCAAACGATATTTTATTAGACTATGCTACTCATCATGATTTCAAACTTTATCAAATGGATATGAAAAATGCATTCTTGAATGGCTCCCTATCCGAGTTGGTGTATGTTGAAGATCCTAAATTTTCCAACCATATGTACAAACTCTCTTTGTGCGGTGCACCCCGAAACGTTTGTATCACCCATACTTCGTGGATTCATAGTAAGTAACTCAATCCTCTTTTGTGGTTGATTGGGAGAGGTAAAGGGTTAGTGAGGACCCGGCTCTTTGTGAGCTGCTCAATGGAGACGTAGCTTCCTTAATGGAAGTGAACTTCGGTAAACAAATCTTTTATCTCGTGTGCTTATTGAGTTCTTCATATTCTTATTGATCTAGGACTTGATTTATGCCGATCTACGTTCTAGTGAAGTTTTTCTCATAAAATTCACCAGCAGTGGTCTCTCTTCATCATTACTGAACTTTTTATTCAAATAGTTTCTGCAGATTCAAGTTAGTTTTTGAATTTTGTTCAGCTTTATTCCTGATATTAGAAGTTCCACCTATGTACCGGAAATTCCAACCGTGTCGGAAGTTCCAGCACAGTGTCAGAAGTTCCGACGTATCTACTACCGTTACGAAGTTTTTTCAGAAATTTTAAAGTGAGCCTACTCACCTCTATAAACATAACAAGATCCTTTCGAGAGCTACATGCATTCTTGTACTCTTCTCCCCCATGAAACCACCACCACGTTCTTCCTCTCTCTTTCCCAAGTGATCTTGCCTTGGAGGCTTTCGGCTGCAGGAGCCCACACATGTGGGGCCCGAAGATCCAGGACATAAGTTTACTACTAGCACCACTCACCACGGTGATATGTGGGCCCAGGATATATAATGCTGCGAGCCAATACTCGATCGGCACCATCACGTGCAACGTATGGTGATTTTGGTTTTCTTAATGCGAGTTTGTTTATCTGCTTTTTACCTTAACCGGTGAATGTCATGGTGGCCGGCCGGCGACGTCCTTGCTTTGTTGGATTGTTCGTAAAAGGATTTAGGGAATAAAAGGGAGATTAAAGGGGTGAAAAGGACCAGCACCCACTAAGTTTTCTTTATGCTATGTTAGTGATAAAAGTATCGGGTAGTGTTTTTGCTGACATGTGTGCTAACACAGCAAACACTGGTCAAAACCATTTCTTTACATTGTGAATTGGCTGTGTACTGCTTAATTAGCATTGTTAGATACTGTTTAATTGCAATAGTTACCATGCAACAGCTAATCTTCAGAGAAACTGTGAGTTAGCTTCTGTTTAATTGTAATAGTTACCATGCAACAGCTAATCTTCAGAGAAAATGTGAGCTAGCTACCTCAGAGAACCACCACAAACGAACATTGACAGGAAAGGAAAATTGCAGCCAATAGAAGGCTGCCAAGTAGCAATAATTTATTCCCATAAAAAAATAAAGGACCCCCCTACCAACTTGAGGTCAGGGTGGCAATTGGGAAGCAGCTCCTCTGCAGGTATTGCAGTGGCACTGTGTAGCTGACCAGTGGGTCCACCGGCCAACTGGCCCACTTGCCGGGGACACAGTCTCTCTGCAGTAACTGCAGAGGAGACTCATCCGGCAAGGCAATTGGCATATTTGTTCGACAGTCTTCTCCCATCAGCGGCGGCCAAGCAGAAGTGGCGAAGCCTGAAAGTGAGCTCTACGAAAGAGAGAGGGGCCAAACGAAGAAAAGCCAGGAGGGCTCCGACCGATATCTCCACCAGGAGTCCAGGACCTTGGTTTTGTTCCCTCCGCTCCTCATTGGGTCATTGGGTGCGGCGGCTGGTGCGAGAAAGGGTGAGTTTTTTTTTTTTTTTTTTTTTTTGGGGGGGGGGGGTGGAGATCTTTCGATGAATCATTCGATTTTCATTTCTTTGGTTTCTTGCATTCTCGAGCTTTCTTCTCTGTTCTTGGTTCGGTGGGGAATGGGATTCTGTAATATTCTCGTTTATTTCCCTTTTCGTTTCTAATTTTCTGCATTGAAATTTATTTGTTTCGTGTCCATTTCAGTTCTTGTTCTCAGCCAGGATCACAGTGCAACAGCGGGCATAAATGCTAATGTTTTTTTTTCTTTTGCAGTGCCAGGCAGAAGTTGCAATTTTTGGGGAGTTTGTTGAGGAGTCGCACACAGTTTGGTCAGGCGGAGGTTTCCTGGATTCGTCAAGAACGAGGCATCGCAATCTGAAGCCTTCTTCCGGTTCAATCTAGTTTCCCCTCGGATTCGGCCATGGAGCGGCAATCCAGCATCCGGCTGGGCGCGCTGGAGAAGCTCAAGAGCTTCCGGGGGATGGAGAAGCAGAAGAGCTTCCGGGGGATCATGTCCCTGGAGCGGCGGAGCAGGGACAGCCCGGGGAAGCGCGGCGACACGCCGCTCCACCTCGCGGCGAGGTCCGGGAGCGTGGCCCACGCGCAGAGGATCCTCGCCGAGCTCGACCCGGCGCTGGTAGCGGAGATGGCGGCCAAGCAGAACCAGGACGGCGAGACGCCGCTGTACGTCGCCGCCGAGAAGGGCCACGCCGAGGTGGTGCGCGAGATCCTCAAGGTCTCCGATGTGCAGACGGCCGGGATCAAGGCGAGCAACAGCTTCGATGCGTTCCACATCGCCGCGAAGCAAGGCCATCTTGGTAAACTGTTATCTGCCTTTCCTTGCCGTCAACGTAAAAAATCACTCTCACAACCAGTTTTCTTAGCCAGAGTAGTCAATATAAATGATGATTGGGTTTATGGAACGGAATTAAAAATTTGGGCAGATGATGTTGCAGTTAGTTGAGACTGTACTGTTGACTGTTGACCTATTTATACCTGTAATTGTCTAGTGTCAGAGAAGTTGTGCTGATCTTGATGGACTCAGAAAAACACATGTGCTCAATTTAAGATTGATGTATTCAACAATTTTTTCGACTATCTTTTTCATATGGCCGAGAGAAAACATCAATCCTTTCTCAATCTTTTCCTGAAACCATGGTCTGAAGAAATTTGTATTGTGAGTCTGATCTATGATAAGTTGCAAGTGTTCCTTTTGCGCATGGTGATGATGTGACTATGTGACTATTGGTTAGTTGATCTTATCCCACTTTGTTCTCTACCATAAAACACATGTTAATGGACAGTGAAATGCAGTGTTTCTGTCTTCTGAAGGAGATGTTGCAGGCTAATGATCTTCTCCCATCTTGGTTTTGCAGAAGTTCTGAAGGAGATGTTGCAGGCTTTTCCTGCTCTTGCCATGACAACAAATTCTGTAAATGCTACAGCTTTGGACACTGCTGCAATTCAGGGGCATGTTGATATAGTCAATCTTCTACTGGAAACGGATGCTAGCCTCGCCAGAATTGCGAGAAATAATGGGAAAACAGTTTTGCATTCAGCAGCAAGAATGGGCCATGTGGAAGTTGTAAGATCATTGTTGAATAAGGATCCCAGCATTGGTTTAAGGACTGACAAGAAGGGGCAAACGGCACTGCATATGGCCTCGAAAGGACAAAATGCTGAAATCGTGGTCGAGTTGCTGAAGCCTGATACTTCAGTTGTCCATATCGAAGACAAACAGGGGAACCGACCTTTGCATGTTGCTAGTCGGAAGGGGAATATCATTGTAGGTGATCACATATTGGATTGTTCTTTATCTATGTACCTTCTTACACTTAATGAATCTATTTTATTAGGATAGTTGTGAGCATAAAGCTCATCAATTTTTGGCTTTCTGAAATGTGGCTCATATATCACTGTACTTCTTTGCAGATAGTGCAAACTCTATTATCAGTTGAGGGGATCGATGTGAATGCAGTTAATAGATCTGGAGAGACTGCATTCGCCATTGCTGAGAAAATGAACAATGAAGAACTTGTTAACATCCTTAAGGAGGCTGGTGGCGTAACTGCAAAAGAGCCAGCGCATCCTCCGAATTCAGCAAAGCAACTTAAGCAAACAGTCAGTGATATCAGACATGATGTCCAGTCCCAGATCAAACAAACACGTCAGACCAAGATGCAAGTCCATAAGATCAAGAAGAGACTCGAAAAGCTCCATATTGGTGGTCTAAACAACGCCATCAACTCCAACACTGTTGTTGCAGTGCTTATCGCCACCGTAGCCTTTGCTGCCATATTCACCGTCCCTGGAAATTTTGTAGAGG
This sequence comes from Setaria viridis, assembly GCF_005286985.2. Classification (NCBI taxonomy): domain Eukaryota; kingdom Viridiplantae; phylum Streptophyta; class Magnoliopsida; order Poales; family Poaceae; genus Setaria; species Setaria viridis. Next base: position 34,943,796 of record NC_048268.2, on the reverse strand, counting down.
ATCTGAGCCAAGCGCCTCCCGAGATGTCCCTGGGACAAGCATATGTTGCTAGCAACCCGGCCTTCATAGTCTTCCTGGTCTTCGACGCCCTGGCTCTCTTCATCTCCCTTGCGGTCGTCGTCGTCCAGACCTCGCTGATCGTGGTGGAGCAGAAGGCCAAGAAGCGGATGGTCTTCGTGATGAACAAGCTGATGTGGCTGGCGTGCCTCTTCATCTCGGTGGCCTTCATTGCACTGACATACGTCGTGGTGGGGCGTGATGACTGGTGGCTGGCCTGGTGCACCATGGCAATTGGCACCGTGATCATGCTCACCACCCTTGGCTCCATGTGCTACTGCATCATCACCCACAGGTTGAACGAGAAGAACACGAGGAAGATCAGGAAGGCCTCCGCGAGCCAGTCCCGGGGCTCGTGGTCCCGGTCAGTTGATTCAGATGAAGAGATACTTAACAGCGAATACAAGACGAAGATGTACGCACTGTAGAATAACAGTTACATTATGATGGATTCTTTGTACATAAAGTGCTGGGATACTGAATAGCATTCACTGGGATAGAACTGAAGATCAGGAAGATGCAGAGGCTGGAGCACGGTATCTGTGCTTAGCTGAATTTTCCTTGCTGCCAACACAAGGATATCACCTCTCAGCTCACTTGACTGTCTTGTATCCATTCCTGGGTGAAAGTCTGTTAAAGCTGTGTAGCTCTTGTACCTGAAACAGTCCATGATGATGGCGATAACTTGATCAGAGTAGAATAAAAGAGTTCAGTACCAATGTGTAATGGTCATGCATTCTGATCTTGTGCAAGATGATGTCAGAAAGTGGTAGAACGGGGTGAATTCAGTAATTGGCTGAACTCGTCTGGGTAGGTTGTTTGCGGGGGCGGGGGCCTTGGAGTATGTGGTCTGTACATGACACAGGGTTTATGTGTTGACACCGTGAAAATGATCAGTGATCCATGATCGATCACATGAAAGTTTTCCAAGACTTGACTATGCGTCATGACTAACCTAGAAGATGGTCTTCTAATTTGCTGACCACAGGGATGAAATGTGTAGGCGCGAATTTGCTGCTGTTTGGTCAAATTTTATTTGGCAAAATGGAGACTGATTTGGTGGACTTTGTCATGTGATTATTGAAGTGCCAACATCTACATGTTTCGTTCCTGAAAAATTACGCATAATTTATATGCGATCTTGAAGTTCTGAAGCTGCTATGGCGGTCCTGCAATCCTGTGTATAAGGTGATGCTGATCGTGCCTGAGATAAAAGCTGTTGCAGATAAAGAGATGAAGAGATTGATACAGAAAGTTCTCCGGACACAGCTATGGAGCAGTAGATAGAAATCTAGGAGACAGACTCTCGGAGCATTTAACATTCTGTCATTCTGTATACCCTTGAAGCTGACGGTTTAACTTGTCTAGGCGGGATTGCTATGTCCTTTTGAAATACGCCGTACCATTGAGGGGAGTTGGCTTCAGGTCCTGTTTGGCAACAAGGTGTTAAAATTTAACACCCATCACATCGGATGTTTGGAGGCTAATTAGGAGTATTAAATATAGGCTAATTACAAAACTAATTGCACGGATGGAGTGTAATTCGCGAGACGAATCTATTGAGCCTAATTAGTCCATGATTTGACAATGTGGTGCTACAGTAACCATTTGCTAATGATGGATTAATTAGGCTTAATATATTCGTCTCGCGAATTAGCATAGGGTTCTGCAATTAGTTTTATAATTAGCTCATATTTAGTTCTCCTAATTAGCATCCGAACATCCGATGTGACACTGTTAAAGTTTAACACCTCATATCCAAACACTCCCGGGAAAGGAACACTTCCAAACACTCCCGGGAAAGGAACAGTGGTGGTGTGGCTGGAGCTGTCTTCAGCCTGATGTTGCAAACCCCAGCGTTCTTAACCTGGTAACAGAATGATGTAGGTTTCGGTGGGGATTTGGAGAAATCGGGGCGCGGTCTCTCGGAGTACGCATTCTTCCCTTCCTTTGCCTCTTCAGTGGTGTAGAATCAGCGTGGCGATCCTGCTAAGCTAGCTCCTGCAACAGAAGCGTCATCAGTAATGCAAACATAAGTTTAACTCCAGCAATTACAACCCGAATGGCCATGCATGGGCTGTTCCTTAGGATCTGTCGGTACCATTTGACAGTGTCGCTCTACAGAAGCGTATACTTGTCAGTTCACCAGCAGGTTCAAAACAGTGTTTTTTTTTTGTGGCAATGTTAGCGACCTGTACTATACCTAGTTAGCACGTTCCTTGGCTCTCCTTAAGTGTAGCTATTGTTAGTTATCTGACTGCCGTGATGTACATGTATAAGAGGCGTAAGCCCTGATCAATACAACTTGAGTCGTCTGTATTCTTCCTATTCAGTTCTTACATGGTATCAGCCGTTCCACGATCCTAACTCTCCGCTGCCTCAACCTCCCACCCCGACGCCATGAGTTCATCCTCGTCCTCATCGTCGTCGGCCTCCGACAACTCCGACGCCGAGTCTGGCCTTCCCCACACACTCCGCGTCCAAACTGAACCTGCCACACCGGCCGTCGTCCACGGCATCAACATCCTCAACCGCGTGCCGATCGTCCTCGACTTCAACGACGCGAACTACGTCGCCTGGGCGCGCTCCTTCTCCGCCATCTTTGGCCAGTTCGGACTCCGCGACCACGTCGACGGCTCCACCGCCAAGGGCGACAGCGACTGGGTGCAGAATGACTGCGCCATCGTCTCGTGGTTCTACAACCGCATCTCCCCCGAGCTTCTCTCCATGGTCTCGGAAGACAACGACACCGCCTACTCCATATGGCGCGGCGTCCGCACCCTCTTCCGCGACAACAAGGACACTCGCGCCGTCTACCTCGGCGCCGAGTTCCGCAACTTCTACCAAGGTGATCTTAACGTCCTCGATTACTGCTCTCGCATGAAGGTCATGGCCGATTGCCTCGCCGGTCTCGGGGCCCCGGTGAACGACAAAGATCTCATCTACAACATCGTCCGCGGCCTCAACCCTCGTCTCCACCACGCGATCCCCCACATCACACTTCGCCGCCGTCTACCGTCATTCCTCAAGACGCGGTCCATGCTGCAGCTTGAGGAGCATCGCATCAACGAGTCGGAGAAGTTGCAGGCTGCGGCGGCGCTTGTCGCTCACGCCGCGAAAGCCGGCACGTCATCATCCACGGCACCCACCGCGACACCGTCGACCGCTCATCTTCAGTCCGCAGCGGCCTTCGTCGCCAACGCCGCGCCCGGTGTTTATACACCGCATGGCGCCCCGGCCAACGGTGCACCGGCCAATCCGCCTGCATCCTCCAACGGCGGACGTCCTCCGTCGAACTCCTTCTCCAACAAAAAGAAGAAGAAGAAGGGCCCTGCATCCACCGGCAACACGATCAAAACAGTGTGTTTCAGCAGTTAAAGATAGCCTTCGCTCTTCAACACTCGCCGGCTCCACAGTGTGCACAAGCCCCATTTTGTCAGCTTCATCAGCTGCGTAGAACCGTGACATAAACCACATCTCACGGGATCTCAACCTTTGCATATAAGAGGAAAAAAATTGGAGCAAGAATAGCACGCTACTACTGGGTGTATGAATACGTTGATAACAAGAAAATGGAATGCCAATGTGCAAGTCAGCATGCTTGATGGGCGTTGTGTTATTCAGAATAAACTCTTCTGCGTATTATTGAAGGTGTTTTGTTTTTCGTTTCCATACAAATGTGTCTGGTTGGAGTAGTGAGATATTTTCCAGCATCTCACTAGATTATTGAAATGTGTCGTAGGACTGGGCTTAACCTTTTGCATCGGCTTCGTGGGCCTCTTGGGACAAGTCCGACTGGCGTGGGGGCACAGGGTTACGGGCCCTCAGAACGGGTCTCCTGTTTTCGCTCGTTCTTGGACAACTAGAAAATATACGAATTTTCTCGTGATTTATCATCCCCGTAAATATTGACCTAATCAACAACTTCAAACTGCATGAGTTTTTTTAATAAAAATGTCCATATGGACACAATTATCAAGCTATCTACCTATCAACTTTATCTTTTTTTCTTATATATTTGCCTCCTCCTTACTTTTGGCACCATAACAACGTGCCCATTTTCCATCAAAGCAACCATACACGCACATGACGATCGCATCGCCATGTAATGTAACCCTTCTACTTATGTCAGGACCGTCAATCATGCAATGCAACTACCTGTGCGTTCCACCCAAAGTGGTAAACATTGACCCTCTCATTATGCCACTTGCCATCTTTACCCACTTCCTGGGCAGTTTTGCCTTTATAGTAGGAGAGAAAATCTTTTTCACTTTTATTTAAACCCTAAAATGGTGCTCACTTAGCTCATCTGCTTGCCGCCATCTAGGATTGAAATTGCTAGCAAGATGTCGACGGGGTGTTCATGATAACTTTTACATGTTTTGTTGTGAAAGTAAAAAACGGTGCTAGCAGTTATCAAAACCCTACCACACCACATGGACGGTGTGCAGGTCCAACTCTAATCCATGGTTAAGCTAAACCCAGGGTTAAAGAGCTGCCTTTTGGAAATTGGAAACCGCCCGTCCCGTCTCCTCTCCTCCTCTTCTTCCACCCCAGCCACGCCAGCGAGCAAATCAGACGAAACCCTCCTCGGCTTACCCCATCTCCGATCCCCCATGGCGCAAGACGAGACCCCGGATCCCTCCGCATCCGCCTCCGCCTCCGCCTCCGCATCCGGCTCCTCCTCCTCCTCCGCCTCCGCCTCCGCTGCCGCCGCCGCCCCGGCCGCCCGCCTCAACGCCGCCGCGCCCGAGTTCACCCCCCGATCCGCCGCCCAGCACCACGGCAGCAACCCCCACCGCCGCGGGTCTCACCACCATCAGCCGCATCACCACCACCAGCACTACCAGCCGCGGCACCAGCACCACCACCAAGGCGAGGATGATGGGGTCGCCGCCGCGGCGGGGGAGGATAAGGAGGGGCCTGCGGGCGCGGGGCATCACCGGCTAAACGACGCCGATGCCCGCAAGGTCGTCAAACAGGTAGCTTTCTTTGCGCCGCGCTCGATTGCTTTGCTACCTGCTGTGCTACTGTATCTCCATGTTGATTGTGAGCGATGGCTGGTGCGAATCTGGAGTGTCGCTAGAACCTAGATCCCTGTGTTGGTGAACTAATCCTAAGGTGTAAACCGATGCGTTTAGGTTTTGATTGGTTTTTGCTGCTTCATGTACTGGAAAATTTTGATTTTTGAGTTTCAGATGCATTCTCTACTTATATGACTACAGCATGTGTCATCCCTGGCTTTTGATCTATAGCATCATGTTTGGTACCTAGGTTTCATATCATATCTACTGTAGCATGACACACTATTCATTAGTGAGGAGTGATCTTTGGAGACAGAAAAGTGGAACATAATATGGCAAATTCTATTTTTAGAGTAACTCATGAAAATATTTTTCTTGGCTAATGCTACGTGGTTGTTGCTTCATGCAAATACATGGAATGGCGGGAAGGGAACAGGCTGCATTCGTGTTCGGGTGTGTTAGCGTTGAGTGTCAGTGGTGGAGGCAAGGCGGGAACTTAGAACAGTTATAAGTGTGCATGCCAATGCTTGATATACACGTGGGCAAGTTGGATTCATCCGTTGCTACTAGGGTATAGCAAATACGACAAATTACAGATATGTCGTCTTTCAGAAATTAATTTAGCTTGTAACTGGTGCACGCATGGTAGGTGGAAGCGTTAGTTCTCTGTTTTTCCATTTTAGGATAATGCTCCAGAAAATGGAAAGAAGTTAGAACATCATGATTTCGTTACTTTACTGCTTTGCATCTTTCTGAGGTGATAACAGAATGTTGGAGTTATAGATACGGGTAAAAAGAATCATAAACAAGAGAAAATAGCTTCGCTTATTTATTAGTTTCTTTAATTTTTCTTGATTTCCTTTTTATTTTTCTCGAATTACTGAAAAGAAGTCTTGGCTGTACTAACTTCACTTTTTAGGCTTTTATTACTTTTCTTTTAGTTGCTCATTCATTGGATGCTTGATTTCCACCTGTGTTGATATGTATCCCTTTGATTAAATGTATTTTACAATGTGGCAGGTGGAGTTCTACTTCAGTGATATCAATCTGGCCACAACTGAACATCTGATGAAGTTCATCACTAATGATCCAGATGGATTTGGTGAGTTCAACTGTGGAATTTCAAATAAGCTACTCAATCATTCTGTCTAGTGCATACAGTTTTGTTAGATGGTTTATTATCAAGACCATTTAAAATTTGATGCACTATGAAAGTAGTGTGTGCATGATAGTGCTAGAAAAAGAAGCTATTTTTGATGCTATGCTTCTGGTACATTTCCATCATCCCATCTTTGTTTTCTAAATGATTATTTTCATGTGTTACCGTAAGTCTGGGGAACTACCATTTGCCAATAATCATGTTGTGCTGAACTATCAACACATTTTTTATCTGGAGTTTTTTTTTATTTTCTTGCATTATTTGCCATTCACTATTGGTAGCTTTGCACCCTTCACAAAGTTTAAGATGTAGTGCTAGAGAAGTATCCAATGCGTTTTCTGCATTCTTTGTTCATCAAACAACACTTTAATTCTGCCATATCAGCAAGCAGTGGACATGAATTGCTCATCTTGCTATCTCAGTTTTGTTAGACTTGTATTTTCTGGTGAGTGGTGATACTGACAGTTCATTTTGTGTTTTGCAGTACCAATATCTGTAGTTGCAAATTTTAGGAAAATTCGGGAGATAGTTTCTGACAGATCCTTGTTGGTTGCTGCATTACGCACATCATCAGAGCTGGTACGTCTTAATCTAATAGCGTGCTTATCACTCTTTTAATTCATGTTCTTGTCAAATACCAGCTCACTTTGTTCTTTACGATACCTTGTTTGAATATATTTTACGTATTTGCTTACTTAAGTAATGGAGTTTCATTAGTCAAACCTAGGATATGGCTGTCTCAAACTCTCATTGCAGGGGTAAAGCAGAAAGCAAATATCTTCATAAACTTATGTCATCCTATGGAAGGACTTTCTTGTCATGTTTTGGTCCTCCCCACATCTGGAATGGATGCTTCGATGTTTTAGCCTTCACTAAAAAACCGATTTGTATCAATAATAGGTTGTTTCGGAGGATGGGAAAAAGGTTAAACGCTTAAGGCCCTTCAATACCGAAGAAGTTCAGGTTAGCATCAAATTAGTCTAATGAACTATTCACTAGGTATAGACTGCTGAAATTTGTCCCTTGTGCATCCAGTCACGCATCGTTGTTGCTGAAAATTTACCTGATCAAAAGTATCAGGCTCTTATGAAGATTTTCTCGGATGTTGGGAGGTATGCATGTCTGTTAGCACAAACAGTTGCCCAATGCAATACTGAACTCACAAGTCATGATATCTACCTTGCAGTGTGAAATCTATACGTACCTGCTACCCACAGGATGGTGGTGCAGCTGCTGCTAGCAAAACATCAAGGATTGAGATGCTTTTTGCTAATAAGGTCTGTTCCATGGTTTATCTACCTTCTGTATGAATACTATTTTTTTTCAGTGAGCGTATAGCTTTGTGATACGAAACAATAAGTATACTGTTTTTACAATTTCGTTTTGCTGTTCTTGTAGCTGCATGCTTTTGTTGAGTATGGGGCTGTTGAAGATGCTGAAAAAGCGGTATGTCAGCTTGACCTTTCTATCCAGTTGTGTTTTCCCACCTTTGATTCACTAATAGAAGGAACACCCTGTATTATAGGTTGCATTCAGTGCTGAGGGAAAGTGGAGAGATGGTGGCATTAGAGTTCGCTCGCTGCTTGCTTGTCTGGTACTTTGAATCCTACCACTGTGCTGTTTTTTTCACTGTCTGTTCTATGTTTTCTGCAAAGTTGGATGCAGTAGTGGGATGATAGTGAAGAAAACAATTATCTGCATTCTTTGTAGAAGCACGGGTTGGGTCAGGGAAGGAAGGGTGGAGATGAGTATGCTGTGGATGAAGACGGCCCTGACACAACTGGCCACCCACATGACTATGGGGCAGAGGATACTACCCAGATCTCTGAAGCACATCTTGATCATCAGGTACTACCGTGGCCCCCAGTTTCATGTTGCTATCACCAGCCCAAACTTCTTAATGATGGTTATTCTAACCACGAATTTCATAGGCTGAAGATGGCTCACATGACAAGGGTGGAATGAGGCAAGGGAGAGGGCGAGGCCGTGGAGGCAGAGGCCGCGGTCGTGGCCAGTACTATGGCCACAGCCGAGATGCCCACCATCCGATTGGCACTCCTCCATCGGATCACCCAGCTGTCCCAAAGCCACCCCCAGGCCCCCGCATGCCGGATGGAACAAGAGGGTTTACCATGGGCCGAGGGAAGCCGCTCAACCCTTCCCCAGATGCTGCCCCAACCACAGATGCTGCCTAGTGGTTGAGTCCATGCCTGTGGCGGCCTGTTGCCACCCTGCTCATCGTCAGTCATGCAAACAGATGACGGTGATCCTTTGCTCAGGTTCTAAAACCGATTGCCATGGCGTGTTGGTTCATTTTGATGTGACATCTAAAAGAGAGAAAAAAGGGATATGGCTGGTACTGTGGTACATGCGTGTATACTAACACCGGAAGTCTAAACATGTGTACTGTGATATGTAGTTCTTAAAGTAAAAAAAATCATACTTGACCAAAAAAAAGGGAGGTTAAAAAATTGCGCGTCTCTTCTGCCACATGAATCTTTGAAGCATTTTTTTAATACTCTTCTTTGAAGCATGTTTGATTCTGTACCATGTGCAAGCCACAGTTCTAGGAGCGATCTGGAATTGTTTGCCCGTAGCCAGCAACTTTTGGCATGAAAAATTGTGTGCATACTGTAGCAACAACTGAAGGATTTGGCATTAGATTTATCTAATTTTGTTTTTGCAAAGTTGGCAATACAAGGGCGCCATATGAATTTCAGATTCCGGAAATGGCTGTAGAAGTATATGCTCCCTTCGTCGCCTGGCTTCGAAGCTCATATCATATCCATGCTCTCCCATCAGTTCTTCCCGTGCCCTTCATCAGTGATGCCCTCCCTGCACGGCCACCGTTGCCGGTGGCGAGCTCGCCGCCGCTCCCAGCCACACTCTTCCCTCTCGGCGGCAGTGCATCCCGCCTGTCCTGTAACTGCAGCTCCGTCATGCCTCTTATCGCCGGCGGCGGATACGACTGCCTCCTCGCCTTGCCGTTCTCCTTCTTGACATCTGCACCGGACCCAGGATCTTTGCTCCGAGCATTCTCCGCCGATGGAGTTCGGCGCCGGAATATCGACCGGGTTGTTGTGATCAGATTCTTCGGTGCCTTGAAAGGGGTTTCTTGGTCTGTCACTCCCTTGGTTGCGCTTGTGCCACCGGTTTGGGTTGCATAGCACCTCTCCGAGTGTTTCTTCGGCGCGCCACTGGTTCGGGTACCTGCTGGAACAACTGCAGCAGCGGCCTTCTGATGTCCATTCACTGGAACCTTGTGGTCTGATCTCTGGCCTGCAGTGTGAGGTTGCTTCTTCTCTTTGGAGATGGCTGGAGCGCCTTTGATGAAGGTTTTTCTCGACGAAGAGTTGGATGTGGGTGATGCTGGTCGTGCCGATGCTTTAGTTGCCTCAGGCTTGGCTAAGAGCTGTCATGCAAAAAGAGATCAAGAGAAAGATATTCAGCAGATTGCTACAGAAATTACTGTTTTGGAAATGAGTAGTAAATAGATATCTAGGAGTATTAGCATTCAGTGTACCCTTGGAGCTGATGGTTTAACTTGACGAGTAGGGATTGGTACCCTTTGGAACACCATTTGGGAGGAGTTGGCTTCAATCTCAAGGGAAGGAAACAGTGGTGCAGCTGGAGGTGTCATCAACCTGACAATAAACTGTTCCTTTTAGAAGCAATTCCATCCTATGCAAGAATACGGTTGAGGGTACAGGCTCGAGTTTAATCCTATCGTACCAGTCATAGTCATGCTTCTCGTCCACTGGTATGAGGAAGTCTCTCTTTCCTGGGGGAACTTTGCAGCCATGGCCACCTAGCACAGTAATAGGTATACAAACACACCAGAGTGAGTGAATCCACTTTTGAGGAAACAATTGCACAAGATTTGCACCGGTAATGGATGTGCTCATCATGAAAATTCCTGATAACATGACCAGGAAAAAGGATTGCCACAACCAAACAGCTCACCTTGTATCGCTTCAAACTCGACCGAATACATTGGTTCCAAGAGGTTCACATCCTTATCCTTCTCACGCTTGTACAGCTCCCTGAAGAAAACGATGCTCTCATCTCTGTCTTTTTGAACTGCAGATGGAACCTTAGCCTTGCCAATTCCTGCAATTCTCCTCACGCGGTTCATCTTCAAGAAACAGGCGCACCTTTGCTTCAACAATTGAGAGGATCAGGGGTTTGGAGACTGTGACAAAGGTTACATGAATACTACCCAAAAGATTCCAAATTTGCCGGCAATTCCAAGGCTTGCTGGAATTAACTGCAGACAGGTTACAGAAATATAGTTGATTACTGGTGAACGCACGGATGGATCAATGCAACCAAATGGAAAATGATTGACTGATTCAATGGCTTAGTAAGCATAGTGTTGCTTTCTCCTTGTCCTCTAATGGAACAATGCCTTTTGTTTTCATCTAGGTCCTTTTTCTTTTTCCTAACATGCATGTTACTTTTTTAAAAGCAAAATTATAAAAATTCTAATGCAATTAGGAGTTGATAGATACACACAGAAACTTGTGGATAAAATCATACTCACAATGCAGCATCAGATGTTTTGAAGGCCGGGAAGGGAGGATCTCTTTGCAAACAGTTTGGTGGATCATTCTTCTGTCACATTCTATTATATACAGAGAGTTAAAGACAAACTACCAATAGCCCTCTTGTGAACTCTCTTACGAAATGTCATATTGTTATTACCTTCCAAAGAGACCTGTGGTATTCTTCAAGAATTCAGTTCCAGAACATCTTGTGGCCTGCTCCAACACAACAGATACTATAAAATCTCAGAGTTCTGGACATTATTTGCAAACAACAAATAAATCGTCCGATATCTTCACCTATTTGCCTGAGACCCAACCTCCGGTGGATGCTCTCTTTTTGGGTGTATTTTCAGACACGACTCTTGTTCTCGACACGAGATGATCTAACTGCATGATCACAACATGATTCTAGTCCCCTCATCAAGATATGCACACAGGCCAGCATGCCACCACTCAGCAGTGCGTTCCATTCGACACGTCGAGCGGAATTTGAGGTATCACGATGTTCCGTGCTTTCTTCATCCCAGTTGCACTAATCTCTTGAGAGGATTTTCCTTTTAATCTTAACTTACTTCTTCCTTGTGACGTATTGTCATGTGCTCGATCATCCTGCACTGCTGCACAAAGGGCAAGCAAACAATTAGTTCCAGTATTCATCCACGAAGCGCACTTGCACATTTCTGATGAACAGCACAGTTGGGTCAAAGCATTAGGTGTGGGACTAGATGTTCACCTGTGCATTTCGCGTGCCTTGATCAGCGAGACAAGAAGAGGCTTCCGTGGCACAGAATGGAACAGGCTTCTAATTTTTTGTATTGTCCTTTGCCGAGAAAAAGGTAGAGGCTCGTCATCCGGAAACGATAATGTTTATGCAGCACAAAACCAGCGAGGAGACACGGATTGGTTAATGTGGAGCACCGCGTCCAGTGATCAGTCCAAACTCCAAGTGCAGTCAATCTGATGACATACTGACAGTACAACCTAAAAGAATGGAGTCAATATGCATTCAGAACAATGATGTGAGCTAGATCAATAGCAGAATTAGTTGACGGGAGAGGCGAAGCACGAGCATACCTACCTCAGTTGCCTTGAGAACCACCACCGCAGGAGGGAAGGAACCACTTCCATGGCTGTGCCTGTGCGGGTGCTTCAATGTCTTTATCGGGAATAGAAGCGATCAAGCCGAAGTACTCCCCACCTTCTTTGCAACGCCTCTGCAGGTCAGGGCAGCCCCATATGCGTAGGTATTTGAGGGCTGGGAGCCGGTGCAGGAGACCCTGCGGAAATTTCTCTATCCCTGGACAATCTGCAATATGCAACTGCTCAAGGGAAGTGAGACCATCCATCCGATCTGGCAACGCTTTCAGTGCATGGCAATCCCACACAGCGAGACTCCTCAGCTTGGTCAGATCTCCGAGGTTTGAAGGCAGCGCCACCAAACTTGTGTTGTTGTAAATCCAGATTTCCTCGAGGGATGCGGGAAACTTAGGGAGCAGAGGAAGGATTCCGTCTTCCTCAGATGACGAGCCCTTCCCCTCAAGTTTGGAGCAACCAAAAATGCGCAGAGATCGAAGGCGAGGAAAACAACGGAGTTCCTCCACGGGCCAGCGGACAATATTGGAGCATGAACCGATAACCAATTCTTCCACAGAGACCAACCAGTCCCTAAGCCCAAGTTGCAATTTGGATTTATTAAATATCGTTATGAAGGCGTCGTCACCCTCAAGCTCCAAATATCGTAGTGTGTCCAAAGGTCTTTGACTCTGGCTTTCCTCGCCGTCTGGAGGCATCACCACGTCTACCAGCAAAAATGATATTCTTAAGTGGATAAGAGATGGCAAAGAGCCCAAAGGCACGCGCATCGAAATAAGAGCTCCTGTAGAAATATTCTCTTCACGACCAAATAGACGTAGATATGTGAGAACCGGTAACCTCGGGAGACTTGCAAACTTATCGCATTTCTTAATTTTTAGTTTTTCAAGCCGGGGAAACGTCACCGAGATAAGAATCTCTCCAGCACTATTTTCTGCCCATCTGTCCAACTCAGGCAAAGCAATTAATTCCATCCTCTTTAGCTTGGGGAATATTTGCAGAGAGGTATTGTCTACTTCAGCTTCCACGTCGATATTCTTACACAACGTGGTCAAGCTTTCCATGCACCGTAAACACAAATGCTCAAGAGAGTATGACAACCATACTATTGGCAGGTCCTTACATCCTCGGCATCCGATCATAATGAGTTCTCTCAAGCACCGGAACATTTGAGGGTTTCTCATCCATTGCGAGATTGTAAGGCCACCATAACTATACACCTCCAAAATTTTTAGCTTATCATGAGGTACAAGACATTCCAATACTTGTTCATGATTAGTGGCCTCACCAATTGTAGACTCGTCATATTCACCATGAAAATGATCCCAACACAACAACAGTTCATTTAGATTATGTTTCTCATGGAGATTGGGCTTCGACCCACACTTTACTTCCTGCAAATTATACAGTTCCAACCTGCCGCCAATCTGTCGTAGGTCTTCGAGCTCCTCGATTCCACATCCATCTTTTGTGCCCACAACAAATGTTGTTAGTGTGCGAAGGTTGTGTAGTACACTAAGTTTTGGGGGCATTCGTTCCAATCTATGACACCCCAAGAGATAAATATGGCAGAGCTTCCTCATAGTTCTCATACCCTCAGGTAAATATTGTAGTCGGGAGCAGCCATTAAGCCTCAAAGACAGTAAGTTATACAACATACAGATTGAGTTTGGCAAGCTAACAATATTAGAGTCAGAGAGATCAAGATACCGCAAATGTGCTGTGCGTGTGAGCTCCATATGGACGATTGAAGTATCTCCACAACAAATATGCAATGCTCTTGATGACATCAGTTTTGACTTCACCAGATCCTTGTATGATGATTCTGGCATCAACAAAGTGCGAAGATACATTGTGCCTCCCAGTAACTGGCTGATTTTGTTCAATTGATAATCTCTCAAAATATGCAAGTGACGAACGTCATTTACAGGCAGGTTTTGCTGAATTAACTCTTCCGCATTTGCACATTCATTTGCAACATCTTTTGCAAGGTCATGCATCAAGTCGTGCATTTTACATACATTTATCTCATGTTTTGAGGCAACCATAGAATAATAAGGATGATAGGACTTCCTCACTAATATCACATCTTGGAAAAAGGACCTCCAAGCCAACTCGTTGAAGATACGTTCCCCTTTTTGTGTCAAGTCCATTGTCCCCTCTTCACGAACATAACCGTTTGCTATCCATAGTTGAATCAACATGTCCTTCTCCATCTCATAGTCCTTGGGAAAAAGTGAACAGAAGGCAAAGCATTGCTTCATCTCAGGGGACAAGTGCTTGTAGCTCAGTTTTAGTATGGGCAATACCTCATCTTTACCTCTATTGGTATCACTAATATTGCAATCTGCAATGGCCTCCCATTCCTCGATTTGTTGTTTTGAACTCATCAATCCACCCATTGTCTTCAGTGCAAGAGGCAGTCCCTTGCACTTCTTGCTGATACATCTGCCAATTTTGACAAACTCTGCTTGCTCTTGCACTCCTTTACTAAATGCTTTCTTTGAGAACAATTCCCATGAATCATCTTCACTCAAACACACTAATTCATGAGGTGGAAGGGTGCCCATTATTGACGCCACTTGTCGGCTTCTACTTGTGACAACTATCGTACTTCCTGATCCACCAATTGAAGAACAGAGTAGCGGCCTCAAGTCATCCTCCCATTTGTTTTGGTCTTCGTTCCACACATCGTCGAGAATGAGTAGGAACCTTTTGCGGCCAATAGCTTCCTGCAGTTTTCCTCGCAGAAGCTCGATCGTGTCAGGCAGACCACATGTGCTATTTGTAGCCAACTCAATTACAGATCTAACAAGAGGAATAGCTTCAAAATTTTCTGACACGCAGTGCCACATCCTCAATTCAAAGTGCTTCTGAATTTTGTCGTTGTTGTACACCATCTTGGCTAGCGTGGTCTTACCCACACCCCCCATTCCAAGGATGGGCAGCACTTGTACATCCCGCCGATCTTGCTGGTTCAGCAACAGTTCCACCACCCCATCTTTGTCATCTTTTCTGCCAATTATCTCCATGGATTCATCCAGCGCTGAGTGCGTCTGCCGAGGAAGAGCTTGCGGCGGCGCCTCCGGAAGCGCCACCAGGCCAAACTTTGTCATCTCGGTCACGAGCTCGTCAATCTTTTCGAGCACGTTCTTCAGGTCTCTGCTCGCTTTATGACGGAATACAAAACGATTCTTTGAGGTGAAGTTGCTCAGTACCTTGCTTGCCGTGGACTGGCCGCTCAGGGCCTCACGGCGCAGCGCCTCGTACTGGAAGTCGTCGAGGACGTCGTCGGCCTGGTACGCGGCGGCCTTGAGCTCCTTCATCCACGTCCGGACGGCGTGGTTGGTCTCGCTCTTCGCCTCGGCGTCGGCCAGCAAGGACTGCACGTACACCAGGTGGCGCTCGAGCTTGAGGCGGTCGTTGTCGACGCCCCACATGCGAGTGATGCTCTGTACGAGAGCGTCAGCCGCCTTGCCGACGACGCCGCGCACCACGGGGAGCAGCAGCGACTCTGCCATGTTTCCTTGCTCGCAGGGCTTCCTTGCACTTCCTCAAAGGCTCAACCACAGGGAGAACTGAGAAGAGGCAACAGGTGACGGAAACAAGGAAGAGACTTTTTGGTAGGTGCAAAAAAGCACGCTGATATTTCAAGGCAAGTGGGTAACAGTGACGGGGAAGATATTTCAGCACGCAGCACGCGTAAGTTGACTGACTTGCATCATTGCGTCTCAGTGAGGTCTCAGAGTAGCACACTTGCCACAGTTCTTTCTTTTGTCTACAATTTCAAAACTGCCACTACAAAACTGCAAAGTGACACGGCATTTTATTTTTCTAATTATAAACTATGCTGAGTTGCTGACGACGGCTAAAGAGAAGGCAGCAGATCATGTTGACGGCTAAAGAAGAGAGAGGGAGGTGGTGGAGGTAAGGAAGCTTGAGCTGGAATAGATGGGAATGAGGAAAGCAACCAGTGAAGACTAAAGAAGCGGAATTATTGGTGGGTACTGCTACTGCCCACTACTGCTGCACTCCACCGAACGAGCACGTCAATACAGGGTCTGGGTCTCCCATCACCATTTCCAGCTGCACAAGCTGTGACCGTGAGAGAAGCAGGAACTGACCTGTTGGCCACCGTGTCTGCAGGCCCCTCAGGCAGCAGCTGTGAGGCTCAGTGAGAGGGAGAAGCCGAGAAGATCTCTGACTCAGACCTGGCAGCTGCCTGCTGCCCCTTATACCTGGCCAAATGGGCCAGGCTAAACGGGCAGCACGAGGCCCGGCCTGTATTGGCCCGGTACTAACACGGTCTCACCCGCCATTACACGGGCCCATGCCGGCACGGCTCGAGGTAGCTGGCCGGACCTGAGTCGAAGAGGTGGCAAGTTGGGCGGTGTATGGGCTGGCACGACTGAGGATCGTGTAACTCCGCCACGTGCGTATAAGCCCCCATGGCCCCACCCCCCGTGCAGGCACGCACCAACCCTAATCCCCTCCCTGACTTCCTACCTCCTTTCCTCTCCGCCGCAATCGCCAGTCGCCTCCGCTTCGCCTGTCTGCCTCCTTCGATCCTTCCCCTCCCTGGCTCCCTCCCTCACCACCGGTCACTGCCAGTCCGCCACTGGTCATTGGCACCGCCCCACCTCCGGCCCTCCGCCTGTCCGCCTCCTCCCCGTTCTCGATCTAGATCTTGCCAGTCCGCCACTGGTCATCGACGCCGCGTCTCCGCCTCCGCCTGTCTGCCTCCTTCCCCTTCTCGATCTAGATCTCGCCAGTCCACCCACTCCGCCACCGGTCACCGGCGTTGTGCTGCCGCCTCCACCTATCTGCCTCCTTCCCCTTCTCAATCTAGATCTCGGCGTGCCGATGGACGGCCCGGCCTACCTGGCTTGTCGGGCTATCGTGCTGGCCCAGCCCAGATAAGGTATAAAGAGGCTGAGCCTAGGCCTGTAAGACGGCACAGTGGGCGGCCCGGCCCGACATGACACTATAGCCGGGTCGATACAAGCCAGGCCCGTGCCAGGCCGGGTCGGGCCACCCGTTTGGCCATGTATACTGCCCTTAATCCCTATGACCTACGCCCCGGGCACTGAGAGATTCTCTGTACCCTGTTGAGTGTTGGTGCGCTTCTCTACTTTCCCCGATTCCAATACGGCAATACAAGTTGTATAACAATGGCAATTTTTTTTTGAAATTGAAGGCCCGACAGAGGTTACCAGGCTTGTATTAATTAATAGAGAAGAGTGTCACAAAGGTCTAAGCCAAAAAGGAAAGGTATAAAATATACAGCATATACAAAAGGGCCTTGTGAAGCGATTATCAATCGTCGACTTGGCAGATAGAGCCTAAATGCTTGGCTCCCGCTAGGATCCAACATCGCGCTTCCTCCTTGATCTTGGCGAGTAGTTGATTGATGCTTTTGAATTGGCGTTGAAACACCCGCGCGTTGCGTTCCTTCCATTTAGTGTCGTGTCCTGTCCCACCAGGATACAAGAATGATAAGCGACCGGAAGCCCTTCAGCAGGGCACCATTCATTGAGCCTACTTGTGTCCACCATTTGCTTACCGATGAAAAATTTGCCCAATCTCCTCTTGGTGGGACATGTGCAGCCGTCTATTCGAAAATTTTGTCCCATACTCATAAGGTGAAGCGGCACTTCGTTAGCAAGTGCAATAGCGTTTCATCGTGGGAGTGACAGAGCATACAAACCTTTTGGTTAGGCCATCCTCGTGTGATTAAGCGATCCGCCGTCCACAACCTATTTTGATACGCGAGCCATGAGAAGAACTTGCACTTGGGTGGGGCCCAGGTCTTCCAAATAAGGCGTTCCATGTTGGAGGGTGTTGAAGATTGAAACTGTGCTAGGTACGCCGAGGCTGTCGTGTATTCTCCGTGTTTGGTCAGATTCCAGGTGATGGAGTCAGGTGTTCTTGAGTTGAGCTGAACCAATCTTGTCCTGGTCCAGAGGAAAGTGAACTCTGAGAGCTGTGCTGTTGAGGGTATGATGGCCGCGTTGATGTCCGAAATCCATCTATCGTTTGTTATGGCATCCTTCACCGTTCTTCCCTTGTTTTTTTGATATTTTGTACATCGATGGCACAATATCTCGCGGCGCTTCTCCCTGCAGCCATTCTGATTCCTAGAATTTTGCCTTCTTCCGATCTCCCAGTGTGATGGTTGTCGGTGTTTTAGACCGGTAACCCACCTAGGGGGTACCCTAGGTGGTCTTTTATGCGGTAAGGGCCGTCGAGAATCAAGGAGTCAATTGTGACGCAAGGAACACAATTTAGACAGGTTCGGGCCGCTAGATCGCGTAATACCCTACGTCCTGTGTGTTTGTTTGTATTGATCTTAGATGCACTTGGAGTTGTTCTGTTTGAGGGGGGATCCTTGCCCACCCTTATATACACGGGAGGGCAGGGTTACAAGTCCGAGTCCTAGTCGAGTACAATTACAGAGTTCTACTCGGTATGGCCTGAGTAGTTTCCATATACGTACTTGACTAGTCCGAGTGGGATACGCCTATCCCCTTGTCTTGATCATGTCCAAGTACGTCCCGTAGTAGGCCGTTCAGGGTCTACTCGTGGGCCTGGGGTGCATGCCCAACAAGCCCCCGAGTACTTTGTAGTTGTGCGCCGCAGTCTTGAGTACTGTGGGCACTATCCGAGTAGTTCTTCGTAGAGGTTGCAGTGTTCAAAGTGCTCGAGTACTGTCGCGTGGCTGGAAGGTACTCTTCTTGTTCTTTTGAGTTGCTTCTTATTCCAAGAATTTTATATGGTAGTGCAATG
The DNA here is from genome assembly GCF_005286985.2 of Setaria viridis. Classification (NCBI taxonomy): domain Eukaryota; kingdom Viridiplantae; phylum Streptophyta; class Magnoliopsida; order Poales; family Poaceae; genus Setaria; species Setaria viridis. The sequence continues at coordinate 34,925,131 of NC_048268.2, read as the reverse complement.
ACAATCGCACTCCATATGGAGTAGCCCCCGAGCCTTAGGTTGAGTCAAAGAGTCAGACTTAGGGTCAATCCTGCTTCTTGACTATTTTACTCTTGGTAATTTGAAAAAGAAAATTCTGACCATCGGGTACGGTACCCGCAGCCCCCGAGCACTTAGGCGATTTTTGTTGTTGAAGTGGTCAAAAAACCCACTGATAGGAGTAGCCGTTGGGTGTTATGGTATTAAATCGGTTTAAAACCTTTCCGTTGCGTAACTGACGCTTGGAATCCGGAGGTGGCAGAGATATAACTGGAGGGCCCCCTTTCGGTTAGGTTTACGCTCCACTGTTAACAGATCTGCTTTTCTTCGTCCCTTGCCTTTCTGCTCCTCTTTTCCGCCGCCGCGATTTGTCTAGCGCCACTGCCACCATTGCAGCTCTTGGAGAGAGATCCGAGGTTATCTTGCTCCTGCTGCGGCTGCGATCATCTTATGCGCACCAAGAAGATGGGGAAGAAACCCAAGAAGACTCAGGGCAAGGCTCCAGCGGCGGGCAGGGTGAAGTCGAAAAAAGGGAAGGAACTGATGTTGCCGGCGCCGAAGGTGGGGCCGACGAACCAGACTGCGCCGCCGCCGCCTGGAGTGATGTGGCAAAACTCCATGATGAAGGAGGTGGCTGTTCAGGCACTTGTTGACGCTAAACTTCTGCAGCCAAAGGAGGTACTCGAGTGGCGCCTTACTTTTCCGAATGTGTGGCAGTTCGAGAAACATCCGAACGAGACGGTGATGCTTGCACACTTTGTGGAGAGGGGGTTGGCAGTGCCCACCTCCGACTTCTTCAGAGGTATCCTCGAGTACTACAAGCTTCAACTTGTTCATCTGAATCCCAATGGTGTGCTGCATATGTCAATTTTTGTACACTTGTGTGAGGTCTACCTGGGGGTTCCTCCTAGCCTTGAGCTATTTAGGAAGCTGTTTCGTTGCAAGCCTCAGCCTAGTGCCATTAGGACAGAGGTCTTTGGAGGCGCCAGGTTCCAACTCAGGAACTCGGGCGCGTATATTGACTACAATTTGACTGACTCCCATGGGGAGTGGAAAAGGAGATGGTTCTATATTGGAAACCACGAGCCTCGCCTGCTGGTAGTCACAGGTCACGCCCCCAAGCATGCAGAGAACTGGGTGAGCGAGCCTGAAGATACCCCAGAGCTCGACTACTTGTTGACCCAGATTGCCGAGTTGAAAGTACTGGGCTTGACTGGAGTTAATGTGGCGGCCAGTTTTCTCAAGAGAAGAGTTCAGCCTCTTCAGAAACGGGCTCACTCGGGGGGTGAGTACTCGGGATTTGATGATCCATCGCGTATGTCCGCTGAGGATATATCTGACGATGATGTGGAGACGCTGCTGGCCAAGTTCTTCAGGATCTATCAAGGAGTACCAGTTATTTCTTCAGCTCTTCGTCAGTATGATGCTTGGTATTAGCCAGAAGTGCTATGGTCTTTCACTTGACTTGTACTTTTTTGAACTTTTGGGATATTTGTTTGAATATCGACTTGTTTTTGTAGTCCCGAGTTCTTGCCGGTTATCTGGCGCAGTCGGAAGGAGAAGAATCTGTTGTTGAGGAGTCAGAGGACGAGCCCTCTCCTCCTGTAAAGAAACGCCGAGTAGTCCGCAAGAGATCTGCTAAGTCGGCCTCGACTTCAACTCCTGAGAAATCTCAGGGTACCAAGGTATGTACTCGTGTACTTATTGGTAACTTGGTAAAGTTTATCCTATAGTCCTTTGATGATTTCTTTGGTTCTGAAAAGGATGTCGACGTGACTCCTAGTGGTGATGAGGCTACTTCCGAAGAAGTAGTTGTGACCGCCCAGGGCATCGGTGTTGCGTCTGTTGAGAAGGTGCCAGAGGAGGTGCCGCCAGCAGATGCTGGAGTAGCCCCCGAGCTGACAGTCCAGGCTCCATCGGCTAACGTGCCGCCAGTCCCTGGTCAGGCAGTTCTGGGTTTGCCTGCCGGAGGGGCTGTCGTTGCGAAGGAAGTATCACCAGTGGTTGCTACTGGTTCTTTGTTATCCAATATGATTGCTAGTGGTGAGCTTTCTTCTCGACTATTTTTTGTTAGTGTGAGTTTGTTGTAGTCTTGACCCTGTTTTTTCCAGGCCTTGGCGAGAAGACAGCGCCAGCAGCTGTTCCCGTGGCGTCGAGTACTCGGCCGCCTGTTGCCGAGAAGAAGCGTGTGCGATTGCCGCCACGATCAACTCAATGATTTGTTTATCCTTGGTCTGTATCTTCAAGCTTTCTTGAAGCCGTGTGATGACTTTATATTTTGATGTAGGGATGCGGAGGAGACTATCCCTGTAGAGGCAGGAGTAGAGTCGTGTCCCCCGACTACTCTTTCCGCTCCTTTGGAGGATTTGTCTGTCGAAGAAGTATTCGGAGTTGATGCTAGTCGCTTTGGAGGTACCATGTCTATGCTTCAAGAAGTGATCCGTTCGGTGGAGGACCCCTCAGCTGCTTCGGGTTCTAGGAATGTATCTTTGTCGGTGTCTACTGGCGGACCTCTCGCTGTAGTGGATGTGGAGAAATCCAAAGAACCAACTGCTCCAGGTATGTAACCGGGGTCCTGGTATTGTAGTCGTAGTATTGAGTTGACTGATGTTAGTGTCTTAGGTACCACCTTGGGTGCGGCTCCTCACGTTGTGAAGAGTACTGAGGGTCCAGTACTCGGGCTTCCACCTGAGTCGGAGTTTCAGAGAGCTGTTGATGTTTTTCGAAGCTTCCAGGTGTGTTTCTTCGCTTGTCTAACAGATTTAGTAATTAAGGGACTTGACCGTTTGCTTTGCTTTGCAGGATCTTTATGACAGGACGCAAAGGAATGCTCGGCCCTTCAGGAGCGAAACGAACAATTGGAGCAGGAGTTTGCCCGGCTTACGGAATCCTTGAGGGTTCATGAAGATGGAGCGAAATCCTTTGCCGTTGAGCGGTCAGATCACAAAGTCTTGCAGCAGAAACTGGAGAGCCGCTACAAGTCTTTGAATAAAAAGTATCAAGGTGAGTACTTTCTATGTTCTGAGTATGTCCGACTGTAGTCGGTTGTTTGAACTTGGTCATTTTTGCAAAGCTCAAGAGGAAGGAGGCAACTGCGAGTAGCCAACTCCTTGACTGGAGAAACGCGCACGACCGAGTAGCGGATGAGGCTGAACATCTTCGGGCTGCACTAACGGAAGCACAGGCTGCCTGCGAGCATTAGCGAGACAGGAAGATCCAGAATGGAGTGATGCTTGCTATGGCCATGGTGGCATGCAGAGATCATGCCCAGACCGTAGGAAGAGTTCTAGGCGAGCTCCAAGAGTTAACTGATGCCGCTCAAGACTTGGTGAATGCTATTGCCCCCTTGGAAGAGGAAGCAGGACCTCAATCACTAGTCGAGCGCTTGAAGGCTGCTCCAGGTAAGGTGGCCGGCCTCTGCAAGGCTGTTTGCAAACAAGTCCTTGCTGTGGTCAAGTCATACTACCTGAGGGCAGATTTGGCGGCGGCTGGTGACGGCGTTGCTCGCAATTGCACAGAGGAAGCCTATGCGTAGTACCTCGAGGAGGCTGGGCCAATCGCGTCGAAGATGTCTGAATTTGTATCTCTGGAGGAGCCTTGAGCTTTTATGTACTCTTGTAAGCTTTCGAGTATTTTTAATGACCTTTTGTCTGAAATGAGCATTGTCCAACATTTTGTTATGTGAAGTAATCCGAGTGCTGAGTTTGAGTAGTCACGCTATTGTCGAGTACTCTGCTTTGTTATGCTTTGAACAGGGGGTGCACGAGTGTACTGTACTCTTTTGTCCTTTGTGGCGTGAATGTCTTTACGTGGGCAGAGTCAGAGATCATTCAGAATCATCGTTCACGGGCGCATAGTAACTCCTGGGTTGTTGGCAGTTGTAGCGCTTGGCTATAAATAGACCGCCATGGAGAGCGACCTGGATCAGACTTTGAGTAGCGATGGATTGCCTTCGGTTGCTATTGTTTGAGTGTAGAGAGCTGTCAAAGAGTGCACCGGTGCTAGAAGATTCCTCGTAGATTGAGACCACCTTCCCTCCACAGACTCTAGCACTCGTAGGGATAGCCGCGATGCTAGAAGAATCCTCGTAGGAGGTTTCATCGCGCGCCTCATCTTGCAGCTCGTGATCCAGCCGGGTACGCGCTGGAACTCGCGAGTGATGGGTAATGAGTGTCGCGGTCTTTATCCCGCTCACTTAGAGGTGGAGGTGTGGCCGTAGGGTGGGTTGGCTCGATAAGGCTAGCAAAAGAGCAGCCTTGTTTCCTTCTTTGCGCGGCACGCGGGATTCATTGTTGCCGCTGTCAAGGCAGCGGCGGTGCAGGAGTACCTGGCGTTGCCTTGGGTAGAGGACCTGAATATGGCTGCGTTTTGCACAACTTTCTTGCGTGTGGGCCCTTCCCATTGTAGTCGGCAGAACTGAGTGGCCTTGTGATGTTGTAAAAGCCTGATGCTTAAATGCAGCCTGCTAGTAGGCAATTGGTTGTAGTCCTTTTGTATTGTACTTCGAGTACCGTTACTCGTGTGTAACTTTTTGATTTGTCTTCGGACTTAAGTGAAAAATTACTCTGCTTTGGAGGCTTTGTACCAGAGCTGGAATGCCTGTTGAGTTGGTAGTCTTGTGTCAAGAGTAGTATATCTTGTAGTCGGTAGTCGAGCTGCTGGCTCGAGTAGTTGATATGAGTTTCTGTTTGAAGCAGTTACTCGAGTTCTTTTGTCTAATATGGATAGTAGCGATAGAGGTGTTCTATATTCCAAGAGTTTGGTACTTGTTCTCCTGAGAGCTCTTGTAGTCTATAAGATCCGGGTCCCATAACCTCGGATACAATGTAAGGACCTTCCCATGCTGAATTGAGTTTATGTAATCCTGACATGTCTTGGATTCATTTGAGGACCATGTCGCCTAAGTTGAAAGATTGTTCTTTGACGTTGCGGTCGTGGTAACGCCTTAGCCCGTCAAGGTATCTGGCAGATTGTACTAGCGCTGCACATCTTGCTTCTTCTAGACTATCTAGACCTATTCGCCTTGTTTCTTCTGCTGTTTCTTCGTCGTATTGCTCGGCTGAGGGAGATTGTCACATGACGTCTGCGGGTAATATAGCTTCTAAGCCACATACTAGAAAATAGGGAGAGAGCCCAGTAGTCTTGCATGGTTGGGTTCGTAGTCCCCATAGAGCATTGGGTAATTCCTTGAGCCATTTGCCTCCTTTTGTGTTACCGACGTCATGTAGTCGTTTCTTAAGAGCTTCGAGTATCATGCCATTGGCACGCTCGACTTGTCCATTGGCTCGTGGGTAAGCGACCGAGACGTAGCGAACGTCAATTCCGCTGTTCTCGCAGTACTCCCAGAAGTCGTGATTGTTGAAGTTGGACCCTAGGTCTGTGATGATTCTGTTAGGAAAGCCGTGACAATGTACAATTTCATCCAAGAAGTCGAGGACTCGGTCTGCCTTGGGGCAAGTGTCTGGTTTGACCTCGATCCACTTGGTAAATTTATCGATTACCACGAGTACTCGGTTGAATCCTCCTGACGCAGTTGGTAATGGCCCTATCATGTCGAGCCCCCAGCAGGCAAACGGCCATGTTGGAGGTATTGTGACTAGCTTGTAGGCAGGGACATGTTGCTGTTTAGTGAAGAATTGACAACCTTTGCACTTCCGAACTAACTGTTTCGCGTCAGCTAAAGCCATGGGCCAGTAAAAACCTGCTCGTAAAGCCTTGCCCACTATTGTTCGTGAGGATGCGTGGTTGTCACAGATCCCCTTATGAATTTCTTCTAGGATTTCTTGGCCATCTTCACGGGTAACACACTTCATGAGTACCCCTGATGATGCACTTTTTCTGTAGAGCCTGTCTCCGACTAGCACGTAGTTTTTGCCTCGTCGAGAGATTTGCTCAGCTTGATTTTTGTCAGAAGGTAACTTGTGGTCCTGGATGTAGTCGATGAAGGGTGTCCTCCAGTCGACTTCTATCATCATGATTTCTCGAGTAACGTCTGTAGTCTTGACTACCGGTGATGTCACTTGTTTTGGTATGGACGGTTTGTGGAGTTCGTGGACAAAAATTCCTGCTGGAACTTCTGCACGAGCAGAGCCCATCTTTGATAGTACGTCGGCGGCTACGTTGTTGTCGCGGACGATATGGTGAAATTCCAAGCCTGAGAACTTGTTTTCCAGTTTGCGGACTTCTTTACAGTAAGCGTCCATTTTGTCCTTGTTTCAGTCCCACTCGTCATTGACTTGGTTTATGACGACTAGAGAGTCGCCGTATACCAGTAGTCGTTTGATGCCGAGGGAAATTGTGAGGCAAAGGCCGTGTAGCAGTGCTTCGTACTCGGCTTCGTTGTTGGAAGCTTCCCAGAAGATTTGCAGTACGTACTTGAGTTGGTCTCCCTTTGGGTATATGAGAAGTACGCCTGCGCTGGCTCCTTCGAGTTTGAGGGATCCGTCAAAATACATTACCCAGTGCTCTGGCCGCTCGACTGGTGTTGGTACCTGATTTTTAGTCCATTCAGCCACGAAGTCAACCAAAGCTTGGGATTTTATGGCTGTCCTTGGTTTAAAATCCAAGGTTAGAGCTCCGAGTTCAACTGCCCATTTGGAAATTCTACCCGTGGCGTCTCTGTTGTGGAGAATTTCGCCGAGCAGGAAGTCAGAGATGACTGTGATGCTGTGTTCTTGGAAATAATGGCGCAGTTTTCGTGAGGTGAGCAGAATTGCGTATAGAAGTTTCTGTATCGACGAGTACCGAGTTTTGGAGTCCAAGAGTACTTCACTGACGAAGTATACGGGTCTTTGGACTTTGTAAACGTGGCCTGGCTCAGACCATTCAACCACTATTGCCGTGCTGACGACATGAGTAGTAGCTGCTATGTATAGGAGCAAGTCCTCATTTGGAGATGGAGCAGTGAGGATTGGAGGCTTTGATAGAAAGTCTTTGAGTTGTGTTAATGCCCTGTCTGCCTCTTCTATCCATTTGAACTTGTCCTATCATTTGAGAAGCTTGAAGAAGGGTAGTCCCCGTTCGCCAAGTCTTGAGATAAACCGATTGAGAGCCGCCATGCAGCCTGTGAGTTTTTCCACATCCTTGATGCTAGCTGGTGCGTGCATGTTTGTGATGGCAGATATTTTCTCCGGGTTAGCCTCAATGCCGCGATGGCTAATGATGAACCCGAGTAACTTGCCAGAAGGTACTTCGAAGACGCATTTAGTAGGATTGAGTTTCTATCGGAAAGCTCGTAAACTAGAGAAGGTTTCCTCCAGATCGGCGATGAGTTCCTTCTGGTTTCTTGTTTTGACAACTACGTCATCTACATAAGCTTCAACATTGCGATGTAGTTGCTTTTCGAAGCACATCTGTATAGCTCGTTGATAGGTTGCCCCTACGTTTTTTAGTCCGAAGGACATTATCTTGTAGCAGAAAGCTCCAAATGGTGTGATGAAGGCTGTTTTAGCTTGATCTTCTTCTTTGAGGCTTATCTAATGATAGCCTGAGTAATAGTCGAGAAAGCATAGTAAAGCACACCCAGCAGTGGAGTCAACCACTTGATCGATCCTGGGTAGTCCGAAAGGGTCTTTTGGACAGTGTTTGTTGAGGTCGGTGTAGTCGACGCATATTCTCCACTCGTTGTTTTTCTTGCGAATGAGTACGGGATTGGCGAGCCAGTCAGGGTGAAAAACTTCTTTGATGAACCCTGCTGCGAGTAGCTTGGCTAGCTCTTTTTTGATTGCTTCTCGCCTGTCTTGGGCGAACCTGCGGAGTCGCTGCCGTTTTGGAGTAGCTTTGGGATCAACATTTAGAGAGTGCTCAATCAGCTCCTTGGGCACACCGGGCATGTCAGCTGGTTTCCAGGCAAAGATATCATGGTTAGCACAAAGGAAACTGATGAGCGCGGATTCCTATTTAGGATCTAGCCCTGTTCCGATCAGAGCTGTCTTGGAAGAGTTGCCTGTTTGGAGATCGACTGCTTTGAAGTCTTGCTCGCTTGTTGGCTTTACTTTTGTGGATCCTGACTTATTTTCTGGGATCTTGAGTTCGGTTGAGTGAAGTTTCTTTGACGCTGTGAAGACTTGTTGCATGGACTAGGCGCTTGAGAGGTTGCAGCAATCTCCACGGCTTCGGTGTCGCACTCGTAAGATCGTCGTAGATCTCCTCGTAGCGTTAGTTCTCCCTTGGGTCCTGGCATCTTGAGTACCAAGTAAACGTAGTGTGGTATGGCCATGAACTTAGCTAGTGTTGGCCTTCCGACTATGGCGTGGTAAGATGTCTCGAAGTCGGCCACTTCAAATCTGGTATACTCGGTGCGGTAGTGTTCCTTAGTTCCAAAGGTAACTGGGAGGATGACTTGTCCTAGCGGTATAGCTGTGTTTCCTAGTACGATACCGTAGAAGGGTGAATCCGTTGGAGTGAGTATTTCCGTGACGTCGAGGCACATCTTTCTTAGTGTCTTGGCGAAAATGACGTTGAGTCTGCTTCCCCCATCGATGAGTCCTTTTATCAGTTTTGATCCTGCCACGACGGGATCGAGTACTAGAGGGAATCGGCCTGGCTCTGAGAATTTCGTCCACTGGTCTTTTCTGCTGAAGGATATGGGTACTTCTGACCATTTAAGTGGTGTTGGATCTGTTGGCTCAATGGTCATGATTTCCCTGAGTACGAGTTTGTTGGCTCGCTTAGATGCGGTGCCTGGGATTCCGCTAAAGATGACGTTGACTGTCTTGGAGGCAAGTTGGAAGTCGCCCTCTTCTTCTTCATCGTTGTGGACTTTATTCTTGCCCTTGTCTTTTTTCTCGCTGTATTCTTCAGGGGGTGGTGGTGCGGGTAAGTCTTGCATTACTCGACGCATACTGTAGCAGTCTATTGCCGAGTGTTTGCTAGTCAGGTGCCATGGGCACTGCTTTTTGAGTAGCTCGGTGAAGGTTGGCCCTTCGTCGTTTTTGCGGGATCCCTTTTCCCGGAGTTAGTCATGGCAGCAATGGTGTTGTCGGGCTTCCTTTTGCGATTCTGATTACTCGAAAAGTTGTTTCGAGTATCATTGTGTCGAGTTCAATCCTGGTCATTGTTGTTGTTGTCGCGTCCACGGTTGCGATGAGAGCCGAATCATTCTTGCTCTTTGTCCTCTTCATCTGCCCACTGTTGTACCATGACTTTGAGGTCTTTTACATTAGCTGGTCGTTGTCTACCGAAGTCTTGGTATGTTCGTCGATCGTAGAATCCATTCTGGAAGCACTCGATGACGTCTATTTCTGAAATATCAACTATAGTTGCCTTCTTTTCGAAGAATCGTCGTAAGTAGTCGCGTAGTGTTTCACCTTCTTTTTGCTTAATTTGACCTAAGTCGATCTTGTTGCTTGGTCTAGCCATGGAGCCGGCATAGTTGTTGGTGAAAGCCTTTCTTAAATCTGCCCAAGAATCGATTGACTTGGGCTTGAGTGACTCGAGCCATGTCAGTTGTGCGGGTTCCATGCATATTGGTAAGTGGATAACCTTGGTGTCGTTGCTGCCCCCGGCTGCTTGGACTGCTAGCGAGTAGCATCGTAGCCACTGAATGGGGTCTTGCTTACCATCATACTTGGTGATTCCTGTTGGTTTAAACTTCTCGGGTAGTCTTGTCCGCATTACCCGATTTGTAAAAGCGGGAAAGTGGTTGTAGTTGTCGACTTCTCGCTCACGCCGACTGTTGAGTATTTCTCGTAAATCGCTAAAATTTGATACTTCGTGGTTTTTCCGAGTAGGGCGGGAACTCTTCATGGAGTTAGTGCAGCTGACTTCTCCAACGTCCATCTGGCGTATTGGGGCATTGTGTTTACTCGGACCTTGGCTGTGTTGCCGAGGTTGGTTGACGACTTCGTTGTCATTTCTCTGAGCATCATTGTTGTTGGCTGCAGCACCTCTACTGCCTTCTTGATGAGCTGCGATGCGGGGAACAGATGGGATCGGCGATTCTTTGTCGAGTAGCTTGTAAGCTTGTTCTGCGAGTTGCGCGATTAGTCCGTTGCCGCGCTGTACGAGCTGAGCTGTGGCTTCATTGTCCCTGTCTCGAGGTATTAACATTGTTAAAAGATTGATAGAAGCGATTGCTGCGAGTGGGGTGGTATGTTTTTGGGCTTGTACTGCATCAAATGCTCTTTCGAGGTTTGTGATGGGAATATTTGTAGCCAGCGTCTGCCGTCGCTCAGCTCGAGTAGCGTTGCGTATCCTTCTTTGGTTCCTTTGATCATAAGTTTCATCTTGTGGGGCGTTAGCTGTTGACTCGTCTTCTGAGACATTGTCGAGTTGTGCCAATCGCCTAGGTGTTCTATTCTGGCTGGTACCCAGGTTATTATTTTGAGTAATAACAAAAACCTCTCTGTCTGGGTAGTAGCTTCCGGAGCTTGATGTTGCAATTTCTGTGGAACTTTCCTCACGGCTTGAAGTGAGTGGGACGCCTTCCTGATATGGGAGGTTGTCTATGTGAGCAACAAGGCGTGATTCATAGTCGCGAGCGAAGAGAGATGGTCTCAATCCCGGCCAGTGTACGAATCTGCCTTGTGATGTCGAAGTTATTACCAGTCCCTGGGCTGGTCCTGTCAGTGGGATATCTGGGAGATAGACCGAGTCGAAGTCGCCGTCTTCATCGTTCCCGTGTTTGAGTAGGGTTCGAGTAAAGGAATTTTGGTAGACTTCGGCTGCATTGCGGAGTCCATGTGGAAACCGTTTTGGAGTCGAAGTCGATTTGGGGAGTGGCTGGGACCGACTAGTCCGAATTGAAGTCAAGTCCGACGCGTAGTCGAACTCGAGGTTGTTGATTTTGAAATTTTGATTTTTCCTGATTGGATCTTCTGATTTCTTCTCTTGGATGTTGATGATCTGGCACCGAAACGATCCGGCATCGTCGACGACACAAAGTCAGGATCCAAAAACGAACGTTGCGCCTGCTTCGATGATGAAAATGGGCTTGATGATGACTGTTGCCATTGAGCTCGCGCTGAGAAACTCGACGAGCTCCCCTACCTGGCACGCCAGCTGTCGGTGTTTTAGACCGGCAACCCGCCTAGGGGGTACCCTAAGTGGTCTTTTATGCAGCAAGGGCCGTCGAGAATCAAGGAGTCAATGGTGACGCAAGGAACACAATTTAGACAGGTTCGTGCCACTAGATCGCGTAATACCCTACGTCCTGTGTGTTTGTTTGTATTGATCTTAGATGCACTTGGAGTTGTTCTGTTTGAGGGGGGTCCCTGCCCGCCCTTATATACACGGGAGGGCAGGGTTACAAGTCTGAGTCCTAGTCGAGTACAATTACAGAGTTCTACTCGGTATGACCTGAGTAGTTTCCATATACATACTTGACTAGTCCGAGTGGGATACACCTATCCCCTTGTCTTGATCATGTCCGAGTACGTCCCGTAGTGGGCCGTTCAGGGTCTACTCGTGGGCCTGGGGTGCATGCCCGACAATGGTCGTTGCGGGCGCAAATAGCTTTTTGTCCTTGTCGTTGCATGGCGTTGGCATACCCACCCACGGCTTGCGTGGTTCCTTCCATTCGTGCCATAGCCATCGTAGTCTCAATGCTCGCGCGAACTTTTTAAGGTGCAGGATTCCAAGGCCACCTAGTTTAGTCGGTTTGCACGCTATGGTCCATACCACTTTACATTTGGCGCCAACAATCTGATCAGTGCCAGACCAGAGGAAGCATTTTAGGCGTTTATCAATTTCTTCGAGAACCGCTGCTGGGGCGTTGAGAGCAGACAGGTAGTAAATCGGCTGTGAGGATAAGACTGCTCTGACAAGGGTTCTTCTACCTGCCGGTGTGAGTGTTTGCCGGCCCAATTGGCCAACCTTGTGTTTGCTTTGTCGGCTAGCATCCGGAAGTGAACTTTTTGAAGCCTGCCAAGTGATAAAGGTAGTCCCAAGTATGTGATCGGGAAGGTTGCTCTTGCTGTCGGGAAGGAGGAGAGAATCGAATCAAGGTCGAGCCTGCCGCAATGAATAGGTGCTACCGAGCTTTTCTGAATGTTGGTATTTAGTCTAGTCACTTTGCCAAAATTTTTAAGCAGGTCCTTGGTGTTCCGAACATCGGCTGCTGTCGGATTAATAAAGATTACCGCATCATCTGCGTATAATAATAGTCGAAGACGTGCACATTTGCCACATAGCTTTGATAGGGCCCGTTTTCCGTTTCTAGATGGAGAAGTTTTTGAAGCGGGTCGATTGCTAATACGAAGAGGAGGGGGGAGAGTGGTTGCTAACAAGGTGACACTGAAGACGCTTGAGGATGCCATGGGCAAAGTTGACTGACCTTTTCGCGTGCCAGCAATGGAGTGTGACAGCAGCAATGTATAGAGCTCGAATGAGGGGATGTTTGTTTCTTTAGCACCTCCTAAAATTCCCGTCACATCGAATGTTTAGATACTAGTTAGGAGTATGTTTAGAAGTATTAAACATAGGCTAAGTATAAAACTAATTGCACAGATGGAGACTAACTTGCAAGACGAATTTATTAAACCTAATTAATCCATGATTTGATAATGTGATGCTACAATAAACATGTGCTAATGATGGATTAATTAGGTTTAATAGATTCGTATTGTGAATTAGCCTCCATCTGTGTAATTAGTTTTATAATTAGCTCATGTTTAGTCCTCCTAATTAGCCTCCGAATATTCGATGTGATATGAATTTTAGTCAGGATTAAAGATCCAAACACTCCTGAATCAATATTTGTTTCTGCAAGCAAGATCAAACAAATAGTATTTCTTGTTGTCAAAATGAAGAGCAGAACAGTTAGCTCTGAAACTAAAGCCTCTCGATGTGGGCCATCCTGCCAGGCATCTCTACAAGCACCCTGCGTGCGAACTGCAGAGGCACAGCTACGGTTCATGACAGGGGAAGGTGGCATCTGGCTTGCAACAGTGGCAGAAGACAGAGAGCGTGACCTGACCTGATTAGAGGCAGCAGGCGCGCGCCGCGGCTGAGGCCAGCCGGCCGATTCCGCCGCATCCATAGCGATGCAGGCCAGCGGTGGCGCACGCGACGTGACCATCGCCGAGACTAAAGGGGTGTTTGTATACATCACGCTAAATTTTAGAACATGTCACATCAGATGTTTGATACTAATTAGGAGTATTAAACATAATTTAATTATAAAACTAATTGCATAGATGGAGTCTAATTCACGAGACGAATCTATTAAACCTAATTAGTCCATGATTTGACAATGTGATACTATAGTAACCATTTGTTAATGATGAATTAATTAGACTTAATAGATTCATCTCGCGAATTAGACTCCATCTATACAATTAGTTTTGTAATTATCTCATGTTTAGTCCTCCTAATTAGTATCCGAACATCTGATGTGACCCACTAAAGTTTAGCACCTCGTATCTGAACACCTAAAGCAGCGCTCGCAGTGCGCGGACTATACACCCCTGAAGCGGCGCTCGCAGTGCGCGGACCGCGGAGTAGGCCGCCTAACCCGTTGAGCGTTACCGTATCTAGCCACGAAAAGATGCACTCTGTTTTCCTTGAGTCCTCCTTGTGTCGTTCTTCAGGTTCATCTTCTTTCTAGCATTTCATCTTCAGCCCGGAGATCGGAGCACTGCCCTTCCTCATGTTTTATTGCCATTCGGTATTCCGGTCTCCCACATCCAAGTCAGCTGCTCCAAGTGAGCGGTATATCTTCACCTTGTCCACCACAGTCAAATACTCAGAGATCGAAGCAGAGGCAAGCAACGCAGCTCCTCCACCGGCCAGCGGAGGATACTGTCGCAACCTGAGATATCTAATTCCTCCAAGAAGGCAAAGCAATCCCCAAGTCCAAGTTGCAATTTTGACGAATGAAAATGATAATTGCAAGTTTACTGCAATTATCGATTCTTAGCTCCTCAAGCTGGGGAAACATCACTGAGCTATAAGGCTCTCCTGCACTGTTTTATGCCCAATTTTCCAACTTCGGCAAATGAGATAGCTCCAATATCTTTAGCTTTGGGAAAATTTGCAGAGGTATTGTATGCTTCACCTTCCACATCGACATTCTTACATAATGTGGTCAGGCTGCCCATGCAAGATAAATACAAATGCTCAAGAGAGGACAACCATACTATTGGCAGATCCTTAGTTTCTGTTTCTCATGGAGATTAGCCTTTGACCCACTCTTTACTTTCCTCAAATTGTGCAGTTCTAACTTGTGGCCAAGCTGTTGCAGGTTGGAAACTAGATACCATACAGTTGCGGTGTAAAGAAAGAATATAAATCTCACATTTTTGCCAACTGGATTAAACTACCCACAATGAACAAATAGTATTTATCTTATCATTTGCCACATATCAGATCTGAATACTAGCAAAGTGGTAGTGAATAAGTAGCATGTGCTACAAGTCATATTCAATTCAATTCAGTTCAGCAAAAGACTGAATGAATCAGGTGCAGTGCAAATTTCAGTCAATAGTTCAATAAAAATTGGCACAAGAAGGACCATTTCCTGAACCTAGCTATAGACTGCAGCACAGTTTCGTATGTGCAGTTTCCATTCATGTACGAGTGACTAATCCTAGAAACTTCGTATGTGCAATTTCCATTCAGCAGAAAAAATAATTGATTGAAACAAGATTGGAATTTTGCACATTGTGGCAGTAGCAGTATCTAGCTACTATAGTCACAGTTTAATTCCACAAGGCGCATGAGACAAACAGACAGGACTGCAGCCATTTGCTTTGGAAAAAGGTGCCCTCCACAAGTCAGGCGCATGAATCGAACCACAGATCAACCCTATCAACCCATGGATCAGACAAAAACAAGGTAAAATCAACATCACGAAACCCTAGTGCAGCACAAATCGGAACATACGGAGAATCTTCATGGGTATGCTTACCAACCAAAGTCAGAATAACATTGAATCAATTATACATAGTTAGATGAAAAACAAACATAAATTCCTGATAATCACAGGCTCACAGCCCACAAGCACATACCAGATTCACGGGAACAATAATTAGAGTTCACCAATCACATCACATAGGCACATACCATGACACCAGTTCAACAATTCACCATTCACCAGTCATAACTCACGTAGATATTACATAACAGCAGTTCTAGACTTCTACAGTTCAAGTAATCCACTAACCAACAATAATTCAACCTAGAATCAAGTTCATGGCAGCAGCAAAAGCAAGACAGTAGTAGTGTATCACAAACTAGTCACTACAACCAAAGCATACATAAATAGTTAGTGTTAATGCTGAAGCGTTGGTCAAACTGTGTGAGCACATTGGACTTGACATTGCACGCCATCTTGACGGTTGTTTTCAAGGATCTGGTCATTTGGTCAGGGAAGAATCTGCTGTTCTGCTACTGGAGTTCAATTGCAAGTTCCTCCACCGCTGTTCTAGTACTGCAGGATCAAGCACCTCCACCACTGATTCCCAGCAGCTCAACAATAAGCATTCAACAGTCAACAGGAGGTGGTATTTTACTTCTACTACGTCTGCAAAGGAAAAAAAAAAGGGTGCTGATCCAGGATAAGAAAAACTTCTCTTCACAAACAATTGTTGCTTGTAGAAGATCAGTCTCGTTCACTGATATTGTTTTATTATGTGACTTAGATTCTTGCTGGAGGAGCTTGGAACACACCCTTGTGCATGCATACCCAAGAAGAACTGACAAAATACTCTTGGGTAGTGGTGGCCAAAAATGTGCATGACCTGAAAGTACTTAAAAAGGACAGTATACCCAGATGCTGGAGGATCAAGTTCCTTCAAAGCGTTCTCCTCTACCAAATGTTGGCCATTGTTTCTTATATTCTCTACCAAATCCCCTCCACCATCTCCATATTTTACTTGCAGATCCTTAAGGCAAACCTGAAAGAAGACTGCACGATCTGTTCCTCTATCTGGCAACAGCTCATCAGGTATGACCCATCCAACAACAAGTTCCCTACGCTTCGCATGCACAAATTTCCAAAGAGTGTTATCAGCTTTCAAAGCCCTAGCACATTGAACCAACTCAACAGTACCGCAAACCGGTAAATCTACATTCATGTTCTTTAGGTAAGACAAGACTTCATCAAGGTATTTGTTGTCCTGGGCTTCACATTTCCAATGGAACTCATTGATTTCACGATAAGGTATTGCTGCAACTATACTCTGATATTTCACAGGATTTGTCTTTTTCAATTGTAGGAACTCCATGTATAGTTGCTCAAATTGGGCTAGTACATCCATCTCAACTTTGAGGGAGGGATGCTGGAGAATAGCTTCAATCAGTACAGCCATTTGCACAGCCAAACCCAAATGGTCGACTGCACCATATTCTAGCTTCCAAACTATATTTGGGTTTTGGGAAACAAAAGAAAAAATAGTAAAAGATAGCGAAGGGTATTCTATTTTACAAGAAAAAGCAGGGATACTGGATTTTTCCAAAAGATAGTAACATATATACAAAACTACAACACAAAGACATATAAACTAAAAAAAATATTATCTTACTACAAGCTACTGGAACATTGACCAGTTTCTTCCATACAGACTGGATCAAATTTTCAAAAATGGAAAAGAAACCTAGCCATACCTCTGTAACCTAGACTACAGTATTGACTTAGAGGAAAATGTCATTTACACCAGGTATTTTTATAAGAAAAGGGTTTATTTAATAATAAAAATAAAATTTTACTGTGCACCCCTTGGTTAAATAAAGTATAAATTAATGACAGGCATTTTAAGGATCCACAGAAAAACATCTATTGTGTAGGTAATGAATGACCGATGTGTTAGATGCATATGACCTTATACAATGGGGAAAATACAAAGAGTACATATACATCTAACACTATGAATATAGAAGCATAAAAAACAACACATAGCAATTCTCTTGCAAAATACAAGGAAAAATCTTATCCAATTTTTGGCATATTCGTTGTTTCATTAAATATATGTACCTCGGTATCAGGTATATGTTTCGTGCCAAAATCTTTAAAAATTATGATGACAGCCTTCAACAAAATCAAACAAAATAAGGAGCAGAGGTCTAACAACTAAGTTAGTTGATCCAACTCCTCTTAAAAAATGCGAATATATGCATAGCCCACGAACAGTATTGTGGTTCACTATTTGAACAAGACTGAGGGGAAGACGCAAAATGTTCCCCTGGGGAGAATCGAACCCAGGTGGGTCAATTGGGACCTTGCTCACCTAACCTTTCTACTCAGGAGACCTCTCATAATTTGATAATAGGCTGTACAAGCACCTGTATCGATTTTATGTTTCACTATTGATGCAGAAGAAATTCTCATAACTATTATCCAAACAACAAAAAGGGCACTTATCTTCACTGAGCTTCATACTATTCTTACCTTTAATGATCGCTTGCCTCTTGGCATTGTATGCAGAATGAAACAATTTTTCTTTCAGCCCACCAGACTCCTTCACAGCATTAGTAATTCTACACAACAAATAAGAAACAAGCTCATTAGCAGTTCCAATAGAATATATCACTTTTTAAGTATTTATACTAAACATAGAACATAAAATAACTAAGTTTGTGGAATAGTTATATTACGCGGCATAAATTCTGTTATACAACCGGGGAACACTTGCGAATACTGTCGGTCTCAAAACAGCCAAATCGTCCATTAGCTTCAAATTATCCTGAAAATTAACATAGTAAGTTATATGACAGAGTCAAAATTGGAGGTGAAAAATTATGGGTCATAACTATAGATGTATATCTTGTAAATGCCATGCAAAATGTTTGCTCCACGCAGACTGGCAAACAAACAGGAGATAACCTTGCATGGGAAACAAACAGGAGATAACCTTGCATGGGTATAGGTAACTGATGTGGTGTGGACATGGAAGTCAGCAGCAGGATAACTATGTGATGATAGGGAAAGGGTTACTCCAAGCAAGATAGAGGTGCCATGAACAACGGAACACAAATACTGCAAGCAGATTTGGACTGATAGAATACTATCCTGATGATGCAAGATAAAAGTCATCCAAACTAGGAGCAACTCAAGAGTGTGCTACTGTGTTGCAATGGATGATCCTATTCTGCTCCTACAAGCACCAACTTATTACTTACAGATGAACCTTTAATGTTAGCTAGTTCTCTGAACGCATGCCAAAATTGTTCTGTAAATTAAGGTATTATATAGTTATCATTCTAAATAGCTTTGAATCTGCATACCCCTTGGTAGAATCCAACCGCAACACCACAGTGCAGCAATGCAACCTGGTTAACCCTCTCGTAGATGTGAGCCAAAGGTAGATATGAGATATACCTGAGGAGAGCAATTCACAAAGCTATTGTCAGAAATGTTAAGAGCTGATATGAATTGGACAAGTTATGCAAGCAGAAACAATTAATTTCCAATGTGAAACACTCAACACATCGGAGGGGTAAAACTTAATGTTCAGGTTTGACCCTGCTACATTTGCAATTAAGTTCTCATGAGAAATAACAGCTCCCTGGGAAAAGATTGATATCCAACATCATGGATTTGAAATGTGCAACTGTACAAGAAAAAAGTACTTTCCTGTAGGAGCAAAGAACAATCAGAAGGATGGATGATTTACCTTTGGCGTGCCAGTAGTGCCACTAGTGTAACAGATAGTATCAACATCTTCAGGTTTTGGAGGACGAAAAGGTTGAGGACTAGCCTTTCCCTGAGTTGAAGAATCGGAGGATTTCAGAAATCAGGGGTGCACAATATAGGAAGAATCTGAGGATTTCAGAAAAGATGGGTGCCCAATATATAGGAACAAGCGGAAAAGAACAGATACACATGTTGTAAAATGAAGGTGACATGCCCAACATGAGCATGCTATGTATGCAATGTTCTTACGGCGGTAAGGCGACGCGCGGCGACCCACCCCCTTCGAGACGCCTAGGCGAATAAGGCGCGCGGCGAGGCGACGCCATACATATAGCCTAGGAGAATCAGTACCGCAGTATATAGCAGTATAGCACTAATAGGCAGTATAGCACAACACATGGTGCAGAGGAGCAGAGGATGAGAGGAGCATATAACTGAGCAGGCGCTGAGGAGTAGAGCCAAGGAGCAGAGCAGAGGAGGACTCCAGGCGCGGGCTCCAGGCGCCGGCGGGCGGGCTCCAGGCGGTGCCGGCGGGAGGGCTCCAGGCGCCGACGTGCGGTCTTCCAGGTGCCGACGGATGCCTTCCTTTCCCCCTCGGCCTTCCCCCTCGGTGCCGGCGGGCGGGCTTCCAGGTGCAGCGGATCTCTTTCGGCTCGATTGAGGCGGCACTCTGCCAGTCACGACTCACGCCGCTTCCCTCTTCTCCCCCCCCCCCCTCTCTCTTTCCTCAACTGGCGCGCAGGGATGGGGGCATGGGCCCGCGCGGGGGTACACAGACGCGCGCTCTCTCTTCCCGTGCTCCGAGTCCCTTCCCGCGCTCCCCGCTCTTTTTTTTTCACCGCGCGGGCGTCGCCTTACCCGCGCGACGCCGCGAGGGGACGCCTAACCCGCGCCAGGCGACGCCATACGCGCCGAAGCCGTGGCGGGCGGGACGTCGAGCTTCTATAGCCGCCGGGACGCCTAGGCGATGCCATAAGAACAGTGTATGTATGCCTATGCCCTATAAGCATTGAACACATGTACATATAGTTAAAACTTACATAACTTGCAAACTATGACTTGACCAAAGAGAACATTTAATCTGTGGTAGATCTACCATTTGCTGACTTTTGCATAGAGGCCCACTGATACAAACATTGTCCCATATCAGTTTGATCTGAACCAGAGGATCCAGTTTCACATTGTCACTAGATGAATCAAGAATGAACAGGAAGCCTATGGTCATTCTGGGTTGTGAACATACCAAGAGTGTCATAAAATGGCACAGATACGTATGAATATGAAGCACAAGCATGCTCAACTATAATCCACTCAGGTCTGTTTATAAAATACAGACCAATGTGTACCCTGATTCCAAATAGAAAAGATTTTTTAAGTAAGATTACAAGGCTGAGTGAAATTACAAGGCTGCAGGAACTCACCAAGCGAAGCCAACTGTTGCATCTTCCCAGAGCCAGGTGGTCATCCTCTGCCGTGTTTCTCTCAAGGGGCACCAGAGCCTGAACCCCCTGATCCCCTGACCCAAATCCTGAACCTGGTGTGCTGACCATGGTTCCCACCCCGAGTTCGACAAGTGAAGCGTTGATGATGAAATGGGCGATAACCCGAGAGTCACCGCCCCATCAGACCTATATTTCTATGCCCCCCCCCCCCCACCCCCACCCCCACCCTGCACATCCTGGCCACCACCAGCCCCACTTCCTTGATCCCCCTTAGCATCAGCTGTTCTTCTGAAGCATTAACCTCTCTTTTTTCAGAATTAATTATGTCGACTGCTAACTCTTTATGCACCAGGGCAGGTTTGGCCTTGCAGCCTTGCAGGAAGACACTGCAATAATTAGAACCTCGGACTACAGCTGTAGTCATGGTGAGAACCGTGTTCATTAGACCATCTATCCTGGGCAGATATTATATTGAGACTTCACCTTTTCCTAATCTTTAAAAAGGGTCTTCAGTAAACGTCGAGCTTCCCAAGTCATCCCTGGCTTTGAAAATGCTCTGGATACAAAACTAAGAGTGCCTTTAGATGGTCTAAATCCTATCTCTTTCATATCTTTGAAAAGTTTTCTCACCTCTATTCCATTTCTAAGCTTTGACCATCCATTCAAAAGGATATCATAAGTTGAGGACGTATGTAAAACCCCTCTCCTTTTCATTTCTTTGAACATCTCTTTAGCTTGGTTCATCATTCCAGCTTTAGCAAAATCACTTATGAGTGAATTATACGTGCTTGCTTTGGGAATAAAGCCTTTACTCACCATCTCACAATACAGCCTCAGTGCTTCAACTTTGTTGCTTTTCTTTGCATATCCTGTCACCAGTATATCATAGGTGAGATTATTGGGTTCAAGACCCATCTTGTTTATCTCACTGAGAACAGTATCCGTTTCTCCAATTTTTCCAGCAGACTCAAGACCTCCCAGAAGTGTGTTGAATGTAGCAATATTTGGTGAGAGCCCTTGACGAAGCATCTGAGCATACATTGCAAATGCATTATCTAAATGGCTACTCTTACAATGGCCGAGAATCAAAGCATTGAATGTGATAGTGTCTGGTGCAATTCCTCTCCCCAACATTTCATCCAAAACAACTTTAGCTTTCCTTGTCATTCCATGACAACACAAAACATTCACAAGTGTATTATAGACAATGATATCAGCATGAAGACCAGCATCCATCATCCATTCATGAATTTCCAAAATCACATCCAATCTCCTGCTTCCAGAACATGCATGCAGTACCCTTCGATGGGTCAGAGATGTTGGAGTGAATCCAGCAGAAGCCATCTCATTTAGCAAATATTTTGCCTTCTCCACAACCCCAGCATGAAGAAGACCCACAACAAGTGTAGTATATGTGATAAGATTAGGCTTTATAGAACTCCGCTTCATTTCATCCAGTAGCTTTAGAGCTTTGGAGGTCTTTCCTTCCCTGCACAGTGCAGCAATCAGAGTGTTATATGATGCTTGATCAGGTTCTATGCCCATATTTCTCATCTCTTTCAAAAAAGATTTTGCTTCGTTATACTTGTCAAGCATGCAAAGGCAATTGATAAACACATTATAGACAACAGCATCAGGTGACAGGTTTCTCTCCATCAACTCCTGACCAACCTTAAAAGCAGCTAGCATGTTTCCTGTTTTAAAAAGCCCGTCGATTAAGGTGGTATAGTTTACATGGTCTAGCAACAGACCACGTTCACCCATATCTTTAAACAATGCTTCAGCATCCTCTATGTTCCCATTCTTTCTCAGACCATTTACCAGTGAGTCAACAACAAAGTTGTTTGCTTCAACACCCTCATGCAACATATCCTGGTACACATCAAGAGCTGCTTCTTGCCCTTGGAACTTGAAGAAGCCGTCAATAAGTATTCCATAAGTCACAACATTAGGAGCAATCCCACTGTCCTTCATCTTCCTCATATAATCAGCTGCTTTATTGAGGCATCCTCTTTTAACAAGACCATTGAGGATTGATGAGAATGTAACAACATTTGGGCTAACAGATTTCTCCTCCATTTGCAACAGCACCTGCTCTGCCCCGTCAACATTGCCTGTTCTGCAGTGTGCATCGATCAGTACAGTGTAAGTAACACAATTGGGGGTGAGATTATCCAATAGAGCATGCTGAAGTATGTCCTTCACTTCCTCAATCTCCCCTTCCTTACCTAAACAGTCCATCATAGCTGTATACATGACCAGATCAATGACCACACCCCTTGAAACCATCTCTCCCAAGAGACCAAAAGATTCCTTGACCCTCCGCGCTTTCACTAATGAATCGATAAGTGTACAATATGTGACATGGTTCGGTGGAGCTCCAATGTTGTCCATCTCCCTGAAAAGTGCATATGCTTCTGAGAACCGGCCATCCCTGCAGAGGCCATCGACAAGAGCACTAAGTGTGACCACATCCGGCAGCACACCAAAGCTCACCATTCCCTCGTACAAATTGAACGCCTCCTCAATCCCCTTGCGCTTACAATACTCCCCAATGAACGCAGTGTATGTCACCACATTCGGCTCCACGCCATCCGCCTTCATTGCCTCCACCATGTCCCATGCAGCACCAGCATCGCCGGAGTGGCAAAACCCAGCAACTAAGCTATTGTACCCCACGACATCAAGCGGCACGCCTTGTTTCCTTATCCTCTCCGCCACAGCCAATGCTGCGGCCATGTCCTGGACTTTACAGTACCCATCAATGAGGGCATTCCATCCCACCACATCTAAGCTGCCGATTCCTCGGCCTCCGACCAACATCTCGGTCAATCTCGCGGCTTCATCCACCAGGCCGCTCCTACACAACCCCACGAGCACCGTGTTGACGGTGACCCCATCGAAGGGCACGCCGCGCTTGCACATCTCGGCAAGCACGGGCGGAGCGAGCTTCCCATGGCCCTGCTCGGAGAGGCCAGCGAGGAATATGTTGTAGCTAACGGTATCAACCGCAACCTGAGACTGGGGCGTGGAGGAGGAACGCAGGAGGCCCAGCGCGGGGCGGAGCAAGCGGAGGTTGCAGTAGGAGAGGATGATCGAGTTGAGTGTGTGGGGGTCACCTGGAAGGGGGCGGAAGCGGACTGCGGCGGCGGCGAGGCCCGAGGAAGCAAGGGCAGGGATGAGGCGGCGGAGGAGGCTAGCCGGAGGGGAGGCAGGGAACGAGGAGACGATTTGGGAGGCGGCGGAGAGGCGGCCGGCTCGGAGGAGGGTGAGCGCGAGGGAGCACAGGAAGGATGCGTGGAGGGTGGGGGTTAGTGCTTGAGGAGGGGCCGGCATGGGAGGGGGAGGAGCGTAGCGGCGGCCGTCGGCGACGAGTGGGGGTGGGCAGGCCGGAACCTAGCGTTCAGAAAGAACAGAGTGAGCCAGATGCGAGAGCCAGGGAGGGAGCGGCGACGGCAGCTGAGGCGACGAGGCCGCAGGGAGGGCGAGGCACCGTGCGGTGGGGGTAGGGGGCGGCGGGGCGCCAGTCGCCAGATGCTCAGATGCGAGAGCCGAGAGAGAGGCGGCGGTGGGGATTTGGCCGCCTGGGGGATTGGGGGAGATAGTGTGAATCTGGCAAGTGAGACAATGTTTACTTCACTTCAAACTCCCAACTTTAACACTATTCAAAAAGAAGATTCTTCATCATATCAAACTTGCGGTACATGCATGGAGTATTAAATGTAGACGAAATCAAAAACTACTTGCACAGTTTTGTTGTACTTTGCGAGACGAATCTTTTGAGCCTAATTAGTCAATATTTGGACAATAATTCACAAATACAAACGAAACGCTACAGTTGCGCATTTATGGCAAAATACCAATTTTGCCTATCCCAAATTGGGAACTAAACAAGGCACACTGCAAATAGTAGGTGATTTTTTTTATTTTTTTTTTGCCTGTGGGGGATGTCCAGCAACCCTGGTTTCAGACTTTCAGCGACTGTCTTATACATGAAATTTTACTATAAGCATGGATCATTCATGACTCAATCTTAACACTTGCAAAGCAATCTAGTACTGATACAATTTGCAAAATGCATCCGGATCATTCATGGATCATTGATTTCGTCGTAAGAGGATCTGAAGGCGCTTATTTATCATAATGTGGACAATGGGATCTAGAACTTTCAGCGCCTCCTAGCAGTTGTTTCTCTCTGCACATTCTCAGAAACACTGGTTCCCCAAAAAGAAAATTCCAGAAACACTCCTTGTTCTAAAGCTTCCTGCACTTCCCAGCTCTCTTCTGTAGCCCAGATGTCTTCCAGCATCCAAAACTTCTCTTCCCGGTCATTTTTCTCTTGCTCCTAAGCTGAAGGTTAGTTCCACAGCATGCGTCAGAAGGCTGGAAAATTGGCTTTGGGATGGCTGTGTCGCAACGCTTATCTCTCCACAATTGCCTTCATCTGCCACCAGCATCCTGCAGGCAATACAGGCACTATCAATAATAAATACATTGGGGAAGCATCTTGAAAAAATATGCTATAGCTATTCAGCTAATTCTTTAAATTTATAGAATCCAGTTAGTTGGCCAAACATCTGGAAAGAGAAAAATGTGCCATAGCATGGCCCTTTTTTTTAAGGGAGTATGGACTTTATTTTTATTTTTTTTGGTATGGTTGCTTGCTGACTTTTGATTGCTGGTAGGAGGGCGGTCCATTCCCTGCTGATTTAGTAGGGCACATCTTGGTATTAGTTTAGGATGCCTCTACAGAATCCCTGGATCAATCTTGTTTAATGTGTACTTCAATTGCCCAATCATTAGTGAATACTGAATACTTCCTTCAACGACTAGCGGTTGGGTACTTCTTTCTTAAATCAACTTAAGGTAGGGACAATATAGGAACTGCATGGTGCTTACTCTCGAGGTCGAGAAGCCCAGAGGGAGCTTAGGGCACGAAGACGATTGTGGTACTCACCAATGGCCAAGAAACACCTAGCTGCCTGCCTAACTGTCAGAATCCGGTGCATCTGATGAAGAGCCTGCTGCCTCAAGTTATCAGCCTGGAAATTAAACATTTAGTTTTAGCACACATTGCAGGGACATTATTCTTGGCATCCTATTAGTTTAAGTAATTGCTACTGAAGAATAGACTTATGGTTACCCCATGCTATGATTATACTTATGCAGATGCATTCCAAAAGCATATTGTTACATGTCTAGTTGACAAGTCATTTCTTTCCAGAATGCAGACAGACATAAACATGTATAATTGCTGATGGCATGATCTTATATAATGCGTTGCAAATTCTATAAATTAAATTTTTGACATTGTCTACAAAGAACAGTTGCCTATTTGGGACACTAGTGGTACTGATGAGGTAATATGATGCAGGTGGGACCAGATGGATAAAGTTTCCCTGGATAAATTATTGCTGCAACTATTTTTTTTCATCACGTATTTCATTGCTCGTCTACAAAGTTGATTGAAATGAGGAGTACCATATCAGCCCTTGTGTAGTATCTAATATCTATATGGTAAATATAATACTGACATAGTGATGTATTGATTGAGATTCAAGATTTGATGAGAAACCATAACCTGTATCACAAAACCTTCAAGGTTTGCCAGCTTGCCGAGGGCAAGGGCCATTTGACCCATGAAGCTCATGTTGATGTCGTCAATCAGAGATCCACCTGCCATGGTGTCAGCTAGTGACTGATGCAGCTGCTCCAGGCCCTGGGAGAGAGCTTCCTCTGCCTCCTGTGATGACCGTTGAAGGTTGCATATGCCTACCACTTGCTGCTCAGTCAGGGGATCTAGCTGGGGTAGCAGTGTCTGCAGAAACATGAGAAGGTTAGTAAACCATACATGTATGAGCTCATATTTAGCTCGAGTCCATTTTCACTCTACTAGTTTGATTGGTGAATGAACTGATTCACCGTAATAACAAACTGTCTAGTGAGTGAGGTTTTTGCTTGACCTGCGTGTGTCAACTGACAAAATCAACCTTAATTCAGCTTACGAATCTTGGGGAAGGTAGCTTGTATGTTTATCGGTTGTCAGACACAAGTTCATACCTTGAGCAGATCAGAGGGCCTGAATCCACCCATCCAGAGAAAGCAACGCTCCGCCGGGGTCGTCCACGCTCCGTTGATGAGGTGGGACACGTCGGACTTGGCTGCCACGACCTTGAGCTGGAAGAGCTCGTCATGGTGAGTCAGGGTGTCGTCGACGATGGCTCTGAGGTCACCATCCGGCAGATGCGAGTGCAGGGCTCCCTGCAGCTCGGCCATGCGCCGGCCGTGGTCGTCCAGCCATCGGGCGTACCCCACGTCGAACATCGCGGCGCCTGACCATGGACGGCCACTATATCCAGTAAGACAACACATGCTGATGAAGAGAACGTTGAGAAAGGAGGATCAAATTACAGACAACCTGAGCTGGTGTTTGCACCTGGACCTCCTCCAAGAAAGAGACCCTAAAAACACATACAAGTTCAGAGATCTCATTGTTTCAGATGTTGAGTTCGTAGTCAGCAGGCAAACACACACACAGGGGTACAATTTGTACCTGGGAACGGGCTCGCTGCACGTCCTGTTCCATCTGAGCAAGTTTCAGTTTGCTGCTCTCAAGTTGCTGGATGTAAGCCTATGGCACATTGACAAAACTTTTACCTGTCAACAACTTGGGAAAGTCACAGCTGAAAAATTCCAGTTTCCAAGTAGCTGATGCTCGAAAAGTCACTCACCTTCTTTCGCAGCCGGCTTTTGCGTGCAGCTTCGCGATTCTGAGCAAGCCTTCTGACTGTCTGCTGACACCAAAAGAATAAAAACTTTTATTGTCAAGATCCTCAAATACTTCCTACACATCGTAAACTGCAGCACCCTGAGGTACTGTCAAAAAGGTGATTGAAATAGCCCAAAGAGAGAGACCTTTGGATCAAGAGCCTTGCCAGTCTTCGGAGTGGAACCTGTAGCCATGTCCTGCCTACCAAGTAGACACATGAACAAGTCACAACATTTTAATTGCTAAACCTGAGTAGAAATAGACAACAGGAGAGAAGTGGAATAACAATCACTATTAAAAAAATGAGCATTCGTCCCGAGACTCAGTATCGGTTGCATTTTGATCCGGTACTAATGTGAAGTACTGGGCCTAATGGATAGTCCCCAAGGAGTCCCATGTGACCCTCTTTAGTACCGGGTGGCGGTTCCACCCGGTACTAAAGGTCTACTCGGTCCACCCGGTACTAAAGTGGGTTCCCAACCGGTACTAATGGTGTTTTCCCTAGTAGTGAATATTGCTGTTCATCTATGTGTCAATGACCTAAACAGTATATAATAAGATCACGACATTCCAGTTACATCAAGCAGAACTAAAAAAACAGTAGTGTACATTTGGTGGAAGCCATCCTACCTTAGAACAGACAAAACTTGGTTTTGCTTTTTGTTTATGTTGTTGTCACGCCCTAACTTGCAAAGTTTCTTTAGGTTAAGTGTGAATCATCCAGTTAATATACAATGTTTTCACCCAATATATCTTGGCAGTTGATCCAATTGACCAGAAAGTACCTAAAGCACCACTGACCCGGAGTTCCCATTATTTAAGCATCAGTTGGTGCATTTCTATTAGGGCACAAGTTTGGAAGATATAGACAATAATCATATTAAAAGAATGCTAACTTGTCTCCTTTTGCAGGACCAATTGCAGTACATGATCCATCATGCACTAACCTAACATATCCTCTACTGGACTTATCCACACCTACAACAATAGATTGTTGATCTAGAATAACTAGGGGGTGTTTGGATCCTGGAGCTAAAGTTTAGTCCATGTCACATCAATATTCGGAGGCTAATTAGAAGGACTAAATGTGAGTTAATTATAAAACTAATTACACAGATGGAGGCTAAACGGTGAGACGAATCTATTAAGCCTAATTAATCCATCATTAGCAAATGGTTACTGTAGCAGCACATTGTCAAATCATGGACTAATTAGGCTTAATAGATTCATCTCGTCGTTTAGTCTCCATCTGTGCAATGGATTTTATAAATAGTCTATGTTTAATACTCCTAATTAGCATCTAAACATTCGATGTGACAGGGACTAAATTTTGCCCGGGATCCAAACACCCCCTAGAATGGCTAGTTCTTCTAGGCGCATAAAATATAGGACTAGTTCTTGGTAGAAGATTTTTCTTATTTCTGTATAGCCCTAGGGGCCAAAAGATTCACCTAATGTGTTGGGAATTGGGATTGGCAATATTGGGAGCAGCAAGCAGATGATAAATGCCCTGGAACAGTGTTCCTCTACCGATAGGAGCATGTAGCTAGCGGCATGAGTATCTTGGAAGTTGTGGCCTTTTGTGGGCTAGCCAGCGACATGAGGCCAGTATAGGGAACAAGATATACATTGCATTTTCCATGATAAGGATGAGCAGGAGAGATGGATGCAGAAGCAAAGAACACATCCAAGAAGAACAGATGCATAAAAAAAAGTTGTGAGATGCAGAGCCGTGGACATATCACAGAGAAACGCCTACATACCTTGTGCTGAATCTGCTGTGGAACTTGATCAAATTGGCTGGCCATGTTTGCTGCTGCTGCTCCGAGCTGGTGATCTGAGGAGTGATTGTTGGTGTTCTTGCTGCTGCTCTTCGAGTCGTCTGTGTTGTCTACCGTTAAATTTGAGCCCTCCTAATAGTGCAAAAGCAAAAGGGAGAGCAGTTGCAACTTGTGTTCTTGCTTGTACTAGCTAGCTAGATGCACAGACAACTCTATACTCGTAGCTAGTCCATAGTCCATACCTTGGGTGTGTGAACAGACCTCATCGTCATAGGCCAAGCTGGGAAGATGTCCAGTGTAGAAGGTGGCCTAGCTGCAGCCGTTGCCAGTAGCAGTAGCAACAGTGGAAAAGGCTGCAAGAAGATTTCATAGGGGAGGAGGAGATCAAGACATGCATCCAAAGTAATCTACCAGAGGTGAAACTGAAAGGGGTGTGCATTGGGATCACAAGGACAAGGGAAGAGAAGTGCGGGCCATTGTGTCAGTGAAAGTGAGTAGAGCTTATTCTCTTTGAGCTTGTGCCTGCAGAGAGCCAGTCAGCCAGCGTGTTAGGCCTTGTTTACTTGTCAAAGTTGGGAGGTGCCAAATTACTGTTACAGCACTGTAGCACATTGTAGCGTTTCGTTTGTATTTGTGAATTATTATCCAAACATTGACTAATTAGGCTCAAAAGATTCGTCTCGCAAATTACAACAAAACTGTGCAATTAGTTTTTAATTTCATCTACATTTAGTACTGCATGCATGCACCGCAAGTTTGATGTGATGGAGAATCTTCTTTTTGCATAGTGCCAAAGTTGGGAGTTGGGGGTGAAGTAAACAAGGGCTTAGTACTTGGTAGTGTGGCACTGTTGTACTAGTACTACCATGGAGATCAACTGTTCAACTCGTTGCAAGAGAGAAGAGACAGATGGAGAGGGGGGGAGAGAGGAATCACGAGGTAGTCACACCACACAAGCAGCACAGCTGCACAGCCGCCACTCCTGCATGGTTGCTTTTGACTACAATGCCCTAACCTATTGGAAAAGTGCTAAAGTTTGAAGGCGCCAAATTACTGTTACAGCACTGTAGCACACTGTAGCGTTTCGTTTGTATTTGTAAATTATTGTCCAAACATTGACTAATTAGGCTCAAAAGATTTGTCTCGCAAAGTACAACAAAACTGTGCAATTAGTTTTTAATTTCGTCTACATTTAGTACCCCATGCATGTACCGCAAGTTTGATGTGATGGGGAATCTTCTTTTTGCATAGTGCTAAAGTTGGGAGTTGGGGGTGAACTGGTCTTGTTTAGTTGCCAAAGTTTGGAGGTGCTAAACTACTGTTACAACACTGTAGCACACTGTAGCGTTTCGTTTGTATTTGTGAATTATTGTCCAAACATTGACTAATTAGGCTCAAAAGATTCGTCTTGCAAAGTACAACAAAACTGTGCAATTAGTTTTTAATTTCATCTACATTTAGTACTCCATGCATGTACCACAAGTTTGATGTGATGGGGAATCTTCTTTTTGCATAGTACCAAAGTTGGGAGTTGGGGGTGAACTAAACAAGGGTTAAACAAGGGCAAGGTTGTGTGTTTTTGGCCTTGGCCAGCCAGAGAGAGAAACAGTTGTGTGTCTTCTTGGTCTTGGTCAGAGAGAGAGGTGGTGGGGAGTTGGCTTACGCTTGGTGTCTCCATGGTGAGCCGTGGAGGTGGTTGTAGCCTGTTGAGTTCTTCCGAGTGAGGTAACCTGATGCATGAAAGCCTCTTCCAGCCCTCCAAAATAGGTACCTCCTCCTTGGTCACTGCCAGTGCTAGGCATGCATGTGAAACGGCAAGTAGTAGCAATTAGAGGAGAGCAAATCTAGAGAAATTGCATAAATTCGAGAATTTTAAATGTGAGCTTCTCATGCAAAAAATTGCATAAATTCAAAAACAAGTGCAAGGTGGTGCTACTCAATCATCTCTAATTTTACATTTGCATAAATCGTTGCTGCCAAGACGGGAGGGGATGGAGGAGGGTCGAGGGTGCAGTTCTTACAAGAAGTTTGCAGGAGGAGTGGAGTTGGCAATGGTGTCGGTGTTTTAGACCGGCAACCTGCCTAGGGAGTACTTAAGGTGGTCTTTTGTGCGGTGGGTGTCGTTAAGAATCAAGGAGTCGATGGTGACGCACGGAACACGATTTAGACAGGTTCAGACTGCTAGATCGCGTATACCCTATGTCTTGTGTGTAGGTTGTATTGATCTTGTTCTTCGTTGTTTGAAGCGGGTCCCTGCCCGCCCTTATATAGTCGGGAGAGCAGGGTTACACGGTAGATTGTGTATGAGTCCTAGTTGAGTATGTTTACAGAGTCCTACTCTAACTCGGTAGAGTAGTTTCCTTTTAACCTGACTAGTCTTCGGGGAGTCCATGAAGCCTACGCGCCCTGCAGAGTAGTCTTCATGTTCGAGTAGGTTCCGGGTACGTTCCCTTGAGTGGGTCCGTACAAGTCTTGTGATGGGCCTGAAGGTGCCTAGCCGAGAGATGGCACCATGGAAGCCATAGCCAAGAAGAAAGCCATCGCCAAGAAGAGAAGGATCTTGCCTTGAATGACTAGTACTAGTACTGGTCTCTCCCATCCTGTGAGGCACGCCAAGACGAACAACACAAATCCTTGCTCTCCTTCGAGATTGTTGACTACCCTGCTAGCTAGCTTCTGCATCCAGAATGCAGAAACATCAAATCAGATGTCCATGTCTCCATGATGCTACACGCGGGTAGGTCAGAACATGTATGGAAAGATGGTGGAGTCGAAGACATACCGGGATTGGGATTATACAACAAGCAAGAGCTCAGGAGTCACCAAAGTAACTTGGAGCCCTTGGAGGAGAGTTGGAGGGCAGGCGATCTACCCTTTGTGTTCTGAGTTGCTCTTGCTCACACGCAGCTTCTTGTTGACATGACATTATAATAGTTTCAGCTTCTATAGGTGTGCCAATCCCACAGTTCAGAGGAAGATCTTGTCCTTATAGCTAGGCTGCCTATTATACTGTGACTTTGTTCTTCTCTATCCTTAGGCAGAGAGGGAGAGAGGGGAGAGAGAGAGTCAGAGTCTCAGAGAGAGAGAGGGGGGAGGAGAAGGTTTAGGGTCTTGTCTTCACTTGATAACTTCTGTCATGAAGC
The DNA here is from genome assembly GCF_005286985.2 of Setaria viridis. NCBI lineage: Eukaryota > Viridiplantae > Streptophyta > Magnoliopsida > Poales > Poaceae > Setaria > Setaria viridis. Next base: position 34,893,407 of record NC_048268.2, on the reverse strand, counting down.
CACAGGAATCCTAGGCACTCTTATCACATTGGAACTGACTGCTCTCTTCGGTTGGCCCAATCATGTCCCTCTAATTTTATTTTTCTTTATTGCATGCCCTTCTTTTGTTCCACAGTTGAAATACATGTGGATTGATTGATATGGGTAGAGGCACTTTAATTTTTCAAGTGTTAATGTTGCTAATTAGCTTCAAAATTATTTCTTGCAGCAACTGGCTTTCTACTCAACCATGCCACACCATCCATCACATTTAGACTTGTAATTAGTCTTTGACCATGGATGTCAATCTCTGATTTGAAATAAAGGGAAACACATTCTAGTCATAAATGTACACATTTTTCTCTTTTGAAAATAAAGGGAGTATCTCTTCCATTTCATTAAGCTAGAGAGAGGGAGAAAAAACCAGCAAATAAGAACAGAAAAGTCAAAACGACATCACGAACCATATTTTAACATTTCTTTGCACTCCGTCCTACCTTTATTTATGCACATACCATGGCCCAGTCATAGATGTTTACGGTCTTATCTAGCTCTCAACATGGACTTTTCATTTTTTTTACAAAAAACATTAAACAATGTGTTGTTTATATATTTTAAAATAGATCAACAATTCCAAGATAAAAATAACTAACTGAAGCATATCTGACCCTAAAGCTGTAGAAAAACAAGTCTGCCTTTGAATAACCTTATATCTGTTAGCTAGCAACTACAATTCTCCAATATTTATGTAATGATCATACCGAGTGGAAAGGCAACCAACAATATTTATATGTCCTCTTGATTCCTGATTTAAATTTGCTCACCATTATTGTTCCCTGTTAATGAGTCAACATCCATGGCTTCTCAAACAAAACCTAATCCCAACAACTATAACATGTTAATAAATCTCCCGATTCAAGTCTAATCACTCAACGGGCTTGTTTTAATTTGCTAGCTAATATGTCACCTGTCATTGCTGTGTTGGACCAGGGTTAAATAATGTGTACTATATGTTTTGACAGCTTAGTGAACAAAAATTAGACAGCAACTGAAAGATACACTTCATGGCTTGAGTTATTCTGCCAAAAGTGCAACTCAGAAACTTCACCGTTGGTTCCTAAAGTAAAACCTGAACTAGTTAGTTGTCATGTGACTCAACTAGCTAGTTTGCTTGCACTATGTACACAACTGTGAAAAAAAACATATACAAGCTAGGCTTAGCATATGTACTGAAAGAGAATTCCACTATTGTGTGATTCCACATCAGACGTTTATAAAAGGAGATAAATTTGGCATGTAAGGTCTGTCTGGTAGAGCTTCATCTGATTCTGATTCTCTATGGGAACTGATTCTCTAAGAGAAGTGATTCTGTGGGCAAAATTGATTCTCTAGCATAAACTTTTCAAATCAGGATGGAAAATCACTTCACGGAATCAGAAGAACCTACTTTTTTTTTCCGCTCACAGCCTCTTATGATGACTTTGTTTTCAAAGATGGGATGGAACGGGACGGGATGCTCCCAGGCGGCGCTTCCGGTGCCCATGGCAGGCCGGGCGAGCTCTCCAGGCGCAGGCGGGGGTGAGGTCACTGAGGAAGAAGATTGGGGAAGAAGATGTGTTGTTAGAGTGACAAGTGGGGCCCGCTGACAGAGGCTAACGGAAGGAAAAAAACGGTGCTCATCCCACGTAGTGCAGTGTCTCCAATCAAACAAAAAATCGGGACGAATCCATCCTTGTCAACCAAACACGAGTCGGGACGATCCCATCCAAAAAAAATGGGACGGGACCGACTCATCCCATCTGGTCTCCAAACCAAACACACGCTTAGACATTTGGTTCACTGTCTGACAGTCCATTCATGCATCTTTGCTGATCTCCATGCGAGGGGTGCTGATGCATCATCAACCAGAATAATTCTGATTGTTACCAGGTTGTCCCGGTAAACTTGCCCGTTTCCTAAGAGCAACTCAAAAAGAATCTGTATTCTACTTCTAGTACCTTGTTTAGGGAGAAAAAAGAAAAAAAAAAGACTCCAACAGCTTCCTCAAAACTTCCCAATTAATTCGCGACGCCAAAACAGAGCCTTATGCGCGACGTCTTCCTCCCCCAATCACCCCCTTCCCGCACGCGAGAGAGGCTTCCCACGAGATTTGGTGTGCGTGCATGGCAGGAAGCTCTGCAACGGCGGTGGGGCGAGGGGTGGCGGTGGCGGGAAGCTCACACACTTGCTCCTCTACCCCCTCAACCACTCACCGCCACATGGCTTCCTGCACCAGGGACCGGAGATCCCTGACCACCGTTGCTGCTTGGCCCTGACCTCCGCTCGCACGCCACCGACCTGGCTCCAACCAATACCCCTCGATGAGAACCACCAAAATAGATGTGCCTCGCGTCACTGATGCTCCCCGACATGGTCTCATCATCGGCTAGCTCGTCGCCAGCGAGGAAACTGGCGGTCAAGCCTATGCGCCGCCGCCTTGACCGTGCGAGCAAAAAAGGGTGAGAGGGGTTGCTTTGCAAGGAAAAAAGTGAGGGTTTAAGTCCGAGGTGGGTTTTCTTCTATGGACTTTAAGCGCAAAATCGTGATGACGTGGCCTATTTTGAAATATTAAGGAGGCTAGTTTTTGAAGATCTGCTATAGGATGATAATATTTTAGGGAAAAAAAATTTTAGAAGAGCCCCCAAAATTTAGAAGACTCTTGGAGTTGATCTGACGTAGCATCCCCACCACATCAGCCACAACCAGTCTCGTACTCCAAACCGAAACGGAATAGCTCCCATCCGCCGCCTATATCTATAACCGAGAATCCAAGAGATGCAAACAAACCACGATCCCCTCTGGATCTCTTGTCGCGATGGCTGCTGCCGGCGATCGTCGCGTAGCGGCGGCTACTCTTCTTCAGATATCGCTGGCGTTCGTTTGCTTGCTTTCCTCGGCGTCGGGGCTCCAAATTCCCCATCCCGGTCTCCCGGATATGTACACGGACTTCGTGCGGGATCGCATCTCTGGTACCCGCCGCCCGTCCAAGTGGTCGGCATCGATCTGCGCAACACCAACTCCTGCATCGCCGGCTATGCCCCCGCCAAGACCGACACCATGTTCCAATTCTGCATCCCGTCCTGGGTCGCCTTCACCGACGACGGCGCCACCCTCGTCGGCGAGGCCGCCAGCAACCACGCCGGCGCTGATCCTGAAGCCGTGATCTTCGGTTTCAAGCGCTTGCTCGGGCTAAGGTAAACGGCATGCAGCTAGTCGTTGTCGTTGGTTAGCTACTCGATCATATCCTGCATGATTACGATAACCAAATACGTACTCTACAGCAGTAGAGTAAGATTAAAATTAGATGGTCGTTAATAACAGATCAAATGTCATGTGGGGCCGACAGTACAGCCGCCGGCCTCGAACACGAGGTGCAGCCGGAGCAGCACTCAAGGGTGCGCATGGCCTGGAAGAACCCAAGGAGGTTTAGGCGGCTGGAGGGGCTGCAATCTCTAAGGTAATTAAGTAGAAGTTGAAGAGATTAAGGAATTAATTAGCCAGCTAGCAGTTAATGGCTGGCGCAAGTAGCAATGGAGCAGAGCTCCTATAGGTACCCCTGTACTCGTTGAAGGAAGTAAGAAAAGAAGTTATTCCCAAACCTCCCCTCTCTCTGTTGTTCTTAATCTCACCTCCTGCTGTGGTAGTCAGGCAAAAACCCTGGCACCTCCATTACCTGGTTCGAGTTATGAACTGAGGAGTCAGGGGCCTCCGACTCTAGGCGCCCAGGTCCTTGACATCAAACCACTGGTACGAGGGCGACAACGTGCAGACAGCCATCAAGCGTGCTCCGTACAAGATCACTGCAAGAGACTTCCAGACGCCGAGCATCCACGTCAAGTCCAAGGACGGTACAGTGAAGCAGCTCAGCCTGATGAAGGTGGCGTCCATGGTGATCGCCCAGCTCAAGGACAAGGCCATGGAGTACCTCGGCGGTCCGGTCGACTACGCCGTCATGACCATTCCGCAGCATTACAGTGGGCGGTCCAGGGACACGGCTATGATGGCCGGCATGCTTGCCGGGCTACACACAGTGGACATGGTCCCCGAACCCATTTCAGGGCACATTTGGTTCCTTTGCCGAGCACTGTGTTACCTCACCGAGCAAGGATAGAGGACGAGCGCAGAGGTTTGGTTTTCTTGCCTGGGCACCTCGAAGTCTGTGTGGGCGAGTTTTAGCTTGCTTCCGTGGGAGAGCAAGGGCACCTTTGGTTCTCAAACTCAGCTTGCCTCGCCTCGCCTTACCTCAACAGCGCAAGCAACGAGGAGCTCGCCCAAGCAGGCGAGCCAATTTTGCTCTCCCACGGAAGCAAGCTAAAACTCGCCCACACAGACTTCGAGGTGCCCAGGCAAGGAAATCAAATCTCTGCGCTCGTCCTCTATCCTTGCTCGGTGAGGTAACACAGTGCTCGGCGAAGGAACCAAATGTGCCCCAAAATTGGCTCGCCTGCTTGGCGAGCTCCTCGTTGCTCGCGCTGTTGAGGTAAGGCGAGGCGAGGCAAGCTGAGTTTGAGAACCAAATGTGCCCTCAGTTGCCGTCGCTTATGGCCTCCGCACCAAGCTGCGAGAGGGCGCCAACGCATTAGTGCTCCATGTCGGAGGCGGCACGGCTGATGCGAGCGTCGTCACGCTTATGGATCGTTCGCTTGGAATCCGCGCATACCGGGATGATCCTTTCCTTGGAGGAGATGATTTTGATCAGAAGGTCGTGGACTATTTCGCCGAGCTAGTGAGGATGAAGCACGGAAAGGACGTCGGTGGGGATTCGATCGCTCTTGCAAAACTGAGGACGGCATGTGAGCGTGCCAAGAAGGCATTGAGCAACCAAGAGCATGTTCAAGTGACTGTTGAGTCTCTTTTCGACGGCGTGGACTTCTCCGAGACATTGTCACGGTCAAAGTTTGAGGAATTGAACGATGATGCGTTCCGCAGAGTTGTTGCGTTGGTAAGGAGAGTGATGCTAGAAGCAGAGGAAAGGAGGGGCAACATCAAGATCGATGAGATTATTCTTGTTGGTACAAGCACCATGATCCCAAAGATCCAGAGACTTGTCAAGGAATCCTTTAATGGGATGGAGCCAAGCATAAGGGTGAAACCAGATGAAGCAGTTGCTCTTGGAGCAGTAGTTCATGCATATTCTGTTTATTGAATGTGTAACAAGCTACCGAGTCTTTTTTTTTTGGTAAAGACTATCTAATTAGCTTGTTAGTTCAGTGTAAGTTTGTATGTACATCATCATGGTAACCTTCCAAAATTAAGTCACAACATCACAGTGGTACATTATATTCTTACATAAATATATTATCCCATTATTTCAGTTTTTGGCAAAAAATTGATGATAAGTTTTTATGGAAAAGTGCTCCTAATTGTCTTGAAAAGTTCCTTGACAAGTTGTCTGAAGACGGTTGTTTACAGAATGCCTGATTGCAAATCATACTGGATGTGGTTCGTCACCCTGGTATGTGGAGCTCGCCTGTCCTCATCTCGTTTGGGGGGGAAGCTGGCTCTGTCTGTGACCTGCTTGACGTCGGTCTTGTTGGCGCAGCTGGATCAGCGATTCCGCGGCCAGTCAGTGCACGCGTCGGCTACCACCCGCCACGGCTGAAGCTGCCGGCACAGGAGGCGCGTGCGAGTGACCGAGGAAAAGAGAGGCTCCTGCTTCGGAGTCCGCTGTTGTTTACCAGGACAAAGCTCAGACCTCTCCGATCCTCGCTCTGACGCTAGCTGCTGCTAACCGCTGCATGTTTCAAGTGAGCTCTTCCGGTGTTTCACTGTTTCTAGCCAGGTGTGCAGACTCGAAATGCATAGTACTACTTGCAATTTTCAGTGCACCCATCCTCATCCACGTCCACGTGTTTTTTTTAACCAGTGGTAGGAGCACTGCCTTCCATTTAAGGAGGATTAGAAAAGCGGAATACGTATGTGTAGCGATTACATGATCGGAATTGTTCTCGGGTACTCTTGAACTACTAAGAACTGAAAGAAAACACTGCAGCAAGCAGAGGCTTCCCACAAGCTTCGTCCTTTCGCAAGTTGACATCCTCCTGGATGAAGATTCCTACGTGTAACGTGTTGTATTCTTTGTGTGTGGTACTGTAAAACCAACGCACAGTGACGTCAGGGCGAACCTTCGTTATTTGGCCAGTTCTAGAAGACTAGAACCACTAGCACTAGCCCCTAGGAGACCGATGACACGTTCGATCGATCCGAGAGGCTTCTAGAAGACTCTGGAGAAACAGGCTTCCAGCCAGGTGTGCCAGAGTGCAGACCCTGATGAAGACATTCCTTTTTGACCCTGATGAAGACGTAGCTTGGCTAGTGCTATCTGAATAAGACAGCTTTGTTTTCCTGTCTATGAGAAAAACACGGTGTTTCTATCGTACAGTAATTCCGATTTCTTATCAGGTTGCCGTTGCGGCATTGCCATGAGGCTCTGTTTGGCTCCGGGGTTAAACTTTAACCCCTTTCACATCGAACGTTTGATGCTAATTAGAAATATTAAATATAGGTTAATTACAAAACTAATTGTACAGATGGAGAATTCGCGAGACGAATCTATTAAACCTAATTTGTCCATGATTTGACAATGTGGTGCTACAGTAACCATTTGCTAATGATGGATTAATGCGAATTAGCTCAGGACTTCTACAATTAATTTTATAATTAGATTATATTTAATTCTTCTAATTAGCATCCGAACCTTGTCGCTGCAGCGGTGCTGCATGCTAAAACTCAAACGGAAAAGGGAAAAAAGCTTGCAGTTGCAGCGGATTTCTGGTTTGTCTTGTGTGCTGATCGAGTCATTCTTTAACTGATACTCTGATTCCTTCCTTGGTCGCTTTGGCTGGCGTCTAAAGTTTGGGCCTTGGATTGTCGTTTCTTTGCAGCACCAGCGGCGGCTGCTAAAGACCAAGAGTTTGATGACCATGCCGAACTAAGTAGCTACTAAAGTACGGAGTATGATACTTTGAGGGTGTTTGGATCCTCAAGTTAAACTTTAGTTCCTATCACATCGAATGTTTAGATACTAATTAGGAGTATTAAATATAGACTATTTATAAAACCCATTGCACAGATGGAGGCTAAACAACGAGACGAATCTATTAAGCCTAATTAATTCATGATTTGACAATGTGCTGCTACAGTAACCATTTGCTAATGATGGATTAATTAGGCTTAATAGATTCATCTTGCCGTTTAGCCTCCCTCTGTGTAGTTAGTTTTATAATTAACTCATATTTAGTCCTCCTAATTAGCCTCCGAATATTCGATGTGACACGGACTAAACTTTAGCTCCAGAATCCAAACACCCTATTGTTGCTTTGTTTGAATCGCCCCTGGAATTCAGTTTATATATTCAAATCCAGCTGCTGAATGTGACGCGGAAAGAGACAATTCGAGTCAAACTGGAGCACTGTACTACTAGTAGATTGGTAGAATGGTAGTAGTGTCGTGCAGTTGACTAGTGAAGTACACATGAATCTCTCATCTCTGTTTCTACAGGTACAACGAGCTCAAGTCGTGGGTACAACTCCGTACTTGTTCAGGGAAACCACAGTAAGTAAATACACTGTCATTACTCAGAGGTACAGTATTTCTCCTAGTTTCCACGCACAGTAAGTAAACCACGTACAGTTAGGGTGATAACGATCATGACCCTCGTACCTTCTTCACGATTCAACTTAACTCTATCTATTTTTAGTTCAAAATCACATAATCTTATAGTCCGACTCTTATTAAACCTGATCCTTAAATTTGCTAAGCTAAATTACAGTAAATTGCAAAAGTGCCCAAGAAATATGTGAATTAGAGCCAGACTAATCTCCTAGTTTGCTACATACAACTACAAGGGACACGGCCACACAAAAGTACTCCCTCCGTATTGATTCAATTAACTTATTCTAGATTTCATATATTTAAAACTGGAGAGGAAAATAATTAGTAAATCAGTAATAGCCTTCTGCCGTCTGAACGCAGGCACTGCGTCTCTTTCCTCATTTTACTATCCCAGTTCTTTATGCTAAACTTTGGGTGTCAAAAACTGATGACCAAGTGACGACCATGAGTCGGCCATGCAGCTGCTTGTGTTTATCAGCTTATTATGCAGTCCCTGTACGCCTTCTCCTTCTCGTAGGCCAAGTCTACTGCATGCCCAATAATTCCCATTGACAAAAGAAGAAGCCAGAATTCCATAGTAAATCTTCACCAAGGGGGCAAAAGGTCAGTGCTGGGAAATGGGTAAAGACAAGTCAGTGAAAATTCAGAGGCAACACAAGCCACCACCACTTGTTCAGTGTCACTTTTGCATTTCGTATCAATTTGAGAAAAAGGACGGGCAAACCTGGTTAACCTTCGCTCTGTTCAGTGCATGACTGCAAATCCTTTGCTGGGAAGCGATTGGCAGTACCAGTTGTTGGTGGTGCAGAGTCCAAGGTCAAAGAAATTATCTGAAACCGCGGGAATTCAGGGAAGGCTGCCTGAGCCCTGATGACAAGAAGGCGGCGCCTGATGCCTCCAAACGGCTGCAGGTCTCAGGCAAGCAGCTCATTGATTTCAAATTTCCTTTTGCAACTACTAAACTAAGCTAACCTGTCGTTAATCTCAAGGTTACATTATTCAGCGCAAACACCAATTGCCCGTCTGAATACGGTGCAATGTCCCTCTCTTCAGGGAGAGGGGAAAAAGTTTCCTCTATCTACCTAAGCCTAGTCCATGGACCGTTGGCTGCTTGCTGGTTTTAGTTTAGTCTTTAGTTTGAGAATACAATTAACATCAACTGTTCAAGTGAAGTCAGAAGTCAGATACGGAGTACATTTTTTTTTTTAAAAAGTCAGACATATTTGAACTTTAAATACGATATGATATATTTATCTGAAATTAACTTTTAGCATGAAATATCTGCTGAATTATAATTTTCGTCGTGAAACCATCTGCACGCTGTTCCCAGTATCATTTATCCAAATGCCAAAACACTTTTTCACCGATTTTCAAACGTCCATGTGGATCATGCTTCTCGTGGTTCCAAAGTTCAATAGTGATACATTTGCACAGTTTAACCAACGTGCAAACATATTCACCTTTCTTTCTCAAAAATACAGGTGACAACATTATCCTAAGTAGTAGTGCAATTTACATACGTTTACCTTAAATGAATTAGCAATGCTCCTGCTTTCTTTAAAAAAAATTACATACGTTTAATGAAATCCTAGTGCTGGAAAATGAAATCCATGCATTACTACTCTGTTTATAGACCAGGTCCACGGAGCAGGGAGAGGAAATGGCGCGACGCTCGTGGCATCCACCCCCATCACAGCAATCCCGGCGAGTCAACAAACGCACAGCTCCTTAAAAACCTCGCCACACGCCACCGGAACGGAGCGATTTCCAATTCTTTCCCCTCGCCCCAACGCCATCGTCGTGGTACCCGCCTCTCCCTCCGCCTCGCCGCCGGAGTCCTCGCGCCTCCGCATGGGCGACGACATCGCCTGGTCCGAGATCAACGGCGTCTACGACCGCGACGACTCCCTCAAGGAGAACACCAACCCCAAGTGCCTCCTCAAGAACCACCCCCACCACAACAACGGCTCCTCGCAGCGGTTCTCCGGCAACCTCAAGCCGACGGCCGCGCCCATCATCGGGCTCTCGGGGAAGCTCGGTGGCGCGCGGCGGCAGCACCACTACCCGCCGGCCATCTTCCCCAAGAAGGCCAAGACCGGCGGCGGCGGGCGCGCGCCCAAGGCGGCCGTCCCGGAGCCCGGGTCCCCCAAGGTCTCCTGCATCGGGAAGGTCCTCTCCGACCGCGAGCGCGCGCGCCTCGGCCGCCCGCCGAGGACGCGCGGGAGCTCGAGGCCGCCGGGGTGCTGCGGCGGGTTCGGGTTCCTGATGCGGCGCAGCCGGTCCAGGAACAGCGCCGTGGAGTGCGTCGACCAGTCCCCGCCGCCGCCGTCGTCTTTGCCGCCTCTGGCTGAGGCGGCGAGGCGGAGGGAGACGAAGGAGGTGGAGGAGGAGGAGGACGACGACGAGGTGCCGGCGGTGGCGGTGCCGGGGCTGGGAGGCATGCGGCGGTTCGCGTCGGGGAGGCGGGCGGCGGGGTGGGCGGCCGAGATGGAGGACGACGGACGCGTGGCGAGATCTGGGGACGGTGCGACACAGTTCCTCCCATGCGGACCCACGTTGGATGTCTGACGCGTGGATGTCCCATCCAACGATTTCTACGGACTCAACTCCTAGCATTCGGATGGACGTGGCTCTATGCAAGGACAAGGCTCACGCGATGGTTCCCCTTCCCAGCGGCTCGGTTCCCTGCGCAAATGAGTGATACAGCTCCGTTCTCCTTAATGGTTGGTGGCGGCCCCTACCATGCACTGCTGCTCGCCGCCCTGGGCACGCCTGCTGCGCACGGCCGCACCGCTCCTCCGCGGCCTCCCGGCTCTCCAGCACCTCCGACAGGATCGCTGCGCACCGCCCGATCGCACCGCTCAGGACCTCGTCATTGTTGGAGCACTCGGAGTCGGAGCTCTCGTCGCCGCCGCCGTGATCGTCGTCGTCCTCGCGGTGGTGGTGCCCTTGTTCTTGGTGGTAATGGCCGTGCATTCCGGGCGCTGGCGGCGTGCTGCTCCCTGTCCCTGGCCGCAGCTCGTCCAGCGACGGTCGCCTCCTCTTCCTCTTCGGTGACTCGGGGTTGAAATGCGCCGCGCTATGCCCGTGATGCCACGTCTCTTGTTCTTGATTACATTGACAGAGGGGTGGAATAAAATATGCAACATGCAACCGGCTGATCGGAGCAGTGGCGCTCCGCCGGTGTGTTGAATAATATTCAACACCCTGCGAGTTAAATAGTATGCATATTTTCTAACTATTCACAGCCATACCACTGAATCTGTATTATCATATCAACTGATAGCATTTTGTTTCTGAAAAAAGATGGCAACTGGTAATTTACAATTGTATCGGATGCCCGATGAAGGTGCTTCTTACTACATTGCACTTTGTTGATCCAGACTATGGCAAAAGTATTCAGTTTTATGTACATGGTTTGCTAACCAGTCATTGGCACACATCATCTGAAAACTCGATGAATCTTCATTGCCATATATGTGACTACATTTCTTTTTACCGAAAGCAGCTGGAAACTGACAATTGACAATAGGATCAACTGGCCTTGGAAGATGCTTGGTATACTGCAACTTGTGAATTCTGGTAATCGGGGAGTAGCTCCCCCATCCATTACTCACCACAGGCGAGACCATTGGTCTGATATGAGGAATCACCTTGCATATGATTTTTTTACACTGCAGCACCACTTTACATCATTATATGTAGGTAACATCCAGATATGTACTGCTTCTCCTATGTATCACATCCCGACTATCTTATTGACGAAATTTAGCATGTCAATATCTCTTCAGATTGGACATGGAACTGCTGTCAGGTGCCGAGCATGTTTGTACTCCTCTAGTGTGTAGGCCTGAATGCCATGAACAATGATGGACTGATCTTGGCCAAGGCAAGCAAGGATTCAGGGAAAATCCAAAGCCCATCACCACATATCAAACCAGATGCAACTGCTGGCACCATTAATGATGCTTTACTTCTGTCGATCATGTGCCAGGTGAATACTATCACGACGATCATGGCGGCGGCAATGAGAACTCCGACTCCGAGTGCTCCGACGACGAGGAGGTCCTGAGCAGCGCGATCGGGCGGTGCGGCGGCGATCCTGTCGGAGGTGCTGGAGAGCCGGGAGGCCGCGGAGGAGCGGCGGCACCGGGAGGTGATGGCGGTGGAGGAGCGGCGCGGCCGTCAACCATTGAGGAGAACGGGAGCTGTATCACTCATTTGCGCAGGGAGCCGAGCCGCTGGGAAGGGGAACCGTCGCGCGAGCCTTGTCCTTGCGTAGAGCCGTGTCCATCCGAGTGTTGGGAGCCGAGTCCATAGAAATCGTTGGATCGCTGGGACATCCACGCGTCAGCCATCCAACGCGGGTCCGCACGGGAGGAATTGTGCGCACCGTCCCCACTGAATTTTCTTCCGTTGACGTGTGGCTTTCGTTCTGATTGCGGCTGTGCTTTAGCTGTAGTTGAGCTGCGTACATACTGGCAATTACAAATTGGGGTTTGGATCGACAAATTTTGGTATTTGGTGGTGCAAGTTGGATAGTGGTCTTGCAGGTGCACTATCTGTACATAAATTTATCACAAGTTTTCAGTTTTGAATCCATCTTGGAATTTTGTAAGAGTCCTCTGTTTCGTTTCTTGTGTAGTATTTCTATGGGTGTTAATAGATCATGGTTCTCATACTTTTTTCATAATCCAACTCAGTCTTATATATTTTCAACCATATATATTTTTTTCAAAATCATATAATCTTATATCCCGGTTCTTATTGAGCCCGATCATTAAATTTGCCTTGTCTCTCAGACGCTATCCTTTCCTTGTGGATGCTATCAAATACTTTCCTTGTGGACGAGGTGGAGCTCAAGGGGGGAGCCGCTGGCCGTTGATGGTGTGGTCGGATGGGCGCGTGCCAGTGCATGGTGTCGAAGCTGTAGGCCTTGCTTGCGGTTGACGGAGATGGTGCCGACCGACCTTGCCCGCCTCGAACCACAATCCAAGTGAACGTTGACTCAGCTGGAGGTGTCATCAACCTGACAATAAACTATTCCTTTTAGAAGCGCAATTCCATCCTATGCAAGAATACGGTTGTGGGTACAGACTCGAGTTTAATCCTATAGTACCAGTCATAGTCATGCTTCTCGTCCACTGGTATGAGGAAGTCTCTCTTTCCTGGGGGGAACTTTGCAGCCATGGCCACCTAGCACAGTAATAGGTATACAAACACCAGAGTGAGCGAATCCACTTTCGAGGAAACAATTGCACAAGATTTGCACCGGTAATGGATGTGTTCATCATGAAAATTCCTAATAACATGACCAGGAAAACGCTAGAATTGCCACAACCAAATAGCTCACCTTGGATAGCTTCAAACTCGACCGAATACATTGGTTCCAAGAGGTTCACATCCTTATTATCCTTCTCACGCTTTGTACAGCTCCCTGAAGAAAACGATGCTCTCATCTCTGTCTTTTTGAACTGCAGATGGAACCTTAGCCTTGCCAATTCCTGCAATTCTCCTCACGCGGTTCATCTTCAAGAAACAGGCACACTTTTGCTTCAACAATTGAGAGGATCAGGGGTTTGGAGACTGTGACAAAGGTTACACATGAATACTACCCAAAAGATTCCAAATTTGCCGGCAATTCCAAGGCTTGCTGGAACTAACTGCAGACAGGTTACAGAAATATAGTTGATTACTGGTGAACGCACGGATGGATCAATGCAACCAAATGGAAAATGATTGACTGATTCAATTGTTTAGTAAGCATAGTGTTGCTTTCTCATTGTCCTCTAATGGAACATGCCTTTTGTTTTCATCTAGGTCCTTTATCTTTTTCCTAACATGCATGTTACTTTTTTAAAAGCAAAATTATAAAAATTCTAATGCAATTAGGAGTTGATAGATACACACAGAAACTTGTGGATAAAATCATACTCACAATGCAGCATCAGATGTTTTGAAGGCCGGGAAGGGAGGATCTCTTTGCAATCAGCGAGACAAGAAGAAGCTTCCGTGGCACAGAATGGAACAGGCTTCTAATTTTTTGTATTGTCCTTTGCCGAGAAACGATTATGCTTATGGAGCACCGCATCCAGTGATCAGTCCAAGTGCAGTCAATCTGATGACATACTGACAGTACAACCGAAAAGAATGGAGTCAATATGCATTCAGAACAATGATGTGAGCTAGATCAATAGCAGAATAGTTGACGGGAGAGGCGAAGCACGAGCATACATACCTCAGTTGCCTTGAGAACCACCACCGCAGGAGGGAAGGAACCACTTTCGTACGTGCCCTTTATGTATAGCTACCTCAGTTGCCTGTGCGGGTGCTTCAATGATATGGGGAATAGAAGCGATCAAGTCAAAGTACTCCCCACCTTCTCTGCAACGCCTCTGCAGGTCAGGGCAGCCACCTATTTGTAGGTATTTGAGGGCAGGGAGCCGGTGCAGGAGACCCTGCGGAAATTTCTCTATCCCTGGACAACCATCAATAACCAACTCCTCAAGGGAAGTGAGACCATCCATCCCATCTGGCAACGTTTTCAGTGCATTGCAACTCCACACAGAGAGTCTCCTCAGCTTGGTCAGATCTCCGAGGTTTGAAGGCAGCGCCACCAAACTTCTGTTGTTGTCAATCCAGATTTCCTCGAGGGATGCGGGAAACTTGGGGAGCAGAGGAAGGATTCCGTCAAGTTTGGAGCAACGACTAATGTGCAGAGCTCGAAGGTGAGGAAAACAACGGAGTTCCTCCACGGGCCAGCGGACAATATTGAGGCAGCTGATATTCAATTCTTCCACAGAGACCAACCAGTCCCTAAGCCCAAGTTGCAATTTGGATTTATTAAATATCGTTATGAAGGCGGCGTCACCCTGAAGTGTCAAATATCGTAGTGTGTCCAAAGGTCTTTGACTCTGGCATTGAAATAAGAGCTCCTGTAGAATTATTCCCTTCGCGACCAGATAGATTGAGATATGTGAGAACCGGTAACCTTGGGAGACTTGCAAGCTTATCACAATTCTCAATTTCTAGTTTTTCCAGCCGGGGAAACATCACCGAGCTAAGAATCTCTCCAGCACTATTTTCTGCCCATCTATCCAACTCAGGCAAAGCAATTAATTCCATCCTCTTTAGCTTGGGGAATATTTGCAGAGAGGTATTGTCTGCTTCAGCTTCCACGTCGATGTTCTTGCACAACGTGGTCAAGCTTTTCATGCGCCGTAAAGACAGATACTCAAGAGAGGATGACAACCATACTATTGGCAGGTCCTTACACCATGGGCATCCGGACATAATAAGTTCTCTCAAGCACCGGAACATTTGAGGGTTTCTCATCCATTGCGAGATTGTGAAGCCACCATAACTATGCACCTCCAAAATTTTTAGCTTATCATGAGGTTCAAGAGATTCCAATACTTGTTCATGATTAGTGGCCTCACCAAATATAGACTTGTGATGTTCATCACGAAAATGATCCCAATACAACAACAATTCATTTAGATTATGTTTCCCATGGAGATTGGCCTTCGACCCACACTTTACTTCCCGCAAATTATACAGTTCCAACCTGTTGCCAATCTGTCGTAGGTCTTCGAGCTCCTCGATTCCACATCCATCTTTTGTGCCCACAACAAATGTTGTTAGTGTGCGAAGGTTGTGTAGTACACTAAGTTTTGGGGGCATTCGTTCCAATCTATGACACCCCAGGAGATAAATATGGCAGAGCTTCCTCATAGTTCTCATACCCTCAGGTAAATATTGTAGTCGGGAGCAGCCATTAAGCCTCAAAGACAGTAAGTTATACAACATACAGATTGAGTTTGGCAAGCTAACAATATTAGAGTCAGAGAGATCAAGATACCGCAAATGTGTTGTGCGTGTGAGCTCCATATGGACGATTGAAGTATCTCCACAACAAATATGCAATGCTCTTGATGACATCAGTTTTGACTTCACCACATCCTTGTATGATGATTTTGACGTCAACAAAGTGCGAAGATACATAGTGCCTCCAAGTAACTGGCTGATTTTGTTCAATTGATAATTTCTCGAAATATGCAAGTGACGGACGTCATTTACAGGCAGATTTTGCTGAATTAACTCTTCCGCATTTGCACATTCATGTGCAACATCTTTTGCAAGGTCATGCATCAAGTCGTGCATTTTACATCCATTTATCTCTTGTTTTGAGGCATATTTAAAATAAGGCAAAAAGGGCTCCCTCACTAATATCACATGTTGGAAAAAGGTCCTCCAAACCAACTCGTTGAAGACATATTCCCCTTTTTGTGTCAAGTCCATCGTCCCATCTTCATGAACATAACCGTTTGCCATCCATAGTTGAATCAACATGTCCTTCTCCATCTCATAGTCCTTTGGGAAAACTGAACAGAAGGCAAAGCATTGCTTCATCTCAGGGGACAAGTGCTTGTAGCTCAGTTTTAGTATGGGCAATACCTCATATTTACCTCTATTGGTATCACTAATATTGCAATCTGCAATGGCCTCCCATTCCTGGATTTGTTGTTTTGAACTCATCAATCCACCCATTGTCTTCAGTGCAAGAGGTAGTCCCCTGCACTTCTTGCTGATACATCTGCCAATTTTGACAAACTCTGCTTGCTCTTGCACTCCTTTACTAAATGCTTTCTTTGAGAACAATTCCCATGAATCATCTTCGCTCAAACACACTAATTCATGAGGTGGAAGGGTGCCCATTATTGACGCCACTTGTCGGCTTCTACTTGTGACAGCTATCTTGCTTCCTGATCCACCAATTGAAGCACAGAGTAGCGGCCTCAAGTCATCCTCCCACTTGTTTTGGTCTTCGTTCCACACGTCGTCGAGAATGAGTAGGAACCTTTTGCGGCCAATAGCTTCCTGCAGTTTTCCTCGCAGCAACTCGATCGTGTCAGGCAGACCACATCTGCTATTTGTAGCCAACTCAATCACAGATCTAACAAGAGGAATAGCTTCAAAATTTTCTGACACGCAGTGCCACATCCTCAATTCAAAGTGCTTCTGAATTTTGTCGTTGTTGTACACCATCTTGGCTAGCGTGGTCTTGCCCACACCCCCCATTCCAAGGATGGGCAGCACTTGTACATGCTGCCGATCTTGCTGGTCCAGCAACAGTTCCACCACCCCATCTTTGTCATCTTTTCTGCCAATTATCTCCATGGATTCATCCAGCGCTGAGTGCGTCTGCCGAGGAAGAGCTTGCGGCGGCCCCTCCGGAAGCGCCACCAGGCCAAACTTTGTCATCTCGGTCACGAGCTCGTCAATCTTTTCGAGCACGTTCTTCAGGCCTCTGCTCGCTTTATGACGGAATACAAGACGATTCTTTGAGGTGAAGTTGCTCAGTACCTTGCTTGCCGTGGACTGGCCGCTCAGGGCCTCACGGCGCAGCGCCTCGTACTGGAAGTCGTCGAGGACGTCGTCGGCCTGGTACGCGGCGGCCTTGAGCTCCTTCATCCACGTCCGGACGGCGTGGTTGGTCTCGCTCTTCGCCTCGGCGTCGGCCAGCAAGGACTGCACGTACACCAGGTGGCGCTCGAGCTTGAGGCGGTCGTTGTCGACGCCCCACATGCGAGTGATGCTCTGTACGAGAGCGTCAGCCGCCTTGCCGACGACGCCGCGCACCACGGGGAGCAGCAGCGACTCTGCCATGTTTCCTTGCTCGCAGGGCTTCCTTGCACTTCCTCAAAGGCTCAACCACAGGGAGAACTGAGAAGAGGCAACAGGTGACGGAAACAAGGAAGAGACTTTTTGGTAGGTGCAAAAAAGCACGCTGATATTTCAAGGCAAGTGGGTAACAGTGACGGGGAAGATATTTCAGCACGCAGCACGCGTAAGTTGACTGACTTGCATCATTGCGTCTCAGTGAGGTCTCAGAGTAGCACACTTGCCACAGTTCTTTCTTTTGTCTACAATTTCAAAACTGCCACTACAAAACTGCAAAGTGACACGGCATTTTATTTTTCTAATTATAAACTATGCTGAGTTGCTGACGACGGCTAAAGAGAAGGCAGCAGATCATGTTGACGGCTAAAGAAGCGAGAGGGAGGTGGTGGAGGTAAGGAAGCTTGAGCTGGAATAGATGGGAATGAGGACTGAAGAAGCGGAATTATTGGTGGGTACTGCTACTGCCCACTGCTGCTGTACTCCACCGAACGAGAACGTCAATACAGGGTCTCCCATCTCCCTTTCCAGCTGCACAAGCTGTGACCGTGAGAGAGGCTGGAACTGACCTGTTGGCCACCGTGTCTGCAGGCCCATCAGGCAGCAGCTGTGAGGCCAGAGAGAGGGAGAAGATCGAAGAAATGCTGCTTTTACCTCATTACCTGGCAGCTTCCTGCTGCCCCCATGGCCTACAAACCCGGCGGCCACCGAGAGAACCTGCACCCATCCTCTGTACCTTGTAGAAGTTGATGTGCTTCTCTACTGATTGGATTCCCCTTGCTTTGGTTCCCATCCCCGATTCCAATACAAGTTGTAACAATACCAATTGAATCTACTGCTTGATTGAGTTGGTATGGAGATGGTTGGTAACAAGGTGACACTCACAAGGAAGGTATTTGAGTGACAGCAGCGGTGTATAAAGCTCGAATGGATCAATTGATCAGTTTCTGCAAGCAAGATCAAACAAATAATGAATAGAAGTCAGACAGTGGAATTCTATCAGCAGTTTGTGTTCTCCAAATTCTATCAGCCTGTGTGATATATACTGATACAATGTCTCTGTAAAAAAAATATATTGTTTGTTTTAAGCCCTGTGTTTGTCTGCGTGTTTGAACTCTGAAACTGAACCTGCACTTGAACATGTGGTGTGCATTTCTGTTGCTTGTAGAATATCAGTCTCGTTCACTGATATTGTTTTATTATGTGACTTAGATTCTTGCTTGAGGAGCTTGGAACACACCCTTGCGCATGCATACCCAAGAAGAACTCACAAAATACTCTTGGGTAGTGGTGGCAAAAAATGTGCATGACCTGAAAGTACTTAAAAAGGACAGTGTACCCAGATGCTGGAGGAGCAAGTTCCTTCAAAACGCTCTCCTCTACCAAATGTTGGCCATTGTTTCTTATATTCTCTACCAAATCCCCTCCACCATCTCCATATTTTACTTGCAGATCCTTAAGGCAAACCTGAAAGAAGACTGCACGATCTGTTCCTCTATCTGGCAACAGCTCATCAGGTATGACCCATCCAACAACATGTTCCCTACGCTTCGCATGCACAAATTTCCAGAGAGTGTTATCAGCTTTCAAAGCCCTAGCACATTGAACCAACTCAACAGTGCTGCAAACCGGTAAATCTGCATTCATGTTCTTTAGGTAAGACAAGACTTCATCAAGGTATTCGTTGTCCTGCGCAATGGAACTCATTGATTTCACGATAAGGTATTGCTGCAACTATACTCTGATATTTCATAGGATTTGTCTTTTTCAATTGTAGGAACTCCATGTATGGTTGCTCAAATTGGGCTAGTGCATCCATCTCAACTTTGAGGGAGGGATGCTGGAGAATAGCTTCAATCAGTGCAGAATTGTAATTTTCAAGCAAAATAAGGAGATTTTGTATATCTACTGGTATATCAGCAGCAGCAGTTTCACCGAAGATGCAATGGCGAATAATTAGAGCAAGACTAATAGCATCTTTCTTTATGCCATCCTCACTCGACACGTCAAGCAAATCCCATATCCTAAGAATAGCTCTCATATCTCCCGTATAAGTTAGGACAAGATCATCCTTAGTAATGTTGCCATAAAGCAATAACCTAATTGGTGGAAAGAGAGGAGAAACTTTATAACCTCATCTGTAGATAACCAAGAAACGTCAGAAGGAAGGACCAAATTCTCATCTAATTTGGATCCTGGGACTTCAACTGTCATTGTTTGCCTCTTCCCAACCAATGTGTCCACAAGTTTCAGATGATCACCAAGTTCATCATATGACACAAAGAGGTGCAGCAGCTTTCTTTTCTCCATAGAGACCTGCAAGAAGAGAAAATAAAAAGTCAAATTCAAATTTAATGAAGCAATGGTCTGCATTTACCTAACTTGCATCATTATTATGTTACCGTAAAGCTATGCTAACAATAATGCAAGTTGTCCAACTATCTCACCAAAAATGGGATATTGCAAGAAATGCACGAATTGAAGATGAACAGCAATGAACAGATTATCAAGCGGACCAAAACTGTAGTTACAACGTACAAGAATTAGCAAATTGACCAAAAATAATATGCTAAGTGTCCTTCCATGGTGAAACAAGTAAAAGAGCGACAGTCAATAACAGAGAGTGTGCCAATTTGGCACCCCTAGCACTACTGACCTACGGCGGGCGAAACACCCACAAGAACAATCAATCTATTACGATTTGCTTGGAGTTTGCACACAAGATTCCTGAAATAGAGAGAAAAGAGGAGGCAACACTAAACTAAGCTATGCAGACACGAGTTTTTCTCACTCAAAAACAAAACTGAGCTTGATGGCTGGGCGTCGCATGATGGCGGCGTGGTGGCAACCAACCGAGCTACGCAGGTGGTGTCGCTACTAGAGCTGATAAGCTCCCGTTCGTGACGCATGAAAGAGAATCCCTACGCTCCAGAGGAGAAAGAGAGGGGTGGACGCTCACCGGTGACGAAGCTTCCCTGATCTTCCTAGCTTCCCTAATCTTACTCCAACCACTGAGCAGGAGCGACACGAGGAAGGAAAGAATCGGCTCCGTGGGTGGCATGGCCTCGCGATTGGTGCGGCGGTGCTTTGCCGGCATCGGGGCAAGGGGGAAGGGAGAAGGGGAGGCGGCGCCGATTGGATTGGCAAACATCGGCGGTGGGGAAGGCATAGGAAGGGAGAGGGGGGGCAGCGGTGGCGGCATCGGGGCAAGAAGGGCACAGGAAGGGAGTTTTCACGGATGGCGCTCCTTCGTTTACCATTTTTGTGGCTTCTACATATTTGCCGTCGTGAATCAAACGAAGCTACAAAATTATCACTTTTATCGACGTGTCACGCCACGTCCTCACGCTAGCGTGGATGAGGCTCGGGAAAAGACCGGCTTGCCCTCCCCTTATCCCCTCTCTCCTGCCACTGATGTGTGGGACTCGCACGTCAGGTTCACCTTCAACCTCCTGGCGAGCGCTCGCCACTGCTTGTCCCACCGTTCCACCACGACTGTCGTGCCACCACCTGCTGCTGCTACTGCTTCTTCTTTCGCTTCAGCATGCGCACGGGGCATCCTGACAAAAGGATATGAATTTTAATTAACTTCTCAAGTTGGTGGTTTGTGGGATGGAAAAGGATTAAGATTCTTTTAGCAGTTGATTATCGTGTCCTATTCTATCTGTCTTAGGATTTCGCTTTTTAACTTTGAAATAATTGCATTGGTATAAACTTATCATGCGGTCTTTCTTAATTCTGACCATCATTTTCATTGTCGGCTTTGCTTTCAGGAGTTTGCTTTTTGTGGTGCCATGCCATTGGGATTCTATAACGCCACACTAAGTTTCGGCATAGGAGTAGATGCTATTTTACCAATTGGAAAGAGATATATGAATTCTCAGTCGCATGTGCCTGGAAGCTTTATTCTTGGTGGTCACTATTCCCCAGTTTGCAGGTTGAGTGGACTGCCGTCTATGCTGGATTTTAGATCAAGGGGAGTTGGCCCAATTGAAGCACGATGGCTTGTGCCATATGAATCAGAGAGTGGCGCTTAAAGCTGCAACTTGAGAAACTATGCACTAAGTACTTGTACTTATAAACTATATCGTCCAATCAGGAGACTAACACTTATAAGAAATATAACTTTTTTAGTAGCTAGCCTAGCACTCATCCTTTACTTCTACCATACTCCACTCATCTACCATGCTCATGCTCATGATTGAATGACATAGCAAGGAAGGAGGCCTCTATAAAATATTTATAGACCAACGGATTTCATAGGATGATGACATGTGTCCTCTTCTAGAGTTTTCACTAGACAAATATCTATGTTCTACACTATTCTAATTTCTTCATGGTAATAACATCTAGTGGATTCATGAAAAATACCATGGATCATGAGTTATGGAGAAGGCTCTAAAAGTTTGTGTTACTTTCTTTCAGCATCTCCTTCTCTTCTCATTTTAGCTTCCCGTTCCCATTCCATGCATGATTGTGAAATTTATTACAGAAGCAAAATCAAGCTCATCTTCTTTTACTCTTGGCTGGTTCTTCACCAACATGTGCATGCTTGATCGATTTGCATTGGCATCCGGTGCGTTAGTTGCTGCATCCTCCACTATCATTCTTGGCTCGATTTGTATGTGCACGACAGGTGCACGGCGTGGTCGAGCGCGGCGGCGGCTTGCGGCGGAAGGAAAGGAGTGGGGGATTTCGATTAGAAGCTGTGGCGATCTGTTGCGAATTTGCGGGGGATGTACAGGTTTGTATAACCCTAACCAAATTGTTGGATTCTTGCCTCCATGCCAAAGAAAAGTCCACCTCTGTTCATCCTCTTCATCATCTACTACATAACCTATCTCCATCGACCATCGTGAGGTTAGGCGACCGCCTCTCAGAGACTAATGAGCGAGGCAGCAAGGAACGGAGGCGAATTTGATGGTCGAAAGGGGCTAAAGACAATGGAGGAGGTCATGTACAGCGAAGGCGTCATGACAATTTAAGGGAATGGATTTTGGTATAACATTCAATTGATAAATTCTTATGAGAAATACTTATTTAGTGTAGGGTAAAATCATATGTTTTGAGATGAGAGCACCCAAACATTGTTTAAATTGCAAACTACTTCCTCTATTTAAATTGTAGTTTATTTTAGCTTTTATAGATACATGACGTTATGTATTTAGACATAATGTATATATCTAGCTGTATAATAAATAAACGATTTACAATTTCAAACGGAGGGAGTAAACATGAGTTTGTTCTTTTTTTCCATATAAAGAAATAAAATATATCCAATGACTGGGCTCAATAGTGCAAAAGTGAATTTGTTATTTTTTAAATAAATAGATTATACCAATTTTTGGTGCAAATTAGGTGGTGTTTGGATACACACCGCTAAACTTTAGCACCTATCACATCGAATGTTTGGATACTAATTAAGAGTATTAAACATAGTCTAATTACAAAACTAATTGCACAGATGTAGTCTAATTCGCGAAATGAATCTATTAAGCCTAATTAGTTCATGATTTGACAATGGGGTGCTACAGTAACCATTTGCTAATGATAGATTAATTAGCCTTAATAGATTCGTCTCGCGAATTAGACTCCATCTGTGCAATTAGTTTTGTAATTAGCTCATGTTTAGTCCTCCTAATTAGCATCCGAACATCCGATATAATCCTGCTAAAGTTTAGCACCTCGCTTAAACATAACGTCTCCCACAGCGCATCATCTAATTCAAATATCTCAGAGAAACCAAGGTACACGATTCGTTCATACGGTTTTCCTGATTCCAGACATGTATATTATATTATATTTCGAGTTTTCAACCAATCAGAAAGAAATGTTTTCACATCTGTGAGGATATGTAGAAACTAGAATGATCTCAATCTTATTACATGTGTATACAGTTTTTTCCCCAACTAAACACAACAAAATTTGAGCAAAAGACACAGTCCTACCATTTACTTTCTTTTCAATATTTCACGATGTCGTATCCAATACCTCCCATGATCCCATCTGCAGCCACTAACTTGAATGCTGCTTGGGAGCTTCTTCCGTGATTCCAAGAGTTTCTCATCAACAGCATTTCGTAAAAAAGTCAAAAATTCCCATCCCGCTCTCCAAAGAACACGGTGCAGAACAAGTTGAAGGCCACCACCGCCATGTACCACAGACTATATCATGCCCTCCGGCCCTTGGGAACTGATCTTTCAAGTGCGTGGTTTCCCGTATAGATTCGTGTACACAATTTTTGTCCTATAAACCAGGATCAAGCTCAAACAGCAGCAATGATGCAGAAGCCGGACATGATCAGGGACGATAGGAAGAAACAGATGGCACCCTCGCACTTCAGTGCTGGAGCAGCTTCAGCTACCATGGTAACCACTCTGGCAGGCATTGTCAACAATGTGGAGTTGTGGCGCTGCTGAGCCTGCTTATTTGCAGCTTCAGCGTCATAGATGCCACTGGCAATAATCCCTGAGAATACCAGAGATCCTGCTGGATTTGCAACTGTGAGGAAATTGTACAGTGCTCCAAAAATTTTCACCCCAAACAGTTCAGAGGCAGCAGCTGGCACAATGGCCCAGTGAGCCCAATTCCGACGAGCAGTGTTCCAATGTACATTGTCCCAGGCCAAGCCATTGCAAAGTTGAAGTGCCCAATTGCCATCAAATTCAAAACTTGAGCTATAGCTAATGCAATTGCCCTTGGATACGCATAATCTCTGAAATCAGATGAATGAACGCAAAGGGATCAGACAAGAAAAGAGTTAAAGTGAATAAGGTGCACCCTATATTTGGAATTAGGAGTTGATTGATTTGGAGTCAAGTTTTTCAATAATCCATAACAGGTATTATAATTCATAATGCTGAAACAAATGATGTACGTATTGCAAGTTCAGTTCACATCGGCATTTAAATATATATTTCGTATCTGTTTAGCATACTAGCTTACTATGGTTACTTCTGTTCACTTTGTTAGCTCCAGCACTTATCTTTATGTTTTAGTTTCCTCTTCTTCTCTACTTGCATTTGGCAGGATGATATACCATTTTCGTCATCCTTAGTAATTAAGTTTCCTGGGACCACTCTGAAAATCAATTTCAGGCAAAAATTTAAATAAAATTATGGCAAGAACAAGCACTTGGTATAATTTGGAAAGAAAAAAGCCTAGGTCAACATGGAAGGTGAACTACGATGCTGAAAAGCTGTTGAAAATTATTCAATTCATAATTGGAGAATGCTCTTGATATCTACTAAACAAAAATACTTAATGGGACATCATGTGAATGTCACACCCGGTTTAGGAAATAAACCAAATGTCATCTTTATGTAAGCCAGGATCAGTTGATCTTACATAAAGTACCAGAAAATGCATCAAGCAAGATTAACTCCTATGGTTGCTTAACAATTTCATTTGTAAAGTATTTTCTCTCCTTTTCTAAAGACCTCTACTGGATTTCTAACAGCAGCTAGTATGTTTCTAACAAAAATTTAAGATTCTTGCAAAATTTGGAATTTAGGGTGTTACAGTGAAGTACTTTCTATGTCAGCAAAGAGGCATAACAGTCTTACTTGACAATAATCTCTGACAAGTAACCACCACCGATGCGCCCAAGGAAGTTCCAAATGCTAATCATCGACACAAAAATGTGGGTTTCCTCATAACCCAATGACTGGCTCATTTGCCCAAGATTATCAATCACAGTGAGACCGGACCCGGAGCCCAACAAAAGGGAGAAAAATAGAAGCCAAAAATCTGCCTTGATGAGCGCTTGCATCAATGTAAAATCTTCACCCCGTCGTGGACCTCTCCTCCTCCTAACCCTCACAGCACCAACAGCAGCTGCCTGAAGTAGCCTTGCCTGCAATTCTGCTATCCTTTTTTGCCTCTCTGAGGCTGGAAGAAGATCAACGTCCTTTGGCTTTTCATCCTCCACCTCGCTGAGTATAACCTCCTGTTGCTCCTCAGAAGATGTTGGTGCACTTGCTTCTTCTTTCCGAGGTGATGGCAATAATAGTGCATACAAAGTCTCATCGTCATCTGAAAAGAAGCTGAGTAGCACTGGGATGACTATTGGAACTAATAAAAACATGATTAGAATGATGGTCAGCAAGACAGTCATTGACTGGCTTAAGTCGACAAGGTCTTCCAGTAGCATGACGCCCATCAGATAAGCGGCCAAGAGCAAGCAGACGCTGTATACAAATGTGAAACATGTGCCATCAGAAGGCCGCACTTGTCGGTGTAGTAGGAGAGCGAGGCAGGTGGAAATGGAAAACTACATAATTGAGTTTACATTACATATTATAAAAGACCACAACGACAAACAGTAGGAAACCATAGCACTGTCAAAGTCCTGAACTACATAATCGAGATAGTTGTGAATGTTATTACAAGAACCTTAACAACAAAAGACATGAAAACCACAGCACTGTAACAAAGGTCTCCAAAAGCACTCCCACAACTACAGACAAACATTATCAAGGTTTTTACATCCAGAATGCCACGGGAGTCTGAAGCATCGACCAAGTAACTTCTTCAGGCACCCTGTAGTGCTGAATCCGGCGGCTTTTACTCATCGTCAGGTCTCCATTCTTGTCATATTTCAGGGAAAACGTCGTCAATTGCATTACAACCTTCGTCTCATTATTGTATTTGTACTCCAGGAGGCAGAATTTGCTTCCACCACCCATGCTAACAAGGGTGGCACCGATGGGCTCATCTGCAGAAAACTGGTTCAATCCCTCCTCACACAGCTTCAGGACCAGGTGCTAGATACCACATCAATTGCACAGATGCGACGATTGTGTCTGCCCAATGCTCCCCAAAGCCCAATCCAGGAATTCAACTCAGGGACAAAGTGACCACGACCGTTGAAAGGCATCTTCCATGGCCATGATGCTTCCACCTACAGCTACCATCCATCTCAGACTCCTCCGTGTCAAAGCTGAAGGTGGCAGGGTTTTGCCCTCCAATGCTGACAAAGATGGTCCGCTCATCGCTATGCACAGCATAGGAAGTGACAAGCCCGTGCGAAAAGGGCGGTTCTGGGAGGTAGTGCCACATCCATCTAAGGTCCTTCGAGCTAGTCTCGTCATATGGTGGCGGGTCGAGCAGCTGGAATGACCCAGCCGCGAGAGCAAATAGCCTGCCACCAACAGGAATATAGATGGGGTCGACTGGATCAGGCCTTTGCGGAGGGCCAATTATGATGCTCCGCTTACGAACATCATAGATAAGGATGCCGTGCATGGAATAATTCTTAAACTTGGAGTCCACGGGCTGCATAGCCAAAACATCGGAGCCAAAAGCACCAGCAAAGTACCTGGGATAACCACGCGGTGCCTCGAACTTAAATGAGGATGATGGCAGGCTGTGCCATTGGGGGTTATCATGTTCAACACCGGCATGTAGTTTCAGCTGTGGACCAGGGTCACCAGATGCAAGCTAAAATTTGGAAAATCACGATCCAACAGAGTTACTATCTGGATGACCATCTCATCCGACTTGTCAAATACTCCTCCACACTCTCCAAACTTGGCAACCGAGATTGGCTTGCAAAATGTGTAAAATGGAGTGCACAAAATGGAGAGTCTGTTGTAGTGCAAAATGAAGAGGCTATTGGAGTGTATGGAGAGTGTAGATTTTTAGAGAGAAAACTAGCTATTGGGATTTGGAGAGTAGGAAAAGGACAGTATGTTAGAGTGAGAATCTCAATATGGAGAGAAATCTTTTTACCAACTTGGATAGAGAGTCAAATGAAGAGATAGAAATGGATAGTCTATTGGAGTTACTGAGCATCTCCAACAGAATTGCCATCCCACTCTCAAAGCCAAAAATTGGCAAGTGTGCTAGAAAATTACGATCCGACAGAATTGCTATCCGGATTGCCATCCCATCTGACTTGCTAAATACTCTCCCACACTCTCGAAACTTGGCAAGCAAGTTTGGCTTATCAAATATGGGTCCCGCTCACAAAATGAAGAGTGCAAAATGGAGAGTCTGTTGTAGTGCAAAATGGAGAGGCTGTTAAAGTGGATGGAGAGTGTAGATTTTTAGTTTGATATGGAGAGAAATCTTTTTGACAACCTGGTTAGGGAGTCAAATAGAGAGCTAAAAATGGATAGTCTGTTAAAGTTAATGTGCTGGTCTTGATTTTCTCCTACTGCCAAAGAACAAGAAGAACAACTTTTTTTTAGAAAATGAAATTGTTTCCGGCCTTTGCAACCGCACACAGCCAATCTTTTACAGAAGTTTAGCTCCATAAGATAAATGTTTGGCCTTCCAAGTACTTAGGACTGAATTCAATAAAACTAATCTACCTCCATAAGATAAATGTTTGGCCTTCTAAGTACTTAGTTTACATTTGAATCTATCCTCAATTACAGCCCAATCCGCATTACAGAGCTGTAGTTACAGTGGTGCATCGGGATTCCTAAGTACTTGAAGGGTAGAGCCCCTAGATCGTATCCAAACAGTTCAGTGTACTCTTTCTCATATTGTTTGGCCTCTCCATAATAAAAGATTTCACTCTTGTGTAAGTTAATTTTAAGGCTAGATAATTGTTTAAAGACACAGAGCAATAATTTCATATTTTTAGCTTGCTCCAAATCATGGTCCATGAAAAAAAATTGTATCATCCGCATGCAGAATAGACAACTCTTTGTCCACAAGGTGAGGAATAACCCCTCTAATTTGACCTGGCATGAATGGCGTTTGGGAAGGTCACTCCCATGAGCCTATTTGTAGCAACTTTATTAAAAAATTTAAATCTTATGTTAAATAGTCAGATGGGTCTATATTGTTGTATCTTTATTGCCTCATTTATTTTTAGGAGTAGGGTGATTACTCCAAAGTTGAGACTATAAAGAGGAGGCGCTCTTAAAAAAATCTATGAAGAGCACCATTAGATCCGATTTTATGATATCCCAGAAAATCAGATGATTTATTATGTTCCATCTGAAATACTGCCTCTTTTACCTCTTTCTTTGTTAATGGTGTTGTGAGGAAGTTATTTTCCTCCTTATCTGTGAACGGTGTTGTGAGGAAGTTATTTTCCTCCTCTGAGACCTGAGGTATATCTTGATCTGGTGTTCCACCCGGCTAAAGTTATTATGCTTTTGAGCACATCATGGAAAAACTGAAGCTACCGGTAATCGCATTTTTTTTCAGAATATTTGAGGCAACAATGCGACAAACATTCCTCTTTCCTCTTCTTATTCGCAAAAAAAAAAAAACTTCCCCTTCTTTCAGCTGCCAGGAAACATTTTTCTCTGCTGCATTACCATCTTAGTCACCACCCATTTTCGTTTCTAATTTTCTGTAACCTTTTGAAGCAAACGGAGAAAGCAAAAATAGCAAAACACCATTCCAATCTCTATCCAGCCCATTTTTACATCTGAATCTAGTCCGGCCCATGTTTTGGCCCAGCCAAGTTAACGGGGCGATCAACCCTTCGTGGGCTCGTGGCCCTGCCTGCTTTGAACTAGGACCCACGAGGCACGTGCACGTCACGTCGTCACCCCTTCTTCCCGTTCGCCACCGGTGCCGGCGCCGCCTCGCCTCCGCCCAGCACGGCGGCGGCGGAGTCGACGTTGGTCAGGAGGTACTCGTAGATCTTCTTCCTCAGCCGCTCTATCGTCTCCTCCGGCACGCCGCTCGCCACACCGCCGTTCGCGGCGCGCGCTGCGGCCTCGCCATCCGCGTCCGACGGCGGGTGCTGCGGCGGCGGCGGCATCTCCGCGGGCTTCCCGATCTCGCTGAGCCAGTCGTTCACGCGCTTCAGCTGCGGGAGCATCCTGGCCGCGCGGTCGCGGTCCCACGGCGCGGCCGCCGCGACGTCAGCGTCCAGGAACCGTTCCACGAACGCCAGGAACCACCCCCGGGCTTCCTCTCCGAGCCGCCGCGCCAGCTCGCCCCGCTCCTCCGCGCCGCCTCCCCGCTCCCACTCCGGCGGAGGCACTGCAGCCGCCGCAGCAGCAGCAGCAGCCGCGGCGGCGGCTGCGGAAGCCGACCTCACCTTCCCCTTTGCCGGTGACAGTCGCGACTTCGCGGGCGGCGACGCCTTCGCCGCCGCCACCGCTGGCTTCGCTGACTCGTCGACAAGCACGACGGCGAGCGGGGAGACGACGTTGGCGGGGGCTGGTTTGAGGTTATAGAGGGAGAATGCCGAGAGGTCGGTGGCGAGCCCGGCGCCCACCCAGGAAGCTGCCCGGCGGCGGCGCTCCGCGGCGACAGCCAGGGTCTCCTCGTCGGCGGTGGAAGCGTCGCCGGCTGCCGATCGGTCTGGTGACGTCGCGGTGGAGGACGTGGCGGTGGCCTTGGTTAGCGACTCGGTGACGACGGTGGCCCGGGAGAGAGCTCCATGCAGAGCAAGGAACTGCTCGACGGCTGGTTGTGGATTTTGCTCCTCCGCTGACGAGCTCACCTCCGCATACGAGCTGCTCA
Source organism: Setaria viridis (assembly GCF_005286985.2). Lineage (NCBI taxonomy): Eukaryota > Viridiplantae > Streptophyta > Magnoliopsida > Poales > Poaceae > Setaria > Setaria viridis. The sequence continues at coordinate 34,863,653 of NC_048268.2, read as the reverse complement.
GAGCAACATAAAGAAGAGGTCAAATTCTCAAACCAACAGTGCTGCTGATATAAGTGAGTAAAACGAGCAAACTTAATTGCAGAAACCTGAATTTTGCATCACTGTTCTGTGGTGTAAGAATATAACAACTAACGTGCATCAGTAAAGTTCAGATTTTGATCAAAGCAAGAACGGGAGAAAAACAAATTCACATTTGCCCACTGATCATGACTAGAAGTAAAAAAAAATGTTGGTTTCGTACAGTTTTCCATTTAAAAATTTCATACTACTGTCAATAGGACAAACATTGCAGTGACAAGTACAAATAGGATCACTTCTTGCTTGGCATGCTGGGCAGCTGGCCATCCATGACCCATTCATATAGGTGGATTCAAGGTTCAGCCATTCAGTAAAGTGTTTAGACTGTCGGCAGAGCAAAGGAACACAAGAGCAATGTGAAGTCTGAACTCTAAACATGTGCACGGACATAATGGCAAGTCCATGCCAGGGCAAAGGGAGTCGAAACAAAGATGGGAGTAGGTGATAGCATCATCAAATCATGCATGACAGCTATAGCTATGACACTTGGAATGTGATACCAGCGGAATATCGTGGAAAAATATTTTAGGAGCCATGTGAGAATTGAAATAGACATCAAGAACCAACCACTATCCAAACTGTCGGCTATTATAAGCCATGCAAAGCATGGATATATGCTTCTCATAGCTGTGGATTGAGATGTACCAAATTTGGATGGTTAAATAACAACCATTTGAAGAGTAATTGTAACCAAATAATAAGTTGATGGATATAGACAATACTCTGGACATGGTTATGACTAATAAGAACTTGGAGGAAATTCGCACCAAAATTTATGATATGTTTCTATTCATTGTCAATTATTACAGAGAACACATATCAAAATGTCTTAGCACTTTCCTGTGATCAAAATGTATTTTAATGGGTGCTAACATCAGGCGCCAGGTTGCCAGTTACATGGCATGTTCCAATCAGAACCAGAATCCTTGCATGTCTATATTTTTACAGTACTATTTTACTATCATACAAAACAGCATGCTGTAATGGTATCTCAAAGCATGAATCCAGTAATAATTCGAAAATTATTATTTTCTTGTATGTCTGAATATAGAAGTGTCATTGGAAATAAAATTGCTAAGCTAGAATCAGATAAAGTAAAAAAAAAGATCAGTTCAGTGCAGAAACATTTCAAAGTCATTTGTAGTATTAAGAACCATACTCACTGTGTATTTGTGTTTACCCACATAACTTCAAACAAATTCTGTAATGGCATGATCATACTGGTTAACATGCATGGAAAAATTACCTTAAACAGCGAAGAAGACTCTCTGCCGCTGAAGCTTCTTGCATGGCTTCAACAGCAGCCATTTGGGCCGCATCTCTATACTTCAAAAGCTCCTGTTACAACAAATATCTCATTAAGCACAAGTAAATATGAAGCATTCAACTACTACAGGCTAAAAAGATATATCATCCTCTCCTCTTTAGCTAACATAATGTATTGCTAGAGCTTATTTGCTTTTAGAATGGGTACAAATGTTGATGGTAACAAATGGACCAAGTGGCAAACAAAAAGGGAGTTCACTCATACCTTTCCTAATTTAGCAAGTGATGGAGGGAGTGCTGTCCATGAAGTGTTAGCATCTGTCAATTTTTTGCTATTTGCAGCAACCTTCACTAGATTTGTGGTATTTGGGTTGCTTAAAACCCCAGATGTCCTCCTTATAGGTGAAGAATGCTTATTCACAACTTTGTCAGAATCATCTGCAGGAGCACTTGCTGAGCTCTTTCTGGGTGGAGTCTGAATCTTACTGTCATCCTTATGCAATGACTTCTCTTCTGCTACTGATTTCCGTCTGGGAGTCTGATCACAGAAGAACCAACAAAGATCATTTACCAAAGAAACTGTATGGTTATGGAATATAGACATTACGGGATCAGTGATGAGTTTAAGTAATATGTTCAGGTGAGAGTTGTAGATCCTATATTAGTGAAAACATGACAAATATTGACACATCACATTTATATACCCATATATGACAAGCATTGTCAACACGTACCGAAGAGCTTCGGTTCTCAGACTTCTTCTCAGCTTTGGCAGGCTTTGAATCTGAATTGCCTTTGGCTTTTGCATCTGCATTCCCTTCCCAGCTTCTTCTCAAGGCCTTTGGTCCTGATTCAATGCTCAGTATGGTGTTACTAAGAGAATTACCTATGGAGGACCTTCTCCCTGCTGTAGTAGCCTTCAAAACAGAAGCAGCCTTTTCTAACAAGGATAGCCTAGATGGTGATGGTTTCTCTGCTCCTTTTGTTTTTGCTCTCTGTTTCATGTCATTTGAAAATCTATCAAATGATGCAGGCAGAGAATGGACGCTGGTCGGAGATGAAGGTGTTGACCTAGCAGTGGTACATTTTGCCTTTGAGCTAACTATGTCCTTCTTGTCTATAAGGCTATTGAGTGCTTGTTTCGAGAGCGAAGAGTTTGACTTGGTGAGCTGGGGTTTCTTGCTTTCTGTCCCATTGTTCTTGACAGAAGCATTTATCTTCTCTAACTTGCTCTGCTCTTTCTCTAGTGACAAAGCATCCTTTGCGTTACCGTTGACAGATGGTTGGGCCTTCTTGCTGCCAAGAAAACTAGAGGAGCTAGTCACCACAAGATCTTCCGGATTGCCGACACAAGCATGCCGGCCTGGAACTGGCCTGACCCCCCTCAAGATCGGCACCGGAGTGGCTGCCTCGAAACGGTCTACATGGATGAACTGCCCCAGCTGGATCGTGTCGCTCAATATGAGATCATGCTGCTCATCCGGGAGGGTAACGTAAGTCGCGTGCGATGAATCAGACACCTTGAGGTAGAACCCCTGGTTTGTGAACAGATCACTCCCTGCAAGCGCCGGAACAATGCTAATAACCTGAAGAAGGGATGACCGGTGCTCGCCCGCGACCTTGACATCGCTGTTCATGTGCTGGAGGAGCTTGAGAAGGACCCCGGGTACCAGCGACGCCATTGCTGTAGCTCCCAAAGCACATTTACCTGCGCATTGTTGAGCACGATTCAGAAACCGTGATCACTCTCATACAGAGGACATACAGCATTGGAGTCAAAAAAGGAAACAAGAAACAATGATGAGCTAACGGTGGACAACCTGGGCTAGCCGTGAGAAAAGTGAATCTCCAACTACCTAATGAAATAAAGGTCACAGCTTTACACCAAACTAAATCCAAATGAACATGTCGGTAGCCCAAACCATTTTTGTTGAGTCATAATGAATAGAAAAAAAAATGCATTTGTCACCAAATGCAACCCAGCGACATATAGCTCTGAATTGAACTAAAATTCATACAAAACAAATAGCTGAAAACATAATTAAAAAAAGAAAAGAAACGAGGGGCAAAATTGTGAAGCAGAAAAAGGCAAAACAAATCCAAGCAACGCAAAAGGGGATGGCTGTGATGTCCAGAAAAGAGATGGTATACAGTGTCGGTACGAAGCATTACTACCTGAAAGGAAGTGAAGTAAAGCAGGACATAAAGAGGTGTACTAGAAACGGTGGCTACAATGGGTAAGGACGGCGTTGTTCGTTGCGAGGCATTGAATTCAGTTCGTAAAGAGAGAGATGAGTACGAGCGGATGAAACGAGGACCAACGACATCGGATGCCCAATCTCATGCATTCTTAGGATTGACGAGCTGGCTCCGTCCTAGCAGAGTTATGTATTTTTTTGAAAGGAAAAAAAATCTCCACATGAACACTGCCACATGGAGAGAGTTGAGAACTGAATCAAATCTTGGGCAGAAGCTCTGGACTTTGCACTGATCAGGGAGAGTAAAGGAAACAATCTTGGCAACAACTAAAGCAGTCACCAGTCTTCAGAGACCAAATGTTCAGGGAAACCAATATTTTTACAGGATGAGTCGAAGAGAGCCGGAAGAAATCGAAATCTCTGACGGCCCCAACCAACGTCATAAATTCCGGTGCGCTTTAATGTGCCGAGACGAATCTAGAGAGGGGGGAATCGAGAAGGCGAAGAAGAAGAAGAAGAAGAAGCGTTGAGGAGCACACCCACCTTTGTCTGAAACAGGAGACTGCCGAACCCGGCGAGGCCGATCCCCTCCTCCGCTGCGAACAGTTGCTGTGAGGAGGAGACGGTTCTTGTCTCTTCTTCTTCCTCCTGTGAACACGCGCCCCGAGGCTACTGCTTCAGCAGCCTACGATCCTACGAAAAGAGAGGCCTCCGCCTCGGCTCGCTTGTCGCATCCAGGAATCCCGCCGGTTGGCTCTGGGAGGCGGTGGCGACTGGCGAGACGAACCAGGAGGCGGTGCCTGCCGTCTCTGGCGCTTCTCTCTCTCTCCCCTCAGCTCTGCCCCTCTCTCTCTCTCTCTCTAAAAGGAGAGAGGAGAGTCTGACGGGGAAGAGCAAAGAGGCCGGAGGGAGGGAGAGCGCACGCGGGGCAGCGAGCTGCGAGGACAGATGCTACTGTGGTGTGGAAAAGCTGCGTGGAAAGTGATAGGCGGGGCCCGCGGAGTCAGTGACCGCGGGTGGAGTGTGTCGAGGTGAGGCGTCGCTTTCGATGGGGCAAAGCGGAGTTCCCATGGCAAGTTGGGGAGAATGGGCAAAACCTTTTTCTAATACAGGACACAGAGATTGGAGCAGGGTTTTTTTTTTTTTTGCCTGCGTTTTTCTCGTTGCTATATACTCCCGGGACCAGGAGTGCATCTTTTTTATGGGCGTGTGTTTTTGGATGATAAAGTTTTTATCCAGTAATTTTACTGGATCATTTCGCATGGTTTGTTTATGCTGAGTTTCTCCAAGGTCACGGCAAAATAGGATGGTAAGGTCATGGCAAAATAGGATGGTAATGCTATCACGTGAAAAATGTAGAGCGCCCACACAATCCAAAATATAGGCATTTCAATATTTAACTACTCTATCCGTCGCAATTATAGTGCATTTTAACTTTTATAATTTTGTAATTTGTATTGTGCATCTAAATTTAGCGTATATCTACCTGCATAACAAAATATGAATTTAGAAAAGTTAAAATGACCTATAATTTGGGATGGGGAGGTAACATTTCGTGTAAGAAGTCATATACTGTAGCATATAGATTTGATATTATTAAATTTGAATTTGGAAAAAAATTTATAATGTTAAATTTATGGTTGTATACGATATATAACTGTCAAGATGTAATATTGGAGTTCGTACGGGGTCAAACTACACCTTCATTTTAACATGAAGATAGGATTGCGAATACAAAATATCTACAAAAGTCTACTTTAAGGACGTGTTTGGGTAGCTTATAAACTAAAATAAAGTGATTTAAATATATATTAGCCTAAACTATAAATAAAATAATTCATCTAAATGCTTCTCATGTATCCACGGTAACAGTTTTAAGATTTTTTGCAGTTACCAATACCTAACTCTAAATGATATAAAAATTTTCTACACTAGATCTCTGCCAGGTCTAAGGGATGTTTTATCGAACTTTTGGATATAGCATAATCCTCAACAAGTACATGTTATTGCCAAGCTTCTCGCGGTGGATCGGTTAGAGCGTTGAACTCCAAGACTTATTGAAACTCCCGTCCCGATCCAGATTCGAAGCATGTCACATTCTTATAACAAAGCTCGGTGGAGTCTCCTCATGTGGTCGAGTTTTTAACCCGTAAATTTCATCCATCTTTTCACTAGAAGAAACACTTACGGGGAAAAGCCTAATCAAAGCATAGATTGGATGGTAAGAGATCCATGAGCGAGCTGAGCAGCTGAACGTGAGTCCCCTGTCGAAGTTTTGTTTGCCTGCAGCAACCAAACACACAGAGTCAAACCTAGTTTGGTCAACGGCTGCACGGAGAACCACAATTTGGATTACCTTCCGACACTTTACTCTGCAAAGTTTTGACTTTAGAATTTTTTTTTAAAAAAAACAGCGAACTGACTGTAATCGCTAGCTCCAGCTCCCCTCCTTTCTCTTCCACGTTAAAAATGGAGTATAAATTCCGACCAAATTTAAAAAAAGATAAATCTAAAAAAAATTGTTCTAGATGTCTGCATAATCCAAAATATGATTGGTTGTGAAGGTTCGCTCCCAGGCAATTTGGTCAGCATCGGTATGAATTATGATAATGCAGTCGCTGCCGATGAATAATTGACAGGGATCTCGTAACTACTGTATAATGTATTGCCGGTTGGTAAACCAGCTGCCAGAGTATAATTAATTCGAAATCTTTTTTTAAAAAATGCCTGCTATCATTGTGTATTAGCCTGAGCTGTCGGTATTTAGTACTGCCCAATGCATCAAGAACACCGGTAGGTATATGAAATGAAACAATCCATATGGATAAGAAAATAAGGGCTCAGAAGTATCTTGGTTCAGTTGACCAGGTTCCCACAATGCTTAATCCAAAGAAAAAAAAAAGGTTCCCACAATGCATGCATGTGGTAGTAGCTAGTGGCTGGTAAGATTGATCATGTTGCTATATCCCCAAATTAAACATTTATATAGTTCTTCTTCTTTTAATTTTCTTTTTTTTGAAATGAAATCTTCTTTTGATTTTGGATGATTGTGTAGTTCCTACAGAAAGCACTAGCTAGAACAGGAAAGGTGAAAGGTACATGGGCATGCATGAACTCAAATTACATTATTTGAAGAAAAAAAACATAAGTTAGCTTGGAAAGAAAGCTAGAGGCGCCTACTTTTTCTCGAATTGGAAAAACAAAAACATGCGGCAGTAGACCCGAGGTCTCGAAGAGCAAAAGGCGGGGGAATTAAAAATGGTCTCGGCTCTCGAATTGGTACTGTCGCATTTCCATTTTAGGGAGCTCAGGGTACCTTGTGCCTTTGCTCAATTTGCAAGGAACTAGTATACAGGGGACAAACTAATTCACCCACTACAAATTTATTGCATTAAATCGCTATCTTATAAAAGTTAAATCTTTGATTTATCTAATGTTTGATGCCTGATGGTACATTTTTTAAAAAAAAAAAGAAAGAAAAGAAGATGAACTATACATACTTCAACTTTTTTCTTTAGTTTCAAAAGTGCATTCTTGTCAATGCATTCTCTTTTTTAGCATCTGCACCTGATGTACAATTCGTAGTACTACTCCTATCTGAATAATTCATCGGATTGCAAAGGGAGCTTCAAAGGGACTATTTCACATAATTTTCTATACATAAGAACTCAGTAAAATAAAATGCCTCCATCAGCCATCATGGTGACAGTGAGACCCAAAGCTTTCTGATTAGACATTAGCAATAATCCAGTTCAGATCTGCATACTGTCACCGAGCAAATGGTCCAGACAGATCATCGCGGAGCATGCAAGTGTGGCGACTGAAAACAGTTGGTGAGCATGTGCTTTCGCACAGTCGCCGCACTGTCCTGATGAACACTTACAAAAGGAATTGATCTTGGCATTTCTGGTTTTATACAAATCGCCTCCTAATTTCTTTAGTTTCCATGCGCATGTGGCAGCTGAACAGGATGTCGGCGCCAACGTGCGCGGAGCAGAGACGAGCATGAGCTTCAGGTTGCCATCATCGATCGCCCCATCTGCAGGCGATGGATGGATGGCATTATGACAAAAGAAAGCGCATCACTACTGGAGATCGATGGCGAGAACGAGCAAATTTGTTCTGATGCAAAATATCATTCAGGTGTAGAATGAAAAGAATTTCAGAGGAAATAATTGGATATCCGTTGAGTTCAGTAAAACTCAGCATCCTCAAGGAACCAACCATTTAGGAGCTATACAATTTTTCCTGTAAAATTCCTACAAAAATTTTGTTTGAATTTTCGGTAAGAACTACAGGATTTGATTAGCGCAGGAATATGCACACAGGATATGGATCATTGCTGGGGCTACATCCCACATGCCGTGCTTGTGCGTCAAGGCCGCCGGGCCACAAGCCCGGAGCATGACAGAGTGCGTAGGCCAATCTTTGCCTCTTACCCATGATCCGATGCCAGCCATGACTCGTGTGATTTGCCTGGGATGACGCACCAGCATGGCGCGCGTCAGCATGTATGTGTCCTGGACTCCTGGTCCTGGCTTGGTTGGATCGCGCCAGCCACCGCCAGGGCCAGCTCCGGCGAGGCCGGCAGGAGCGACCGCACGGACGCCGGCGGCGCCACCATATCGGCGCGCGAGGACTTCTTCGACGGCGGCGCGTACGACGAGGCCGAGAAGGAGCTAGGCCGGGGACGCGGAGGGCGCCGCCGACCGCTGCGAGCAGGCGTTCACCGAACGCCGCCGCCTCATGGCCATGGTGTCCGACGTCGACAAGAGGATGAAGGACCGGGCCAGCGTCGCCGGCGACCTCGTCGCCTTGCTCTGGGGCGACAAACGTGAAACGCCGGCGCTCCGGCCGTCGGCTCTTGCCTGCTTGAGCTGTATACATGTTGAGATTGGCTAGCACGTTGCTGCACTCGCCAATTCGCCATGCATGCGCAAGTCACGTGTTAATTACATGGCCGTAAATTTTTTATCTTGCGATTCACGAGTCAAAATTTATCGCTCTATTCATAAAATGCCGATTTCCAAAGTATTTCTTAGTTGTGAATTACTCCCTATCAAGAAAAACCAAAACCTATAATTTAAGATGAGATTTCCATCGAATCCAATTTAGGATGAGATTTCCATCGAATCCCTTAACAAACAACACGTACGCATGTACAATGAGTTGTTCTCTTAAGCTGTTTCATAGTAATTCTATTTTCTTAATTTGTATATAGAAAAAAAGAAATATTGTGAATTGCAAACAACTACAATAGCAACGCAGTCATCTTATAATCCTAAAATAGCCTATGGGACGATTATTTCGTAAAACAACAACCACTTTCTCTCTCCTCACTATCTCGCATCTACATCAGCTGATGTGAAGCAAGCATAGCATTGTGAGATTGTTGATGTGAAGCAAGCAAACTTATGAGATTGTACTTCTCTTAGGTGGTGGCGTGGTGTGTCTTCCAGTTGAGCACGTTCAAATACCATCGTATACATATTTAGATGCCTTAGGAGTTGGCCTATTTAGAACAGAACTTCATGAAGACCAACCTGGGGCACAACTGTACAAAACCACGCACCGCATCAGACAGATGATTGAAATGCATCTACTACGGTTTCAGACAACGAATCATAAATATTGAATACGCCGTAAGTTGTAAACTTGTAATAACACCATGTATGTACCGGCCTTCCAGCAACGTAGCATCTGAGATCGATCTAAATTGAAGCACATATTGATGCAAGTAGGACAAACGTAAAATTCCAAAGCAGAATGCAGTTAAGAAAACGAAATAAACTGAAAAGCTGCATCCTGGAACACAGTAAAATGGTATTTTTCTCCCAAAATCCGAGATCTACAAATCCATGACTGGCAGGTCTAAAAGCATGTAGGTTCCAAAGGTACATAGACGAGCATGCTCTGCTAACAAGGAAGCTTTCGGTAGTTCATCTAGATGTTGTCTTAACTTCAAACCTCCTGGACGCTCAAACCTGCACCAATGGATATTATCACATCAAAAATGACGCACAAATTAGAGGTGCATTGCACTAACAGATTAGAAACTTCATTCAGCAGATGAAAAATGGGGCAGCATTTTCAACAATTTGAAGGCAAACTGGAAACGCAAAAAAGTTGAGAAAAGGCGCATTCACAAAGTTCTGATTACAAATTAAAAAAGACAGATATTCCTGTCCCTCAGATCTCATAGCTATTACCCATCATCGACGAACAATGACCCGACTAGTTTTAACCACAAGCCTACACATCAAAAGGAGTGGAGACAATGAAGGCTTGAAGCTAAAACAAATCAAGCATTCATCTAAGATCCAATAATATTTTCTTCAAGGGGACACCAACAAATTGAGCCTGATAAATTACAACTACACAACAAGATACAGAATAACGAACCCAGTGCTCTATAAAAGTTTAAAAAGAACAAGAAAGGTCATACAGCTGTCCCTCGGATCTCATAGCTATTATTGGCCATCACTGACGGTTTTAAAAACTTGTTTTAGCCACAAGCCACACATTAGTCCACAAGACCTGAGATGGCTTGAAGCTAAAACCAATCTTCAACCATCTTTGGACCGAAACTTTATCTTCACTGGGACAGCTACTTGATCAAAATTACAACTAAGAAATGGCTTCAATTCAAGGAAAAAGAAACAACCCTAACACAACATCGTAGATGCTCATCAGCAGCATGAATGATCAATTCCAGGCAATACTAACACAAGCACTGAATTTTCTTATACCAGAACAGAAACAATACCATATTAATTAAAGCAGTGCTAACCTGGGGGGAGAGATTGCTTCAACTTGTTTGCCTTCTCAGCATCGAAGACGCAGAGGGTGTACAAGTACTTGGAGCAGCGCACCTTGAACTTGACAACATCCTTGCTCCTCTTGATCTTCACGGAACGGGCATCCTTCCTCCTCGCGGTGAGAAGGAAGTCCTTGATCTCATGGATCTGCTTCGGCTGCAGACAGATTTGTTTCACGAACTATTAGACAAAGCATAGCCATAGGATGACAACAAACTAGAAAATACTAATAGAATGGCAAAAAACTTAATTGCAACTACCAAAGAAAAGCAAACTCTCACATACATGCTATACTTACAATTGTTGTTTATATAGAGTTGTATCTTCATGGTGGTTTATTTACAATTTTAACTTGGGTCAATTTATCAGTACATTTCTAAATACAAGCACTGCATGCTGTCGAAACTCAAAAGTGCAACATTCATTAAAACAGGCACATTCCATCCTAACCTAGGGATGTGATTGACATACATGTAGTTGAAACAGCACACAGAAGAGATGAACTAGCATGGCAACCACGGCGACATCAAAATACAGCAACTAAAACTATGCTTTCAATGCTAGCAGCAATGCAACCTAGGGTAAAGGTAAGAGCATTACCGCTCATAGCGAGCCACACCAGCAAACTGCATAGAGCTGGTAGACAACATGAGCATAAGTTGCCACTGCATGTGTCAATCAATCACAGGGAGGCCATGGCACATCATTAGCAACGCATAACCCTAGCCCGACCAATCTCTTGCACGACAATCCACGAGAAATAAGCAAAAACATGGCATAGAACATGTTCATCGCCTCTACGAACACAAGCAACTTGCTACCGAGCAACTCATCACACGGAGAACTCCGGGTGAGCCGAATGGATGCGCTAGCGGCGGATATAGGACTGACGAGAAGGTAAGAGGGAGGGATTAGAGGGATAGTTACCATCTTCTCGTGAGACCTGGGAGTCGCCGAGCTCTTCTTCTCGCGGCGGCGGCTGGGATCCCACGGGAAGAAGGGAATGCAGAGGCGGCGGCGGGCGGGAGGGGAGCGGATTATATAGCACCCCGTAGATAAAACCCTAGACAGGAGCGGTTCCGGAAATGCCCTCGCCCTCGCTCGCTGCAGGTGGGGCCTGGAGGTTGGGAGGGCCTGTGGAAGGCCGCATTCGGATGGGCCCAGTTGGGCCTTGTGGATCATCGTGTGGGCGTCGAATTTCCGGCTCGAATTATTATTGCTCGAGTTCATTCATCTTTATGAGCTGCAATGGCAGCTTCTTCCTTCACACCGATTGTTAAAAGTTTTCAATTTCAGTTAGATTTCTATATGTTTCGATTTTGTACTAAAAATTAACATTTCTATATGCACAGCGGCAGAATATGTTGGCAACCATCCAATCCAATCCTAGGCAGAGATTGCAGCAGAACCATGTTTCCAGGACAACGTAGATAATCGTTTCAGGTTTTCAAACACAATACAACGAGGGGATCAATTTCAGCTCAATGAAAAATACACGATTCCACATATTTGAAACTCAAATTTTAGACCAAGAGTGCCAAGTTATTTGTCCGATTGCGATATGTCCTATTTTTCCGTAAACAGATGGTACACAGGTTGCGCAAAAACAGTGTACTCGTTGCATAAACAACCGGTACAAGAGGAGCCTCTGCAGCCACAATCAGTAGTCGTCGCCCCTGGATATGACCTCTTTGCAGGTTGGCCGGAGTAAGATGGTGTGCTCAAACTGCGAGACATAGCTCCCTTTCACGTCGCACAATGGAGGGTATGGCTGCGAGCATAGCAGGAAATGTGAATCGCCATGTTCACGACAATGTTCGTATGATGGGGGTGGGTATGGAGCTTATCACATACCTGAACAATATTGTTGTCACATAGATTTTTCAGAGCCATGAGGTACTTCGTCTCACCAAGACGGTCCAAGTACCGGCGGCAGAAAGCGAGTGTTCCAAAGTTGTTGTTGATGGTCCCAAGTAGCTGCTTAGCCTTTGCTAACCTCAAAGGCACATGTCCAACATCAAAGTTCTTCATGTAATGACTGCATTCCAAGTCCTCCCTGACAAATCCTCTTCCTGCAAATGTTATGAAGCTTAGGGCATGTAAAAATCCCAAGGATTTAAACATATGTCTAAGCAGGATAGAAAATTTATGATGTGCAGCTAATCAGGGCCTTTCTAGCTATATAAGTGAAGTGAACATACCGGTAGATCCAAAAGTTTCAATGGCATAAAACTCTCCCTCCTCCATTTTTGTCTGTTCTCCACCTTTCACAATCGGAACTGATTTTCCAGCATGTATCTGATAGGGCCCAATGCTATGTCCGTTGAGGTTCCGAATACTTTTGACTGTCACAAGCAAAAAGAGTAGTTTCGGTTGTCATTGCCTTTCTCACATTACATTGTTTTGCAGAACAAAAAATTGGAAGCTGTAGCACCTTGGAAAACTTTCCCGTTGATTTCAACCTCATATGACTCCATTACTTCTTGGATTGCAGCACCAACATCACAAAGCCGTGCATCTATTCCAGCTTCCTGAAACGAAGTAATCAAATCATCATTGAAGTTCAATGAGTGCATCATGCGTGTGTCTCTAGCAGTAGAAATTCAAATTAGGCCAAGACATAAAACAAATATATGGGAGCAGCTAGAGACACATGCTATATTGTCCAGCGGAAATCAGTATTCCAATGAAAATATAAATGTGTCACACATGAGCAAAAGATATCACTTTTGTACATTATGCAGAACAACAATAGGAAAATGGCATTGGCAAAGGTGCAACTGAAATATCGCCTTCTTTTAAGAAAAACAAAAACAATCATGAATTCTTGTATCCCCACCCAATTAACTTAGAAGCACAGCCTACAAAGAGTGCAGAGAAACATGTTAAAGTCACCTTGATCCCAGTATTTGTGGCATCTCTTGTTGCTTGAAGCAATGGATCATACATAGGATTAAATGCAACAGTAAATGCACAATCAACAATGTACCCTGGAACAAATAAGTTAGTTTTTGCAGTCAGATGACATCAATTTATACTTGCAACAAGAAACCCACACAAGTAGGCACAATAAAAACATATAAGATAAACAAGGCAAAAATTGGCGGACCATCTATATGTGTTCCGAAATCTAGTTTCATCACATCATCATATTGTAGCACAGTTTTGTCACCAGCATTTGGAGTCCAGTGAGCTGCAACCCTAAGAATTGGATTTTCTTCATCAATTTGTGAACGGAATGAAGACTTGGAAACATGATAGATGTATACCAATACCAATGGAAACACTATAGAAGAATTACCATACCAATTCAAGGAGCATCCCGTTGGAAAGGCAATGCCAGCTTGCAGCCCATTCTCCTTAATAAGTTTACGGACCATATTTTCCAATGTTTCACATAGATCAATCATTAACATTCCAGGCTTAATAATGCTTCTCATATATTTTCGCACCTAGAAAATCAGAAAATACATTGTAGAATTGCAACCAACACATAAGATTAAAATTATGCTGCAAACATATAGAGAGGGGTATAGTTTTAACCTGTCTATGAACTTCTGCTGCTCGGCGAACAGAGTTGTATATTGGCTTTTGCAGTCGTTCCAGCTCCCTCTTTTCCTCGCTAGTTGTTCTCCACAAATTACTATAGCGATAGCATATAAATTTGCAAGCAGTTATGTGAGTGAAGGCCTTCATATGATTAAAAACCAACACATGCTCACATAGGATAGTTTAGTTCAATAGAACTTCCACTAGTGGTGATAGACTTGCACTTACTCATTCTTATATTGCTGGATTTCACCCTCAGGAAATTCTCCTGAAGGAAAAAGCTCATCAACAGGTATTGATGGAGGATCTGTCTGCTGAAGAGGGTCCTTCTTTCTACAGAAGACATGAGATCTCATGAACTGAAACAGACCAAACGAAGAAAAAATATTTCAATTTAACAGCAGAACTCACTTGGATTTGTTTTTCTTCTTCTTCTTCTTCTTTGCAGCTTCTGACGAATATCCATTTCAAAAACAATCGTTAGACTAACTGAGCCCCAAATGCCACATGGAACAAAAGAAGCTTCATCTCTATGAGACTTGGGAAAGAGAACTTGCAAGGCAGAGTTGTCACCTGGTGCTCCATCTTGAGATGCACCATCAGCTTGTGCCTCGTCATCATCCTCTGGTGGTGAGGACTGAGCTGCAGGAGCTGCACCATTGCTGTTTGCAGCTTTGCCTTCTTTAATCAGATTCTCCTGCAAAAAAAGGATATTTAATTGCTATGAAAGCAAATATACAGCAAAGCAAGGGTCAACCAAGGGGAAATGGGGAATATGCCATATAAGGTTCATTAATCCATGTAATAATAGCAGTAGTTATTGCTTATTGTAATAATAGTAGTGATTCATTCCATGGGCCACAGAAAACAGCGGAACTTCAGCTACTTACTTTGGTTTCTTCATTTTGTCCAACTTGCAATGCCTCCATCTCCTTGGTAGCTGTATCAACCACAGCCATATTGTGTATTTCTAAAGTAGGTTCAAACCTGAATGAGCAGAATAAACAAAACCATAAGCACCGATATAGCTCAGGAAAAATTACATGTTAAAATGTATCGCAATGGTAAGGCAGATCGGTAGTGTATCATCTATTCACCAGTGCTTAACTGAAACTCAAGGAATTCATAACCAATAAATGCAATAAGATATCATGTTTGGATTACTAGGACTGCGCTGAATCCACTCAGTAAGTAAATAGCAAGATTTAAAGTCAGGTTAACATACAAGAGGGGAACTAACTGTGTCATGTATGTTCAGTAATCAGATTTACTATACAAAGCTGAAGGAAAATCTTCATTGAATTCACTTTCTTTCATTTGTTTGCCTACCTAACAAGCAACAAGTTTTGACCATTGCCTTGCAAGCTGGATGCAAGACAAACTAGGATATTGCCATAGAAACATGTCATTTGAGCATCATACTTATCAATAACAGAGCCGGATGCTTAATCAAAAGCTCACTGCAACTCTTATAATAACCCATAAATAAGCACTAACGGTCTACAGCCATCCAGTTTGCGTCGGCAAACCATTCTAACAGAAAAATATCGTCCAATTGGAGAAATTCGTAGAATTCACAAACTCGCAAGGTGTTACAACTCGCCCGGATGAGTACCTCAGAACCTCAAAGTCCCGCTATTACCACTTAAATTCAGAAATCGCCTGTCGTAAAATTTGCTGCGCGGGTACAAAACCTGCACGAGTCAGCTCCCGCAGGGGCCAACAAAGCCATACCTTCCTCCCGGTTCGAGGCTGCGAGAACTGACGTCGCCGAAGCAGGAGGCGCGAGGCGGCGGGCGGCGGCGATCAGGCCCGTTTCGTGCGAGGCGGAGGCGGAGGCGGAGGCGGCGGCGCGGCGGCTCGACGCCTTGACGGCTAGGTTGGATTTGGACCGGGACTGCGAGAAGAGAAAGCTTCACACGTTTCGTCGGAGCGTCATTGCGGTGGTAATAATAGCATGGGCTCATTCTCCATGCCTGGCCCAACTCAAATGCAAAGCCCAGGAACAGCCCAAATCCCCTCTGCGATGCCGGAGCGGGCCAGATGCGTCTTGAAAGGCCCAGATTCACCGGCCTAGCCCACCAAGTGACCTTAACACCCCAACCGCAACAAAAATCCTAGCGAGCCCCAAACCCTCGCCGCCTCCCTCCTCCTCCCTCTCCTCTGACCTCGCCGCCGCCGTCTCCGACCTACGCCGCCGGTCGAGCCTATCCGACCGGAGAGAAGGATGGCTAGCGGCGGGGATGAAGCCTCGCGAACAGTACCGCCGCTGGCGCTGGGGGGTACCACGGAGGAGCTGGCGTTCGTGAAGGAGACGGTGCTGAAGAAGCGGAAGGAGAACGCCGACTGGGCCGTGAGGAACCGGGAGCGGAAGGCGGCGAAGCGCCAGCGCATCCGCGCGGAGAACAAGGTCGTCGTCAAGCGGCCCGAGGAGTTCGTCACGGCGTTCCGGAACAAGGAGCGCGATTTCCTGCGGATGAGGACCCGCCTCAAGGTCCGCAAGCAGCCGTCCGTCGAGGCGCTCAGCTCCAAGCTCATCTTCGCGATTCGCATCCCTGGGTAGGTAGTCCTAGCGGAAGAAGGTTTTCCATTTTTTGTTCCTTATTTCCTTTCGTATGCAGTGAGGGTTGACATGTTGTGTTGTTTGTTCGATGTAGCTCTGTGGACTTGCATCCTCACATCAGGAAAAAATTGAGGAAGCTACGGCTGACGAAGGTCCTCACCGGCGTGTTCCTGAAGGCCACCGAGTTGACGCTGAAGATGCTCCTTGAGGTGGAACCGTTTGTCACCTACGGGTAACTGAATGACAGCAAACCTTTTCCAAGTCAATGATCAACCTTTCTTGTTGCTTCTTAGTATTGCGTTGTTAACACTTTGTTTGCTGCTGTGTAACTATAGGTTTCCAAACTTGAAGAATGTGAAAGAGCTTATTTACAAGAAGGGCCGTGGGTTCTTGGATAAGGAACCTTTCCCTCTTACCAGCAACGATCTAATTGAGAAGGTACGCTTTCGCAACATCCTTAAAGACTATATGGAGTACAACAAATTACAATGGGCATCAATATTAAAATTGAGTCTCAGGTTCTTAATATACTGTGTCTGTTAGGTCAAGAAGATCCAATTATAGCAAGTTCAAATGGCAACTCTTAGATTTAGATGATCAGCTTCATGTTTATATTCAGCAGTTCACCATAGTGGCAATATTATTTTGTGGATCCCCAGTAATCATTGGACACAAAATGTTCACGCTCACGCCAAAGCTTTCGAATACATGATAGGTTTCAGTCTTTTCTTGTGGAGTTAGAAAAATAGATGTGGTTCTTATTTGTTTCCCAGGGATATTGGACTTGGTTTTGACTTGTGAGTTACATTGAAAACCTTTCGTGCCAAACAGGCTCTTGGAGATAATGGCATTATATGCTTGGAAGACCTCGTGCACGAAATCGCCACTGTCGGACCGCACTTTCGAGACGCAACAAAGTTCCTCATGCCCTTCAAGCTCAAGTGTCCGGAGAGGAGGCTGCAGATGAAGAAGAAGCCCTACAAGGATGGTGGTGACTCAGGCGACCGAGGCGACAAAATCAACGAACTAATTGAGAAGTTGAACTAAAAGCATAGCTTGTCTCCAGTTGTCATTTGCGTACGAGTGATGGATCTGTTACCTTATCAGTTTTGTAATAGCATAGCTGGATGTACCTTAAATCTTGAAGTGTTACCTGAATTTGTGCGATCAGATCGAGAAATAGCAGAAGCTGCTTTCATCAACCACTGTCTTCTGCTTGATGCCTTGATGCGTCAGTATATCGCACTGAGAAAGTTATCATATTTCCTATGTTTGTGCTCCTGTTTGTTGAATTGAGAATCCCATATCCCTCTGCTATTGGTGATACTGTTCCCTCTGCATCTCATCGCACTGCATGTATTGCTATCATCCATGTTACATGGCATCCGATGTTGTCAAAATTTACTGTGCATGGATCCGTTGCTGGTTGTTGGTTGATGCGTGAACGGAGAAGATGGATGTGGTCGGCGACGGCCTCACATTTGCCCGGCGGCGACCGTGCAGTCGCACCGACGTTGGGTCACTGCAGTTCAAACACTTCGACACAGCATCTACCTGCGTGGCTGGTGTCTTTGCCTTAACCAAAGCCCCGACTTCCGAACGATCCTCACCTTTCCTCGCGTCGCGTCCACCCTCCGCGCCTCCGCTTCGTCCCTCCAGGTCCGGGCGGCGCCGGGGCGGAGAGAATGGCCTCCGCGCCATCGGCGCCGGTGTTCGAGAGGGTGGCCGGGATCCGAGCCATCGCCGAGTCCGGCCGCTTTAAGGCAAGTTTATCCCCCACTTCCCAGGAGCCAAGTTACCGGCTTTAATCGCAAGATGCCCATTCCGATCTCCAGATCACGAATTTGGTTAGAAATCGCCTTATCGTCGTAGGAATTGCAACCTGCGGTGCATCCTTGCCCATTTGCTACTGCTACATACTCATTTGCTTACAGCTAAATCTGCATCTGTCTTGCAGGCCTGGTTCCTGGACCAGTTTGGCGTCCTTCACGATGGCAAGAAGCCGTACCCCGGCGCCATTTTGGCATGTATGTTGGCACAGAAAATGTGTAGCAAGTTCTTCATATTGTATTTGTCTCCTTTTGTGTTGGGGTGCTGCTACTTATGTGAATTATCAGTTGGCTATTGCAGTGGAGAAGCTCGCGGGGAATGGGGCGAAGATGGTGATAATCAGCAATTCCTCTAGGCGGTCGTCTATGACAATTGAGAAGCTGCAGAGCCTGGGGTTCGACACATCTTGTTTCCTCGGGACCATCACCAGTGGGGAGCTCACACATCAACACCTTCTAAAGTAAAAGCTTCTTGTGGACAGTATCTTCAGTCACCATTGTTCACTGTTTCCTCTATGAATTTAAAGTTCCATACATGTCATGAGCATGATATGCTTAGAATTACCTTACCATTTACTGGGTTTTATTGTTTCTTTTTATATTGGACTGCACAGAGCAAGCTATGATTAATTGCTTTACATACTGCCAAGTAGAGGAGTTTCTTTTTCTTGTACTTATTTGGAGACTAGATCTTGAAACAATATGTAAGACAATTAGTTTCTTATTCAATTTCATGAATATAGGAGGAATGACCCATGGTTTGCTACCCTTGGAAGAAAGTGTATCCATATCACTTGGGGCAATCGTGGCGCAATTTCTCTTGAGGTTTGTCGTCCTGCCACTTCTCCTTCAGAATTGGGATGGATTTGATCTAATCAGTATTTCCTTTTCTCTTACTAGGGTCTTGGTTTGCAAGTTGTGAACAATGTTGATGATGCAGAGTTTATATTAGCCCATGGTACTGAAGCCCTTGGTTCACCTTCTGGTGACCCTCTTCCCAAAAGTCTTGAGGAGCTTGAGCAGGTTCTAATGCTTGGCCTAGAAAAGCGACTTCCAATGGTGGTAGCTAATCCAGATTATGTCACCGTTGAAGCTCGAGATCTGCGTGTCATGCCTGGTATGATCATGTCATCTACCTGGTATTATATTGTTTTAACTCAAAATGGATCTGCTTGGCTGTGCTACAGCTTTAGGTGCTGTTTATTTCTGAGAGTTCGATGTAAAGCTGTTGCTCAGTATGCAAGGCAATGCTGCTTTTCACCAAGTAATTTTTTGGTGATTGACAGGCTCAAATTGACGAAATGGCAATTTCTATCTTTTAGGCACTCTGGCAGCTAAATATGAGAGTCTTGGTGGGGAAGTGAAATGGATGGGCAAGCCTGATAAGGTATTCAACTAATCATGGCATATCTGCTTTATGAAATAAATAAAAAACCCGACTATATCATCATGGTAGATAGTAGAAATGGCACTCAAAGAGTATGATGAACCACAGGCTAGTGCACTTATGATTGTAGCCTTTACTGTTTTTCCCCTGAAATTTTGCTTTTCGAGTTTTTGTGTGGTAGGTGGGCAGAGCCTCTTGATAGTTACTAATCTGTTTTAGCTTTATCAGGTGATCTATACCTCAGCGATGTCCCTAGCTGGAGTTGATGCTCATGAATGCATCATGGTGGGTGATTCACTGCACCACGACATCAAAGGGGCAAATGCAACAGGAATCGCATCTGCGTTCATTACTGGAGGGATTCATGCAGCTGAACTTGGGCTCACTGAATTTGGAGAAACTGCTGGGGAGGATGCCATCAATGCTCTATGTAGCAAGCATGGATCATATCCCTCTTATGTTTTGCCTTCGTTTACATGGTAGAAACACGGTGTTCAGGCAAATATTGTTCTGGAAGTGACACAGGAGGATGAAGCCCTTGGAGGCATATGATTGTTCGATGGTTGTTGAATTTGATCAATACAAGCTGGATGCAGCTATGCTATGAAGTTAAGAGCTTGGGAAAGAGGATTTGATTGTTTATCATCAAACTTTCAAGAAATAATTGTCCAGATGAAACATTGCTTATTTCAGTTCAGCACAGCAACTAGTAGCACCTCTTCGGCTGAAAAAAATGTCAATACTAATTAAAATTGTCTCATTTGAACTGAAAATGTGTTTAAGGCCTAAATTAAAAGACCAAACTGATATTAAGCTATATTGAAAAAATTGTAAGATTATTAAACTTTCACTGTCTGTCCTCCATCAAGTGTTTTATCTTTTACATTGTTATATGATCACGGTGACGGTTTGAAAAAAATGACGAAAAACTAATAATAAACAAAAAAAGTTGTTGCTAATGAAATAGGTGATTATATGGTGAACTTTCTGGAGATTTTTGCTAACTATATTACTGTAAATGGACGAAATTTCTCAAACGTGAACCCATCAAGTGCTTCCTCTTTTTGCATTGTTTATGATCATGGTGTCGGTTTGCAAAAATGATGAAAACTAATGGTAAGCAAAAAGGTTGTCGCTAATGAAATAGGCAATTAAATAGTGAACTTTTTGGAGATTTGTACTAACTATATGACTGCAAATGGAGGAAATTTCTCAAACATGGACCCAAGATTTTGTAAGTTTATTATTTAAATCTTTATAACAATCACTATTGGATACAGCTAAAAGTTTTAATTTGAATTATTGGATAGTTTAGCTTCTAATGGAAGTAAAAACAATACTAATTATGTCGTTTTACTATGATATCTATTTTTGACGCACATCTTTCTAATAGCGGAGCAAGGTAGTGATAAACAATAAAAATAATTATAAAAGATTCAATATTAGTAAACTATTGCATATCTTCTTTTTAACATTGTCTCGTCCCATAGCCTCCCTCCGTGTACAATGCCAACACAGTCGGTGCCGCCCCATAACCACTAGCCACTCCCAACTACCTACGGGGCGGCGGCAACCTGGCCACCGGTCACCTCCTCCACTCCGCCTTCCATTAATCTAGTCGGTTGCTTGTCCCAACCAACCAACCTCACAAACTGATTGTCCAACACCACTCTATCGCACGACACCTTCTTATATTGCCTCGCCGCCCTCAATTCACTACCTCCGATGGTCCACCGCTGCTAGCAACCATCTCTTTAAGATGGCTACTTCTCCCTGATTCAAACATTGCTGATGCTCCAACCCAGTCCACTATCTTGAAACTCTAACTCTTAACCCTTCTTATTTGATTGTGAGAGCCTGCCACCGGAATCCGTGACCCACCTTTTGGTTGGGATGGAGTGGATATGATGGAGGATTTGAAACTTGTGAGGAGTTCAGAGGAGGGCTAGAAGACAACTTGCGCTAGGAGGACGTGCGAACATGTCGCTTCCTCGTGCGTTTCAATTATGTGGCCCTCCAATTTGCTAGTTATTAAAGAGTGTCATCACACGCATACTAACTAAAATTTTGGCAGTAGCGGGTGAGGGTGGTTGGGCACGTAAGAAAAAATTGGCGGGAAAAAGTTGACGAGCCATTAGATACAAACCGAAAGAAAAATTCAATATTTAAAAAACGTCAATATAATTTGTGGAAGGATGATATGCATAACTGATTACAATGGAAACAAGGTATAAAAGAAAAAAAGCACAAAAAATTCTCTTAATTCTCGTGACTTGCGAGACTCTCGCCTCCTATCTGATGAACTGAGAGCGCCCACCAAGGCAAGTATCGCCGCCGTCGTCTCCGCTCCCCGAAAACCAAATCAGCCGTCGAGGTGGAAGTTTCCAGAAGTGCCCACACACGCTCCCCAAATACCTTCCTCTAGCTGACTCCCTTCCCTCTCCGCCCTCACAAGTCGCAGCCCAGTCTCCCTCTCGTCTCTCCGCCCAAGTCCTCTCCCCGGCGAGACGAGTCGTGTCCCTCCCCGCCCTGCCGCCGCCGCTCCATCGCCCCCATCCGGACTCGGATCGACCCCTCGGTGAGTTTCCCTACCTTGCTCGGACCGGCTGCTGTAGGAGACTAGAGCTCGTGCTTGTTCTAGGGTGCCGCGCTACTTCGCTGCGTCCGTGGGCGGCTGAATCCAAATCTCGCGTCCTCTTGGGTTAGGTTTTGTGTTTTCTGCAGCGGGGGTGCCCTGATAATCTTCTCTATCCCGCTCACCCGTGGCGCGATCGGGTCGCTCTGCTTCTGCATCGGCGCTCCAGATACATCTAGGTGGGGTTTGGAGCGGGGGTCACACGCAGCAGGGAGGGGTTTGGAGCGTGGGAGGAACCAGAAACCTAGCGAAAAGTTTGCCCTTTCTCCAAGGGACGCCTAGCATTTGAGCTGTTTGTGGGTTTTCTAGCTCCTGATCCGTGTACCCATCGTTCCTGCTGTGCAGGATGGCTGATGATAATCCCCATGGGGCCAGCAGTTCGACGGCGAAGCCAGCTGATGATCCGGAGTCTACCATTGAGATCAACATCAAGACCCTGGATTCGCAAGTCCACAAGCTTCGCGTGAACAAGAATGTGAGCATTCTCCTGCATTGTTGACATTTTGGTGTGCGTCTATCGTCTGTCTGTTTGAACTGTTGTGGAGTGATGAGCCATGCCTCTTGTGTTGATTTGTTCATGTAGTTAGCGTTAGGAGTGCAAATTATTCTTTTTTCTTAATTAAAGGAGTGCAGATATTTCGGGAAGAACTAATCTCCACAATTTTAGGTGCCTGTTTTGGTCCTAAAAGAGAAGATAGTTGATGCAACTGGGGTTCCTCTCGATCAGCAGCGGTTGATTTTTAGGGGAAGAGTCTTGAAGGATGATCACCTCCTATCAGAATACCGTATCCTTTCTGTTTGTGCATCTTGCGTCAACGCTATTAAGTGTACACTTAACCATCTGCTTTTCCGTCCGCCTTATCATTTTGATGACTTGTACTTTGTAAACCATATTGACTGTCGGTTTCCTTATTACCTTCTTCTTCCACTAATATCGTTTATTAATGACATATTTTCTGAACTGTAAGGTTGGGGTGATTTGCTGACTTGCAGAATCAGAATATTTGCTTGTAAGTTGGTTAATAGGTTATTTAATGCCATATCAAGTGCATTCTCAGCTGAAATATATGCAACCCTACGCAGAGTTGAAAATACATGCAACCCTATGCAGAATGCTTGATACTATGCAGAGACTGTGGTAGATTATTGGCTTTAATCAATTGGTGGTTGGATTTGTCATTTCGTAAAGGAACTTTCCCTAATATAAATTTCTGCTGAAAGTTTTGATTTGTTTAAACTTTTTTTTTCATTTTCCTACTTGTTTGCTTTTCAAATGCTTTGTTGGATCATTTACCTTCCTATGTGTTTATTTCTCTCCATCCAAATTCTGTCACCTGTATCCTTGACAACAACAAGATTTGGAAGATGGATTTACATTGCATCTGGTCGCTCGGCGTGCAGCTGAGGGCCAGAGTTCTTCTGGGGCTTCTGAAGGAAATACACACACCAATGGTAAGTCAGACCTGCAGTTGCTATGTCAGCTGCATCATCAATACTGAACCACCAAGTATTTGGATATGCTTCCATGATATAAGTTTACCTTATTCTGCATAGCAGCATAGCTATCATCAAAAATTATAAATAGACTATACTCATTCGCTGTAAGGGCTGCAAAATTTTGCTAGTTATGTTAAGTAGTGTTAAATATTGAGTGCTTAGGTTGGTGCTGAATCTAATTGATCCCCGTCAGTGCTTAACTACAATAAGATGCTGGACATGGGCCTGATATAAGATTTTACACTTCTCTTTCTTCTTGTGCAGTAAATGTTGCTGGAAATGGAGGATTGTTGGATGATATTTCCAGGGTATGCTTCTCTCATTTTTGTGTTTGTCCATGAAATTACCTGATTTGATTGGCTCTTGGCTAGAACTGTACCTTTCTAATTCCTTTTTATTAATTCTCTTTTAA
The DNA here is from genome assembly GCF_005286985.2 of Setaria viridis. Lineage (NCBI taxonomy): Eukaryota > Viridiplantae > Streptophyta > Magnoliopsida > Poales > Poaceae > Setaria > Setaria viridis. Next base: position 34,839,421 of record NC_048268.2, on the reverse strand, counting down.
CAAACTATATAGAGGCTTTGCATTCTGATGGGATGATAGATGACATGACTAGGGTTTATGCTTTGCCCTAGCATTTTGCATATTGCCAAAGTATACCAATTACTCGACTTGTCAAATGGTACGATGCCATCTAATTCTTCTACTATTTGCAGAGTGTTCGAGATCTTCTTGGTTCCTTAGGCGTTGCAATGTCTGGTGGTGTCACCAACGCGGCATTTTCGGTAACAAGGCAGTTCTTCTCTAGATCTAATGGGGGTACCTGACACATCTCATAATTTAATTATTTTATGGCTACTTTATCAGGTTCCTTTGACGACTGCACCAGAAGGGGCAAATAATGTCCCTGGAAGAACTCAGCCAGTAAACCCAGCACAACCAGGGTTCTCAGTTATGAATCATCAAATTCATGTAACACAACTTCAACCAGGAGGAATACCTCGCAACATGGTAGATATTTTGTGCTTCCTTGCACTTCCTCCTGTATTTCAGTTTGTATAGCATTGCGTGGACTTCAACCAATGGTATTGGCAACAGGTTATTCCAGATTCTCTGACAACTCTTTCGGAGTACATGGAACGCGTGGACCGAGTATTACAGAATAATGGTGCCACATATTTTTCTTACAGTTGCTCATTGCTTGTCATCAAATATTTGATATTTATTTTGTTTGCTCTAAATGAAGGTACTCCACCATCCAGGGATTCAGAAGGCCAACAACAACCAATGGCAGATGATGCCAATGTCAACCCAAGATTTCCAAGTCCTGAGGTTTTGGCTTCAGTTATTGAGAGAGCCCAACAACTTCTTAGTGGCAGTGCAGCTTCTTCTCTTTCTGTATGTCATCTCTCATCTGTGGCTATGTTCTGTACCTTTAACCTTGCAATGTTAATCAATCAACAAATGATTTACCTCTGACTCTTTGATGTTAATATATTGTTCATCTAGAATGTTTGCCTCCCTGGTTATGACATTTAATATAATTTTCAAATCTTTGTGGGTTGTTGTCATTTTTTGTGCAATTCTGTAAAAAATCTAGATAAACTGAAGGACTAGTCTTGACCACCCTTAAACAGGGCATAAACTATCTCCTGGCTTCAAGGTTAAATTATCAAGCCCAAAGCAACTTTTTCGACATAAACTCAGTTCACTATTCGTTGTTTAATGTCTGCATGATTTTCTGATTAGGCCTAAACCTTTTTTTGACCATGTTGGCTTTGTTCCTTTTTCAATGCAAAGGTGCTGTTGAGTTGCATATTTTAGTCTTTAGCACATTTTAAAATACTATCTATGTATCTGAAAGATACCTGATGGACTTCAGGACTCATAGATGCAAACTTTTCTTTGGATATCTTTAAGTTGATTTTTGAGTTAGTCTTGAATGATAGATGCAAACTAGTCCATGACAATATTAATATACCTAATATTCTGATTCAGCACATTGCACAACGTATTCGGCAAGATGGTGGCACTGGGGATGCATCTATTCGTCGCGAGATCCAAACTGAATCAGTTCAGCTGGGAGTTGCAATGCAACATTTGGGTGCCATGTTTTTTGAGCTTGGTCGGACAATGATGATGCTTCGCACAGGGCAATCTCCTGTATGCACAATGTGTTTATTCCTTCATGTTATGTAACTTATTTTGTGTATGTTTTCACCATTTTGAAATTTTGTTAATTTTGCAGTCTCAAGCTTTTGTAAATTCTGGCCCTGCAGTTTATATAAACTCCACAGGACCAAATCCAATCATGGTTCAGGTGATAATTATTACACCTTTACATGCTAATTTTGATGATCATATGGCATTCTAATCACAGCAACACTTTTTCTCTCTTTGTGCAGCCATCATTTCAAAATACTCCTCCTTTTGGAGTTTCGAACATACCAGTTTCTGGTGCTTTTGGTATTGTTGATACTTCTCGATCATCTGGTTTTGGAGATCCTTTTCGAAATATTAATGTCCAAAGTAGCGGTAAGGTCACATTTCATCTATTATTTCGCTTCACTCCTTTTAGGGTCTTGAGCTGAGGAAGCTGCCACAAACTTTGTCCTCTGAACTAATTATTTCTGTATTGGATTGTAAGATAAGCGTAAGTTGTGTTTATAAAAAATGGATTTGCCTCTTTACAGCATTAAAGAACTGTTGTTATGTATTTATCAATTATGTTATGCAGTTATTCTTAATTTGTTTGAGATGATAGGTATTTAACATGTCATAATTGATATCGTAATATTATGAATTGGATTTACCTTGTAACTTTATGACCAATGTGCTGGCATGAATTGCACAGCAGTGTATAATACTATGTATATTTGAAGTTCACATTAGTGTTGGGTGTGGTATCTTTCAGATTTGACGAGCGTCATTAATGTCATTTGTATATCAATACTCTGTCCATGAATTTCTTCTGGAATATCCTGGTGTTCATTTTCGCACATGGCAATTTATATATCGTTGCTATTGGAATCTTGACGCTTCCACGATTCTGTGTCTAGTTGGCTTCCTCTAATTATTTCTTCTTTCTCATCCCCTAAATTAGGTGCATCTGCAACAAGTGGTTCATCTGCTGGTATGACCACCACTTCTGGAGGGGCTATCAATGGGAACCGCCAAGATGCAGCAAGAACTCAAGGAGGTAACCCACCAGGTCACCCAGCTGCAACACGTGGATTACCAACCAGAACAGTAGTTGCAGCTATTCCAGCGCGGTCCTCAGCTGAGGCTCCAAACCATGTCCTAAATGTTGTCCTTCCTGTTCAAGTGAGAGGTCAAGTTGCCGTGCCTAATCAGTCAACCTCCTCTCAAGGTTCTCAGACAGCAGTGGGAGCCCAACCAAATGCAACATCTGCTGTTTCACAAGCTTCTGTAGGCGGTGTTGCTGGTGCTCACCCTTTAGTGGCACAGATAAATGCATTGGTAGCCAATGCATTGGCTGCCAATGCACCTGGTCAGGTTTCATTGGCTGTCAATGCACCTGGTCAGGTTTCTTCATCTGTACAAAGTGCAGCAGACCAGGGATTTCACCTGACTACAGACAGCAGAGCTGGTGTGCTGAGTTCTTCAACACCAACTACTACACCACAGCAGAATGATCCCTCAGGTTAGAATCATGGACAAACTCCATTGAGAAAGTGCAATCTCATGTGACTGAACCATGTCTTGACATCTTACTGATATTCACAATTCGTGTTGCTAGGTACTTGTGGTTCCACTTTGTCATCTCAAGACATGAATGCTGTAAATGTTCCAAGTCTTGACAGTATACAACAGCATCCACAATCGGAAGATACCAGTGCAGATACAGCCAACTTATCAGGAGACCCTGCATCCACCTGTACTCATGATGCTCCTTCGAGCACATCAGCAGAAAAATCTGCGCTGAAGAACAAATCCTCGGATGGACTGGGTTCACAAGCCCTTGAGCCTTCTGCAAGTGGCAGCTCTGAACCAGTAGGTCTTGGTGGAGGTCTGATTCCAAAGGTATTAATTGAGTCTATTAAGTGCTTTAGCCTGTTGGGATTCTATTATTCAGTTTTGATTTTGATGTTGATTATATCCACAAGTCACATGTTTGGAGTTGTGTTTTGCCTTTGTTTAATTGCTTCTTTCAACTACACTTGCAGAGACGGAGCAGAGCGGCAAAGCCATCTGGGAGCACAACTGATCCTGGTAGGGATTCATCTTCAGTCAGCCAAAACCAAGATGCTGTTTCGGTGGCCCAGCAGTTTCTGCAAAGTTTTGCTTCACAAAATACTAACCCAAGCCAACGCAATGCCCCCACCTCTGGCCCTCCATCCTCGAGACCACAGCCTACTGGAGTTCCTCCAAGAAGACAGGGTGGTGAAGGACAACCTGATATTGGCAGCATGATATCTGGTATGCTCAACAACCCAGTTTTTGGCAATCTGTTGTCAAATGTCGCAACGCAAGCAGGGGGTTCAAGTGCTGACTTGAGGAGCGTGATGGAAGGATTGCAGAGCCCTGCTGTTGTAGATACTATAAGCAATATTGTGCAGAATGTGGATGAGCGAGACCTTGGGGCCATGTTTGGTTCAGGCAGGGGGCAAGGTGGCATGGATTTGTCTAGAATGTTGCAGCAAATGATGCCTGTTGTATCCCAAGTTCTTGGTGGAGCAGGGGCCCAACCTGTTGGTGCTAATAATGGGCAATCTAGATCACAGACTCGGTCAAGTGACACTGCAGGAGGAAATATGTTAAACAGCAGCAGCTCTCAGGTAAGCCATTCTGTTGAGTGCTGCGTAAAGAATAGCTTTTATTTGCATTACTTTTTTTTTACTGCAGCTAGTGTGGAATGCTTTGATCTTGTGTCTGAAACATCTAACTTTTGTATTCCATGGTCAGATTGATCTCCATCAAGCTCGTCAAAGCATTGAGCAACATGAATCTCCAGAGAATATCTTCAGCGCTGTCCTTGAGACTGCTGCTCAGGCTTATGGTGAAGATGACAGCATTCAGAGCATGCTCGAAGAGCTTGCCAGTGATCCAGAGCTCACCAATGTATGCGTTCTGCTCTGTTCCAATTGCATTATCATGCCATTTTCTTTCTGATGTTAGCCCGGATAATGACCTGACCCCCTAACTTGCTGCTTTTCTTAGGACTACCTGAGACTTCTGCTCGAGCAATTTCGGCAGAGGTTGCAATCAGAATCGCAGTCCGGGAGCCAATCTTGAAGCATTGACCGGCAAGGTCCTGTAGCCATTCACCGTGAGATTTATCACTAACATGGAAAACCAGAACTAAACTGTTGTTTGGGCGTTTTCATTATGAGGCGTCCGGTGGGTGTACATGTGGCATTGTAATTTTTCCCTGAGATATCGGTGCAGCATATTGCGTACTGCGGTTAAAATTGTTTTTACCAATTTTGCTAGTGGTACATACAGCGAGTTTTAAAGGCAGAATTCTCTGGATCTTGTGGATAATTTGGCAATGCCATATCTATGCAATGGTCGCCGAACTGTATATTTTCTAGGCAAATTTGTTTTTGCAGTTTTGTCCAGTTCTATGCCTCGGTAGATTTAGGGCTTTTTGAAATTTTTTGAAAAAGTTGCTGCTGGTTTTTTAATGAAAAACCAACTGATGTATTTAGCTTTCTAGCTCAAAAAGTTACGAAAAATTTAGAAAACTGAGCTTTTCAGATTTCCATATAAATTTACAAGTTTCTGACTTTTTAAAAGCTACATGAGAATGAGAAGTTTGTTGTTTGTTTATCAGGAAGCTCAAACAGACCTTATAATCACTGGTTTGCAAAGAAAGTAGTGACAAACTGCAGTCCGTGTCGAAGTCGGACATGACGTCACAACCCTACAACAGCGGCAACTTGCCGCGGTTGAACACGGCGGCGCTGGCGCCTCGTCTGAGACGGCCTCTACAAAAGCAGCTCACCCAGTTCGCCCTGCCTACCGTAGAGCACTCGGCACAACCCGTCTGGAGCGCCGTGCCGGGCCTCGAGCGCCGACGTCGAGGTGAAGGCCCGCCGGCTTCCGGCGCGAGGCCCGCGCCGGCGAGCCTCCTCTTGGAGGAACTGAAAGGAGGTTATCACGTTGAATTACTTCCTCTGAGACGCAGCATGAGTTATTCATTCTAGTTCGAGGAGGAAAATAACCCTGCAAGCCTGCAAAGTGGTTAATGAAACAAGCAGTAAGCTCTCCATCAGAATTTACTGATTGACCATCTGAGCTTACGACCGGCTTATGGCCTGAACGTGTACGAAATAAGATAAGATTATGTGCATGTCTGCATACTCGTGAGAACCATTTCCAAAATGCGTATACACGCGGTATACACGAGTCGATAAAAGCGGCGCCTCATCTCTCTTAGCCCACCGATAATATAGAAAGTTAACAAAATAGCAAGATATTACCATGTCAGGTTGCATATTATATCTATATTATATCTAATGGTATCATAAAAGGTATCTATATAGAAGATATTTTACCTATTTTTCTATTTTTAAAATAAAAATTATATAAATATAAATTCATTCTATTACCTCCTAGGAGGTAATAACCAACCAGATCTATATAAATAGGAAGTCTACGGTCACCTCATGAGTACCTTAGCAAGTCCCATAATCATAGTGACATAGTCTGAACATTAGCATGTTTGTTAGGAGGTGTTTGGATACTAGGCGCTAAACTTTAGCAGTGTCACATCGAATGTTCGGATGCTAATTAGGAGGACTAAACATGAGATAATTATAAAACTAATTCCAGAACCCTGTGCTAATTCGCGAGATGAATCTATCAAGCCTAATTAATTCATCATTAGCAAATGGTTACTGTAGCACCACATTGTCAAATCATGGACTAATTAGGCTTAATAGATTCATCTTGCAAATTAGACTCCATCTGTGCAATTACTTTTATAATTAGCCTATGTTTAATATTTCTAATTAGCATCCAAACATCCAATATGACAAGTGCTAAATTTTAGCAGGTGGTATCCAAACGGAGCCTTAGATAAAGCATATTCCAAGGCATGGTTTTGGCTGCTAGGGGGAAGAGGCTGAAGATTAGCGATGTTATTTTGTATATCTTTGAGCTAATTATTGAGAGAAGGTTTATTCTTTTCTGACCATGTGATCAGATTATAGCCTAATTGTTTAGCCCTTTTATGAAACGGCAGATACACATAATTATTCCAAGCACTTTTATTCACCTTATGGAAATTACTTCCAAATAACCATCAATTCTCTTGAACTTGAACCTTCTCTTCTTTCTCACATTGTTAGAAAAAAAGAAATGGCAAAGATAGGAGCATCATCACCATAAATTTGATAAATATTTGTAGTTTGAGCTAGCACATCTTGTTAGTATTTAGACTTAGCAACCTACCGAGGGGGTGTCCAAGGTAGTGTTTTGGTTAGTAGGCCTCGTCGAGATCAAGAGCTCAAAGGTAAACGCAGATACACGATTTAGACAGGTTCAGACCGCTAGATTGCGTAATACCCTACGTCTTGTGTGTTGGTTGGATTGAATTGCTTTGGAGGGGATCCATGCCTCACCTTATATTGCCGGGGGTAGGGTTACAGGTTGGTTGGTTACAAGAATACTCGTCGGATACGACTAGAGGAGTTCTACTCTTATTACAACGAGTACTTTCCTAATCCTCAACTAGTTCCTGTCTTTCCACATAGACTACGCCATCCTGCGCCATGGTCTCCAGGTCAGATGCGTTTCGGTGTCCCGCTCCATATCTAGGACTGTCCAAACCTTCTGGTGGGCCCATAGATGTATGTACAACACTCGGTATTTCTTTGAATCATTTATTGGTTTCTTTGAATTTCAAGTTTGAATGAGGTTAGGGTTTCACGATGTGATCTAAGATTCGTCCATGGATTCATGAAATTGGTTGGTGGAATGGTTTACTAGTGTTGAGGAGATTAAATGTTCAAAATTTAGTTGGTAAATTTGGTCTAAAACTCAAGATTCATAGGCTTGATTTTGGGAAGCTACTATTGGTGTTCGCGGCCGCACAGTAAGCGACGGACGGTCCGTCCCTCTTTGGCGGACGGTCCATTGGTAACCAATGCCTGTAGCTTTAACAATAGCACTTGGAGGTTCACTTATCTATTTGATTCAATTATTGCTTATACCTGTGACATGTTTATGACAGAGATGCACTTCGTCGGGTTGTCAAGACTTTCGCTCGTAAGCCCAAAGTGGAAAGTAATTCAAAGAGGGCAAGAAAGAATGATGATGATCCTAATGGTGCTGATTATAATCCGAATCCAAGTGAGTGAGAGGTTGAATCTCCAGTGGCAGGTGATGATAGTGATAAGGAGATGGAAGAAAGTGGTGGAGATGATGAAGAGATTGATATTGTTCATTACATTAATAGAGATTGAACTGTATCTTGTCACCCTAGGTTGCAAACCCTCACCTAGTTCTAGGAAGAGTAAAAATAGAATTTCTCTTATGTTACTAATTAAATTTGTTTAGTGTTGTGATTTTAGTTGAAATCGTCTATTCACCCCTCTCTAGTATCCTATATCCTACAGGCTCAAACCCCCTCCCCCGACACACACACTATATTTGTTTTGGATCCACTAGCATGGGCACAACTGCACAACACATTCATCTTTTAGCTCAAAGAAATAATCCCTTGATACTAAAAGGTAAAATAGGCATTTTAGTTCTTCAACTTTGCTTCGAGGATTAATTTCGCCCCTAACTTACAGATTGGCCAATCTAGTCCCTCAACTTTTATTTTTAGGTCAAACTCGTCCTTGTGTTGATATAGTGCTCCACGGTGGCATGAGATTACTATTAAAAGTCTTTTTTGCCCTTGACTCCCTCTTCCCCTCTTCAATTTCCAATTTCTAACGGCACCGTGAAGCACTACTAACTGCTAATTAAGCTATATGCTTAATGTGGCCAACAAATCTAACGGCATGTAATATGTAAATCTTGTCATTTTTTTGCCCTGCTCGATCGAGAAGGTATAATCCCACGGCTGGAGTTCTATTTCATCTTCTCACAATTCTGGCTCCGCGGCTGGGGAATTGATGTGGTTTTCTCCAATTTTATTAGAAATCTTGTGGTATTTGGCATGTGCTCGTCCTACATATATTTGTGTGATTACAACTAAAAAAAATATGTGATTAGATAGTTTGATTTTCCATTTACTAAATTCTCGATGTTTGTTTTGAGGAGGGAAAGGAGCCGAGGGTCAAAAAGACCTTTAGCACCAGTCTCATGCCAATATAGAGCACCAAATCATGCTAACATAGAGCACCAAATCAGCATAAGGACGATTTCGATCAAAAACAAAAGTTAAAGGACTAGATTGGCCGATCTAAAAATTGAGGGATGAACTTGACTCTCGGACCAAAGTTTAGGGACAACGATGCCTATTTTGCCATACTAAAACTACAACAACTCGGCATCACTATTATGTGCTTTACTACATTCGAATTTGAACATTTTGCAATCAAGTCTGAAATGTAGTGCATGCAACTCTAAATAAGGTTTTCTCCCAGCTATGTCCAAGAAGCAGCGGCACTATTGTCTGAGCATATTCTATTTTTGTTCTGGCATCAAGAAGCTAAGTAGCCAACGACAAAAGCTTATTCTTTTGTTCTTTTGCTAAAGTGTTAATACAAGGGAGAACAACTTTGCGTGGAGGAGTTCGCTCGAGGCCAATCTCAGTAGACTAGCTATAATGATGGGCAGAAGCCCCAACAAATAAAATGAACGTAGAGTGGTGTATGAGGGGGCTCACGCCCCCCACTCAAGAAAAACACTATGATAAAATGCGCTACAATAAAAAGGTTAACATTGTGTTGCAATATAGCAAGTGTATTGGTGTACCTGTAAACAACCAATGTGTTTTCTTAATTTCAAGGTAAGAAAATAAAATAAAGATAAATAATGTTATCATGATTTTCATCTTAAACTGATTTTTGATATTGCTCGAGCGACCAAAAGTTTGACAATATTATGTTACGGAAAGGCTATTGTGAACGGTATTATTTTTTTTTTGAATCACAGTGCCCACATGCAAATCCTATACCCCGTCATATCTTGACGAAATCAACATTAACGTTTCGCTATCGATGAACCGCGTAAAGTAGAGTCACCCACCGATCAGCAAAAGCCACTTGCCCCCGTCTGATGAAGCAAAAGAGCACGCAATGCTTACGAAACATGAACGCAACGGGGGGCGTTAGCGTGGATCTAATGAAGTGCATGCACTAAAGCCAAATCCCCCCCCCCCCCCCCCCCCCCCCCCCCCCCCCCCCCCCCCCCGCCTCCGATTCCGTAGAAAAGAGGAGAGAAACATAGCAGAGACGACACCTTTTCCTTTCCTTCGGGCAGACCGCCCAATATCATTATCCTACGAGGAGCCGAACCAAACCAGAGGTAGAAGAAGGCGACCGTGTCACCGTCCCGTCCGACACTGCCAACGCCGGGTAGCTAGCGTCCCCGGTCTCCGCCGCGTAGGATACGAGTCACCCGCCCCGCATATACCGGCATATCTCCTCCCCCCGGCGAGTCCGCTTCGTCATATGCCTTCCTGCCATGCGAACGCGGGGGCTTCTTCTGCCTGGAAGCTTCACACCGGCCCATGAGCGAGCAGGGTTTGTGTTCATGCATGCACCCAGGCAGCTGTTGCTTCGCCGTTTTCCCCCCGTTGTCTTGCTAGCATAGCAAGGATCGGTCGGTCGGCGACTCTGTTCCCACGCACCTCAGCAGGCTGCAGACAGCGTAGGCATCTCCGGTGTCATCTGCAGCCTCGCACCATGGATCGTTCAAGGCACGGCAACGCAGTCTGGAACTTGATGATTCCATAGGAGGCAAGATAAAGAAACAAACTGAGAAAACATCCGAGGGCAGGAAAGCTCAAAACATGCATGCTACTATCGACACGCTGTTGAAGTTACTTTCCCGTTCCCAAAAACATAAGAATTCCTGGCGTACGTCTAAATTGTCTCAGAAAAATAAGGAATTAGTACATCTTTATCGCAATATTACTCATCTTCGATCGTCCCCACTGAAAATTAGTAATCTTCTACACTTCTACTACATCGTTAGCTAGATTCTTTTATGAACACAATGCAATGGATGAGTAAGAAATTGGCCGGCCTTTGTGTATGTGTCTTTGTTCCCGAAGAAAAGCGCAACTGTATACTTGTCTGGTGTGTACTTGTCTGGTGTCTGCAAGTCCCAGACCATCAGCACAACCTGAAGATTTTAGGTATTGACGATGGGTGAGTGGACTTAGGGTTAACTGGAACAATAAAATTTTCCAACACTAGGGTATTTCTTAGTGTTGCTTGAGTCACATGCCACTTTTTCATTATGCACCCCATAACCCAATATAATACATGTACATGTGTCCGGCCCCTCAGAGTCATGCAGACTTTCTTGGTTACTTATCAGCAATTTCTCAAAGGACGGTCGTAAACTAGGCCAAGTAAAAGGTCAATCGAACAAACCTGAATTGATGTTCCTAAAAATCAGGTTAAAATCTGGTCGTTACATACTCATCAAATGCTCGTCAAATGAGTGCACAATTATTTTTTTTTACATGATGCATCATTCATGGCCAGCTTTATTTGACCTTGTAAAAATCTCTCAGCATGCAATTTGTTTGTTATATGGGCAATTCATGGTTGGCCTTATTTGACATAATAAAAAAAAGAAAACATAAAGTTGCTAAAAAAATTACTTGCGTGTTGGGCACATTTTCATAAAGTACGCCAAAGTGACTTTTTGTCACTGACCATGTTGAACAACAAAAGTAATCGGTGCGTCTTTGTCCATTCGATTTAGATTTATAGGGTCATCAATCGGCTGGGATTAGTAACTCATTTCTTTTGCTTGTCCCTTTGCTTTCACTCCTCCATGCTCTGGAAAATGACCTCCTCCGGAAACATCAAATTTGGTGTATGTATATGGACTTTATTCCGAGTTCCGAATAGAGATTCAGTACATTTCATGTCAATATGCCGTAACTTAATTCAATGCTTCGAAATCTTTTAGTTTGAGTTCCAAATTTTTCAATGGACCTTAAAATTTCCGAAAAAAAGAACTGCAAAAATGATATTCAAAACTTTCAAAAAGATACCTGTAATTCCCAAACAATAACGGGGCTGAACCGGTTTTTATTTGGAGAGACGTGTTCGGCTGGACTTATAAGCCGGTTGAAAAGCTAAAACGGCTGATTTGTTGTGAGAAAAAAATACTATTTGGTGGCTGATAAGCCGGCTGATAAACTGAAGCGAACAGGTTGGAAATGGACCTCTTTGAATATTTACCATTCTAACCCCGGGTTAAAAACAAATCAAAAAATTTACCGTGCCCCCCTCTCCTTCTTCTCCCGCGGTCCCACCCATTGCCCAAAGAAAGCAACGTCGCGGGCGGAGGCCACAAGCCCGGCCCGCTCCGGCCGGCGGAGGCCACAAGCCCGCTCCGGCCGGTAACTTCCGCGGGGGCGGGGGGTTCACCACGAATATGCCCGCCCATCCCCTTGGCCGTAACTCCGCGACCGCGAGGTCGCCATCGCCGCCGGGGGGCCGTAACTCCGCGACGCCCCCGTCCCCGTTTGTCGCGACGCCCTTGGCGGGGCGGGGGAATCTTCGCGGGCTTAAATACTCCGCCCTGAGGTCACCTCGCCATGCCACCACCACCGGGACGACGACGCCCTTCGCCAAGGGAGCAGCCATTTGGCGCCAACCACCCCCGTTTCGCCAAAGGGAGCTGCCATTTGGCGCCAACCCGCCGCGCTTCCTCGTCACCCACCGGAAGAGAGGTACGGCTCAGTCCCCGCCCGCTCCCGCCTCGGAGACGAGGGGCGACAACCCCTGCTCCGTCGTCCTTGCTATATTTGCTCTAGGCTCTAGCCATTGTTTGTGCTTGCTCTGTGTGGCTTCGTGCTCGTGTATGCGCTGCGCCTGGGGATATGATCGCAGAGTCGCAAGTGTACGTGTTTATTAGTTAAACAAAATAGTTTATTCTGATTAACCTTTTCATTTGTTTTTTTTACTGTTTCTGGATTTACTTTTACAATATCTTCCTTTTTTTAGGACCGGGATTGCTTGGATTGTGATTGTAAATGTGCAATCCCATAGTAATGTGATTTGCAGGTGCTGTACATGGCACGGCAAGTCTCATACCTTGTTGGGTTCTTCATGTTCTTCCTTGGTGGTCCGCTTTTTGTTGCGTTTGCTCATTGCTCTGCTTGGCTGCTACCGATAACTGAGGCATGTTAGCAATGATCCGTTTTCCCCCTTGATTCGCTGGAACCATTTAATTGACTAAAGCTCCATTCTCGGCGGAGTTGTCTGTAGCTTGATATTATTCTTGACAGCACAGTTTGATGATTTATGCCTACTTTGGCTTTGTAGTCAGCAACATATGGTGAAATTAAATATGTTTCTTGTCTTGCTAATCATCATGTCATATCGTACGCGACACCACAACAAATTAGTTATTTGGCAAGTGCATGTTGTTCAACAAACTACTGTTTCATGCAGTAAAATTTTTACTTGTTATCATGGGGTAGACATTTCATATGAGGACTCAAATTTACAATCTCATATTGGCTACTTGATATGTTGATTACAATGGGAGCTGACATATCCTGAAGTTATTGTTTGGAATTAATAATTTCAATTCTTAAGAGAAATGCAAGTCATCTTGTCCAAAGTTCCTCTGCTGAACAGAAATGAATGTCAAAAACAAAAGTGCTAACATTGCATTGTTTTTCTATATAAATTTCACAGGTGATTTATCAAGGACCACCATAGGTCAAAAATGTATCAAGGAAAATCAATAGATGATAAATTCAGCAAGTTGCATCCAAGTTTACCAGTAGACACTAGAATTGGCATAGTTGGAGCAGGGCCAAGTGGCTTATCAACAGCATATGCACTAGCTAAGCTAGGGTATCGCAATGTAACCGTGTTTGAGAAATGCCAGAATGTTTCAGGGATGTGCGAGTCCATTGACATCGAAGGTGAGGAACTTAACTATTTCACTCTTATTCAACTGTCTTGTTGTCTGCTCCTTTAATCATCAATGGCATTGTTATTCAGGAAGGACTTATGATCTGGGAGGACAAGTTATAGCAGCAAACAGTGCCCCTGTTATAACTCACCTGGCAAAGGAACTAGGTTCTGAATTTGAAGAGATGGATTCGCACAAGCTTGCTCTGATTGACAGCCAAACAGGAAATATTAGAGATCTTGAAGTGGCTGAGGACTATGTATCCATGGTATCCCTAACGCTAAAATTACAGGTAAGTTGTTATAGAATAATTTCTACTAGTTATAACTGGGTCAAAAGAAATATGATTTCAGTGCCAAAAATACTAATCGCTTAGTCTACCTCACAGTTTGATAGCTTTTTCTTTTCTTCTCTTTTGTTGACATGTATGTTCTTTGGTAACTCTTATAGGATGAGGCAAATAGGTCAGGACGAGTGGGAATTCATGCTGTCAGTGGATTGGCCTCTGATCCAACTCTTGAGTTTTTGAAGAAACATGGGTTAAATTCAGTGCCAAAATCTGTAGCATATGGTTACACTGCTTCTGGCTATGGTTTTGTTCAAGACATGCCCTATGCTTTCATACAGGAGTTTACTAGAACCTCTATGGCTGGCAAGATCCGGCGTTTTAAGCATGGTTACATGAGTTTGTGGGAGAAACTCAGTAAGTCATTACCATTTGAAGTTCTATGTGGCACGGAGGTTCTGAGAGTCAAGCGTGACAGCTGCAGCGCAAGTGTACTTATCAAGAAAAACAATGATGAAATAGAAGTTAGGGAATTCGACAAAATCATATTGTCAGGTGCTATTGCTTTCAAGAATTGTAAAACATATCGATCTTTGAGTCTGACAGGTAAGCATGATTTAAATAACCTTTCTTTCGATTGAAGCCAGTATTCCAACCTTTTGAATTTATATGCCTTCTTGTTCAGATGGAGAAAATGAAGTGGTAGAATTGAATGATTTTGAAAGAGAACTATTCAGTAAGGTACAGACAATTGACTACTATACTACTGTTGTTAAGATTGAAGGATTTGAGAACATGCCAAAGGGATTTTACTACTTTGGAGAATACATGGAGGATCCAACAACACTAGGGCATCCAGTGGCAATGCAAAGATTTTTTGCTGACACAGATATTTTCTTGTTTTGGTCTTATGGGAATTCGGCAGACATCAAAGGGTCATATGTGGCTAAATGTGTAACTGATGTCGTGATTTCTATGGGGGGAACTGTGCAAAAAGTTCTTTTACAGCGGCGATTCAAGTATTTCCCTCATGTCAGCAGTGAAGGTATTGGTCGACAGGGTTTTGATTACCAAATAATTTAATTTTCCTGCATTCCAACCACAGTGATTTCCTGCATTGCAGACATGAAAAATGGATTCTACGAAAGGGTGGAGTCTGAGTTGCAAGGCTTTCAGAACACTTACTATGTTGGAGGTCTGCTGGCATTTGAGCTAACTGAAAGAAATGCGTTATACTCCATTTCAACTGTTTGTAAACACTTTGCCATTGACAGTGATCTACCGACGATTCCCTATGTTAAGGTGAGCTAGAAAATACTGTCCT
Organism: Setaria viridis; assembly: GCF_005286985.2. Lineage (NCBI taxonomy): Eukaryota > Viridiplantae > Streptophyta > Magnoliopsida > Poales > Poaceae > Setaria > Setaria viridis. The sequence continues at coordinate 34,824,338 of NC_048268.2, read as the reverse complement.
GATATACTTCAAGTATTATTTGAACTTCTATTGCCAAAAGGAATTGTGCTTACATCTGTCAGTACTTTGTTTATGCAGAGATTGTTTCCTCTGTCCATAAGAAATCCTTCACCTCCTAGAGATATTGGTGAGCTTGAAGGAGTTGAATTCCCCGATCTTCCATCCCTGGATGGATATTTGGAATACTGGGGAACTCATAAAGTCACGGCAAAGAAGGTTATCTACACTTGGATCAACGAAGAAGGGAAGATCGTGAATCGTAGAACCTACCAGGAGCTTCATGATAATGCATCTCACATTGCATATAGACTATTGACAAGCACGAAGCCTATTATCAAGCCTGGTGACAGAGTTCTCCTTATTCATCTACCTGGTTTGGAGTTTGTTGATGCATTCTTTGGGTGCATCAGAGCAGGAGTTATACCAGTCCCAGTTTTGCCCCCTGATCCAATGCAAAGGGGTGGGCAAGCGCTTCTCAAAGTTGAGAATATCTCTAAGGCATGCAATGCTGTGGCAATTCTATCCACCTCTTCATACCATGCTGCTGTACGCGCAGGCTATGTCAAGAATATTGTCACTCTAGCAAAGAGTGCTCAGAAATGCTCAGCTCAGTGGCCTGACCTCCCCTGGATTCACACTGACTCATGGATAAAGAACTATCGACGAAGTCCAGACAGCTACAACTCAGAAAGTGCTGAATCTATGATTACCAAGCCCCAGCCAAGTGAACTATGCTTTCTACAATTCACGTCGGGTTCCACTGGTGATGCCAAGGGTGTGATGATAACACATGGTGGGCTAATCCACAATGTGAAGATGATGAAGAAGCGATATAGAAGTACCTCAAAAACTGTCCTTATCAGTTGGCTTCCACAGTACCATGACATGGGTCTAATAGGGGGTCTTTTCACTGCACTTGTAAGTGGAGGAACTTCCATTCTATTTTCACCAATGACGTTTATCAGAAAACCCCTCCTGTGGCTGCAAACAATAAATGACTACCATGGAACACACAGTGCAGGTCCAAATTTTGCATTTGAACTAGTGATAAGACGGCTTGAGGCCGAGAAGAACAAAATTTATGACCTCTCTTCCATGATCTTCATCATGATTGCAGCAGAGCCAGTAAGGCAAAAAACTATTAAAAGGTTCATAGAGTTGACTCAACCTTTTGGCTTTTCTGAAGGTGTACTTGCTCCTGGATATGGCCTGGCTGAAAACTGTGTCTATGTTAGCTGTGCCTTTGGTGAAGGCAAGCCCATTTTCATAGATTGGCAAGGAAGAGTTTGTTGTGGGTATGTTGATCCAGATGATCCAGATATTACCATCAAAATTGTTGATGCAGACTCTTTGACAGAGCATGAGGAGGATGGTGCTGAGGGTGAGATATGGATCAGCAGTCCTAGTTCTGGCGTTGGTTATTGGAGCAATAAGGAAATAAGCCAGAAAACCTTTTGCAATCAGCTCAAGAATTACCCTAGCAAAAATTTCACAAGAACTGGTGATTTAGGAAGGATAATCAATGGTAAACTTTTTATTACAGGAAGGATCAAAGATCTTATCATTGTTGCTGGTAGAAATATTTATTCTGCAGATGTAGAGAAGACAGTGGAAGGTTCTTCTGATGTTCTTCGACCGGGCTGTTGTGCTGTTGTTGGTGTTCCCGAGGAAGTTTTAACCCAGAAAGGCATCTCAATTCCTGATTCTTCTGATCAGGTTGGACTTGTTGTGATCGCTGAGGTTAGGGAGGGTAAAGCAGTCTCTGAAGAGATCGCAGACAACATCAAAACACGTGTAGCGGAAGAGCATGGTGTAACTATTGCATCTGTCAAGCTTATCAAGCCTAGAACTTTATCCAAGACAACATCCGGGAAAATACGGAGATTCGAATGCATGAAGCAGTTTGTTGATAATACTCTTAGCCTGGCAAATAGTAACCATATATCTAAGAAGAAATCTCTTTTTCGGTCTCTCACTACAGGAACTGGCATGGAAATCAGGAGGTCCTCCTTGAAGCAGACTGTTGATCCCCTCGTTCTCCCTCAGCCCAGAAGAAAAGTGAAAAACTTAATGGAAATTATTGAGTTTTTAACGCAGTTAGTATCAGATCAAGCAGGTATTCCAAAGGAAAAAATTTCCCCAACTAACAGCCTACCTTCTTATGGATTTGACTCAATTGCAGTGGTCCGAGCAGCACAAAAGCTCTCAGATTTTCTTGGCACACCTGTTGGAGCAATTGACATCTTTACTGCAAGCTGCATTTCAGAGCTTGCTAACTTCTTGGAGAATCTAGTGCATAAATCACAACCACAGCTGGCACCTCAGCCCAGAGGCAAAGTGAAAACGTCCAAGGAGATTATTGAGTTTCTAAAACAGATAGTATCAGATAAAACAGGCATTCCAAAGGACAAAATTTCTCCAACTGATAGTCTACCTTCTTATGGTTTTGATTCAATCACAGTGGTCCGAACAGCCCAGAAACTCTCAGATTTTCTTGGTATTCCAGTTGGAGCCATTGACATCTTTACAGCAAGCTGTATTGCTGAGCTTGCTAGCTTCTTGGAGAATTTGGTGCACAAGTCACAACCACAGATGGAACCTGATGTATCTTGCTCTGCTGAGGATGAGAATCTAGAGACTATAGATGCTAGTACTTCAGATCTCAGTGTCTTTGCTATTGGGACCCTCCAGATCCTGGCTCTTACTTATGTCTGCTTTATCCTGTTACTCCCAGCATATTTTGCTAGTTCGATGTACATGGCCATGCTATCTTTGGTCAGTATGGTGAAATTGTCACTGCTGACCTATCTTAGTTCTTTGGTCCTGGCACCTATTGCATGGATATGCTATGCCTTGTTCACGTCATTATCCCTATCTATCTTGGGGAAGTCATTCCTTCAGCCAAATTATGTTCTAACCCCTGGTGTTTCGATATGGTCAGTTGATTTCGTGAAATGGTGGGCACTAAACAAGGCACAATCATTAGCAGCAAAGATGCTAGCTGTGCATCTAAAGGGTACAATATTCTTGAATTACTGGTTCAAGATGCAAGGAGCTCGGATTGGGTCATCTGTTGTCATTGACACAGTAGACATCACGGACCCATCCTTACTAGCAGTCGCAGATGGTGCAGTGGTCGCAGAAGGTGTTCTCATTCTGGGCCATGAAGTCCGTAATGAAGTGCTGAGTTTTAGGCATGTCAAGATTGGACAAAATGCATCAATTGGCCCTTATGCAGTCCTCCAGAAGGGCACTGTTGTGCACAATGGTGCTGTGGTTCCACCATTGCACAAGACCGAACAAGGGAAATCGGCATATCTGGCTAGCAAAACTTCTGCATACATGAAGGTAACTAGAAGTAGTTGAATTTATACACCAAATTCTTGTGCTAATAACCTAAGATAATAAGGCATAAAACAAGTAGAATTTTAAGCTGGTTATTTGTAGCATTTGAAGTTAGTGAGCTGCATATAAATACGCCTATATGCATAGTCGTTGATGAAGTTCCTAGCAATTGCGTTGACTCTCCAGTACTACAACCAGAGGTTATGTCTTTGAGACATAGGAAGGAACAGAGAATTTTTATCAGGAAGGCCATAGAAAATAAAGAAAATGTAAAGGTGTTTTTTTTCTTTGAGGTTGTAAAGGTGTATTGTTGTGCACAAACGAGATTTTTTTTCCTGTTTTTAGCTCGATATCTGATGATATTGGAAATTCTCTTTTGCATCCGCAGAACATGCTCTACCATTTTTTCAGGACCACCTTCCTCATATTTGTCTGTACAACTGAATGATTTTTTATGTTATTTATTGACCATCTATTGCAGGAAGAAGTAAGGACAGCAAACATGGCACTTGAACACCTTGTTAGCATCTATGCGATAGGCTTCCTGGGTGCTCTGTCAAGTGCAACAGTCTTCATGTTGTACAACCACTTCTCTGGTGCAACGGTTTCACTTCAGCACTTCTCCTTTGCATGTATTGCTGGTGCCTTCCACTGGTTACCCGCTGTCATTGCCGCTTATGCTGTGATTGTCCGGGAGACGACCACGAGCCCAGTGTCATTTGCCCTCCTCACCGCCTTCGCATACTTGAGCTATGGGATCATCCTCAGTCTTCTCACCAGTATCACCAACAAAGCTCTTGCTACAAGGTCAGGGGCCAAGAAGGATATGGCAAGTTTGATCCAGCGGCGCATAACCATCGCTGCACACCTCAGATTTGCAAAGATGCTATCCGGAACAGAAGCCTTCTGCATGTACTTGAGGCTTCTCGGAGCAAAGATTGGCAGGCATTGCTCTATCCGAGCCATCAATCCGGTGGCAAATCCTGAGCTGATCAGCATCGGTGATGGGGTCCATCTAGGCGATTTCTGCAATATCGTTCCAGGGTTCTACTCAAAAGGGTTTACCAGTGCGGAGATAAAGGTCCAGGACAACACTGTGGTTGGCAGTGGCAGCTTGCTCCTCCCTGGCTCAGTCCTCCAAGAGAATGTCATCCTGGGAGCAGTCTCCGTCGCACCGCAGGGTTCAGTTCTCCAGCGAGGCGGCGTCTATGTCGGAGCACAGTCTCTGACCTTGGTGAAGAACACCTTGCACACAGAAGATGAGCGGATTGAAGAGATGGACCCGTTGTACAAGAAGATTGTCGGGAACCTTGCAGCGAACCTGGCCATCACTACCATGAACGTCAAGTCAAGATACTTCCACCGCATCGGCGTCAGCGGGCGGGGTGTTCTGAAGATGTACCAAGATATACCTTCACTGCCCAAGCACAAGATATTTGGCGCCGGCAAGTCTTTCCCGGTGATCGTCCGGCACAGCAACAGCCTCAGCGCAGACGACGATGCAAGGCTCGACGCGCGTGGCGCGGCAGTGCGGATCCTCACGGACGATGGCGAGGTGCCTCTTCTCGACCTTACCCTGAAGAGTGGCAAGGCGTTCTACGCGCGCACCATCGCTGACTTCACCACCTGGCTCGTCTGTGGCCTGGCGGCGAGGGAAGAGCAAGTGAAGCAAGCGCCACACATCCGCGACGCCGTCTGGGGATCCCTCCGGAACACCGACTCGTACACCGTGCTGCATTACTACTCCAACATATGCCGGCTGCTGCGGTTCGAGGACGGCAAGGAGATGTACGCAAAGTTCAAGCTCCGCCCAGTGGACAAAGACGTATCGGAGGACTCCGGCCAAGTGGTCCCCCGGGGCATCTTGCCGCCGGAGACCGGCGCCATCCCAAGGGCTGAGGACGACACGCGCCCGTTGCTCTTCCTCGCCGACGACTTCCGTCGCAAGGTGGGGTCTCCCGATGGGGTGCGCTACGTCTTCCAGCTGCAGCTCAGGGATGTCCCTGCCGACAGCGCCGCCCGGGACGTCGCCCTCGACTGCACACGGCCATGGGACGAGGCCGAGTTCCCGTACATCGAGGTCGGGGAGATAAACCTCGCCAGCAATGTCCCGACGGAGGAGACGGAGAAGCTCGAGTTCAACCCGTTCCTGCGGTGCCCGGAGGTGGACGTGATCCCGGCGACGTCCTGCACGCAGAGCGCGTCCATCGACCATGGCCGCTCGCTGGTCTACGAGATCTGCCAACGCCTGCGGAATGGTGAGCCGCTGCCGGCGTCATGGCGGGCGTTCCTGGAGCAGTCGGACACCAAGATCGACTTGTCAGGGTGCCCGGTCATCGCGGCGACGCGGTCAAGCTCGAACCTCAGCCATGGCACCAAGGTGACGCTGGCTAGGACATGGTACCAGGCGGTCTGGGCCACGCTGTGCCAGCCACTGCTGCAGACGCTCGTGCCGTACTTCACCATGGGCCTGGTTATCTTCTCCCCCCTCCGTGCCCTCCTCGCCGCGTCGACGGCCACCGGCACGCCACTGTACTGGACTCTGCCCATCTTCTGGGTCACGTCGGGCGCCGCCGCGATGGCCGCCTGCGCCGCGGCGAAGGGGGCCCTGGTCGGCCGCCGGGCCGAGGGTGACACGGTGCACATCTGGTCGCCGGCCGTGTTCCTGGACACGGTCTGGCAGGCCGTGCGCACGGCCGCCGGGGAGTACTTCGCGGAGCTGACGCCCGGGTCCGTGCCGTTCGCGGTGTGGATGCGGGCCATGGGCGCGTCCGTGGCGGCGGCCGACGGCGTGTACGTGGACTCCATGGGCGCGCTGCTGAACCCGGAGATGGTGCGGCTGGAGCGCGGCGCGAGCGTGGGTCGGGACGCGCTGCTGTTCGGCCACGTGTACGAGGGCGAGGGCGGGGAGGTGAAGTTCGGCGCGGTGCACATCGGCGAGGACGGGTTCGTGGGCAGCCGCGCCGTCGCGATGCCCGGCGTCAGGGTCGACGACGGCGGCTGCCTCGGCGCCCTGGGGCTCGCCATGAAGGAGGAGATCGTGAGGAACAGGATGTAGCAGGACAGCAAGCGAGGAAGCTAGGTGAGGCATCGGCGCATCGCCATGAGCAGCATTGGTGAAGCATCAGTTTCTCTTCTTGGTTTTTTTGGGGTTTGAGCTGCAGTGTTGCTGCTGTTCTCTGCGCTTTTAGTTTTACTTTTACTACTCTGTGGTACTTGTACACGTAGGATCGTACTATATAGTAGTAGTGATGGTACGATCAATAAGTGGCCAGAAATAATCGAATGCAAGCTACAAATGTACTCCGAGTTTCTTTTTCCAAATCTCATCTCCTAACATGTGGGCCCATCTTCGTATTTCCGATTTTTACTCCATGTCTTCTCTCTCCAGCTACTAACATAGATAATTATTTCTTTCAAGAGTACTATAAACCCTAAAAATCCTCCTATATATGTTAGTAGGGCTATCTTTGTATTTGAGGTAATCATACTAGTTTTATTTTACCACTCTTTTAATTTATAAATATCAATCCACATTGTTCTTCAAAAATTAAATATATATTATTAGTACTATTATCTCTTTTATAATGTCATAAATAAAAAATATAGCCTAAAGGGCTTATAATGTCGTGTTGCTAAAGGGCCATCGAAATCACAGAGCCGGTTGTGATTGTCAATTCTCTCAAGGAGGCAAGGACATTCACATACTCACACAGTACAATGAATGCAACCATAATATCCTAGAGGAGTAAAGGGGTATCCCGTAACACCCCGTCCTAAAGTTTAGAACCTATCACATTGATCCCGTCCTAAAATTTAGCACCTATCAAATTGGATGTTTGGATACTAATTAGGAGTATTAAATATAGGCTAATTACAAAACTAAAACTATAGATATACGTAAATTTAAAAACTTTTTAAAGTGTGTCACCTAGGTCCAAAACATCACATAGACCTCCCAAATCCCACAGGCTACCACCTCCATCATGTTACCCCCTTTTCTCCCGCAGGAGGTACATCATGTATTCACAATCAGTTACGGACGCTTTGGCTCTTTTTAGAATGCACGATATATAAATTACAATGCACACATATAGTATTCTAGGACATTACAATTCAATGAACATTGGACAAATTCTATTTGGATAATCGTATCGTTTATATTATAGCAAAAATTTGCAGCTCAAAACATCCGACAGAAGTAATTGCCAGTGGTGCACCCTCTCAGCACTCGGAATTTTTTTTTCGAATCACATAGTATAGACGCAGACGCTCACATACATGCACGCACACTTGCCCCTACAAACATATGCACGCAATCCTACTCCTATGAGCATCTCCGAAAGACTGAGCCGGCAAATCCTCGAGATTGACGAGTCGAGGACTCGAACCCTGGTGAGCAGGTTCCACCACAAGAAACTTTGCCAGCTGAGCTACGCTCAGTTCGCCTCTCAACACTCAGATTTCACTAAACACACACGAAAGAAGTTTTTCCCCTCAATATAGGTAGATAACATGTTGTAATTCCTCTACCCCTTCTGCTTGCTTCTTGTACATAACTTTTTATTCGTTCAATATATAACCAGTAGGAGCGTGCCCCTCCTGTTTCGTAAAAAAAAAATCTCCTGTGTAGTCCATCCGATGTATTGACATGTTTGCAAGAAAGTTATTTGAATCATTCAATATAAGTTGTACTTTAAGTACACATTTCTTTTAGAAGAAAAAAATACACAGATTATTGTACACATAGCAATGACCTTCTAAGTTAAGAAGGAAATTTCACAGGCAAGAAGTGAAAAAAAAAGAGTCCGGTCCTAGGATGAATTTGCACTAATAAGGATAGAGATCTTTGGAGTTATGTGGTGAGATCATGTATATGTTCCAAGATTAACATTAGCACGCATGGTCAGGGGTTCATATCGTGTTGTAAAATTCATAATTGGAATAATTAAGTATTGATTCGGGCATAATTGCAATACCAGTGGCTCCATTGATTTCATATGAATAAAATATGTAAGTATCAAGAGGGAAACAAATCAAATGTTGCACAATGTTATTTCACACATTTGGAAGTGCTTGATTAAGTTTTTTATCATTAAATTCTATAAGAGAAATATTACGTCTAGATGTAGTCAACATTTTTATTATTTTCATAAATCAACAGGTTATCACAACCGAGTGGGCCAAAAGAATCCTTTAATTCTTTATTCTTTTACATCCAAATCACTTGTCATAGACTATGTAGAATGCCGGTTTAATGAGTGCTCAAAGAGAGAGGCTGTTGCATAAAAGTTAATCCGTACAAAGCAAAATTAAGCATCCTGTCCTCCTTACAAGCATAGCCAATAACGTGCTGAAAAAAGAAACTAGCTGTCCTCATAAACATTGCATATATGTTGTGGTGGAAAACAAAAAATGCAGTTCTTTAGGTAATCACTACTATGTGTAAGCACCTTCCATAACTGATAATTGTGTTTTATACCCCACCTCCTCTTTTATTTTGGAAAATATGTTATTTTTTTAAGATTAAGGAAAATATCCGGTCTTGAATATTCACATGTGAATGTGAATGTTATGTTCGATGACAAAATTATCCATTTCTCTTATTCCATTTCACACACGTGATCCACACCCTCATCAAATTTCTATTACCTACAAATGTCCTATATAAATCTTTGGAGTCTCCACGATTCTCCTTGTTCCATTCTATACATTGTTTCTGATCCAAAATTGAGTTGCACGGATCTCCAAGTCGATTCTCCTTTGCTCTTCCACGATTCTTGATCGTTTGAGCACTCAAATCGCAGGTGATAGGTTCTTCTCTGCATGATTCCAAATTTTCATAAGCAATTTGGATCTAATATTCTTCCAGTGCTTTCGAAACTATACTGTTTTTACATCATTTTTTTATTTTTGTTCTCCTTTCCCGTGAATATCTGTTCGACATTCTCTCCATCATTCGCAGCGTAATCTGGGCCAACGTATTTGCGTCAAGGCGCCTCCTGTGAGCAGATTCTTGGTACCAATCACGTATGAACATGGACACGACACCGATCGCAGGAGGAGGCGGCGGCGGCGGCGATGCGGAAGGAGGAGGAGGCTGTGCCGCCGGCAATGTCCCGGCGATGCAATCCTCGTGCGACGCGGTGGCGCCTTCGCCGGCACCTCACACGGAGTGCGACATGAGCCGCATGCCGGACTCCCCAGTGCGCAAGCCCGGCCACCGTCGCGCGCTCTCGGACATCATCGGCCTCCCCAACGACCTGGACCTCGGCGCCCCCGGCGCCGGCGACGGCCCCGCGCTGTCGGAGGAGAACGAGGAGGAGCTCTTCTCCATGTTCCTCGACGTCGAGAAGCTCAACTCGCGGTGCGGGGCGTCGGAGTCGGAGTCATCGTGCGCCATGGCGGGGGGTGGGGGAGAGGCGACGCAGATGTCCGCCGCGCCTGGGGCAGGGCTCAGGCCGAGGCACCATCAGAGGCATTCCATGGATGCCTCGAGCTCCATCGACGCGGAGAATCTTTTTGGGACGTCGGCGATGAATGGCGTGTCGCCGGTCGAGGCGAAGAAGGCAATGTCCGCCGCAAAGCTCGCCGAACTCGCGCTCATCGACCCCAAGAAGGCAAAAAGGTACGGTATCACTTTTGTGGATTTCTTTTGCTTGTTCTTTATTTAGTTTCATCATCTGTTAGATTATGTTTCTTTCATCTGAATGCGTTCTCCATCAAATGCTCTTTGTCATCAAAAGCCTATGAATTTTGTACTTTCGTGGGTAGAGATTCTTATTGTTGCATGATGATTCGGTAAGAATTGATGCAAAATAGATGGCATGGAACACAAGGAGTCAAATATGATGAAAGAGAACTCATCGATTGTTTTTTTTTCCTTATCGAATATTGACCAAAAGGAAGTGAAGGGTGATAAGCATGCGTTGGAATTGGCTCAAATCGCGGGTTGGCGTGGGCGCGCAACTAGGATTAGTGACCAAACAACCTAGTACTCATTCTCGCCTTTTCTCACTATAGAAAAATACTGATTTATGGTGGTTGCGCATCTTATACCACCTAAGAGAATTTTCTTTTTGACAAACATATGCTGAATCTTTTGTGCTAGTAAATGGTAGAGATGTATATATGGGGTGAAACTTAAATCTTTTTTTTTGCGGATCATGTTGCAGTGGTATTGTATAGTAGCCTATTCTTTGTCTATGAATGATTCTGTTCTGGTTTTGTTCTTCTATATATTGGTATAGATATAGAAAAGCTATCAATTTTCTGTCATGAGATAAACTAACTGCCAAGAATTATGAGAACTCCTTTTTTTAAAAAAAAAGGCTCACGAGAAATTCAGCATGAGGCATGGAACAAAATGTGCATTTATTTTTGGTTCTAATCCTAAGAAGTTATATATTGCATTGCAGTTCCACATTTATGCTCGGACTTCTTGGCAGATTTGTAAAAAATATTTGCATTCCTATAATATTATTATAAACTGTCATATTTCTGATGGCAAGTAAATAGTTTGGAGTTTGTCCCTACTCCCTAGATTTAATCCTCTTCATTGTGATGTATTGATGTAATTTAACTTATTTAAAACGAAATCCTGGCGTTTTTTCTTTGGGAAAACTGGTACACAAAAGAAATAAAGCTGTAAGCATAATGGGACTAGGATAACTTTGCACTGAAACCAACCATTTTTTTTTGGCCTGGAATATGAAAATATGAAAAGAAATTGCTCAATTACCTATTCTGACTGTTACCTGATTAATCATGTGATAGGATTATAAATAATAGACAGTCAGCAGCAAGATCAAAAGAAAGGAAGATGCGGTATATTGCTGAACTTGAGCGGAAGGTGCAATTTATGCAGAGAGAAGCCACAACACTGGCAACTCAGCTGGCGTTGCTACAGGTGTGGACACTTCTGCTCTTACGATAATTTTGAATTGTTAGTATTACTGTCCTATATTGTTATGATATTATTTAGGGTAGTTCATGATGTTCTAGACTATCAGCAGTAGAAACCAACAATTATTTTGCTGGATCTGAATCCGATGCAACATTTAGTTTCTTGCTGTTTGCTTTGTGTTTTCGGTTACCATGTTTATTTTCCATCGATGGCCACTTCATATAGTTAACCATTCTTCGCTCCATTATACTGATCCAAACAGCGAGACACAGCTGGGCTAACAGCTGAGAACGGTGAACTGAAGCTCCGTCTGCAGAACACAGAGCATCAAGTCCACTTACAAGATGGTAAAGCTTCCATCATTATAACACCCGTTATGCTCTGGTGACAACACAATCGAAAAACTTACATACCTTCCTGCTTGTCTTGAAACACTATCCCCAGCTCTCAACGATGCCCTGAAATCGGAGCTCCAGCGGCTGAAGATGGCGACAGGCCAGATGGGCAGCGGTGGAGGGGCGATGAACTTCGGCGCATCACCGCACCCATTCGGTTCGAACCACCACCACCAGCAGATGTTTCACCCTAACCAAGCAATGCCACCACCCTTCGCGGCGATGCAGCAGCAGCAGCTGCTCCCCAACCAGCCATTGCACCCTCTGCAAACCCAGCAGGCTGCGATCAACCTGAACATGAAAGGGCCGGCGCCTGCTCCCAACCAGTGGTGGGGCGACGCGTGGTCGGAGAGCAGCAGCAGCTGATCCATCACCATCAGTGATGGAGGAGGGTGCTGTCGATCTGGAAATTGTGGTATATATATGTCAGGATGATTTGGTTTTGGGTATCGAATTATCGATCGCCCAAGTATAGGTGTGTGATAATATGTTCCTTCAAAAAAAAATGTGATATAGTTAAGGAGGTTATACACTCAGATATCAAGTTCTTGTGTCTTGGTTCTCCAAGGATGTTATATCTGGTTATACACTTATACTGCATAGTCAAGCACAAACCTTATTACTGTATTTTGGTTTGTAGTTTTGCTTTCATCGAATCGGCAGGTTGTGCAGTTCATACTTTACCTGCCCTGGAACATTTTCCTCTATCTAAAATACTTTACCTGCCATTTTTTATCAGATGGAATGTCACTGCCAAATGGTATGAATAAAGTGAACCAGGTGATATGAACAGCTTGTCGCTGGAGTTCCCGCCCTTTTTTTGTTGAAAGTAAAAACTGAAATATTTGCTTACTGATGGATGAATGTCCGTCGGCGTGCTGAGAAATCCAGAAGCTCGTGGTTCACCATCGGCCATTTGTGCAGTTGTTTTTTCCTGGCGGTAGTTTTTTGCGATTGGTTCCTGACAACAGAGCTTGCCAAGTGTGAAGTGTCAACATGTATGAGAGATCTGATCATCACCTCTTCCCGATATCGAGCTCAAGCTCAGCTCTACTCCGTCGGCTTTGAACAACGCAACGGTGCGGTCGCCGGTAGGCGACGGGAGGAGAAGGATCCCGACGAGCGCCGGAGGTGGCGGAGCAACACGTACCAGTACCGGAGCACAAGGCTCCGACGACGTCGGGCGCAGCGCCAGCCGTCGCCGCCGTAGAGTGGGCTGAGATGACTGGGCCGCCAATTGGTATCGGCCCATATAACACTCCCTGCCTCCTTCGTCAGATCGAATCTCAGCGGCTTATTTTGGATTCAACGGTCGCGATGCCCTTCACCCCGGACGGTAAACGAAATACCGTCCACCCCCGGACCGGACGTCACCCCAACCAGGTGCCGCTCGCCACGGCCGCTGTGCTTCCCACCGCCGTCGGCGCTCACCGGCGGTCGGGATGGCGTTCGTGCGTGCTGAGCGCCAAGAAGAGGAGCGCGCACGCACCAGGCGCTGGAGGTGGAGACAAAGTGGAGCGCGCCGAGCAAGGTAAGAAATCACGGGCTATGGAACTCAGCGGAAGTTCAGGAAAAACGCTATGGGCGCTATATAGCTTAGCGGCGCTACTCCAATTTAGCATTTTGCAAAAAAAAAAGAAGCATAATATAGTCCATGACATCAGTAATTTTGACGATTTGCAGCTGATATTCCATAAGATCATGGCACTTGTTTAAGCAAATAAGACCATAACAGCTCGCAAGTTGTAGTACCTGACTAGTCGGCACATTCACATATGGAAGGTCAGATCGCTAAATTAGTGAACAGTAATCACTAAGCAGACTGCAAATGATGAAACGGACTAATTTCACATGAAGTCACAACATGGGAGGAAGCAGGACACCGGAAATTAGAGGAAGAAGGCAGTGGATGAGTAGTAATTGCCTGACACCTAGCAGCTTGCCGCAGCCTAGGGAGAAACATGTCGCACTCTCTCAGTTGCAGGAGGCAAGAAGGTGCAGGTCCTAGGCTCATGTGACGCATCCACTGTGCTCAGGTGAAGCAGCAGCAGCCGCCGCCGCCGCCGCCGCCGACGACGACGAATGTTTCGTCGGTGGCTCGTGAATAGCGAGGGATAGGTTTCTACACCCAGCAGCTATTTTAATGATTGCTGGATTGGAAACTTGACAGAAGATGAATGGGTCTCTACCGTCGCAACGCGTTTTAGCGCCGCTAAATGCCGCAATACCGCACTTAGCGGCAATATCGGCAAGAATCGCAGTATCATCCGCGGCGCACCCAAAAAACACAATAGCGCCGCTAAAGCGCCGCTATAGCCCGCTTTGTACCTTGGCGCCGAGTGCGCGAGCGCGGCCGGTGTGCGTGACGGCGGCGGCTGATGGTGAGGGCCTCGTTGGAGAGTGGAGACAACGCCGCAACGCGCGGGGATTCTTCTCCCGCCACCACTACCGTCAGGTGCCCATTGCCGCGGCTGCGGAGCTTCCGTCCGCGCCGCCGGCGGGCGAAATGGCGAGCGTAACGGCCGCCCAGCCGGCCGGGAAGAGGGCTCCTCCGCATCGGAGTATCTCGGCCCCGGCCGGGTGGGCGACGGCGCATCTGAGGGTGTGGACCTCGCCGCTTCCTCCTCCGGAACAGGTACCCACGCCATCATCTTTCCTGTTGCAGGCAAGCACACCTAGCATCTGGAGTTACGCTTACGAATTTCGCGCCAGATTTACATTGTGATTATACTATAGCAGGACAGAAGTCAGATGGGTCGTGGTTTTAAACTTGTAACTGACATTTCCAGCCCGCGCTTGCCCCACCCCCCACGAATGTCCCAATCCGCTCCCCCCTTTGGGTCCGCTTCCATCGCAGCAGGTCGCCCCTGATCTGCGGCTGCTCGCAGTGCAGGCGGTGGCCGTGCGAGGCGAAGGCCGCAGGGCAGGATGGATGGACCATCTCTCCTCCCGACGGCCGTCTCGGTCAACGAGTGGACGGTGGTATGGTTGAGCTGGTGGGGAGCTGGACGGCGGGGCGTCATTCCTCAGCGGTGCAGCTCCTCCAAGTGGCGTGGATGCAGCCCGCCTGAACCGGGCGGATGGAGTACCTTGGTAAGAGGACCCTCCACGCTCCGGCCCCGCAGTCTCGCACGCCTCTCCCTTTTCCATTTTTTTTCAGCCGCGCGCCCCTCCTCCTAATCTGGCCATCGCCTCGAGAGGTTCTGCGGCGACCCGAGGTTCGCCGGAGTGCGCGGCGCGGCTGTCCAGCAGCGGACAGCGCTTTGCCGGTGCCGCCGCAACCGGCCTCTTCGGACTGCTGCCGCCGGCGCCCGCCGTGAGCAACGGCGAGTTCGCGGCTCCCGGGAGGCGTCGTCGGTGTCCGACCCGGCGTCCATGATGAGGGGCGCCAATGCCAAGAAGAGGAAGGCACCCGCGACGGCCAAAGGCAAAAGCAAGGAGTCATCTTCCCTGGTGAGCTTCGCTTTGCTCGAATTGCTGCCCGGCTCACTCCTGTTCCGCGTTTCGCGTCGCTAACGCGGGAATTTGCGTCCAAATTCTCTGTGTTCAGGCTGGGGAGCAGAAGGATCCGGATGCCAAGAGGTGCAAGACAGAGGGCGCCGAGGAGGAGGAGGAGGAGAGCCCCGTGAAGCCCAATTCGGAGTAGACCGGAGCGACAGCTCCATCGAGCACGGCAGGCGGAAGCCCCGGGGAAGGGGAAGAATGCCAAGCCGGTGGAGCCCCCCAAGGACTATCGTCCATGTCCATGCCCGTGCAGGGGAGGGCAGGCTACTCACACCCTCAGAGAGAGGGTAAAATTCCCATCATTTCACTGCCATGCTCCCTTCCAGCTTGTCGAATTCGATTACAGCATGTTGACTCGTCTTGTGTATTCAACAGACAATAGGTGAGAAGAGAGAGGATCAGCTAATTGGTGATTTCAGAATGAGTTGGGAAGACAACTACAGTAGTCGACAGACAATAGCACAAGGATACTGAATTCTTTTCGTTAAAATATTGTTTTTTTAAACGAAGGAGTGCAGCCGATTATATTAATAAAGAAGATGAAGTTCAGACTAGACGAAAATGATAAAAATAAAAAGGAAAATAAGGACGACGCAAACTCAATGGTATGACTCCTCGGCCGGTTGGATTGGGACATCAACCGACACCGAACTCCACTCCTCACAACACCTCGACGACAGAACCGAAACCTTACCGCAGCCCGTACCACCAAACACACGGTCAAGAATCCACCGAAACCTCCCAGCATAACCTAGCATCGACGTTAAACCGAGAAGCAGACTGTACCGCACCGAGAAGGCCGCCGCCATGCAGGACCTTCCGCCGTAGTGCCGCTGTAACAACACTCTCCACCTGACAGGGTGATAGCTCCGAATCCGAACCTCTCGAAGGCTGTCTCGCAGCCGCTGCCACGACAACACAACGCGTGGGGGCCTCGCCATATCCGTCGTTGGACTCTGCCTCTCTCACGTCACCTCGAAGATACACCGCGCACGGGGTCTCGCCATGCCCGCCGCAGAACTCCACGTCACGGATTCGTTTCTTTTGTCGCTGTCAGAGTGTTGCGCGATATTACCCCGTTCCCCAAGATCTCCATTGATCAACCAAGCCGCAACAGAGTGTCGACCTCGCCTCGTTGCTTTACGTACAAGCCTTCTCCACCGTGTCAACAAGCTAGAGAAGTCGCTTATGCCGTTTTCCAATGATGTACTGCACCGGATAGCCCAGCTAAGCTGAGCAACCCGCCGTGGTCCGCTACAAGTCCAGTCGTCCCACACTGCCGTTGCCACAAGCGTCGTCCTCCGACGCAGTCCCACACCGCACCGTTGTTTGTTTTGGTGATTGGCAAGGCACTCATGCTTGATGAAATCATAAACTACGTGCAGTCGCTGCAACAGCAAGTCGAGGTAAGTGCAGGTCTGTTTGAATCGATTGATGCCAACCGGTGCAGCTATCAGAATTGTGAACAAATTTGCTGTTTTGTGGTTTCAGTTCCTCTCTATGAAGCTTGCAACTGTGAATTCACTTGACTTCAGTAACCTGCCTACCCTCCTGCATAAAGATGTAAGTTTAAAACTTCCCCCTTCCGAACATGTCTTGTGATGGCTCACCAAATGACTAGCTACTTACATGGCCGCTGCAAAAATTCAGATGTTCCAAGCCTGTGGACCTTTAGAGAGTTCAGTCTTCTCCCTTGAAAGTTCCAGCTCAGGATTTCCATTTAGCGATCAAGGAGACATCTTCCGCTCGTTGGTTCCGAACAGCTTGGAGAACAACTGCAGCCTGAACCCGCTTGACCTGGCTCTGTCTCAGGCTACCAACACGTTTCAGGATGGAACGGCCAGCACAAACTTGCAGGTGACTGATCCTAAAGATACTTAACCAAATGAACTTCAGGCCTGATTGTAACTGCTGCCCTCACTGTAAAGAAGAATTGCCGAGGAGATTTTTTGAGGTTTGTAACTGCGGCGTGCACCGTTGCAGCCTCAGAGGCCAACAGAAATGCGTTGCCTTTCTGAATCATCGTGGTGATATTAGGAAGAACCATTTGGTTAATGCTTGTACGTATGTTGACTTACTTTATTTCTGATTCTCATTCACAATCAAATTTATTGTGTCATATCTAAATAGCTTAATGTCCTGTATCATTCAGCAGTGTAGCCTTGCATTATGTGAGGGGCTATCAAAATTTTATATAAACAATTATGAAGAAATCTGATACGAAGCTGGCATATTAATTTTGAGGTTGACCCTGCGAATGAATTGTGGAAAAAAGATGTTTGTAAACTACAAATCATGGTGTTGCCATTTGCATGGTAGTTCAAGTATGATCTACGTGGGGTAGTTGTTTATCAAGTTTTTGCCCTACACTTTTGCAAGTTTTATCCTCCTTTATTTTCATACATCTTTTGTGGAATTGTAGTATAGATAGAAACATGTAAAGCTTTGGCACCTCTTTAGTTACTTTGTTATGAGAACATGCCAGATGCGATTTAGTGGTCTTCTGATCTATTTCAATTTTCATATCTGAACCTTGTCATTCTCCTCTAGAATACTTCCGTTTGAGAAACAATATAACTGGGAAATTTATTACAGTAGCATATTCTGTTTAAAAATACTATTGATTTTGCCGTAGCAACGCACGGGCTATTATCTAGTATTTAACTAAATTAGTACATGCCTAATCCGATTTGTTTATACTATTAAATGCTCCTCTACGAGGGAGAAGGAGGTCCTTCGAAGTGGTAGCAAGTAAGAGAGTTCTGACTTTCGGTTGGCATGGACAGGTTTCTTCCTGCTAACGCTCTGTTGAAATGGAGTTTCAGATCAGCTTCAGTGTGCAACTTGTTGAGTATGTTGTCGGTGAACTCAAAGTAGGCCTTCCTTGCAGCTGCACTGGATATGAGGATGACGAGAACTATGGAGAATCCAGATGCAAACCCCAGCAACATACATAGGTATGTCACCATATCAAAACGTTGATGAAGTTTACGGTGCCGATGCTTGCTGCCATTGGGCAAACAAATTCTTGATAGTGGAGCCCCACAAAGATTTACATTTCCCAAGTACGAAAGTTCGTCGAAAGTTTGGAATTGAAATCCTGAAGGTATCTTTCCTGAGAGATCATTGTAGGATAAATTCAGCACCGACAACATTCCCAGCAGTTTCAAGCCCTGAGGAATTGAACCAGATAGATTGTTCCATGAGAGATCAAGTGACCCTAATTCTGTGATTCTTCCCAGTTCTTCAGGAATATTTCCTTCGATGTAATTCCTTGACAGATTCAAGCTTGCTAATGCAGATAGGGATCCTATTTCACTTGGAATGTCACCAGTTAATTGATTTGTTGAGAGATCAATGCTCCTGAGAAAATAACATTTTCCAAAAATGAGCATTCGACCTCTGTATGTTGCTTCTAATGTATTCGTGTACACAGAAAAGTAAGCACCCCCTACACCATAAACCATGAATTCAATAAAAGGTGGTGCATCCCATTCTGGTCTGCCCAAGTGCAAGGCCGTTAAATTTCCCAGGAAATGTGTTACAGGGCCAGATAGTTTGTTGTTACCAAAATCCAAAAATTGCAGAGCATGAAGTTGGGATAGCTCTTCAGGTATTTCACCAGAAAACTGATTAGAACCTAAACTCAGAACTACTAGAGCCTGTAGACCATCACCTATCCATTTTGGTATGTTTCCGCACAAATTATTCTCTCCAAGATCAAGCAACATTAGCCTGTTGCATGACTGCAACGAGGTGGGCAATGTCCCAGATAAGTTATTCTTGCTGAGATGCAGTGTAACGAGGGAGCTTAGAGAACCTATGGTAGATGGTATTTCTCCCCAGAAATTATTGCTAGAAAAATCTATGGTATACAGGTGTGAGTTCTTATTCCAACAATTCGGAAGCTCCCCTGAAAGATTGTTGTTTGATAGATCAATAACTTCCATTGATACCATTTTACATAGATTTTTTGGTATTACTCCACTAAGAAAATTATGCGAGAGTAGCAGGTAATACAATTCTCTGCCTCCAACTTTCTGTGGCAATGATCCAGACAAGTAATTGTGCGACAGATCCAACAGTTGAATACCAGTTGGCAAATCAGGAATGCTTCCCTCAAGTTGATTGTACCTCATGCTCAGAGTTGTCAGCATTTTCAATTGCTCCAAACTTGCAGGCAATTTCCGAGTTATATTGTTTCTTGAGACATTTAAGCTTGTAAGTGATGAAGAGAAGTTCCAGATCCAATCAGGTAACATGCCACTGATGCCTGTACTGCCTACATCAATCCTCTCAATTCTAGTTTGCGATTGCAGCCAAGTTGGAAATTGTGGCCCAACCAAGCAAGAATGCATTCCTACTTCTCGGAGCTGAAAGGGTGGCACCCATCTGTGATTCATCATAATCTTCAAGGAATTCGATGATAAAACTAAAGTATCCAATCTTGATAAATTGAGAAAGTGGAGTTCTGATATTGTGCCTTTGAAGGAATTGAAGGAAATATCCAAGTATGTCAGGTTCGATATATTCCCAATGCTAGCTGGAACAGCTCCAGATAGTGAGTTCGTACTGAGATCAAGAACTCTTAAGCTTACTATTTGCTCAAGCCAACCAGATAGATTTCCTTTTAACTTGTTGTCAGCAAGGTCAAGGATTTGCAGCCCCTTCATGCAGGGTAACAGACTCTTCGCTGTTTTTGTGATATCTCCTGACAAAATGTTTCTAGACAAATGGAGGTTTACTAACTTGCACAACCTACTTACTGATCGTGGTATTCCTCCTTTCAACTTATTATCCGCTAGTGCAAGAGACTTAAGTGATGTCAGTTTTCCTAGCTCATTGGGAATCTCACCTGAAAGCCCACAGCTAGATAGATCCAACTCTGAAAGGGAAGATAGATTCCAAATCCAACTTGGCAAGGAAGAATTCAGATTAGTATTACTCTTGAGATCAAGTATTTTAAGGGTTGTGAAGTTGACCTGAGGAAAACAATTGAGGTTGGTGGCAGGAAGGCTTGCATCATTCAAGAGAAGCACTTGCAGTAAAGGAAGCATATTCACAGCCTGCAGCCAGTCCAAGGAGGCAGCAAGATATAACCAACTGAGATCAAGATACCTCAGGGAAGTGAGCTTTGAAACCCAATGGAAGTTATCGACAGTTACCATTTGAGAACCAGATAGGTCAAGATATTGGAGCCTTGATAAATTACCAAGCTGAGGAGGGACTGGGCCGGCAAAATGGGCACCCGAAAGATCAAGATACCTCAACATCTTGAAGGAGCCTATGAATTCTGGGATGCTCACCCCGCCAAAGTCGTTTTGGCTGAGGTTGAGGTACACCAAATTTGTCAAACCAGCCAAAGATGGATTGATCTCACCTTGGAGAGTGTATTCACCAAGATCCAGCTGGATGACATGGCCGGTCTTCTTGCTGCATCTGACACCACTCCAGTTGCAACAGTTGTCACCGCGCCATGAACTTAACCTCCCATCAGGATCATTGATGCTGGCGTTAAGGGCAACCAGAGCATCCCTCTCTGTTACAAAGCACGCCGCAATCTCCCTGGTGTTGATTACCAGGCACCAAAGGGCCAGTGCTATGAGCACTTTCTTCACTATAATTCCCATAGTTGTCGACAAAATTGTCTAGTATAGCGGAGCTATTTCTTCACAGTTGCGTGCTGTTTGGATAGTGTAGCTTGGAGTCACCGCAGGTGAAGACTTGGGCCTCTAGTCTTCAGTCCCAGTCTTTCTGCATTGGAGTTGGAGGCACCGTGTGTTGACTGCAACTTGGACTTTGGACTCGGTGGTCCTTTTCCTGGAAGAAGGGCGTTGCAGATGAAATTTAATTTCTCAGTAAAGAAAAAAAATATGGCTGATTTTGTATTTCATCTTGCATGTATGTTATAGCCAAGGATAAAATTTGTACCGCCGAGTTGACACAATGAAGAAGCTCTGAAACACACACCCCGACCTAATCCCACACTGAAAAGCTGCCCGAGTGAATGAACAGACTACTGCATCTCTGCTTGGGCAATTGGCAGAAAGGATTGTCACGTATCATTGTATCTTCAGCGAGTTTCCAAATAACAGAGTCATGCTATGTATACTCAACACAAATTACTTGCACATAAATTGCAGCCGGGAAGAATGTTACAGTAACTAGCTCTTGCAGATTCCACGACACGGCGCGGACGCGTCCGTTTGTGAAAGAGGACTAGAGGAGGCTTCTCGCCCGTCTTCCTCGTCTCCGATCTGAGCGGCATTCGCCGCCGCCCCGCCCTCCTGCATCCGCAGCACGCTCCCGCCTCCCTCGCCCACCACGCTCTCCGTCCGCGGGCGCAGCTCCTCGTCCTGTACCCTGGTTGTGGGAGAGGCTCTCATCCGGAACGGCGGCGGCCAGACCAGGCGCCCCAGCGACGGGTTGGTTCCCCGGACCGCTGCCCAGTAGCGCGCCGTGCTCTCGGCGGTGGGACCACCCAAGCGCTCGGTGGCGAGCCGCTCCAGCGCCGCGCTGATCCGTTGCGTCGTCAGCCGGATCGCCTCCTCCATCTCTGCATCCATGCCCGCCTCCTCCTCCTCTGCATCCATGCCCGCCTCCTCCTTGACGCGCGGCGGGGAATCGAGCCTCGCCGCCATGCCCTCTCTTCTCTCTCTCGGAGGCTCTTCCCCTTTTCCTTTTATTTATACTGTAGCAATCGGCCTCCGGGTCGGTTGCGCGTATATAGGCCAAGCGAGGTGGCCCAATCAAAGTCATCATCGAACTCGGTCGGAGTTAATTGGGCCCGCCTTCGCTATCGATGATGTTCCGGGCTCTCTAACGAGTGGGCTGAGTTAATTGGGCCGCACCTCGGTCCACTTGGTTAGCTCCAGTCTAACAACCGTTCACTTGGGATTCAACGGCCAGGATGATCTCAACCCTGGACGGTATATGAAATGTTGAAAATACCGTCGGGAAGCGGCGCCACGGCGGCCGCGCATTTTCCCCTCCGGCCCGCCGGCAGAGGTGCCTCGCGTTCATCTCGCCGGACGGAAGGCTACTCATTGTCGGCGTACTAGCGCAACCCCCCTTTCACTGGCCACGCGTAGATGGTGTTGCTGTCTGATGGTGGTTGGGGCCGGGCCTAGTGGCTATGTTTCACCGATACGCCATACCGGTACGTCAATATGCTGATATGACAAATTTCTAAAAATTCTGATACGCCGATACCTATAGTATATATAAATAATTATTTTTTTCTATGTTTTTCTCGACATAAAAATAACAAATATGCAAAATAATGATACGGGCTCCTTTGGCAGGGCTCCAGCTCCGGCTCCGCACGCTTACCGAAGCACGGAGGAGCCGGAGCCGCACCAAACGACATCGACCGCGGAGTCGTTTTTTTGGCACATTTGGGAGGAGCCGGAGCCGTTTTAGGCCTACATGGCGGAGCCCAAAAAAGTGGCTCCGCGGCTCCGGCTCCGCACGAGGAGCCCCTCGCGAGGAGCCCTGCCAAAGGAGCCCTATATAGAAAACACAGCGTGTTGAGCCGTTCATAAGAAGCAAGATAAATGACATACACTCGTATAGACAAAGCAGTTCAAAGATTTAGAGGCAAATTAACGATACAGTGCATTACATAACTTAGGGCTTCAGCAAATCAGGCTTCAAAATGAAATTTTATTGTCAAAAGTATCAAATAGACGTATCGCTGAGCATTGGACAAGTATCGAGAATTAAATTAATTATTTTTAAATTGAATTAATCGAATACGCGTATCAGGGAGTATCAAGGTGTATCAGGGCGAGGCAAGCGGAAGCATGAGAGAGGAGAGCGCTGAGACGGCCCCCCGCCGGTGACCACCCGGTCCCGGCATCCATCCCTCTTGACGGTGAGCTTCCCCTCCCCCTTTCCTGTTCGACTCCATGGACATATCCAATGTGGATCTCCGTCCAGGGCTCACTTTCTCCAACAAGGTACGGTCCCTCTTGGGTGCTCGGATCTCGGCTCGTCCTTCCTCCGCTTCTACGTGTTTTTGGCTCTTGGCTTCCTTTTCTTGGTCAAAGATCAAGCTTTCTGTAAGCAATGTGGTCTTTCTCCTCCAATCGGTTCTTGGAGGATCTTCGGACCTCTTTCAAGTTTCTGAGGTGGATGATTGGATTTTCAAGTTTTGTGTCTCTTGCAAAGAAGTTGGACTTCTCATATATCAGATGGGATCTTCTCAATGTGATATTTTTAAAGTGGATTTCAACTTGTTCAATGATCGAGGTTTGCACTTCGCCAAATTGGTTATAGCAAATTCTCAAGGAGCTCACTGTGGCGGAACCACCTCGGATTAGCTTGATTAAGCAGAGTTTAGCCGCCTAACATGCGACACTCCTGCTTAACTCGAGCTAACACGAAGCGCCGTCAGACTTCATCCGATTTAACCACTTAAACAGGATCGAGTTCAGCAAATCCACACAAGGTGAGCGGTTACAGAGAATACAACAAGTCCATGGATTTAAACAAGTTTTACTCATTTTGGTTCCACCATAAAATCCAACATTAGGGTTTACAAAACAAAGAACAACAGAGAAAACTAGCGGAAGACTTCGTCGGGGTCGGATGTCCTGGGCGAGGCCAGCCAGAACATCATTGGGTCCTCTCCTCGCCGTCCGAGGAGGGGTCCCACTCGACCGTCCAGCCTGGCGGGAGCTGGGGCGGCCAAGCACCAACCAGAGAGGGGTCGGACGCGGCAGCTTCACCTGAAAACAGAAGCCACAACAAGGCTGAGCTACTAAGCTCAACAAGACTTAACCGATAGGAGTAAGGACTACTCCTCCTTCTAGACATGCAAGGCTTCTTGGCTGAGGGGTTTGTTTGCCAAAAGCACTAAGTATAACCTCTTTTCAAGTTTTAGCTCCGGTTCTAAGTTGATTAACCGATCTAGGTTTTGCCAACTATTCTAAGAAACCATAGAGCCAAACAAGATGTGTAGATATAACAACAATATTGCCATCATCAGATTCCTCAATTACTCAGGGTGACATAGCGTCAAGCAATCTCAAGCTGTGAGAGACAGACGAATCGATTCGAGTTCTTTAACCATGCATGGTGAACCTAGCCTCACGACATCCGCGCACCCGGAGGTCGCTTCCTGTGTCGGCCTTCCCCATCAATCCCCTAACCCGTGTCGGGCCCATTTCCTTTAGTGCAAGGTTCCACAGAACCGGCCTCTGCCATCCTGTGACCACACATTGCCACCACGTGCGACAACCAGCAGGGGAAACTCCGTTCCAAGAACAATGGGGCGACCGCTCACGTCTAGGTTCAATCAGGTACTAGGCTTCCTCATCCCATACTAAGTATGAGGCTAGTACTTTCAAACACTTGATCACGAACACCACCACTGTCGGGCCTTAGCAGATTTCATAGACAGACGGGGTGACCATCGGACCACCAAAGAGTTACCCAAAACCCTGCCCCGTCCATCGTCCTTATAGTTATAACCGGAAAGTAAACATGCAACTCCTATAACTCGCGAGTGACAGGAAATCACTCGGCTTTTACCGTTTTCCTAGTTAAGCAATGCAGCTACTCGGTCCAACAGCTAGTGTTCAGATCATGGGGATAACTAAGGCATGCACCTAGGGTTTCAAACAACTCCTATACGTAAATGCACAAGCATGTTACAGAAGGCATGCGCAAGTCTGGTAAAACACGTAGGACTTTGATGCAACCGGGGCTTGCCTTCAAGCAAGGAGGACGGAAACTGCTCGGCTCCGGGAGCGACTTCGACTTCGGAGGGCAGGAACTCGGCTACAGCTTCGTCTTCGGGCGCCGGGTGAAGCTCGTAGAAACCGTCGGCGAGGTGCAGCTCTACACGAATGCAATGCAAGGGTTAGCTTAGACAGTTAGTTCAACAGCAACACTGGCTCGCCTGAGCCCAGAAACTCGCGACAAAGAGCAGGAGGCGATGGTGGTTCGAGAGCTGATGCTAACCAAAAGGTAAGGGTGGAAAAAGAGCTAGTGGTCTGATCCTTGAACTAGAGGACGTGAGAAACCCGGGGTCCTTAGACGCAAGCGCTAAAGGTTTCCCAAGTTTTACACATACACCATCGAGTTGAAGAAAAAGATCACAGCCAAGCCCTCGGGCGAGGCGGATAAGGGTCGGCAGAACAGGCGGGGTCGGACGAGACGGAACTGGGGTCGGGCGGATAGGAGGGGTCGGGCGAGGCGGACTGGGGGTCGGCAACTCACCTTCTTCCTGAAAGGAAAGCTTGGGGTCGGGAGGGAGCAGACTTGGACGGAGGGGCTAAGGCTTCGAGCAAGGACTAAGACCGGCAATGCTCCGGCGGCGGCGCTGCTTCTTGCGGATCACAAGAGAGCTCTTACGCAGCACGGAGGAGCAAGCTGCTGGTGACTTGGAGAAAACTGAGAGAATCTGAGAGCAGAGCTCCTCAGGACTTGGTGTGTGGCGCTAGGAGCTTGAGCAGGTAGCGAGAGAAAGCTAAGGGCAACAAGAGCGGAGGGAACTCCGGCGACGGGGGCATTCCTTTTATAGCTGCTGGGGTAGAGGAACGGAAATGGCGCGGAGAGAGAGAAGGGGGAGCGGCGCGAAGGCCGGGGAGAAGCAATGGAGTGCTCTGCCGTGGTGGCGATTGAGCAACCAGGGCGGTGCTGCAGAACTCCGGGGGTGACGCCAGCGATCATTGCGCTCTGCCGTCAGGGCGGCGTAGGGGCGGGTAGACTGGTGGTTGGGATTTGGCGGAGAGCGGGCGTCGTCGTGCGGAAGAGGTGATAGAAGCGACCGGTTAAACGGCGCTAGGATCGAGGGCGCACAGGTGAGAAGACAGGCGAACGCGGGCGCGGGGGAGAGCGCGGAACAACAGATTGTCGGGCGGCTTCTGACAGAGCGGGGAAAGGAACTGTCGCGGCCGCGGTCGGGGTTGGCGGTGGAGGAATCGTCGTGTAGCGACGACCGGGCGGCGCAACTGTGGCTGGAAGGGACAGAAAAGACGGGCGACATCGGTCTCCGGGGCCGGGATCTGGTAGCGTGATGATGGGCGCGGGAGGCGAGGCTCTGCAGAAAGGGGTGCAGAGGGCTTCCGCTGCCATTGGGGAAAAGGGGCGCGGGAACCCACTCTGCTGCTTGCCTGAGACAAAACTGAGCGGTGGCGTCAGAGAAAACGGGCCACGCGGCAAGGAAACTCTGGGGGCGGCCATGCAACTCGAGTGCAGCTGTCGCGGGGAATCTGGAAAAGATCTCGCGGGTCCACCTGTGGATAGATCTGATGGGGGAGGGGAGATCAGCAGGATCTGACGGTGAACTGAGCTCGCCGGGGTCGGGAGAGGGGCGAAGCAGGCAGGGGTCGGATCTCAGGGGTCGGGACTGGCCGGAAAACTGAGCGCTTAGGTGCGGTCAAGCCAAACAGCTGACTAAGGTTAAGGGATGGGATTAAGCCTAACTGGGGAGGCTTAGGGGTCGGTCGTTACACTCACTTTCCCTGGATTTAGGTTTCCTCTAAGAAGTCTCCTTTGCCTTTAACTGGGGCCAATTCTTTGCCTCTTGGCCGATCTAAGTTTCGCCAATGCTCACCACCATTCCGGGAGCTTCATGATGATTGTTTTCCAGCTTCGGATCTCTCTGGTAATCGTCGGAACCGGATCAATTCTCTTGATGTGCGTACCCGGGTTCATGAACAGAGAACATAGGAGATTCAAATTTCAAATCAGTCCTCTCTTGGCATTAATTTGGACCTTAATTTGGGTCCAATGGGTCAGTCTTTTAAGACTGTCTTAATGGATAGACCGGGTCTTCCGGAAACGGCTCCATCGGTTAAAAGTTAAGGAGTGAAGCTGGGCCGAAATCAGTGCTCCAGATGTCTATCTTATACCCACTCCAGAGGCTCTTGCTTGAGGCCCATTCGTTGCGGCTCATGTTTTCGTTTGGGCCATTTTGCGGCAACCTGCAGATTTCGTCCACGTTTTCCTGGGCTCTCCAAAGATACAGCTTCATTTCAGTCACCATGCCTGGATAACTGGTCATCCTTTTTGGTGCACACCTGGTTTCAGAATGTAACCCCTATGACCGGTGGGTCCTCTAACGCCCAGGATGTGGCAGTTGGCAATTTTCAAGATTTGGGTCTCTCCCTGTTGGGTCTACCGGCAGCTGCCCCTAAGGAAACTATTTTTTGGAAACGTCCCCTCAGTGCCGTGGTTCCAGGCGGTGTCCCTTCGTCTTCCTCCCCGGCCTTGGAGCCCACGCAAAAAGCTCCGCCGCCTCCGCCGCCATTTGTAAACAGTGCACCCTCCTCCAGCCATACCCTCCAGCATTATTCCCAAAGCTGCTCTGAAGAGAACCCTTTGTCTTCCTTTGGGCCATCGTTGGTTCTGGCTGATCTCCAAGCAGCATTCATGGCCTACAAGTTCGTTAATCCAGCACCCTTCATGCCAAGGGGATGTCAGCGTCAGATGGTGGGCTTCCGTAAGCCAATGTCTAGAGTGGTTCTTGGTGGAGCGCATCGGAATCAAAGTGATGTGGCCATTGCAAAGATTGAACCTCTCCCGCAGCTCCAGGTATCTTTTCAGTCCATACGGGAGCTTCTTGATGATTTTCTACGAAACCATAAGGGTCTTGCTATTCATTCAATTCAACACTACCCATATGGTCAAGCATATGTTCGATTTCACTTTGTGCATGATAAGGATTTTCTCATTGGGGGTGGTCAGCATCAATATGGTCAATACAGGATTTCCTTTTCTGATCATAATAAGGGTTGGAACAATAAACTCACCACTATGAATTGTGAGGCCTGGGTTATGCTTCTGGGTCTCAATATCGATTACTGGACAAAATCAGACATAGAAAAAGCAGTGGCGGTTTTTGGGAGATTGTTAGTTTGGGAAGAAGACCCAAATAATCTGGCTCGCGTCATTGTTAAAGTCCGAGTAGTGGATTTAACTGAGATCCCCTGGTTCTTGGTTTGTTCAGAGGGAGAAGACTTTGAAGGTAATTCATGGACTGTTCAATGTGAAATTCTGCAATACAGGTTGTTAGGGGTGGGGCCTGAAGATGAGAACCAACCTCCTGATGAAGTTGATCCACACATGTTTGACTTCTTTGGATATGGTCAACCTTCCAATGCTGGTAACCATAATATACCTGATGCAATGCCTGTGCATGCCCCGGCTCAACAATGGGGTCTCTGGCCAGAGGGGCCTCAAGGACAGAATAATGCCCCTTTTATTGGGCCCCAGCTGCCACCAGAAGTGCCTATTGTGCAAGCTCTCCCAGCTAATCAGGAGCAACATGTCCCACCTCAGGATGCTAATCAAGATGCTTTGGTCCAGGAGGCTAATCCTAATGGTCTAGATTTTGATCTAAATATGGCGCTGGATGATGATTTAGGTGGCATTGACAATTTAATTCAAGCAGCAGATAATTAGGGTGCTGAAGACCCAATGGAAGATAATATGCAAATTATTGATGGGACTGACTCTTCAGGGAGTGAAGACATCCCTCTTCATAACTTTAATAATGAACCTGCTCAAGTTGATGTGTTCATTCCCCAAAATAATGGTCAGCCACTGCACATGGTTCAGGATGAAGTCAATGAAAATGAGCTTCTGGGCGACAATCAAGCTTAGGAAGGGCACCATGGGCCTCAAAACTTTCAAATGCATTTGAGCTTTGTCCAAACTCTTGGGCCTTGTCAGGACCCTGTCTTCTCTCAATTACAGAATGTTAAACAATCTCAAGTCACTCAGACATCTGCAGAATTTTATAATCATTGGGCAAAATACTTCTCTTCAGGCAAGACAGACTCCCAGGTGCATGTCCCCCTGGCATGGTCTCATTTTTTTATGGCTCAACTCCTGAACCCTATGACCTTTGTCTGGGCCAAGAACTTTTTGTCTTCACCAGCTATGTCTTTCCTCCATTCAGAGCCGGCTATAAAAGTCAGTCTACCCAATAAATGTCCAAATGATATGTCTTCTGTCTGTCCTTCCAAGGATTCCTCTAATCAGGGTAAGGGGCTCAAATCCAAGGGCATCGTATTTGAAGGAAATTTGCATGGTGATATTGCCAGCTCCTCAGCTACCCCTTTCGTTCCTGATGCTTTGGAACAGAACTCTACTGATCATGATCCCATCAGCTCCGAGCTCACAAAGTCACCTTCTACACCGCTAGAAAAGATCATTCAAAAGGTCTCTTCTACCTCGGGTCCTTAGTCTAAGGCCCTGCTCAAGAAAGCGCATCACATGAATGATTTAGGTAAGGTTGACTTGGGCTGCACGGTTAATGATGAAGAGCTTCGCAGGAGCAGTAGGAATTCAAATTACAACCAGGGATTCAAAAGTTCTGGCTGTAAGGACAAGAACTGCATTGGTTGTTCAGCAGCCCCTCCTGCTTTATCAAAGGAGATTATCAGAAACTTGGGTGAATCATTCTGTAAGGTGGATGCCTCCAAGCTAACATCTGTTGCTTTAGTCAAGAAGAAGGGCACAGCTCCGGTTGCAAGGAAGCTGGTCAAGAAGAAGTCTGCTGCAGATGCTGATGATGCACAAGAGCCGCCAAGAAGCAATAAGAAGAAGCCTAAGAAGCAGTAGTTCTGGTGGGGCTTGGTGGCATCCTCTTCTGCACCTGATCTGTTATGCCAGAAACATTATTTTGTTATATGTCTTCTTTATATTGGTTATGTTTGAAACTTGTGTCTGCACTCAGATACTTCTCCTACCTCGGTTTATTCAGATTTGGTTCAGGCAATGTTTGCCTGATCTATGGCTGCCCTCTTTACATAATCTTTTATGAATCATACTGCTAATACAAGAGTATGGAATATCATGTGTTGGAATGTCAGGGGTATTAACTCTGACAAGAAATGGAATTCAATTAGGGACAAAATTATTGACAGCAATTGTGATGTTATATGCTTGCAAGAAACTAAGAGAGAACATCTTGACAATAATTATATTAGAAAATTCTGCCCCCGAGCTTTCGATAAATTTGAATACCGGTCTTTTGTGGGTGCTTCAGGGGGTATAGCAATCATATGGAAATCAAAACTTTTTGATGAGGAATTAGTATTCGCTAATGAGTACGCTTTGTCAGTGAAATTTCTGTCCAGAATGTCTGATAATGAATGGGTACTCACAAATGTTTATGGTCCTTGACGGAAAGGAAACGAGACTTTATTAATTGGCTCAAACATATACAAATGCCTGATAATGTTGATTGGTTGGTCTTAGGGGACTTTAATCTTATGATAAGTCCAGCGGATAGAAATAAACTAGGAGGCAATGTTACAGATATGCTCTTGTTCAATGAAGCTATTAGCTGTCTCGGTCTTGTTGAGATACCGCTCAAGTCAAAAAAATTCACCTGGTCAAATAAGCAACAATCACCCCTGCTGGAGAGGCTAGACTGGTTTTTTGTCACCCCATCCTGGGCTGCATCCTACCCTAATACCTTTGCTTACCCTTTTGTGATGGAGACTTCGGACCACACACCATGCATTATAACCTTTGGTACAGATATACCGAAAGGGAAAGTTTTTCGTTTTGAAAATCATTGGCTACAGCATGACCAGGTTATGGATATTATCAAACATGGATGGTCGGTCCCTGTACAGTAAACAGATAAAGCTAAGATTATTGCTGCCAAGTTCAAAAACCTCAGAAGGGTGCTCAAAGCGTGGCAAGCCCAGCTATCCAGTCTGAAAACAGTCATCTCCAATGTGAAGCTTATTTATCCTTCTTGGAACGAATAGAGGAGTGTAGAGATCTGCTATTAATTGAATGGAATTTCAAAGACATTCTACAACAACATTTGCAATCTCTCCTAAAGCAGCAAAACACATATTGGAAACAACGTGGAGCAATTAAGTGGGTAAAATTTGAAGATGAATCCACAAAGTTTTTCCATGTCAATGCAACAATTAAGCACAAAAAGAACTTTATCAGGTCCATTGAAGATTCTAATGGTATTCCTCAAACCAGCCACAAGAATAAGGAATCCATTCTCTGGGCGGCTTACAAAGAAAGATTGGGATCTTCTAATCCTCAACCAATGGAGTTTGATTTATCTCAGCTAATGCACATGGATGATGACTTATCCAATCTGGAAGCACCTTTCTCCACAGAAGAAATTGATGCAGTCATTAACTCTCTGCCAGGTGACAAGTCACCAGGGCCTGATGGATTCAATACTGACTTTATCAAAAAGGCATGGCCTGTCATTAAGCAAGACTTCTATGCTCTTTGCCAAGCCTTCCATGAAGCAAATTTATGCCTGCAAAGTATTAATGGTTCCTATATTACCTTAATTGCTAAAGTAGAGGGAGCTGCTACTGTTTCAGACTATAGGCCCATATCTCTGTTGAATAATTCAGTCAAGTTGATCACCAAATTACTTGCTAATAGGCTACAAGGGGTCATAACAAGGCTAGTGCATACCAATCAATATGGCTTTATCAAAACAAGAACCATCCAGGATTGCCTTGCTTGGGCTTTTGAATACATTCACTTATGTCATAAGTCAAAAAAAGAAATTGTTATTCTGAAATTGGATTTTGAGAAGGCTTTTGATCGCATT
The DNA here is from genome assembly GCF_005286985.2 of Setaria viridis. Lineage (NCBI taxonomy): Eukaryota > Viridiplantae > Streptophyta > Magnoliopsida > Poales > Poaceae > Setaria > Setaria viridis. The sequence goes on along the minus strand of NC_048268.2, from coordinate 34,792,624 downwards.
GAGCACAATGCAATGCTAGACATTATGAAGCATAAAGGTTTTGGATCACGATGGATCACATGGATGAAACAAATCTTCACTTCAGGGACCTCTTCTATCTTACTTAATGGAGTTCCAGGAAAAAGATTTTCTTGTAAAAGGGGAGTTAGACAGGGAGATCCTCTATATCCACTTCTTTTTGTTCTTGGGGCAGATCTGCTACAGTCAGTCCTCAACAATGCGAAGAAACAGGGACATCTGCAACTACCAATTCAGATTAATCATAATCAGGACTTTCCAATCATACAATATGCTGATGACACTCTTATTATTATGGATGGATGCCCATTGCAACTGCTTCACCTGAAAAACCTTTTACAATCCTTTGCCACCTCAACTGGGCTTAAGGTAAACTTCAACAAATCCATGATGGTGCCAATCAATATCTCAGAGGAAAGGATACAACAGTTAGCTCAGACTTTTGGCTGCTCAATAGGGAAAATGCCCTTCACATACTTAGGACTACCACTGGGTTTGACAAAGCCAAGATTTGAGGAATTTCTCCCTATGGTGAGTCGGTGTGAAAGAAGATTATTGTCCACCTCAAATCTACTTTCTGAAGCGGGGAGATTACAACTAACAAATTCAATTTTCTCTGCCTTGCCGATGTTTCATATGAGTACCTTACTGCTACCTAAGTCAGTATATAAACAAGTGGATAAATATAGAAAGCACTGTTTTTGGAGAGGCTCGGATATCAATAACAAAAAACCGCCTAAAGTTGCATGGGACATGGTGACTTTACCAAAAAAGGAAGGTGGTCTAGGCGTTCTGAATCTGCAGACACAAAATGAAGCTCTGCTGCTTAAATTCTTACATAAATTTTATAATAAAGCAGATATCCCGTGGGTCCATCTAGTATGGGAAAAATACTATGGAAATGGTAAACTGCCAGGCACTATATCTAAAGGCTCCTTCTGGTGGCGGGACATCATTAAACTCTTGGACAAATTCAAAGGAATAGCCTCAGTGTCTGTGAAGGATGGCAGTACCTGCCTTTTATGGCATGATCTATGGAATAATCAGGTGCCAACACAAGTGTACCCACATCTATTTTCTTTTACTCGGGATAAACACTTATCTTTGAAGCGAGCTTACTCGATCACGGACTTGCAGCATCTCTTCTTCCTGCCCTTGACGTCACAAGCCTATAATCAATTGGTTCATCTTGCTGAAGATCTAGAAAGTTTAGACCTCTCGCCTGATCCAGACTCTTGGATATATATCTGGGGTAATGCAATTTTCTCTTCATCAAAGGCATATAAGTCTCTCATTGGACATAGAAACACTCATCCAGTATATGATTGGCTATGGAAGTCTCGGTGTCAAAAGAAACACAAAGTCTTCTTTTGGTTGGTTTTGAAAGATAGACTTAGTACACGGGATATCATGCGGCGCAAACATATGGTTATGCCCTCATATAACTGTGTCCTCTGCTCCCACAACAAAATTGAGACACTCTTCCATCTCCTGCTTGAATGCTCTTTTGCTCAAGAATGTTGGATTCATCTAGGCCTTTATGCCAACTTACAGCTGGACCCTTATTCCATTTTGACCTCCTTCAAAACCCAGCTTCAGGTTCCTTTCTTCATGGAAATAATCATAATCATGAGCTGGTGCATATGGATGACAAGAAATAATTTAATCTTCCGAGGTATACCACCAACAACGCAAGGGGCCATCTTGCGGTTTAAGTCTACCTATGCCTTAGTCCTGCATAGAGTTAAAGAGGCCTCCAAACAATCAATGGTTGAATGGCTAGAGCTTATGTTGTAATCTTCATGATTTTCTTTTTAACCTTCTTTGTTTCTTAGATACAAACTGGTTTGCTCATTGTAATTTCTCTGTTTCTTATTTCTTTAATATATAACCAGCAAGGCTAAAACCCTCCTGTTTCTATCAAAAAAAAAAGTTGTATCAGGGCGTATCAGCGTATTGGACATATCTACGGTGGCCTCCCAGCGTATCGGTGATTCATAGCCTGGCGGCGTCGGCGTGCGCATACCCTGCCGCCACCGTCAAGCGCTGCCAACGGCCAAGTGGTGTCGCGCCGTCGTTAAGAGGGCGGACTTCCAAGGGAGCTTGCGGTTGGGCGTGCTGGGGACGAGGAGAGCGCAGCGCACACCCGCGCCAACGGCCAGCACCGTCACACGACCGGTCGCCGGCGGTTTTTTGCTGACGCACGAAAGAAGTTTCTAGCATATCCAGCGCTTACCATGTCGCTCCAATTCCAAATTGCGATTCTCCACCCCTCTCATGGTTACACTATGAGCTAAGCTGCCGAGTTCACGCAGCAGGGTTACTCTAATCTGAAACACACACCAAGCCCACGCAGAAAATGCTGGGCAACTGAACGAACGGGCTACTACATCTCTACTCATGGCAGAGCTTCCAAATACTGAATTCAACAATGTTGCTATGTACCTGGACACAACAACATAATTTTCTCCCGGAAAGAATTGTTGCTCTAGATGTACAGTAATTTGCTTTGCAATTAACAAAAGAGATGACTGCTGCAGCAGAATGTTTTCACTCGTCATCCAGGCCTGGTATGCGCAGTAAGTTAATATCCAACATGATGGGGCTGCTCGGAGGTACTCTTGGCTGGAGCTGAAGTAAGACCCTTAGGAAATGCTAAATGTTCATGATCAAGAAAAAAAAGCACCACTGACCTGTTCAGGTCTTCAGAACAAGAACTTCTTCCACTTCAGATTGCTATCTTGTCTGCCTTAATATCTTTTAACTTGTTAATGGTCGTGATGATATTATTGAGGAAAACTTGGCTGAAACTGTTTTAGGATATGCAGCAACCTTGAAGAAATTTCAAGTTAAGCTCCACCCACAGTATCACAGTGGTACAGGTATCAAGTGAAACCTCTTCTTCTTTTTGCATACAGTAGAGTAGTTTTTTTTTTGGGGGTGGGGTGTGTGTTGATGGGGGAGGCTGCAGCGGTCCCGTTAGAATCGTTATTTACCTTAAGTTTTGAGAGAATGCTCTTGTAAGATAGTGGCAACATATATAGCTTTATGAGTTGTGAATAAGGATGATAAAGTTGATTGGCGGAGAGGATGGAATATAATTCATTTCAGTACGAGAATGCATAGTTTTGCACTGAAATATATCTCTACCTGTTTTGTTATTCTTTGGAAGATTAGGTTTGTTAGATGAATTCTTTTTTTCAGCAGATAGGATCTAATTGATTGATATGAGTAACTAAATCATGCATCCTTTTATTATTGTTTCTTATATGTGGAGCCTTATTATTTTGTGCAATGGATCAAAATGTTTCCATTTTGTTCCATCTATCCATCATTTCAGATATGTCCAATTTTTATAGTCCTTTGATCATGTTAGTAATTTTACTACTGTAGGAGACAATTATACTAGTCTGGTCATTTTGAGCTTTATTTTATGTAGTAGAACTGTATACATAAGGTTTTTGTTGTATTATTTTGTAAAATATTGACCAGAAACCTGCTGAAAATATAATGGAGGCAAAGCTCAGGTGTTGGACGGGCAAGTAACTCCATATTGGAGTGATATTAGTCCTAATGTGATGTAGCTTAAGCAACGCTCATTTCGTATGCTACTCCCTCTGGTTACAAATACTTGAACTTCGACTAAAATTCAATCAAATACTTAAAATTTGACCACTAATAGTTTTCAAAATATCTAGTTTGGAAAAATAAAGATCATATGCATATGTTTGTTTTAAAAGTCAACAACATCAAGTATTTTGACCAGAGCCAGAGGTAGTATCTTTCTATAGGTTACCTGTGCGGGTAATAAAGAAAACAAATGGTGGTGGGAAGATCAAATAGAAAAATATCTAGTCATTGGCGTTCAGGTGTGTGTACTTCAGGGTCAGGGCAGATTAAGGATGATTGACGTGAGTATCATGAGTTCAAGTCTCCAGGAAAGTGTTTTCTAGAAGCTTGACGATTAGGAAGAACTAATGAAAAATATCTCTTGACTCTTTTGTTTTGTAAAAAAATTCTCCTGAAACCATGAAAAAGTAGCACACAACATATCGTATAGAGCTTGCCAGTTTTCCAATTGCACGAAATCTCCATGCTGAAAGACCGGAACAGTCAGTCCCTTTTTCTCTGCAGAAATATGCTCATAGGAGGCACTGGATTGTTGTTCTCTTTGATGCACAGAACATATCAAGTTTCCTTAACTTGATTGAATTAGTATGGTTCAGCAAACAACACTGAATTTGTCTATCTGAACAATATAGCAATTTAGTGCATATGTGTTCTGTGATCAAATGTCAGTCCAGTGGTAAAGAAATAAATATCACAAAGTCAATGACACTTATCAAGGATGTTATTGCTTCAAATTGAATTACGTTACATATATTTTTTGCAAACAGATATTTGACCTAAGTTTATGGTCCATTTTTTTCATTTGTGCTTTTCTTTATTTGTCATCTTAATAGCATATTTAAAGCTACAGAAATTGTTTTTGCTTTGTGGGCTTCGAACTTTGGTACTTAGATTCATGTATCATTTGTGGTTTCTGACTCTGATAAAAAAGAATTACAATAAGCATGGGAGAGCAGCTAGCAATGCGGTGACTGATGGAAGCCAAGGAACATCACAAAGTTCATCTTATTTAAATAAACATTTCATAAATTTTGGGGAGGAAACTTAACTCGTGAACTACCTGAATTTTCTGTCAAATAGTGAGCTACCTGTGCAACAATTATCTAATTCATATTCCATGTTCTATTGCCCCTGCAGAAGTTTTTAGTCTTTGTCAGACTAGTTGGCTCTGCAGGGGTGATGATGTGTTCTAGTTAGGAATAATGAGAACCCATTTTGGTCACACGCTGTGTGAGCATGAAATGGTGTCGCTTATGTGGAATGGGAGTTGGGGATGGTGTGTTTGACCATAGGGCTGGTTTGGTAGATGCAATGATTTGCAATCCCTTGTTAATATTGTAGTCTGCTGTGACTAATACCTAATGTATATTGCTTCTCGTTTGTGTCCAGTTCTTTCTATCCAGTTTATTTGTTGCTCATATGCTGTGTTCTTGTGGTGACGTGGTTGCTTGTAGAGTGATCCAAGATCCTGGAAGGGACTGACACCATCAAGAACAATTGAGATGCAAATGAGGTATGGTGTGATGACTGCTTTTCAGTTAAATGGCTGCAGACGTGTTGGTGAAATGGCTACAAACATGTTGCATGTAACTGGTTCTGGTTGGTGCTGCTCCAGTGACCAAGTTGACTCACAGCGCAAATGTTTGCAAACGTCCTGGAGAAGTGAAGATGAACTTACGTACTGAGGAGCCTCTTATGCTCTGTACAAGTCCAAAGACTCCTGTTTAAAAGTGACCGGAGGTAAGGTAGACTCCTGTTCAAATTGACTCGAGGCAAGGTGTGAGTGAATATCAGTAGCCCTTCAGTACGCTCATGCGTTAGATCATTCGATCAACGCTGATGCTACACAACAGACGTTCAAAATCTTAAAAAATTAGATGCTCCGACAAATATTGCAATATTTAAGTATCACAAATGTTGCAATAGTTAAGTATCGATGTTGCAACTATTGTTTATGCATGTTTTATAGTAAATATTGCATAAAACATAGTGTTCATGTTGCGGCGAGAATTTTCTATCCTAAAGTTGAACGACGTGATCATTTTAACATATTATTTTTCATGTTACGAACAGTGACTATTGGTGTTGTACTAGTAGGAGCGCTGATGGAAAATTTTCCATCGCACGTATTTGCATCCAGCATCAACAAAAACAATGAAGACGCATGCGATGCAAATCTCTGATCATCATACCAATATATTGCATAAATAAACAAGAGAGAGAGAGACATTGATCCGCACGAACTGAATCATAAGACGAGATAAATTAGACTACAGATCCCGGTGTCCCTAGATTTCACGCCACGACGCGGACCCTTCCGTTGGTGGAAGGGGAGCCTTCTCGCCCGTCTTCCTAGTCTCCGATCTGAGCGGCATTCGCCGCCGCCCCGCCCTCCTGCATCCGCAGCACGCTCCCGCCTCCCTCGCCCACCACGCTCTCCATCCGCGGGCGCAGCTCCTCGTCCTGTACCCTCGTGGTGGGAGAGGCTCTCATCCGGAACGGCGGCGGCCAGACCAGGCGCCCCAGCGACGGGTTGGTTCCCCGGACCGCTGCCCAGTAGCGCGCCGTGCTCTCGGCGGTGGGACCACCCAAGCGCTCGGTGGCGAGCCGCTGCAGCGCCGCGCTGATCCGTTGCGTCGTCAGCCGGATCTCCTCCTCCATCTCTGCATCCATGCCCGCCTCCTCCTCCTCTGCATCCATGCCCGCCTCCTCCTTGACGCGCGGCGGGGAATCGAGCCTCGCCGCCATGCCCTCTCTTCTCTCTCTCGGAGGCTCTTCCCCTTTTCCTTTTATTTATACTGTAGCAATCGGCCTCCGGGTCGGTTGCGCATACGCGATCCAACTCGGTCGGAGTTAATTGGGCCTCTGTAACGAACGAGTGGGCTGAGATAATTGGGCCGCTTCTCGGCCCACCCGACGCGCACTTGGTTAGCTCCAGTCTACAAGCCGTTCATTTGGGATTCAACGGCCAGGATGACCCCGACTGCGGACGGAAAATGACCGTTCACCCCCGGCCGGGAAGCGAAGCCCCCGGCGCCACCAAGCCACGGCCGCCGCGCATTTTCCCCTCCGGCACGCCGCCCCCGCCCCCGCCCCCGGCGAGATGCCTGGGAGCTGGCTAAGGATGCGAGTTCACCTCGCCGCACGGAAGGATACTCCTCATTGGCGTGCCAACGCGGCTCCTCTTTGATTGGCCCTGCCCTCGCCCTGCCGCGCGGCGATGGCGATGGCTTTCTGGCGGTTGAGGCCGGGCCTGGCGGCGGCGGCGCGCGCACCCTCTGACGCCACCGTCACGCGCTGCCGACGGTCAATTGGCGTCCTTTCCTCGTTCAGAGGGCGGCCGTCCGAGGGCGCTTGCGGTTGGGCGTGCTGGGGGCGAGGAGAGCATGAGAGCGCGGCGCCGGCGCGCACCCGCGCCAACGGCCGGCACCGCCGCACGACCGGCCACCGGCGGTTTTGCTGACGCACGGAAGAAGCTTCTACCATTTCCAACGCTACCTGTTTCGGGCCGATTCTTCAGCGCGATTCTCCACCCCGTCATGGTTGAAGTCTGAGCTGAGCTGCCGAGTTCACACAGAGGAGCTCTTAAGTCTGAAGCGCGCACGCCGATTCCACACTGAAAAAGCAAGGCAAGTGAACCAACAGGCTACTCCATATCTGCTTATGGCAATCGGCACAAGGGATTGTGACATATCATTGCATCTCCAGTGAGTTTCCAAATAACGAATCAACCATGTTGCTATGTACTTCAACACAAATACTTGCACATAATCTTCAGCCGGAAAGAATTGTTGCTCTAGTAGATGTACAGTAAGTTTCTTGGCAATATACAAAAGAACATGACTGTGTTTTTCACTCGTCATCAAGGCCCGGTATGTACAATAAGTTGACGTCGAATACGACGGGGCTGCTAGGAGGTACTCTTGGTCTTCCTGGAGCTGAAGTAAGACCCTTGGGAAACGCTAGCTGTTGACAATCAAGAAAACAAAACCATCACTGCTCTGTTCAGGTAGCTTAACTATGAATTTTCGCCATATTGTTGCATTGCCCGTCTCGGTTTCCGAATGTCATAAGGTTATGTTGGTAGTACTTACTGGCCCAGGTATATACAAACGGCGCAGTCCTCCAACCTTCATTGACAAAATCCCTTCATCAAGCCCCTGTATCACCTATTGTTGCCAAACAGATGGAATCAGCAAACAAAAAACAGATTCTACATGGAAGTTGAAAAATGTCATTTCAATTTTCTGTTTATTTGGCAAAGTAGCTTAGTCTATTGATGCATTGAAATGAAGATAAGGCTTCTGAACACCATGATCTTGTATTCAGAACATGGACTTCAATTCAATTTATCTTTGCATCACTAACTCCAGTTTGTGATATGTTTCAGAGCATGGACACCAACCAAACATGATGAAATACCTGTCCTGATCCAACACGGAATATGTAGGGCTGACCTTTCTCCAGTGAACTGCACAAAGCAGGAAAGCACAATAGGAATTAGAATGGCTTCTACATTCGAAGTTTGCAGGTCCTGATTTGTGAACAGGAGATCAGGTATAATCCAGCCAGATAAAAACCAGCTCTCTGGCTGAATGTCACACATCAAATGCCCAATCTCACCTGTCGAATATCTGCCCATTTGGTACCATGGCAACATAATTTGCAGCAACCTACATGGCAAGAAGTGAAATCGTCTGTGACTACATGGCTAGTAAAAACAGCAACAAACATGTGAGGACATCGTGATCGCTTGAGCAACCTGGAAACCAATGGGTGGACTTGGCCCTTCACCCACTTTGATGTCCTTGTACTGCAGGCCGGATTCTGTGGTAACCATAGGCACCTGGATGACATTAGGCAATTCAAATTTAGCATTCTTTCCGTATTTTCTTTCAAACAGATATGTCTAGTTGCCATATTGATAGTGTGATCGTGTCATAAATCTTCTGTTATGCCTTGTTCATGGAAGGTATCCCTGAATATTTTGGAGCCCCAAACTTTGCAAAATGTAAGGAATGGATACCATTGCTACATAATCACTTCACTCGATTCACTGTACCCTCATGTTGTTCAATCCTTCTACCAATTCATCAACTGAAAAAATTCAGTAGTATTATCCAAGAACGACAGACACAGAAACTGAACCTACATTTTCGAGCTCGCTTTCGCAGGCGGCGTCGCAGAGCTTGGGCTTCTCCTCCGGTGGCAACCCGGCGGCGACGGCATCGAACGCGGCCAGCCCCAAGGCAGACGCTCCCAGGGCCACCCCTAGCATCCCCCTCCTGGTACTGCTGCCACCACTGGTCGTCAAATCGTCAGCTGCCCCGCATTTCGCCGCGCTTCCGCCGGCGGCGGCCTTGCAGCAGCACGGCGCCCTGCTCCTGGACGCGCCGCCGCCGTGAAGCCACGCCCTCGACGCCGAGGCTTGTCTCGGCCCTGCGGACAAGCGACACGTTGAGCTGAGACGGCGAGGAAAAGGGAAGCTGTACGTGCGGGGGGAACAAGGGTGGCGACGGAAGGACCTGAGGGGAGGAGGAGCGGCGAAGCGGAGGCCGAGGAGGACGTTGCTGCGGCCGCCATGGACGGGAAGAGAGGAGCGAGCAGAGGTCAGAGGACGGCGGGGACGAGGTGGAGAGGGGAAGACCGGAAGAGCCAAGAGTGTTCTCGGTATGGATAGAGAGTTGGCGGTCTCCACCAATCGCTGGCCACCAGAACCTGAGTTGGTCCACGTCAGCGCCCGTGTGATGCATGGCCCACTTGAGGAAAGTTCATTTTTTTTAAAAAAAAACATGAACTTGGAAAAATACATGTGCGAGCACACAAAATTAGGCGCAAGATTGCAACAGCAACGACAGAGGGAGAGGAAAATTCCTCGGTTGCAACCACAAGCAAGCAGTGAGGTCATGGATGAAGCTGCTGAAACAGCAATGCTCACTGCTCACTACCAAGAGGCAGGCAGAGTCTCATGCATGAAACAAGTCACAGAATGTAAAAAGGCAGAGTAATTCTAGCAAACCCAAAGCACAAACTGGTATCCCGTTACAAGGAGCAGGTATTCTGGTTTCAATCTTCCCTCCAGCCCCACATAAAATGGTCAGCAAAGGGGTAACTAAATGGGATCCCGTTACAAGGAGCAGGTCATGTTACATTGTTGTTACCGGCTCAACGCTGGATCAAAGCATGCTTAGGGCAATTAGTGGATCCAGGTTACCAATAAAATGGGCATGATCCAAAAGTGCATGGCGGCGATGTAGATCCGTCGACGGCCCAAATTTTCTCGCAGGTCTACTTAAAGCTCAAACCTGTAAGAAAACAAAAATGTGCAACCATTTTAGATTAAAATGTTATCTGCGAAGATGATAAACTGACTAGCGACTAGTAGCATGATCAGTCGGCAATATAATAGTTCCACAAAGCAGTAGTTGCTCATTTATGAAGTGTGTACCTCTGAAGAAAGCTCAAGAGTTAGCTTCTCTAGAACTGGTGAGTTCTCAAGAATACAAACTAGAGCACGGAAGTCATCAGGCGCACACCAGTAGTCATCGAGCAACAAGGTCTTTAGCTTACTGAACATCGGGCACCACCTCAAATCCCTCTTCAAAATAAACTGGACAGAGCACAAGAGAAAAAACGATGAAATGAGCATGATTAGAGTTTAATTGAGCAAATAATGGAACGGCATAATATAATTGAGGTAGAGATGAAATTGTAGGCATACCGTTTGGGGTTCGCAACTCAATGCCAAATGCTTAGCTTCGGATAAACCTTTTAGTAGCACACAACGCTTACCGCGAGTGCCATCACTGATACTATAAGAATTGTCACAGAACTCACAATTACATGTGCGCAGGTCACAAGAGTCCCAAAATGCCTCCACTGCAACAAATGCTTTCACTAATGATGGCATGCTCTCAAGCAAGGGGATCTTACCCCAATTCCTATCTAGAAGTAGTGAAACCAGATTTGGGGCACAAATACGAAAGCGAGAATCATATTAGTCGAAACAACAACAGTTCTTAAACTCTAGGTGCTCCAATGACGGACAGTTTGAGAAGTTAAGGAACCTGCGGCCAACCACTACGTTATCAAGCTCTAGCCTCGTCAGGTGCCAGGAGCTGACAGGCCTGTTGTCCAGAACAAGGCTGTACGCATTGAGCCTGAGGACCTGAACTTGGCATCTGACAGCATGCCGGAACCAGGTATTCATAAGGCCAAGCAAACGACCATCGCTGTATAAGCTACCTGACGCACTCGAACCCAAAGAAGTGAACGTGAGCTCGCACGTGTGGAGAGGCGAGCTTTGATGGTGTCGCAGAAGAGTAGAAGACTGTCCAGAAAGTCGCAGAGCTTTACCACGGACCCCAAGAACTTGCCCTCGTCGGCGACGACGCGCAGGCTCATGGCCGACTTCCAGAGGTTGCGCCAGCGGCGGGCGAGCACGCACGTCCGCACGGACTCCTGCGCCTCCAGGAAGCCGAGAATGTGCTGCAGAACTTCGTCCGGGAGGGCGTCGATGCCGCCACCACCAGCCGCCGAAGGCGCCCCTCTTCGGGACAAACAACAGTCAGGGCCGTCAGATGACCGCCACAATGAAGTGCGATCGATCCACCGGTTTACTGAGCATATTGGCAAAAATGGTAGGCGAGTCGGCAAGGGATTGAAGAGATTAGGGACGAACCGGGGGTTTGCACGGCGCCGGCGCCGGCGCCGGCGAGCAGTGATAGGAGTGCAGCGACCTGCCAGCACCCCTGAGGACGAGACAGCCGGCGAGCGGCGCGAAGGAAGAGACGGACGGCGAGCGGAGAAGGGTCGGACGTGGGCATCGGGCGGACCGATGGACGGCGCGAGCTGCTCCCCGCCGCCGCCGCTCCGTCGGGCGTGTGCTTTGTGCGCCGCTCCATACTGGCGAGAAAGGCGCCACGTTCGGCCAGCAGCCCAGCAGCACTTCTTGTGATAGTGCTTGCGTGGGCCATGGGCTCATCAACTTTTGGGCCTTTACTGCACTTGTCCTTCTCAAAAGAAAAGAAAAGAATCCCCTGAAAAAGAAAAAAAAAGAAAAAGAAAAGAAGCCACCACCGGGCGATCACACTGTGCTCTCTCCTCACACACAGAGGAAAGCGACTAATGCATTTTAGTTTGTTTGTAATAAACGTCATCTGGGAATGCAGCTTTGAACCATCGTTATGCAAGTTCATACTGGTGCCTCTCTTGCCCAAATAATTCCGATGCAGTTACGAGGATGTATCAGACAAAAAAATTTATTTTATTTCTCAAACAAGCAGTGTGATGGTTAGAGCTTGGCCTACTAGGGGGAACTAACTTTTGACGAAACCAGTGCTACCCTATTTTCAAGTTTCTTGTGCTCATTTTTTGGTGACACAACAATGCAACTGAAAACAGAAGAGATCGCTTGTATGGTCATTTAATTTGAAATGTAAAAAGTACTCTCTCTATATAAAAAAATGAAGTATTTCAATTTTGTCCTAAGTTAAACCATCTCCAATTTGAAATGATTACCAAAACTAGAATGATACGTCGCCTTTCTCTGGATGGTAAAAATGCTCAGGGATAGAAACAACCTAGATATTTCTTTCTCCCGCATGGGTAATGCATGTCAAGTGATGACACAACCGTATCTTAAGTTATCCAAGTGTTAGGCATTGAAAAACTAGAACACTCTTTGATTATTCTCTTCTCTCGTGCATGCGTGTAGGAAAAACTTAATTTTGATAATGTCCAAGTGATGACACATCAGTATATGGAATGAACACCACACATATTTTTCAAAGAAAGCCCACCTACTTGACTTCCATCCACATATAACAAACCTGCTAGCTAGTCAATGCTTTGTTCTCCAAGTTTCAAACTTCCAATCCTCGTGCCGTGAGCGTGGAACTTACTCCGATACCACGTAATAAAACCGACGAAGAAAGGTGCTCCTCTTCAAGTGGAGACCTCTTGAGATCAAAGCTATGGAATCAAAGCAATTTAACCTAAAAATTAAGCTAATATAAATGCTAATTCTTCCTACGACACCTACCTAGTTGTCATTCTAATATAGCCAACACGCCAAACAAAGTCATAAACCAATAACCAAACACGACCGTCGTTTTCAATTTTCATGCACCCCGGTGCTATATAAAGGGCACCAAAGTAACTGTTAGGGAACACGCCTCTCAAATTCCTGCGCTTAGCCGTGTGAGTGGTCTGTTCCTACGATGAGCTGGTCGACGCGACGGCGATTGCTTCTTCTCGCGTCCCTTGTCGTCCTCCTTGTCGGCGGCGCGCGCTCTGCCGGTGGCGCGAGGGCGGCGCCCGAGGCGCGGCTCGACGGCGGCGAGGTGGTCCAACGACGGGGCTCGGGGTGCCACGCGACGGCGGTGGTGGAGAGGATCATCATCACCAAGGAGGCGGCGGAGATGCTGATGGCCCGGCTGCCGGCCGGACCAAGCCCCAGGGGACCCGGCCACTAGATGATCCATGGAGATTGGAGTATATTTTTTTTTTCTAACTATAGTTTCCGTCGCTGCTTTCAATTATTGTTTCTCTTATCAAAGGAGACACTGATTCTTTGAACATGCGTGTATTGTACAGCGCAAAGTTTTCTATTTTTTTTTCTTTTGGAACATCCTCGGATCCTGTATTCGGCTATTGCAACGAGCTACTCCCTTCGTCCCAAATTATTATTCGTTTTGGATTTTTTAGATACATATCTTTTGCCATGCATCTAGATATATATTATGTCTAGATACGTAGCAAAAGCTGTATACCTCGAAAAGTTATGCATCAACATTTCAGCACACAGCAGATAGGCGACTTGACCCATCTGTGTGCGGTAGTAAAGTAAACCACCCCATCTCCTGCCGCATCAAGCTGATGAGTGATGACTGACGGATGATTACTGACGAACCAACTGTTTGATGTGGTGATGTGCGGTAGTTTCTCTTGAATCCGTGTCTCCATGCAGCATGGTGTTTTGCTTGAGCTTTTCTTTCTGAATTCTGAGATTTAACGTGACTGCAGTTGAACGGCTCTGTCTGCGTGCAACTTCATTTCAGCTGAAGATAGTCTCTGTTTCATCGCTCGATCGTTGCTCGAGCTTAAGCTGACCCCATTTTAGAAAGGCATTAAGAACAAGTGGGCAGTCGTTGACTGAAAAACACGGTGACATTGTCAATGCAATTCTAGTGTTGCGAAATGCTCCATCCGATTCAGAATGCACGTCAGTTTGGGATTCTCAGCGCTCAAGCTCTTTTAATCATCAACCTATAAAAAGAGTTACGCATATTGACGATGTATGGTACATGTTACCAGATTTTCCTTCCTCTCATAATACATAATCATTTCTCCTAGCAATGCCATATTTTCATAGAATTTGTCTGTCAAAGTCTCGACTTTGTAGATTATGCCCATGCTTAAAGCGAAGTATGAAAAAGAAAAGCTCAGACTAGATGAAAAAGAATTACTCCCTCTGTTCTTAAATATATGACGTCGTTGACTGTTTTCATTTGTTTAACCATTCATCTTTTCTACAAATATTTTTGCTAATAGATAAACCTACAAATTAAATTTAAAGTACATTTGACAATAGACATAATGATACACATTTTACTTTAGTTAAGTAACTCGTTCAATGATATGGTGGTCAAAGTTGAAGGAAAAAATTAACAACGTTATATATTTAAGAATGGAGGTAGTACAATTCATAATAAGCACTAGGATTTCAGCTACAACTGATGAAATGTGTGCTAAAAAGAGTACTTTGCACGTGTGTGCGCGCCATAAACCCATAGTTGCTGATCTACTGGGTACGTGATGATTGCTTGTTTTCACACCACCAATTGTGTTTCGAACCCAATTTCAACTATGTTTCGAATATGATTTTATGAAAAGTTTAAAGAAAACTGTCAGGAAAAAATGGGCCCAATTTCAATTATGTTTCGAATTTGATTTGTGTCAAGAGTTTGAAGAAAGCTGTCAGAAAAAAAATGGGAATAAAAAAAATGCCCCCACGCAGGATCGAACTACGGACCTTCAGTTTACAAGACTGACGCTCTACCACTGAGCTATAGGGGCACTTGGCGTTGAAATTATAGAATAATATTTACACCTGTGCTCCGAAGCTGATGAAAATCAATGCTCCTACTACCGGCTACCGAGTATTCCTTAGATGCTATGAGGAAGGGGATTGGTATATGGATTTTTGAAGACGTCTGAATGTAATTGAGGGGAAAGATAGGAGCGATTGCTGCAGATGATCCAGCAGGTTCAGTTGCATTCAGATAGTTCTGTTGATCGACACATCCTAAGATTTCACTGCTAAATCTCTTTACAGGTTTATCGCACAGGGGGGGGGGGGGGGGGGGTATCAGTGATGAAAATAGCTTTTGGAAAACAAAACTTCCTTTGAAAAATTAAGATTTTCCTCTGGCATGTCTCAAACAATAAGCTACAAACTGCTACTGCACTCAAATGGAGAAAATGCAAAGGTAGTTCACTCTGCTGCCTTTTGTGGTGCCCCCTGAAGATGTTGATAATATTATTTTCAGATGTTCTATTGCCAAATTCACTTGGTGTTATTTCAGGGATGCTTTTGGCTGTCAGACACTCAGACTTTGAGGGGATTGCATGGGCAAAATTAAACTGCAAGTATCTGTCTATTTGCAGGGAATGCATGGGCAAATGGGCACTGTGGACTACTCGCAACATGATGGGAATTGAGAAGGTCCATCCTAACAATTCGATGGAAGTTATCCACTCTGCCATCACTTTTGTGCAGAAATGGCCGTTGGATTAGGCGCTTGGGAAATGATAAAACTATAACAAAGGAGTGGCATTAGGCGCTTAAGCCAGAGCTCTCTACACTTTCGGCACTACTCTTTTTAGCATAGTATTTTCTCCATTCTAAGATATGAAATATTGCAATTGCAAACTAAGACTCAAAGACTCAATGACAGTCCTGCTCAATGAAAGAAAATATTCGTTACTTTGCAATGTAAAAGGTAGCAATCATGCCATCATGGAGCAATTTAAAAAAGAAATGGCATACCTGCTGGCTGCTGCAGTGGCGGAGGCGCGGAGCAATTTCAGGCTTTCAGCAGGGGGGCGGCGTGGGGGCGTGGGGGTGTGGGCGCGCCGCGCGCAGCGCGCGGCCGGCGGGGCGGCGGGGTGAGCCGGCGAGCCGCCAAGGGGCTGAGGCGGTCAGGCGGGCACCTGGGCGCCAGGTGGCAGGAAACTTTTCCCGAACCTGATGGAGGAAGGTGGCAGCACGCCACGGCCTCCCGCCTGCAGCAGGCGCAGGAGGAAGCCGAGGTCCCGGTCTCCGTGATATGTGATCCAAATGATGGAGCGGTCACCGAATGGCAGGTGCTGCAGGAGTCCGGCGAAAACCCATTCAGGTAAAACTCCACGGTCTCTGTATTCATCCAGGCGGTGGCCTTGCTCACGCAGGAAATTGATCGAGAGGGGGTTGGAGCTGCCTGAGTTCACATCCAACTGGAAGTTGATCTCCAGTGCCATCACCGTCGGCGACTTGCCCCCGCCTGATGGATCTGCCTCCACAAAGGCAAGCACGAGCCGAAGCGGTGGTCGGCGGCGCCCATGTGGCGCTGGACGCTAGCTTCGTCGGCATACGCGGCGAAGCTGGTGTTGGCGATCGCGGGAAGGGGCCTTCCGTCCGCGCTCAAGGGGTGGGCGCTTCCGGTGTTGGAGCAGCCGCGCACGCCAAGGGAGTGGGCGTCCGCGGCGCCGCCAACCGCTCCGATGGGGCGGGCGTCCGTGGCGCCACCGACCGCTCTGATTGGGCAGAACTCCGCGGCGAGGAGGGCGTAGGGGTGGCCCTGCGCGGGCTGGAGGTGGACTAGTGGTCCGGCGCGCAGCCGGGAGGGGGGGGGGTACGGGCGGCTGCCGCCGGCGCGCGAGGCGTCCATGGCGGCGCCCGTTGAGAGGTCGAGGTGGTGGTGGGGTTTTCGTCTCTGTCTTGCAAGAAAATGCGGAGGAGGAAGAGAGGGGAATAGCGGCTGCTCTGCTACTATTCCCCGTCGGCGATGCGAGGGAGGGAGGGGCAAGCAGCGCGGGGCGGCGTAACAAACTTCCGCCAGCTGTCAGATGGCTGTTGGCTGGCGGGGCGACGCGCCGGTGAGGGAGGGAGGGAGGGGGAAGCAGCGCGGCGGCGCCCTCTCCCCTGCTCGGATTTGAAACCGTAGCATTACGCCTTCGCTGCGGAGAAGCGGGTTTCGACGACCCAGGCCTGGGCTGCAAATCATGGTGAAGCGCACAACAAACTCAACGCTATCAGGAGGATTTGAAAGCTCATTAAAAATACAGGTACTGGTCTATAGCAATTTTGAGATGTAAAGATCTGTATGAACATCTCCTAGTTTGCAAGGATTTTCTTCTTCACTTTTCTCATTTCCCCGTTAAGTATCAAGTGATTAATATGGGCGATCAAACAAACACAACCTCATCCTAGTTCGACCCATGTGTACGCTAGTACGCACTCCGTTTCAAAATTTAGATCATTTTGACTTTTCTACATACATAGATTTTGCTATGTATATGGACATAACCCTATATTTAAGTGCATATAGCAAAATTTATATATCTAGGAAAAATGAAAACGGCCTACGTTTTGGAACAGAGTGAGTAGTGACTAATGGAGGTAATATAAGGCACCCAAGGATTCGTTAAATTAATTGAAAGGGAGTACAAGTTATTTTTATGAGAGGTATTTTCTTTAGGTTTGTTTGTCGTAGCTATGGTCATCTCGCAGTTGTTTGTAGTTGGGCCTTTAAGCTGCTGTTTTGTTTGGCCCACTTTTCAAACCAAGCAATTGTTTGGTTTTGGGACCGGTTTGCCATAACTTTGCCAACTCCTTTTCTTCTCGTAATACACTCCCTGTCATTTTACCTCTTATTAATGTATTCTAAAATTCCTTAGGTGACTTGTGTTTTTTTCTAAAATTCTTTAGGTGACTTAATTTTTGGAACGGAGGGAGTATGCGACAAGGGCGAATCAAATGGTTTTGACTAGTTTAGCATGCACAATGTCAGTTTCTCAGGTTAGTAGATACGATTATTGGTTATCTTTTAGGATTGCCTTGAGTCGATCAATCAAAACTTTATTTACATACTATATGACTTTTACGTGCTATATGACTTTTTCCGGCTCCTCGTCTCGTCCTGGTTGTGGGCCCGCACCTCCACCACAGTCACCCCGCCGCCGCGGCCCGCATGCCCATGATGCGGCGGCGGCATGTTCTTCCTTTCCTCTTGCTGATGATCCTCGATCGGGCGGCTGTATGGGATCCAGAATTTCATGATATATAGTGTGGATTTCTCCATATTCCGAGACGGACATGTGGTGATCATACTCGAGTCGAACTCGTCGGGATCAAAATTTGCGTCTACAAAAGCACACCAGCGGGGTCCGGACGATCGATCTCCAAGAACGGGCGGTGTCTCCATCGGTCGATTACGAGATTATTGACATACGTCAGTGTCATGGGCTTCTTCCGGCGCCGGCCAGCTGGTCATCATCGAGTGCGAGGGCGTGGCGTTCACGGTGACGGAGGGCAACGAGGTGGCGGAGGTGGCGAGGGGCGGCGGCGCGCGCGTGCTTGGCTGCGAGAGCTTCCTCGACGCGGCCACCGGCACGCGGCGCCACTTCGTGGACGTGCAGGGGAAGGCCGAGGCCATGCTCTTCCTGGTGTCCGTGGACGAGGACCAGCGCCGCATCGTCGACGTCCGGAGGTTCTCCTAAGCTAGCTAGCTAGGGTTCCCACGAGCTTAGTTTGGCAACGCGACACCATGCATGCATCCTGTGGATCGGACAAACACATGTCATGTCAAATCGAACTTGTATTTCGACAACGGAACACGACGGGGCATTCGTTTTTTTTCCCTCAAACATGAATGATCTGTTGCTGAAAAGTGTCCGAATAATCTCATAATCTAAAACTCAAACCCGGTGAATAGTTAGACTAACAATGGTATAATCGTCGCTCCTGCTACTAGGAGTACATAGTAAACGGCTACGCGAGGTTCACTGCTGGTTCAGTGGGCTGGGGTGACCGGGTGAGCGACGTGGCGCGCGTGCTCCGTCCAGGCGGCGGCGGCGGCGGCCGCCACCAGCCAACTCCGCCCATCGGCGTCGTCGGCCGCGGCGGGGGCATCACGTCGTGGCCGGGCTGCCCGAAGATCGCCAGCCCGGAGCCGCCGCCCCACGGCCCCGCGTCGTCGTCCTCGTCGAGGTCGGAGGTGGACGGGCTGTGGTGGTGGTGGTGGTGCGGCAGGTGCGGCGCCGCCGCCGCCGCCGCTCCGTCGCCGCAGAGGCACCGCGCCACGGCGTGGACGAGCAGCCTCGCCGCGGCGACGGCGGTGAGCACGACTAGCACCGCCAGGAAGTAGTCCAGCGCCGACGGGTGGGCGTCCTGGCACCCGTTGAACCCCAGGCAAAACATCGTGCAGTGCACCAACAAGCTAGCCTCCAACTGATCAGCCACTACTGCTCACTGCTGCAGCATCCAGGGAGCAGAGGCCAGAGGGGGCTCTTGGGTCTTCTTGGCTCGTGTGCAGAGAGGTAGGCTAGGCGTGCAAAAGCACAGGGGCGAGCTGGCTGGCTGGCTGGTGGCGTTTATATTTTGCACAGGGGCGATGTGGATGTGGATGTGGATTCGTTTCTTGGCTTGGAGCCTAGCCTGCGAGAGGATTACAGACTTGTACTGCACTTGTGCCTTCCTTGGAGCTGAGAACGCCATGGCGTTTTCAGACAAGGACTGAGCACTTGCTTTTTTTTCTGAAAACCTTTTGGGATGGGGTCAGCGTAAGCTTGACCTACAAGTGACCCATGAACTGGGGGGGATTCTCTTCAGCTACAAAGTTGTTCATAGTAAAAAGGGAGCATGCATAAAGCATGCAAATTAGCACTCGATCCACAAGACATCTGTCGATGGCAGCACCAGCGGTATTATTGGTAGAGGGGGATTCGGTTGCACACATTGACTCACTGACGCCTGGGCCAATTAGCTGTGGGTCCCACATGTTAGTGACTCCATGCCGTGGTAATGCACGTCACTGGGTCTGAGCCCCACATTCAAACTTAGGTCCCGTTTGGTAGAGCTTCGGCTTCTCATAAAACGGCTTCGGCTTCGGCTTCTTCGGTGGAGTGGCTTTTTTAGTGAAGCTGAAGCCGTTTTGCAAAACGTTTGGTAAAACGGCTTCTCAATGGCAATATATGTAATTTTATGATCACTTAATGCTTGGAGAGAGAGGAGAAGCCGGTGAAGCTACTTTTTTCGGCTTCTCCTCTCTAGTGTAAGCCGTTTTGCGGCTTCTCCTCGACTTTGGTGGTGAAGCCGTTTTGAAATTGACCCTTTGGTAGGGCTTCATCAAAAGCCGGTGGAGAAGCACTTTGAGAAGCCCTACCAAACGGGGCCTTAAATCTATGACCAGACTTGGCAGATTAAGCTACTGGAATCATTTATTTAGGTCCCGTTTGGTAGAGCTTCAGCTTCTCATAAAACGGCTTCGGCTTCGGCTTCTTCGGTGGAGTGGCTTTTTTAGTGAAGCTGAAGCCGTTTTGCAAAACGTTTGGTAAAACGGCTTCTCAATGGCAATATATGTAATTTTATGATCACTTAATGCTTGGAGAGAGAGGAGAAGCCGGTGAAGCCACTTTTTTCGGCTTCTCCTCTCTAGTGTAAGCCGTTTTGCGGCTTCTCCACGGCTTTGGTGGTGAAGCCGTTTTGAAATTGACCCTTTGGTAGGGCTTCATCAAAAGCCGGTGGAGAAGCACTTTGAGAAGCCCTACCAAACGAGGAGGCCTTAATATGGGTCTAGCAAGAAAAAAAAGATGTTCATAGCTGTCAAAATATGAAATTCATGGAAACAATGGTCATAGGCTCATAGCAGGCAAGATAAGATATTCATGGAAGGATTTTTTTTTCTCTAACTTTAAAGGGAAAAAGGGTAGCCATTATACATTATATACAAGAACAGTTCCCCTCACAAAATTTCCACACTACCATCTTGATCCGTTGAACTCTGAATAGCCCCCTTCTACAATCGCAAATACAGACGCGTGCAAGCCTTTGTAGATGGACTAGTTCAGTTTGTGAGCGTTTCCAAATCTCCAGTCATTTGGTCAGGACACAGTGCGTTTGGGCAGGGATGCCACAATCATTTATCTGGTTTCATCATTTGTGGTAAACTTCTATTGGACGGTCGAAACCAGTGACAGCACCCACCAATTTGTCCATAATCAACTCTACCGACCTAAATCCAACCTGGAAAGGCAATCCCCAAATGGTTCAGTGAAATCCCACAAAAGGGGCCAAGAACAGAACTTAGAGTTGGCAACCAATATAGAATACCTTGTCCAGAAGTATCTCCCGAAATTTCTCTGGGTATAAGCAGATGGTGTTGAAGTTCTCTTTGGCAACCTGGAAAAAAAAAGGTAGGGAAAAAAGAGTAAGTTGCAACTGTACTATGCTACAGGGAAATTCAAAGATCAACAAGCATGGAAGAATCAAGCACTTCTATTAAGTTATATCTACAGCTCA
The DNA here is from genome assembly GCF_005286985.2 of Setaria viridis. Taxonomy (NCBI): domain Eukaryota; kingdom Viridiplantae; phylum Streptophyta; class Magnoliopsida; order Poales; family Poaceae; genus Setaria; species Setaria viridis. Next base: position 34,771,413 of record NC_048268.2, on the reverse strand, counting down.
GGATTTTAAGCTTATATGGTATGTTCACTCATGCTTAGGATCAGGAGTGCAGCGGATAAGAACACAGACTTGTCAAAACTTAAGCCATTCATAAATATGTTTCTCACTTCTCAGGAAAACTAGCATCACAAATTTGAATACAGTAAAAAGAAAATGGAAAGAGGGACTAGCTGGTCATCAATCTGAATCAAAAGAACCAACCTCCGAAACCAATCTGTTTCTCTTGTATGAAGTCCAAGGTTGAGGCTCCATGATAAAAACTCCACCCTGCAAGACAAAAGAGCCAACAGAGAAAATAAGTAATTTTTCTCTTACCATTGCTGCACAATTTAGAAAACCCAGCAAAGAGAGAGCTATACATACCGGTTTTAGAAGCCTCCAGATCTTCACGAATAAAGTAACTAGGCCTTCATCACCCCAGTTCAGGTGGATCCACTTTGTCACACTTAAACTACATCGGAACAACAAAATAAGCTAATGGCACCAGGAGGATGAACAGTACAAAGAAAAACATAAATTCCTGAGAGATCTCTGCTCGTGATGTCTAACTTACCAAAGTATAGTGTCATATCGTTCTGAACATCCATCCAAACTTTCTACAAAATTTTCACGTCGAAAAGAGACAATTTTAAAAAGGTCATGGTGTTCATTCCCATTTGACAATTCAGATGCCACTTCTCCTGGGGAGCTCTGAGATGGAGAATTTGATGATTCTTGAGCTTTAGCATTTTTTGTAGCCACCTTATCCTGCCGCGTTATCCTTCGTAGATTCCATTTGGCAGTCTCGATCAAACCTAACAGGGCAATATCAAAATCAGTTAAACTGACCTAATATTCAACCGCATAACATGCCACGAGAAATCAAAATATAACAGGAGTTTCTTGTAACATTCAAACCTGAATCAATATCAACTCCAAGAATTCTTCGACATTTGAATTTCATGGCTGCACAAAGCACAATATTAAGAAAACAAAAGTGAGAAACTCTAATGACAATCATCTTGAAATAGAGACCTTTAGCTACAAGAACAACTACACAGCAGCCTATACAAATGATATATCAAAACTTAGCAAGTGAAACTCAGAGTTCAACACCAATATTCAATACATGGAATGAAATATAGCGTGTACAGAAACAGCTGTATACAATAATTGCAGTTGAAAAATGCCACATGAGCAACAAAACAGAACTAAGAATTACCTAAGCCAATCGTTACCAATCCCTGGTTGCATCCAATATCGAGACAATCCTTGTTTTCAAACCACTGCTTGTTGAATGCCTCAAGGCGAGGGTCTTCACCAACATTGCGATCAATCTGTAGAACAATTTGAGATAGAATCTATCAGATGAGAAATGTTAAATCCACCTCCCTCCCTCTTAAGGTTAGGTATGCTATACTGTATGCGCATTGGAAGATCTTATGGAAAGGAAAGCACATCTACTCCGTCCCTGTCCACTAGCCCGGTCAGCAACACGCAGGCCAGTACCAGTGCTTTCATCTCTTGAATCATCTACCTAGGTTCACACTTAGGGGATGCAATGCATGTTTTGCTTTCTCTGGGTCCTCAGGTTGATACCAGCCTCATCCAATTGAACTAATCAAGAGTTCAAGACTTAGCAAGAAAAAGGGATACAAATGAACTAAGTTGGTGACCCAAAACTACCCATCTGGTAAACCAAATCAGTAAAATAACACCAGACCACCCTTACATCTCCCTGCAATTTTTTCTCAATTGCTTGAGAAGCACAACGCTGCAGCCATGAAACTACATGGCCCTAGGGCAAATGCAGCTCAGAAAAACAAGGCTGCAGCCTGGCAGACCTCAGAAGCATTTCGTCAAACAGCTACGGGGCACGCTAAGCAGCATTAACTCTGTTCTGAATTCGAATCTTAAACTATGCCAGTAAAATACGGAAACCCCACGAACACCGCGGCCTCCGGTGAGGCATATCGTCGAGCAGCTGGCGATAACGCGTGAACAGCAACGACCCATGGAAATTTCCGGGGGAAGGCAAGAACAGAGGCGGTTCTGTGCTCACCCGGTAGCCGTAATAGTTCCTGTAGTTGCCGTAGATGAAGACCTCCTTCTTCTTCCGCTTCTGCTCGCCGCCGCCGCGGGATCCTCCCTCTCCCTGCTCGTTGCTCCGCTTCCTGTTGGGCTCTCCCTTCGCCCCCTTCCCCGCGGGTGGCGCGTCCTCCGCCGCCGTCGCGGTGGCCATGCTCCGAGAAGGGGCAGGACGGGATTCTTCGCCGCCGCCCTCCGGATGCGAGAGGTCCGCGAGGGAGGCTTTTCGAGTTGGAACGAGGGGAACGGCGCGACGGCGAGCGGAGCGCGGCGGGGAGAGAGGTGGCGGTGGAAACCCTCGCGGGCTTTTGCGTTTCGGCGCCGGGTTTTAGGGAGGGAGGAAGGAGGAAGAAGAAGGGCGGCGGCGAGGCCGGTGGCGGGCCACTTGGATGATTGGGCTTGGGCCGTGGGATGAGAAAGGAGTGGGCCGATAATAGGGAATGTCGCGCACTACACAACTCATGTTTGGTAATCTGGTATTCTAGTCGAAATCATCAGGATTAGGAGTGGTATACGAAAGCACCTTTGTTTTACCTTCGGATTGTGGATTTTCTAGTTGTAAAAAAAAACATGACCGGAGGGGGAACTGCCCCCGACCGTTTTTCATTAAGAGGAAGTGACTTCGATTCCTGGAAAACCTCCACGAACTCTGACTACCTTAGCGAGGGGGATTTTTATAGTGTAGCACCCAGAGTTCGAGCTTTGGGTGGGTGGCACCTCTACTGGATGTCCTACCACTGAGCTACAAGCTCATCTGCTAGTTGTAAAAGCTAAAGTTAAAGCTAAAGCAAATTGGATGATTTTTAAAAAAGAATCGAATGTTATCGTAGTCCACAAGTTGTATATGTAACCCGCGTGCTTACATGTTTTAAGAGTCCAAAAACTTTTAACCACTCTGTAATCTACAGAACTAGCTCAGCCCAGAGCTAAAATAAACTGACATAGTTATTTACAAATATACCAAATACAAGAACTTTTGGACGCCCTCTCTAGTCTTTACTATTTTCCAAACACGCGCCAAGCACCGGAGGCTTTTGCCTTGCCAGTGAAGCCCCTAGCTACCGCGTGCGTGCAATGGCACAATGCATAGCGTCACGCAGTCCAGCCCTGCTCCTACTCGACAGACAGCCAAAACACAACCCAACCAAACCTCGGACGCGCCGGCGCGCCCGTGAATGACGCACGCACGAGACACGGCCGCGAGGCGCGCGGCGAGCCGAGCAAGGCGTGGACGCCTCTGACCCGTCGTTGGCGCGCGGCAACACAGGCACAGCCCAGCGCGCCCCCCCGCGCACGCGCCGAGGCGAAGGGGAGCAGCGCCCGGCCGGCCGTCGAGGCGTCTCGTCGCCGCCGCGCTCCGATGGGGGGCTGCTACTCCGCCTACGCCTGCTCGCGCAAGCTCCGCAGCCGCATCTCCTTCGTGCTCCCCGTCACCGAGCGCGACCGCGACGACCGCTCCAGCAGCGACGGCGCCAGCACCGCCTCCCCGTCCCCGTCCCCGTCCCCGCGCAAGGACGCCGACGCCGCGCCCGCCGTGGTGCGGACCACCGCCGCCGAGTTCGCGCGCCGGTACGCGCTGGGCCGGGAGCTGGGCCGCGGCGAGTTCGGGGTGACGCGCCGCTGCCGCGACGCCGCCACGGGGGAGGCGCTCGCGTGCAAGACCATCCGGAGGCCCCGCCGCCCCCGCGGCGGCGGCGGCCGCCTCGGTGGCCCGGCCGCAGCCCCCGCCGCGGGGAATCCCGGCGCGTCGCCGGGGCAGGACAGGGCGGCGGCCGCGGCGGCGGCGCACGCGGCGGACGTGCAGCGGGAGGTGGCCATCATGCGCCGAATGTCGGCCCGCGGCGGCGCCGCCGTGGTGCGGCTCCGCGAGGCCTGCTGCGAGGACGGCGGCGGCGCCGTGCACCTCGTCATGGACCTCTGCGAGGGCGGCGAGCTCTTCGACCGCATCGTCGCCCGCGGCCACTATTCGGAGCGCGCCGCGGCACACATCTTCCGCACCATCGTCGGCGTCGTCCAGCTCTGCCACTCCAACGGCGTGATCCACCGGGACCTCAAGCCCGAGAACTTCCTCTTCGCCAACAAGTCCGAGGACTCCCCGCTCAAGGTCATCGACTTCGGCCTCTCCGTCTTCTTCAACCCCGGTATGTCATCTTTCTTCACCAACAAAACAGTCTCCTCTATTCCGTCGCGAATTGTGATCGAGCGATGATCATCGCCATGATCTGCAACTGCCTGCAGGCGATCGGTTCACGGAGGTGGTGGGGAGCGCCTACTACATGGCCCCCGAGGTGCTGAAGCGCAACTACGGGCCGGAGGTGGACGTGTGGAGCGCCGGCGTCATCCTCTACATCATCCTCTGCGGCGTGCCGCCCTTCTGGGGCGACAACGACGAGAAGATCGCGCAGGCGATACTCCGCGGCGGCATCGACTTCAACCGCGAGCCGTGGCCTCGCGTCTCCGCCGCCGCCAAGGACCTCGTCCGCCGCATGCTCGACGCCGACCCCTCCACCCGCCCCACGGCGCGGCAGGTCCTGGAGCACCCGTGGCTCAAGAACGCCGACGCGGCGCCCAACGTGTCCCTCGGCGACGCCGTGCGCGCCCGGCTGCAGCAGTTCTCCGCCATGAACAAGTTCAAGAAGAAGGCGCTGGGCGTGGTGGCACGGAGCCTCCCCGTGGAGGAGCTGGACAAGTACGTGCAGATGTTCCGGCTCATGGACAAGGACCACAACGGGAACCTGTCGCTGGAGGAGCTCATGGAGGGGCTCCACATCAACGGCCAGCCGGTGCCGGAGCCGGAGATCCGGATGCTCCTCGAGGCGGCGGACACGGATGGCAACGGCACGCTGGACTGCGACGAGTTCGTCACCGTCTCGCTGCACCTCAAGAAGAAGGCCAGCGACGAGTACCTGGCGTCGGCGTTCAGGTACTTCGACAAGGACGGCAGCGGCTTCATCGAGCTGGAAGAGCTCAGGGAGGAGCTGGGGCCCAACGAGCAGGTCATCCTCGACATCATCCGGGACGTCGACACCGACCAGGACGGCCGCATCAGCTACCAGGAGTTCGAGCTCATGATGAAAGCCGGGACGGACTGGAGGAACGGGTCGAGACAGTACTCAAGGGCAAACTTCAGCAGCCTCAGCCGGAAGCTCTTCGAGGACATGCCGTGAGACCAAACCAGTTGGAGGCCGGCATCGAGGGGGCAGCCACGATCAAGAAAGGAATCTTCACCGCTTCTCGGATTCCATTTGCCTGAAACGAATAGAAGAAGACTGATGTGGAGTTACTGGTGATGAACACGTGTACTGTTTGATTTGATGCTCATCTGACAGAAAAATCATTTCTCATTTACAGATTCAAAACTTACCTGCAAAAGAAGAGACGCACAGAGGCGGCAGAGCAACAGGAAGAAATCTGAATTTGGAATTTTAAGAAGAGCTGTGAATAAATTACAAACTGAAACCCACCAAAAGGCTTGAATAACTGACCCTTTCTTTCGTACCTCATGCTTGTGTCTGTCTGCTAGCGAAACAAACATTTTACACCCAACGTCCAACGAACAAACATGTTCATAGAATACCAACAACTAACTACAGTATAGGTGCTGCAAGCAACCGTTTCATACATTTTAACCCCAGCCAACACATTGTTGAAATGTCTGTTAAAGTGGAAGTGAGCATACCATCGAGGCGACAGTTTTTGCAACACACAGTGAACATGATGTTTGGACGCGGTAATATGCACCAGCCATCCAGGTAAGTAACAAGAGTGCAGTAATATTTTGGGGGAATAAATAGAGCTACCTCCCAGTTTTTTTTCACAGGTCCTCCCAGTTTTGTTTCACAGGTCAGTCAGACAGTCAGGGAAAACCCAACACATAAAACACAGATCACCACCTCACAACTAATATTTACAAGGAACAACAGACACAGGCTAGCAAACCAAATGAACCCACACGCGCATTTTTCAGCTTCCATTCCATTTGCAACTGAGACCCTTCGTTGACTCTATACACCAGTGCAGCAGCTGGAAGCTCATCTTTTCAGCATCCAGCGCAGGATGGAAAGCGCGCCCCTCTTCTCATGAGCTTTGAGCTTTTCTTGGGGTGCCTCCCCCTTGAGCTATTCTCAAGTCTGGTACCTACTTTTTTCGCAGATACTGCACACATCCACTGAAGGAGGATTAAGATATGTGCAGCGCTCACAGGGCCAGCCATCATCAGTGTGGTCCGATGATGGTTTAGCATGCTTCTTCTTGGATTTAGTTCCTCCTTTCTTGGAACTGGTTGCAGTGCTGGATGTAGCAGCTGCCTGGCCAGTAGCGTGGACATCCTCCAACCCAGCTTCCAAAGCTTGAACAAGGTTCTCAAAGTAATTCCGAGTAACACTGCAGTGAAATTTAGCATAGTCATCAAAACCGTAATCAGAGCTCAGCACAAGACAAAATAGGACAGGACAACGATGGGAGGATGACATCCTTCTATGAGCAGGGGCTTCAAAAGTGTTTCTATGCTATTGGAAAAACACAGGTGCAGGGCAAAAGATGAATGGTAAAACAAAACCTAGCAGAACCCAAACATCAAGCATGGAAAGGTATAACTGAAATTATGGAGTAAACAGTACTGCAACACAGAGATCAAAAGTATGGCAAATGTCCTACCTTGTGAGCCCAGCAAGCTTCACGCGGAAATCACCAAATTCCGCCACTGAAGGTGCTGTAGTTTCGTTGCTATCAGGTTTCAAAGAAGGCAAAAATGCTAGCAAGTCTTTCTCAGCACACTGATGTAGACGTTCCAAACCAGACTCAGCTTCACCTGTAAAGAAATAGAATTCGCTGTTGTTCCAAAAGTTTCCGCAAGCTATATAAACCCCATTAAGAATGTTGACATGCGATAGAAATAACAACCTTGCAGGTACTCGAAAAATTCACTCTTGACCTTATCATCTAGATAATAGCCATAAGCATATGTCCATTTCAAGACCCGCCTGCATTCTATAATCTGCCATACAAGTAGTGAAAGCATCAGATGTAGGAATATTTGTAAAGTACAAAATTTACTGAAACCATAATATAAAGCTATGATAGCAGACCTGTGACCAAGCTTCAACTATAAACTTCAGTTGGGTCTCTGGTATCCCAAAAATGTCAGTTAACTTTGCAAGCTGTGACACAGGAAGAGTGAAAAGCATACGGTTAGTCTATAATGGAAGGAAATTAAGACCAAGACTGCAATATAGCTAGCATAGCGCAGAAGAATATTAGAAACCACCCAATGCAAGCAGATAAACTTCCACATGGCACACTTTGAGAGCCCTTAAAGACATAACATTAGATATTTTCTTACTTGTTCCTTTTCCGCTTTATGCAGATCCGCTTGGGCCTTCTGCCTTGACTGTCAATACAGGCAAAACATCAGAACAGAGAATAAAATTGACAGTTTCAAATATACATTATGAAATACGAAAGCATCTGAATACTCAGCATAAACAAGCACCAGGGACCAAGAACTATGAAAATCAGGCATAAAAATAAGTCTTTTGACTGCCTTAGCCTTTTGGAAGCTAAGAATTAGTGAGATAATATATGCATACACATCAAAAGGTGAGCAATTATTTTGACATACAATAGTCATGAAACTGAACCTCAAACATACTCATGGACCTCAAAACAATGCTAGACCTGGATGGTATACAGTTGCATAAAATTATTTTGCTTAAAATAGACAATATTCTTCTTAGCATAGTCAACACAACATTGCTAAATAGTAGTCCTCTAAGAACCATCATAGAGTAATAGCACAACCAGGCAAGTGATAAGGTTGAAAACATTACAGCATGATCACGAATGAAATATATTTTTGACAGAAACCAATGGACATCAAACTTAGGTCTTTCGAACATACTGTCTGATTGGATGCCCAGCGCTCATAGTAATGCATATATCTCTCAAGAGAGTTTTTAGCTCTTTCCCTCCTTGCCTCAGTCTCATCATACTGCAACATAAGTAACTAAATTCAGAACAAAATATCCTTGGAAAAGAACAGAACAGTGCCTTCAGCACCACAGAAAATTACAACAGCATCCCACATAAGACGAGCTGCAAATTCTCCTACAATCAAACTGAAGCACTAACCCCACTACAGCAGCAGTTGCAGAAATAATACTATCATTATACTAGAACTTCATAAAAAATTGCGTAAGATGCATGATAAAAGAAAAGACATACAACTCCCTCTTTCTTCGCCGATTCATAACGATTGCAGGCATAAAAGCCACCAGTTCTCTCTCCATGATCTGACCATGCACCCAGACATAACCTAAAATGTTCAATGAAACTCGGACATAAGAATCTTTTGGCATGTGTACTGTAAATCCTTCAAGTAGTGGGAGTGAACAATACCAGCAGAACTCGAATTTGCAAGGAGGGGTGCAAGTCATATGCATACATCCCTGGTTTTTCTCTATTGGCCGTTTGCATTTTGGACAGGGCTTAGAATTAGCCAGTATCCTGAAAAGATCGAACATAGCATGATAAACCTTTTCATGCAACTTGTAGTACCATAAGGAACACAATTAACAGCTAAGCATGATATTAACACACTATCTGAATGGCATGTAAACATTATTGATATATGTTGGCATTGCCAGGTTTCTGTTAAACAAAGCCTTGTCTGCTTGTGCCTAATATATTTTTTCTTCAGAAATGCAAGACAAATAGATGAATATTGAATCAATCCCAAGTATTCAGAACCCACTTCAAAGCAAACAAGCGAGATGTAACACCAAAGCATTTTAATCCCAAGCAAGTTGGGGTAGGCTAGGGATGAAACAGAAGAGGCTATCCTCAAATTGTGTTAAAATTGCTAGGATATTTTCCTCACAGAAATGCTTCCCCACCCACTTCCAAGTCACCTTAAATCACTCAGAAAGATGGTGTCTACTGTGATCCCAGTATATAACCAAACTTAAGCACAAATTTATTCGCCATCTCACTTTGGTCAGTAGTCATGGCGAATAGTTCCATGATTGTGATATTTAAACTGTACAATAAATTGCTAAAAGGTTGGTAATTGAAATAGGACATCAAGCTCCAACCACAAAAAGGAACTACTTAGCATTGTGCTCAGTCTGAACTGAAACATGAATGTTACAAAACAATAATTAGAAGGTCCAAAACTCTGTATTGAGTTTGTAACAAACCAGTTCATGTTCTCAGATTCTGCACTGTTCTTCAGTATCCACTTAGAAACAGTCTCACAGTTCACTGGTCGATGAGCTTCCTCGGTGCACTGCAAACGGTAATGAATATTGATAAAGCCTTACATATTAGATCACTTGGCCTCATGAAAACAAAAGCATCAAGTCATTAGGTGAATGGAACCAGCATACATTCCAACAAAAGTTGAACTTGCAATTGCATGAGACATCGTAGTTCTCATCACCAAGAAACTCCACTGCACAAGTACAATCAGGAGCTGGACACCATTTAGTCTGCATCAAACGATAAAGGTTTAATAAAAGAGCTTACAAAAAAAGAACAATATAAGCAAAAACAAGGCCAAGAGAACCATGCAGTTAGAAGAACCAGTCAGCTTGTTCAAATTAATTACCTTCTTGCTACCTTCAACGTATGTACGTAAGAGAAATCGTGCATATTTCTCTTTATCTTCCTCTTTGGCTAATTTATTAATCATCCTTTGAAGAACCATAGCACCACATGATGGATCAGGACACCGCAACGACAAACATCCTGGACCACCACTTATTGCAGCGCTAATATAGCCTACAAAATTTGACTTGAGCCATCAGAAATTTCCCTTAGGATGAAGGCGGGAATTGCATGGGAGGAAAAATAGGAAGTAACATGATGGACTAATAAACAAAACTAGAGATGCTCTTGTTGACTATCATTGCCTTCTATCATACCCTACAGTTATTCTCAGTAATCTAATCAGTGCCAAAGGATCACAAACCAGAATTTCCCCTTAGGATTTAAGAGAAAATTGCATTGGAGGAAAAATGGGAAGTAATATGACGAACTAATAAATAAAACTAGACACGCTCTTTTTGACTAATATTGCCTTCTATCTTATGCATAATACTCTACAGTTATTCTCAGTAGTCTACTCAGCACCAAGGGAGGGAGGGAGGAGAGAGACCTTCCCAACATTCATGGCAATAGAAATGAGCACAACCAGCAGAGCTCATCATATCAGAAGAATACCCTTCAAAACATATTCCACAAGTTAACTGCAACCAAGAGACATGTTAGAGATTAAGAAATAATGAACATATTGACTTGAAGAAAAAGGCATAAACAATACGAATAAATAAAGCTTGCCTTCCTCGAGCGAGGACGGTCATTTCCATTCAAAAGTAAGCCAACGGTATGGCGGACTTTTTCTTCATCTGCAAACCACTCATCACTCAACTTGCTGATGTTCCTGCATAGTGAATACAGGACGCAGATGTATGACATTAGTTCCACTTCAACAACATCTGGCAATAAAATGTCATTGCATTGCTTCTAACCCTGATTTCATTTTTATCATAGCCCCATGTGCATTGGTTTTTGTGAAGCCCAGGAGCCACAAAAAGGGGAAACTAGTAGGCTCGAATTTGCAAGACAGCAGTTTTAAATTTTGATGTCTCATGTACAGATGCAAGTCTATGGCAAAACAGAAAATCAACGCCATAATTAGCATATGGTACATCTTATGCCTATTCCCGAGAGTATTTTGAGGGAATATTTACAGGTCCTATCTTATGCTTCATAGAGGCATTTTCAACACTAAAAAGTGGGGCCTGCCAGATTCCTGGGAAGTGGTTAAAAATAAGAAACGGCCAATACAACTGCTGTATGATACTCTGTGTTTAAAGAGATAATAGACATAAGAGTACCATCTGATTTGAGTAGCTTGCTTATTAGAACACAGTATAATGTGGATAAATGCCATTACAAAAGTTGTCAAGAGTTTGCTGACTAAGGAAATGAAAAGAGTTTTCTGGCTAAGGAAATGAAAATTGATGGAGCACTGACATAGCAAACTTACCATTTATAGTGATGAAGGAGAACACATGCCTCTTCCCTTGCAATTGATAACACGGAAGATACCTTGCTTATGTCTTCCTCTTGACGTTCAGATATATCTTCTTCTCTTAAAACCGCGAATGTCTGTTCAGAGCAAACACAATCCCCATTTAGTGAAACTCAAGGGTATCCCATGAAACAAGATTATGCGCAGAAGAGTGAAGCAACAGAAACAGAGATGAGCCCAAGCGTGATTGTGATACACTGGTACCGAGGCACCTACTAAAGCCTATGGCAGCACATCACTCATCTGGAAGTATGGTAACAGTAAGCAAACTACCTGGCCACTGGCACCTACTAAAGCCTAGAGAGCCGGCGCATCACCCATCTAGGAGCATGGTGACAGTTAGCAACCAATCTGGCTGCTGCTTTAAGCTCAATTTCAACACACACAAATAGATATTCGCCGTGCTTACAGAGAAGGCATCAATCTATCGGCCACAGCACTGATATAAACATCAATTAGATGTCGAATTTCTAACACTCTACTCTTATGATGAATCGATCTAACTAGCTACCACTCAGCAACTTCAGTATCAGAAGAGATCACCAAAGGCCTCAGCTCAATCACCTACGGAACAACTAAAAAAACCCCCGAGCATTCCACACGAGCACGCCAGTTTCTCAACTTATCCAAACGCATCCGACCTCGAACCCCAAGGAATCCGGCGAAACCGGACCACCCCTAAGCACCGCGCCGCTCTATCCGTATCCGTCCCACCCGAACATCGCCTCGCCTCACCTGCTCGCGCCTGGACACCACGACGTCGCTCCCCTCGGCCTCGAGGCCCTCGTCGTAGTCCGCGCCCACCAGCTCCCCGTCGCTATCACCGCCGCCGCCGTCGTCCTCGTCGTCGCCCACGTCGCTGTAGCAGTAGTCGTAGTAGTCCTCGTCGTCCATCACCTCCTCGTCGCTGGCGGCGTTCATCTCGACGTCGGAGTCCATCGCGCCCGGCGATCGGGGGGTCCGGCGGAGGGGGGACGGGGTGGGGGGAAGCTAGGGTTCCGGCGAGGCGGGGCGGGTCGGGGTAGGGGGGAGGGGGGATTGTGGTGGGCGGAGATCGGCGGAGTTGCGTGCCCGAGTCGGCACCGTAATGGTGGGGTGCGTTTCTTAATGGCGTTTCCTTTTGGGTTTTCTATGTGCCGCGGGGAGGGGTGGTTTGGGAAAGTGATTGTGGCTAACACTCGGGTTAAGGCCAAGCTAGAGGTAAAGATGTTGGCTCTTCGTTCTCTTCACGTGTGACGAGTTCGCATTAGCTCCATTTATGCCTTTGTGATTGTGAAACCCAAGCGCTAAAGTATAAACAAAAGAGATTTTTTTCCGGCTAAAAAAAACTCTTGTCAGTCGATTGAAAGTTCTACTGGAAATTAAATGGTGAAAATAATCTGGGGTTAAGGTGGGGGGATTTGGAATTGGAGGTTACCTGTGACCTGCTGATCCGGAGAGAGTTACGGGAGGCTCGCCGGCCGGTGGTGGATGCGGGAGACACGACGGAGGAGCTAGGCAGTGGAGGCGGCGGGGTGTGTGTCACCAAGAGGTTAGTGTGGCGCAGCAATGGACACGGGGGAGTGGTGTTAGGCTATCCGTGTGGCGACTCGCGAGAAAAACGAAGACGGCAGCGGAATGGCGGAGGAAGAAGAAGAAGAAGAAGAAGATAAGGAGAAGGATGTTGATCTGGATCGTTATATGTAGATCCAACGGTTATCAACGGTGGCTGATAAAAAAATTAAATCTCAGTCATTTGATGAGGAGATGCACCCAAAAGAGATTTTTAAATGAAATGTGAGGAACACGCGTGGAATTATAAAGGAAAGGAGATGCCTATTTGGACCTGAATTGCCTTAAATGTCAAATTTCAAATATTTAGGTTTCAAAGAATAGGTGCATACACCATCACAAATGGCTACATACGACATGTCCCACCGTTCTTCGTTCTCTTCACGTTTGACTTGTCTGGTTCGCATTAAACTCCGGTTATACTTTTATGAAACCCAAGCGCTAAAGTATAAAAAAAAGAGAGAATTACTCGCTCGATTGAAATTTTGCTTATCCATCAGTTACCAGATTCTACTAAAAATTGAATGGTGAAGAGAATCCAAGATTAAGGTCCAGGGAATTTAGGATTAGAGGTTACCTTTGGCCTGCGAACCTGAGAGAGTTCTGGGAGGCTCACTGGCTAGCCGTGGAGGCGGGAGAGACGACGGAGGAGCTCTGATGGCTAGTGGTGGATGCAGGATGTAGGGTTAGGAGGGGCTCATCTCTCTTCCTCCTCCTCCATCTCCCTTTCTTCCTCTTCATCTCCCTATTTTTCCTCCCTTCGTCTCCCCTTAATCTCCACTGACACATTGGTTGTAGAGTAGGGGAGGGTCCTAGATCTGCCCCTGCCGGCTACGAGGGTGCCGTCGGAGCCAGGCGGTGGAGACGGCGCGGACGTGTGTCACCGAGGCGTTAGTGTGGGGCGGCGGCGGAGGCGACAAGGTGGCTGGAGCCGGGTTGGAGGCAGCGGATGCGGGAGAGTGGTGTCAGGCTATCTGCGTGGCAGCTCGCGAGAAAAATGAAGACGGCGGCGGATTAGCAGAGGAAGAAGAGTAAAAAGATAAGGAGAAGGGTGCTGATCTGGATTGTTAGGTGTAGATCCAATGGTTATCAACGGTGGCTGGTAGAAAACCTAAATCTCAGTCGTTTGACAAGGAGATACAACAAAAAAGATTTTATTAAATGAAATATCAGGAACACGTGTGGAATTATAAAGGAAATTAAAGGAGATGCCTATTTGGACCCCAAATTGCCTTATTTGATGTCATATTTCAAATATTTAGGTTTCAATGAATAGGTGCACACAAATGGTTACATATGACATGTCCCACCCCTTGATGAAAAAGCCCTCTTTTTTCCAAGTTGTGTATTGCCACTTAGAGATAAAAGACCCATGTGATGAAAAAGCCCTCTTGTGTTTCCAGGTTGTGTATTGCCACTTAGAGATTGTTACAATTTACGAGTAGAAATAAATTAGAAAAACGGAGACACAAGAGTTTATCCTTGACCATGAAGAAAAATACTTCAAATACCACTTTGATATTTATTTATTAACTTGGTGGTATATGTGAAACCCATGTGTAGGATAGTATTCAGAAGTAGGACAAAAGTTTATGAAAAGTTGTGTCTAAAGGTCAACAAAAAATACATTAAAGTTGTTTGGTTGGTAGGATAAAGATAATTTAAACTCGACAAAGAAATGTTTTGTTGATATGTCAAAAACATGGTGAAGAAAATTGAAACGCAAATTACGTTGACCTAATGGAATTTTGCTAGAACTTATCTTGACTATGGCATTGGAAAATAATTTGGCATAAGTAACTTGTAGGTAGCTAAGAAACAAACACACTGTTTGGACCTTACATAGGTGGTAGGTAGTTACGGACCTAAATGAGATCGACCTCCCTCTATTGAAGTTGCCTATGAGAAGAGAGCTGCGACGACAAACCTAAAGATCTTCCTTATAGAACTACGATGAGCTCGAGCCAATAATGACCTACTAGGTCACAAAAGATTTGTGCTGGCAGCTAAAAGGGATATTTGTGCAATGTACACGGACACTTTGTGCATTTCATCTCTGTAGGTCATTTGTGCTTTGACCATTTCCGTCAATTTGAACTTGTGCATCAATTCGCTAATTCGTGTTGGGTCAAGGTACGCTACCTTGAACGCTACCTTGACCCTGTCGTTCATCAATTCTTCCTCGTTCCATTGCATCCTGCAGAATCATATAGGTAGTCGCTCAGATACTTAACATATAAAATATATATGTATGCATGTAAAACTCGTGTATGCGGTACATGTGGACTTACAAGCACCATACGGTAATGAGATTCACGTTGAGGTGTTGATTCACTTCGATACCTCTGACATGAAAGTAAGCGAATATCTCCGTATGACATACATCCATGCTCTACGATCCATCTTTAACAACCTATGACAAGAATTCTATGTTATATTAACTAATTTAATGAGCTATTCCATAAAGTAAATTAAATTATGGATGTAGTAATTGATAAGTAGGAAAAAATTTAATAAAAAATAATTCTATATTACTCTAAATGAAACTCAATTAAACAATTCTATATTACCCCAAAGCTAATGAAGCTAGAAATGATTGATAGAAGTTGAAAAGGAAGGTTGGAATGGTACAAACTCACCTTATATAGCCACCTCCTGCAAAGAAATCAAGAGCAAAATCTTCCCCCTTAGATTTGGTGTTTTTATAGGATGTAATAATTAATAAGAAGAATGAAAAAAATCGAATTCAATTATATATTAATTCAATCAACTTCATTAATTAAAACTATGGATGTAATAATTAATAAATAGGAAAAATATAATAAAAACCAATTCTATATTACCCTAGATGAGAATCAATTGAACCATGGATGTAATAATTAATAAGAAGAAGGGAAAAATCAAACTCAATTATATATTAAGATAATCAACTTTATTAATTAAAACTATGGATGTAATAGTTAATAAGAAGGAAAAATATAATCAAATTCAATTCTATATTACATTAAAATGACAAACATAGCATTGTAATGGTTATAATATGACCATAAAATTTTATTCACAAAAATAATCCATTTCTAGTTTTTCCTCTCTCTTCCCTCATCTCTCTCCTAGTTCTAGATCTAGATCTGGATGACAAGCTAATGAAGCTAGAAATGATGGATAGAAGTTGAAAAAGAAGGTTGGAATGGCAAAAGCTTACCTTATATAGCCACCTCCTCCAAAGAAATCAAGAGTAAAACCTTCCCCTTAGATTTGGTGTTTTTAGAGCTTTCCTGAGCTCCTCTTGGGCAAGCTTCAAATGGAAGGTTGCCTGGGGAAGAAGATGAACAGGAGAATTTATGGCGAGCTCCGTACTGGCGGGTGACATAAGCCAATCGCCAACACAGATGGGGTGCATCTGTACTAGCGGATGCTTAGATCACCCGTCAGCACACTGGCCACTGTGTTGGCGGGTGCTCCCTCGTCAGCACAAGGAAGCTTTGTATTAACGGGTGCCAATCACGTCCGACAGTACGCTAATTTTACGTCGTTTCTGTCGGTCACTAAGGGTAATCTGCGCGTCTCTTTAGGTGACGATAGCCGGTGTATCCGTGTTTGTCAGAATCGATTGCCATGCGCAGCACGGCTGCAACGTACATGATTTTGACAATCGACACCACACACCAGAGTCAGCACAACACATGCGGCAAGCTACCAACCACGATCCTGACGATGCAAGAAACCAGTCCCAGATATTCACAGCCGTCAGATGGCTGGTGCTCACGGAGACAGTGACACAGCATCGAGAGGGATCAGTGATACATATTTGGCATTTCCCTATTTCATTTCTGATCAGTCTAGTCTCAGCTCATCAAGAGTCTAAGACAATGCAGTACGTGGTTTCTACAGTACAATGCTCTAGCTACAACAGCAGTGCTACTGATGAATAAAATCTGTCGTGAAACATTGATGAAGCGGCTTGCTCGGGCCTCTCGGTGTAAGAATCAGGAGCCCCCCGCCTCTTCGTTGCCGAAGCTTAGAGCCTTGCGAATCAGACCGAGGATCTTGAACGTCGCCTGTTCGCGGCCTGCTGAGAGCCTCACCCACTACCGGAAACAGTTCTTTTGCCGAGTGCCCCAGTCACTCGGCGAAGGCCCCATTACACTCGGCAAATGGTTTGCCGAGTGTAACACTCGGCGAAGTCTACTCGGCAAAGTTTTTCTCGGCAAACAGGCTGTTTGCTGAGTGTCGATCGTCGGGCACTCGGCAAACCTTTTGCCGAGTGCCACAATACACTCGGCAAAATTAAACACTCAGCACAATGACGTTAACAGTCTGTCACGGCGACGGAAGCTTTGCCGAGTGTCTGACGGCCGACACTCGGCGAACTCTACTCCTTTGCCGAGTGTTTTACTAAAGGCACTCGGCGAAATCTACCTGTTTGCCGAGTGTATTTGTCCCAAAACACTCGGCAAAAATCCATGGTTCGCCGAGTGCCTGCCCCGTGGCACTCGGCGAAGAAGCCCCACCCGCCATTTTTATTTAATCGTTTGCCGAGTGCATTTTTGCCAGACACTCGGCAAACATACATTGTTCGCCGAGTGCCACGGGGCAGGCACTCGGCGAAGAAGCCAGGCCCGCTATTTTTTATGACCGCTTTGCCGAGTGTTTTTCCAAAAACACTCGGCAAAATGACCCTGTTTGCCGAGTGCCTACCCTGTGGCACTCGGCAAACAAGCAATCCCGCCAAAATGTTTGGCCCCTTTGCCGAGTGTTTGAAGAATACACTCGGCAAACCCGTGTACTAGTACCAGAAATGGCCTCTTTGTGTCCTAATTCCTACTACAAAATAGAAATGTTAGGTATAAAGGACCCCTCTCAAAAAACAACCACAGATGCACAGGCATATTAATTGCAGCACAAGCATATAAATTGCACCACAGGATTCACAAGCACACAAATAGCATTCATAAGTTCTCGTCTAAAGAAGTAATTCACAAGTTTTGCATCACAAACACAGAAATGGCAAGTCACTGAGGAGAATGAGGAGGACGTGCAGGTGGCCACTGCCCCCAGGAAGATTCTGCATTGGACGCCGCCGATTGATTCTGCACAAATTTAGGTAAAGAGATTTCATAGTCTAAACAAGTAATTCTAGTGGAAGTAAGTCTAGATTGATTGTAAGGTTGAGATTGACTCACAGGAGTAGCTGCAGGAGGTGGTGGAGGTGGCGGGAAGAGTTTCGGTGGCATAGGTGGTGGAGTTTGACCTAAACTGTGGAAAACACTCTGCATGTATGGGAACATCTGCTCCGTTCTCTGCCTTTCAAGCTGCCGATCCGCCTCGATCCTCGCCTCTAGTTCCTCTCGGCGCTTCCGTTCTACCTCCACCTGGGCCTACAATATTTCATCCCAACCACTTATTGTCAAGCAAAAGGTAAGTACAAAATGAATGAAAAATTAAAGAAACAGAACTAACCTGCAGAGCCTGCATCTGTAGTTGTGCAGCGGTAGGCCGTGGCCGTATCGCGGGGCTCGAGTCCATGCTCCTTGCTCGGATCTGGGAGAGAGTGGGAGTACTGGCAGTGTCGATCACGCTATCTCCAATCCAATACCTGCCATGCTTCTTCCCTCCTCCTACCCTCATCACTATTTCAGCATCGATATCCTGAGAGCTCGGATCGAACTCTGGCCCGTGAACCTCCCTCGCCATGGCTGTGTACTTGGTGACGCGGCTGTGGATGCTGGGATGGCTGTACGCCTCGGGCGGGTCCTCCGGGTTGAAGTCAATGTCTGCCGTGGCCTTGCCCTTTTTGGACATAACCCATGCCTTGAACCGGGAGCACTCCTGACCATCATGTGATGAACTCTGCGGAAAAAATGTAAAATGATTACAAAATATGCAGTATTATGTCTAAGAAAACAGAAATGAATTCACGTACCCATTTTTCCTTGTACTCATCAAGGCTCAGGCTGCCTTGATGGTGTGATGCATATGGCATCTGCAGACGCCGCTCCCGGCAGCCATTGTGGTTCTCCAACCACCAGGCTGCAACCACACGTCCACCATTTGTTCCCAGCACCGGGTAAAGGATCGGCACCACCACGGAGGCACCTATATGAAGTGTGTGACATATAAATAACGGAATTAAGCGTAATTAATCTCTCAAATAGTAAATATAGTCTTTATGTACGTACCGCCATGAATTCTTCCTTGGTCAGGTTCATTGTCCTGGCCTCTTCTTTTTTGATCCTCATCCTTTTGTATTCAGCATAAAAGTCGATGATGGCCTGAACGCGCGCCTCGTAGTGCATGTCCTTAACAAGCTTCTTAGCGGCTTGTTCAATCACGGAGGCCGCCCTAGCCTCGAAGCCCTCCTGGCATCTATAAAAGTTCTGCGTATAGACGGCAAGCATACAATTATTATATCAAGAATGTATTAAGCAATGTAGTGCTGCGAAGACTTACCCACAGCTCGGCCTTCACCCGCTCCGCCTTATTCGCAAACTGCCTGTGGTCACGATCACCGACGTCGGCGGCAGCGACGTAGTGGTCCCACGTGTAGGCCGGCTCCTCCTGTCCGGCGAAGACCACTAGACCGGGGAAGTGTAGCCTACACAAAAGACCGACGATGCTGTTGACCTTGCGGTTGTGGGCACCCCCACTGAGCTTAGTCCAACTCCTGCACAAGTGATTAATATAAATTATTATTTTCAAGTGAAATAAAATCGGGCATTCCATTACCCGCACCCTTTTGAAGAAGGGTCTCGACTTCGTGCGGGGTAGGTTCCCTTGAATTACGCCAGAATTTACAATGAAATTCCTTGTACCAACGAGAAACATGAGAGTTGATCCCAGAATAGTGATTAATTGAGAACAAACTAGTTTGTTGACAACTTACAGTATGTACGGCTCCACCTCGGCAAGGTTGGTCAATACATACAGCATGATAGTGCGCCACTCTTTATGTTTCAATTTCTTCTGTGTCGCACCACTTGCACTTCCAAGTTGTCCTCGAAAAAGGCTAAGGCTCGATTCAACTTCTGAGTCATTATAACGAGCGGGTGGATTGTGCACGCTAGGAAGGTTGTCAGCATAGTATTTGGTTGTGAAGTTTGACACCTCCTCCAGAATGTATGCCTCTGCAATGGATGCTTCAATTTTGCATTTATTTTTACATTTAGTTCGAAGAACCTTTTGACATCTCTCAATTGAATAGCACCAACGACCCTGCACAGGCCCCCCCATTCGTGCTTCATACGGGAGGTGCAAAATCATATGCTGCATCGGATTGAAGAAGCCAGGAGGAAAGATCTTCTCCAACTTACAGAGCAACACAGGCGCCATTCTTTCCATTTCTGCAACCACGGTCCGAGATAATTCCTTAGCACAAAGCTGACGGAAGAAATTGCTCAACTCCGCTAGCACTTGCCAGACATGATCAGGGACATAGCCTCGAACCATCACCGGGAGTAGGCGCTCAAGCCATACGTGGTAATCATGACTTTTGAGCCCGTTGATTCGCATAGTAGCTAGGTTCACTCCCCTCTTCAAATTCGCTGCATACCCATCAGGGAACATTAACGTTTGGAACCATTCTAATACCTCCCTCTTTTGGGCCCTCGTCAGGACAAAATCGGCCTTAGGCTTTCTCCACGACTTGCCGACTCTAGGAGGCATCATGTCTAGCTTTGGTCTGTTGCATAACCTTGCTTGATCCACTCTAGCCTTAACGTTATCCTTTGTCTTCTCAGGAATGTCCATGATTGTACCAAAAATTACCTCGGCGATGTTCTTTTCAGTGTGCATAACATCAATGTTATGTGGGAGAAGAAGATCGTCAAAATAGGGAAGATTCCACAAGCAAGACTTCTGAGTCCAAGCATGTTGCTCGCCATATCCCACAAACCCACCTTCATGATTATTGACCTCAAGAGTGTCTATCTGAGCACGAACCAAGGCTAAGGTCAACATCTGCGGTGGGGGCTCATTAACTACGACATCTTTCGTAAAGTTTCTAATATCTGTTCTGAAAGGATGGTCAGGAGGAAGGAATTGTCGATGTTTGTCGAATGAAGAATACTTGCCACCCTTCGTCAACCAAATGAACTTCACTGAAGCCTTGCATACTGGGCAGGGGAACTTCCCGTGAACACACCAGCCACAGAAAATACCATATGCCGGCAAGTCATGCAGGGAGTAGTGGTACCAAATATGCATCTTGAAGTTTGTCCGTGTAGCCCGGTCGTATGTCCATACCCCTTCCTCCCATGCACGGACCAAATCATCTATCAGAGGCTCCATGTACACACTCATATTATTCCCTGGGTGTTCTGAAATTATCAACGATAAAAATATGTTTTGTCGTTGAAAGATGACACCAGGGGGGAGATTCAGGGGGATAACAAACATAGGCCAACATGTGTACGGGGCAGCCGCCATTCCATATGGATTGAACCCATCTGTTGCGAGCGCAACACGTACATTACGAGCCTCTCGAGCTTTCTCATCATAAATGGCATCAAACTTTGTCCAGGCTTCACCATCGGATGGATGTACCAGCTTGTCAGCATTGTATCGACGTCCGTTTTTATGCCATGTCATTTGTTTCGTGGAATCTTCACACATGTACAGTTGTTGGATCCTCGGTATGAAGGGAAGGTACCGTAGGATCTTCACAGGGATTGCAAGCTGCTTCTTCTGACCGTCACCAGAGTCTACCTCCAGGAACCTAGATGATTCGCACTTCACACAGTACTTGGCTTCCGCATATTCTTTCCTAAATAAGATGCATCCCTTCGGGCAAGCATGTATCTGCTCGTATGGCATCTTAAGTGCACGAAGAAGTTTTTGTGCCTCATACATAGACTTTGGCAAGATGTGACCCTCCGGGAGCAGGCTCCCAAAAACTGTCAACATAATATCGAAGGCGTCTCGACTCAAGCTAAACTGGGACTTCACGGCCATTAGACGTGCAATGGCATCCAGTTGAGAGACCTTGGTATGCCCGTGAAGGGGTTGTTGTGCCGCAGACAACATGTCGTAATACGCCTTTGCGGTAGCCTCGGGCTCCTCCTCCCTACGAGCTTCATGATAGTCATCTAATATGTCTCCCACCCCAGCGTCATCATCATATTGCTCGATACGTTGTCTGATGACCTCGTCCCTCCCACGATCGACCTCACCATGGTAGATCCATATGGTATAGTCTGACGTAAATCCGTGCCTAACAAGATGTTTACCCATTCCTAACTTGGTTTGCCGACGCATGTTTCCACATTTGCTACACGGACACCAAGTATCTCTTCCTCCTTTGATCCTTGCAAATGCCCGTTCCAAGAAAGCATCGGTCTTGTTTATCCATTCATCGGTCAACGAATTCTGACTAGATCGGCCCGTGTACATCCACTGACGATCCTCCATCCTCTAGCATACCAGCGAGTAATATAAAAACTCAAGTTGCATCTACACGTTCCTATATTGTCTATTAGGTGAAGATAGGTCCTAATCCCACACGAGGATGTGTAGGTGGGATTAGTTTCCATGGTCTACTCCGACCCGAGATAGAATTTCGGCAACACCTCCCCGCTGTTCTCCAAATACACGTCCTGTGATGGAGATTGTGTATCCGGAGAACAATTGGGAGGTGCTGCCGAAACTCTAACTCGGATCGGAGTAGACTATGGAAACTAAACCCACCTACACATCCTCGTGTTGTCCAAAGTAACGTGGACAATTCGAAACAGATACGGTTATAAATATGCAAACATCTGCATATTTCCAAACGTATCTCTTTCGAACGGGAGACGTCTAACTAGGTTACGTGATATACGACCATCATACGGAAATAGATGTGTAGGATGACTCACCTTGCTATCGTACAAAGTGACGACTCGAGGACGGTAACGTAGCCTCTCCTGCAAAAAAAAACATACAACTGTCAACTAAAATTTTCGGCAGCACCTCCCCTGCACGTGGAGGTTTCCATAACCTGCATCAAATGAAACGGCTCGATGGCCGACAACCACATGTACAGAAGAAGGAATGGCACGATGGCTCACTTCCACAAACATTCTTATAGCTTAAATTCCCAAGCCAACCATCATTTTCTAATTTCAACAACTAAAGCCATACAATTTCCTAATTTCGACAACTAAAGCCCTACAATTTCCTAATTTCAACAACTAAAGCCCTACAATTTCTAATTTCTAATATCTAATTTCTAATTTAAACCTACTTTCTAATTCAGAATTCCTAAATTCAAAAAGAAAAATTCATTACCGGGTGAGGGACGCCGGGACGCAGGGGCAGGGGGCGCCGGGGCCGGAACGGGGGCGGCCGGTGGGCCGGGGCCGCCGGGCAGGGGGCGGCTGGGCCGGGGCCGCCGGGCAAGGGGCGCCGGGGGCGGCCGGTGGGCCGGGGCCGCCGGCCAAGGGGCGGGGCGTGGCCGGCCGGCGGGGCAAGAGGGCGCGCCGGTGGCGGGGAGCCGGGGCCGGGGCGTCGGCGGGCGGTCAGGCGGCGCGCCGGGCCCGGAGCGCAGGCGCCGGGGGAGACGGGCGGTAGGGGGCGCGGGCGGGGACGTGGCGGGCGGGGCGGTGGCCGCCGGCGGGGCGGTGGCGGTGGGCGCCGGCGGAGCGGTGGCGGCCGGCGGGGCGGTGGCGGTAGGCGCCGGCGGGGCGGTGGCGGCCGGCGCATCGGGACACAGGCGGGCGGGGCGGGACACAGGCGGGCGCGGAAATGAATCGACGAAACGCTAAGTCTGCACATAACTTCGAATCTTTGCCGAGTGCCCGCGATCTGGCACTCGGCAAAGGGTCGAAACCGCGCAGGGCAAGGCTTTGCCGAGTGCCAGATCGGGGGCACTCGGCAAAGCTAAGGGTTTGCCGAGTGCTCAGATCTACGGCACTCGGCAAACTTAAGTCGGGATTTTTTTATTTGAAGCAAGGCCGAAGGGAGTGGGCCCGTGCAACTACTTTGCCGAGTGCACCCAGAAAACACTCGGCAAACTACCATTTTTGCCGAGTATTTTTTGGGTGCACTCGGCAAAGTTACATGAAATAACGTATTTTTAGTGACTTCTTCTAATATACCTGTTCAAAATCGTGTCAAAATCACTCAAAAATTGTTAAATTAGTTTTCTACCGATATTATTCCATTATTTCATGCAGTTATAGCTCAAATTCCATTTATATCTAATAAAAATCTATAATTGCATTTAATCAATAAAAAATATCAAACGCATCCGAAAAATTTCCAAATTTTGACATGAACCAATCTGTGTTGTATGTTGCCTATACAAAAAGATTTGAAGGCACTCCTTAATTCAAGTGTCACTTGGACACCAAATCTTATTGGCTCCTTTCTAACTTCTATGAATCCTTCCACGAGATTAGTCAGTTTCTAAGCATCATGTGTCAGAAATTGAGCGAAACGTTCCCAATTTTTTACCACAGCCTACACACATAATATAATGACATCTTGACAAATCTTGTGATTTTCAGATTTCGTTTGGTTTTTTTACAATTTAACAACCATTGAACCACAGGTTCGTGGTCCTGTTTTTAAAAACAATGATCAAAATTTCTTTTCATTTTCTGGTTGAGACCTCAATCCGGTCTCCATAATATGAATATGATTTTTTCACTGATTTCAATCAATTATTTCAAGTACTTGCAGTTAAAATTTGACTTCAATCAAAAAATTCCTATTAATGCAAACAAAGCATTAAAAATCCCAAACAGACCCGAAAATAGACCAACTTTTAATATGTATAACCAAATGTCCTACGTGGGGAGTAGAAAAAGTGTGGAAGCTGTTGGAGGGAATTTTTTTTTTGCCGAGTGCCGACAAAAACACTCGGCGAAGTGTTGGGTTTGCCGAGTGCCTCTGGGACGGCACTCGGCAATGTGTTGAGTTTGCCGAGTGTCCGGACGAGGCACTCGGCGAAGTTTTGAGTGTGCCGAGTGTGTGCGGTTGGCACTCGGCGAATCACACTTTGCCGAGTGTCGGACGGCAAGCACTCGGCAAAGGTGTAACGGCCGGCCCAACCTGGTAACGGACGACGCACGTGCGACGCACGCGCTGTTGATTTACCGAGTGTGTCTTCTTTGCCGAGTGTCGAGGAGTTGTTTGCCGAGTGCCTGTTTCTTGGCACTCGGCAAACCTCCTTTTTGCCGAGTGCATTATGTTCGCCGAGTGCCGCATTGTATACACTCGGCAAAGACGGTGTTTGCCGAGTGCCCGAAAAAATGCACTCGGCACACGTTTTACACTCGGCGAATTTACTGTTTCCGGTAGTGACCATTGCCTTCGGCAAGCATATGGTCCGAACTGATCGCATCCATACTCATGCTCATGCATGCCATCTCTCTCTTCGAGCAGACGATCACACAGCAGAGAGCGCGCTACTGAGCTCGTCAGGTTTCGGTCCTTCGCTCGTGATCTTTTCTCATCTCCAGAAGCTCCATGGAGGCTCTGGTTTCTTGTCTTCTTTTTTCCTTCAGTTCTGGGGGCTGAATCTGATGCCTCTATTTGTTGCGTGTTGCCAGTATTTGATCTGACAGTATAGCAGCGAGTGTGGCTGTGACCGAACTGCTCGTCGTTCGCCGACGGTAATGGACGCAGAGGAGCTCCTGAAGAGGATACGGGAGCTGGAGGAGGGCCAGGCGGAGCTCAAGCGGGAGGTGTCGGAGCTCCTGACGACGACGAAGACGGAGCGCCGCGGCGGCGGCGCGCAGTGGCAGCCCAGTCCCAGCTCCTCCTCGCGGCGCCGCCTCCCGCCGCCTCTCGTGGGCCGCGCCGGGCTGTCCCACCGGCACCACGCGATGGTCATGCAGTCGCTGGGGCAGGCCGTGCACATCCTTGACCTCCAGGGGAAGGTCCTCTACTCGCAACTTTTTTTGTTCTTTACTTTTCTTTGGGCCTCTTGTGCTTGCATGCCTTATTACTTATTAGCATCAAGTTTTTTTTGGACATGCTGGGAAAATGTTACACAGCTAAAGGTTCCGAGATGAATAAGCAGAGAGCATGCATATATAAGTAGCTGTGGGATTTTTTTTATTTTTTAGTACTGATTGATACTGTATTTATAGCTAAAAATATACTCTTAAACTACCAAATTCAAAAAAATTATAGTCATCATCCAATGCGTGGATGAAATTCATCCAATTGTTGAACGAAAATAGTTATTATCTGTTTGATGGGCACTAATTTTGTCGGCCCAGGACGAAAATAGATTTCATTGCTCCCGCTAGACAAAATTACTGAGTGAACTGTTAGTGTCAATTTAGATGTTAAATACGTACGATTTTAGGGGTTATTAGAACACGTGTGTAAATAAAGTGATCTAATTAAGGCAACGTAAATCTCCTTTGTTTGTTAAGTACCGTGGTCACGTCCAATTGTGTGTAAACTCTTGCTGAATGAAATGCTTGTCTAGGTTAATTTTTCGAAAAAAATCTAATTAATGTAAGTAAACCAACATGCTTAGATATCATCTTCTAGCACCGTTATTGTTCCATTATTTTGATATAATTTCATTAATTAGTAAACTATCACTTTTTGGTGTACAAATTAAACACGTGCTTATGTCTTGGCAATGTACTACTCTGAATCCTAACCTAGCTAACATGCTATTAATAGCATATTGTTTTGAATGAACATGCACGAAATTGTGCCTATTTCATTGGTAGCTACCAAAAGCATATCAAACTAGTGATACTACGAGATGTAATTTACACGTATAATTCATACACTTGATCATGTTTTTGGTGATATGCAATCTAGGAATCGACATGCCGAGCATCTGTACGGCTATTCCGCATCAGAAGCAATTGGTCGTGAGGTCACGGAACTGCTGGTGCATTCAGACGACATTGGCCCAGCAATTAACATCATCGGGAGCATATTCACAGGGAAATGCTGGCGAGGAAAGTTTCCAGTTAAAAATAAGTCGGGAGAGCGGTTTTCTATCATCACCAACGGCACTCCTTTGTGTTTGAGCGTGAATGTAAACGAGAGATAATTGAGAGGGAAAGATCAAACTTTATTCAAACTGATAGTATCCATTTATACAAGATGTGGGGTGCCTCGGATGGACGCGATGGAAACCGTTACGTCCTCCCGTGCCGACGCCGGTTGTGGTAACCGCCATCGTGCGGATGGATGAGATCATCCATTAGTTTTGTAGCACTTTGTATGATGATGATTTTACCATGATCGGCCTCGTCGGTCTCTCGAAAGATACACGGACATTGCAGGAGATCATAAGGCATGCCACGACCTTGGGATATTATTATTACCCAATTACTTAATTTCTTGTACATAGGGAAATTGCGGTGCTTCTTGAAATTAAGTTCAATAAAGTGCCCACAATGATCAGTCTAAAAGCGATTGCTGAATAAGGCAGGTTTCTTTGAATCCCATCATCCAAAATCTTCCACGAGTCATGAGTGAGATAAATAAACATCTTTAGTACTTGCCACACTTACCTGAGGTTTTGTGGGCAAGAGGAAGGAGAGAGAGACATTACTAATTTTGTTTAACTGAAGTGGTTCATGTGATCAACCAAAAAAACGTTTTCAACAAATTAATTCAATCCAGTTGGTCGATGAAATTACCATATTTTCATTTACTGGGTAAACGAAATACTGTTATTGGACGAAAATAGGGATTTTGTCTACCCAATAAACGATTGGGTTACATACATGTAATTTGGCAAACCTAGGGTCTTAATTATAATTACGTTATTTTTAAAATTAAAAAAATTCCCTTTTCTCCCATAGAAAACAGCGGGAGGTTTAATTAACGGGTATATTGTAAGGTCGAATTAAGTATGATCTTTTGGCTTGGAAGTTCTACGAGGTGGTGCGCCTACAGTATGTGCTATGAACGTGCATGGGAAACAAAAGTATGTGGTGCGCATCATATCGTTGTGCCCTTGTGCATGCATCGAATAGCAAGGACCATGTGCAGGAGAGTCTCTACGTCCATGCACCGAATGAACAAATCCATTGCACTCTTTAAAAAAAAAATCATTGCACTCAAATTAAAATAAGAGAGGGCGTGTATATGATAAAATAAAACAATGCACGCTTACTAGTGATGAAATAAACGAGCCAATGTGGCAAAGTTGTGCAAATAAAGCACCCATAAAACACTGTTTTGTCGGATAAATTCAAAAGCAATGACAATGCAATCATGTAGCTTATACACATAAAAAGACTCTATATGTAGTACCCTTGAAACATATTTTATGACGAATTGAATGGAACTAATTAGATGTTATACATATTAATGATTTTTCTATAAATTTGGTCAAAATTAGATAAGTTTTATTTAAAACAAAGCTAGGAATTATTATTTGAAAATGAGGGAGTACAGTGGTGACGGATGTGTAAGGGAGAACTTGTCTTCGGACTTGTGCCACTATGGAATGTCCATTTCTCACTCACATAGTTCTTTGTCATGGACCAAACTGCATGTCCCACAGTTCTTTGTTTAAATTTTCGTGCATCGACGCAAGTACAATGAAACCGAGCTACCTTAACAAAGGAGCTCCATACCTGACGAGGAGAGGCCAGCTAGTTTCCTTGCATGCAGTTCGTCGCGCTACACAGCAAGCAATGCAAGGATCCAAGCCGGCAAGCGGCAAGCAGGATCTGAATTGATCTCTGCTCGTATCCCATGATCCCATCTCATGCTGCCATGCACATGACGATGACGTACCATCTTCCAGTCCGGATTATGTCAGGCATGAGCGAAGCTTTTGGCCTTTCGCCTCCTATAATCTTTTCTCATCTCCTATTCTCCATACGCTCCATGGCGGTTCTGTTTCCTTCTTCTATCTTCTTTGGGTTTTCTCGACGCTGATGGATGCCATGCCACTATATTTGTTTGCCATTTGTTCCAGCAGCGAGTGACCTGACCGATCTCGTCGTTCGCCGGCGATGGACGAGGAAGAGATCATGAAGAAGATACGGGCGCTGGAGGAGGGCCAGGCGGAGCTCAGGCGGGAGGTGTCCAAGCTCCACCAGCAACTGCAGACGGAGCGCCGCGGCGGCGCGCAGTGAAAGCAGCTCGCCGTCTCCTCGCCGCGCCGCCGCCCAGCCGGGCTGTCCCGCCGGCACCACTCGATGGCCATGGAGTCGCTGGGGCAGGCCGTGCACGTCCTCGACCTCCATGGGAAGATCCTCTACTGGTAATTAAGCTTCCTAGCTACCGATCGATGCGTCTCGCGATCACACATGATAATTCTCGACATGAACTTGATCAAAGTTTGGTCGATTCTCTTCTATGTCACCTAGCAGGAACCGGAACGCCGAGCATCTGTACGGCTATGCTTCAGCAGAAGCGGTTGGTCAGGACATCACGAGACTGATCGTCCATCCTGATGACATCCCTGCGTTGAACAGCATCATCAGGAACATATTCAAGGGGAAATGCTGGAGGGGCAACTTCCCAGTGAAGAAGAAGTCAGGGGAGAGGTTCTTCGTGGTCGCCGACGCCACTCCTCTGCACGACGACGACGACGACGGCAGCTTGATGGGCCTCGTCTGTCTCTCAGAAGACACACAGACATTGAAGGAGCTAATCGGTCCTTCAAACTCAGAAGGGCATTGACATGGCAAGCAGCATATTACTATTAAAAAGAAGAAGAAATCCAGATTGGGCAAGCAGCATATTAATATTACTGATGAGGAGAAGATTCGATGGCTTATAATTAATTGCTTAAGAAATTAAAGAAGGTTCTCTGGTACCTCATGCTTCTGATTAAACAGATTAAGTTCAGATTGAAATATTCTTTTTTGGTTTTCTTCTTAAGCTACGTCATAGTGTATTTTTTTAGAATAGCAATACATGTTTCTGAGGTTGTATTACAAGTAGGGCTCTAGCCAAGCAGAGTTTATGTAACCATGTTGTATGGATTGGACAATGCAGACACAGAGTTAACGCATTCTTTTTTGACAGACAAGAACTTTGAAAGGCTTAAGTTTAAAACATGAGACGGCTGGGTGACAACTCACAAGCTGGTTACAACAGGCGCAGCCAAACGTATACATTAGGCCCTGCCTGAGTGTTAAGTTCAACATGTAAAGGCTCAAAATTTGCATTATAATCTGCTGGAGATGATGAAGTAAGGAACACACCATGAACAGACGACATACCACTTGTTGTATCAGGACTGCTTTTAAATCCATTTTCGTTTTCAATACACGGCGTGTCAAAGTGAGTGCAGCAAAAACCACCAGCGCATGATGATCCATCGAACCTGCCCCCTGCTCCTTCTTGTTCTTCCTTCTCTGTTCCTACATTTTTTTTCTTAAAGAAAGCAAGCACAATGATGTAACATGTAATAACCATTGAGTTTCATGAGTTCTACTGCCAACTAGTACCTAACCTACTAGAAATTGACTAAAACACTGGCATCAACTGGAACATCTAGTCACGCAAAGAAGGGGGGAAAACGAGGACTCCAATCATCTCCTCAATTGCAAGCTTAAGAACCCCCAACAACAACAACAAAAACCAACCGAATGCCAAGGCACACATTTTCAGCAGGAACGAACAGCAACACACCCCATGGCGCCCTGAGCAATGAATCGAAATCCCACCATCGACCAAGGCTGCAGCCTGCAGACTGGCTGGCTTCGTCTGAGGCAAGAAGGAATGAGCAGAGCAGAGGAGGGTGGTGGCTGTGACTGAGATGGGGGTCAGGGCAGGCAGACGAAATGATTTCTCGCCGTTTGGGCTGGGCGGCGGAGTGCCCTTTTCCGGCCCGCTGTCCGTCAGACAGGAGGAACCAACCGAGCGAACGCCGCCGGCGACGAGGCCCCGTCCGCCCGCGCGCGCCCCGAGCTGCTTCCCCTCCTCGGAGTCAATAATGGCGAGCCACACCTTCGCCTCCACCTCCTCGGCGCCGCCGAGACCCGTCGTGCTCCTGCGTGCACTCCTCCATCTCCTCCCCGACGCGCATGCCCCGCGCCGCCATCAGGAACACTTTGTTCATGAGTTCATCAGCTGCTCTGCGCGCAGCGGCTAGCACAGCATAGGGACGCCCTCAGTGATGGCCTCGAGCGCGGAGTTCCACCCGCAGCGCGTCACGAACGCGGCGGACGACGGGTGCTGGAGGATGTCCGCTGCCCGCGGCGCCCATGATCTCAAATTCTCACGACGACGAGGTCACGGTCCTTGGTCTGCTGTGGGTGCAGGAACACCTCCGGCAGCAGCGCGTCGAGGTCATGGTCACCGGTGCCGGCCGGCGGCGTGCGGATGGCCCAGAGGATGAGAGGAACCGGCGCCCAGACTTGTCCAAGCCCGCGGCGATCTCCTTGAGCTACTCCGCGCCGGGTGCGCGCCCCTGCTCCCGAAACAGAGAAGACGACGCTGCGCTCCGGCCTCCGGCCGCGCGTCGAGCCACGCCAGGCGGCCCGAACGTGTTCACCAGGTGTCCAGGACACCCCTGGTGCCCGTGCAGCGCGCCCAGACGTCCGCCATGGCCCTGCACCGCTCGTCCTCCGGGTGCTCCTCCAGCAGGCTCACGTTCACAGGGGTCCAAACAAGCCATCTCCAAAAAAATATCTGCAAAAATTCGCCAGCGCAGTCAGTGCAGGGCCTCGCCAAGTCGCCATCATCCAAAGTTCCAGTCTAGGAGATTCACAAGAAGCAGCAGTAGAATTAGGGGGGAAAAAAACAATTGGCGCGTTGGTCGCTGTCTGAAACTGCAACTGTCCTCCCTGTGACGTCATGGCTTGAATCCGATCAGAATTTTGTGGCCTTGGAGTGCATCGATCCATGCTCCAAGTCTCCAGCTCTGTGGTTCCTTCCATCCATGTGCTTGTGAGTGTGAGTAGGGACTACTGCCATACACGTTCAGACGTTCTTGGTGAAGGAAAAACTCCATGACAAACCCGACGACCTGTGGAAGAAGGAGATGAGCTTGTGTTGGAGCAGAGAGTGCGCGCTTTTCTGTCAGTGTGGAAGAAGCTGCTGACTTCTGAGCATGACATAACAGAGGAAAGTGCAACTATTATACACAATGCTTCTTCAACTTTTTTTCAGTCTAAAAAGCACGGAGACACGTCGTTTGTGGAGGATGATCTTAGCTTTGTGGCGGTGGGGCATGATCGAGTGACTTTTGGCCTTGAGAAAGCTATGCTACTAAAGCAATATTTGCAGGGTCAAAGTCTCAAAAAGGAGCATCTTGCCACACGTCTGCCTCAGAGTCTCAACCCTCCAATCCCAGTCATGAAAGCAAGAGTGCAAGACTACACCATCCGTTCGTTTTCACTAGAGGAAAAGCTACTGGGTTTGGTCTTTCTTCCCGACCGGAAAAGGTACGGTCTGCGTGAAGTTGAACGCACAGTGAACAAAAAGGAGAATACACCCATGTTTGAGTAATTTTTGACGGCTGATATTTTACCAACGAACACCTTCAAGCATAAGGATTCAGGTCAGTCAACCAAACAAGTGCATCTTGCGTTGGGAACTTAGGGCATATTTGGTTGTGCATTCAACCTGCCTGCCTTGCTTTGCCAAACGAGTCTCGCGGAGAGCTGATTCAGCTCAGCCGCTTCAGGACCCGAAGCGATACGGAACCAAACACAGTGATCTGCTCTGATTTTCGTACGAAAAAGACGAGCACCGCGAGCCAGCGGAACCAAACACGCCCTTAAATACCCAACCAAACATGCTCTATATCTCATAAAAAAGTATGTCCACAAATGGTTTTTAATAACGAACTAAATATTGTAAAAATATTGGTGGTCAAAGTTTTAAAATGGAAGATTATACCAAATTTGTCAAATCATTGTTCGAACTTTTTTTTTTGTCAAATTACCTGAAATCATAACAAATTGCTAAATGGGCAAAAATGCCGGGACAGGGATACCCTAGTCTCCGAGACGTGGAAGCGTCAAGCTCTGTCACCAACCCTCCGATATGGATGCGTTTAATAAAGATGCCCCGCGCCGCGCCAACCGCATGTCGCCTCACCATCCCCTGCCCCTCCTCTTGTTCGCAAGCGCGCCCCCCGGGCCCCGGCTGGCTGGCTGTTAGGCTTGGCAGCTTGTTCGCCTCCCACAGCCGCACGCGCACCACGCGGAGTGAAGCTGCGCGCGGTTGCAGGGGCGGCGGCGCGGGACAGAGAAGGCGCGCGCGGGGTATAGCAAGGGCGAGCTGCTGATCATCAAGTGATCAATGGCGCCGCCGCCTGCGGATGAGGGCGGCGCCGGCACAGGTGGCCGGTGCGGCGGCGGCGCGCGGTGGGTGCTGGTGGGCCTGGCGCTGGGGCAGTTCGTCTCGCTGCTCATCACCTCCACCGGCTTCGCCTCCTCCGAGCTCGCCCGCCGAGGTGCGTACCCTCCGTACCGCACTAGATTGGTTTGCTTGAAAAAAAGTTTGGATTTTTTATCGCGCTTTTTTGAGTTTTGACTCTTCCTGCGGTGCGGCGATCGAGCACGGCATCATTTGCCGCCTTGCGTGCGTTCTTGACTCGCGCCGCTTTTGCTCGACAGAGAATACCGATTTTTGTGGCCTTTGGATTTAACAACATCAGGCTTGCCTTTCCAGTACTCACGCAGCATCTGATGTGCTCTTCTCTGCTGATCTGTTTTTAATTTGATCCCTACTACTCTTCAAGAATCATTAGGGTAAAAAGTTCAGTTTTTGCTTCAGTTCGGATGCATTTCAATCTTTTTCAGAGTGGTTCTCAAGATACTTCCTAGTTGGCTGACAGGCTCTGCAACATATTTAACTTAATTTCAGGTGTCAACGCGCCAACATCGCAGTCGCTCCTGAACTACATCCTCCTCGCCCTCGTCTACGGCAGCGTCCTCCTCTACCGCAGGCAGCCACTCACGGTATGCTTCTTGCATCCTTTACGTCAGAAAATGAACTGTCAGGTCAGAAAGTTCATTCATGCACGGAAAATAAAATGTCGACCTGTAGATTCCTGTTCTTGGCCATTTGCGGCTGGCTTCTCCAGCACATGGCCAGCCTTTTATTTTGACCAGTTGGTGGCATTGTTTGGATTGCTGTCCTCCTCCCTGCACCGTTGAAGCTTGCCGCCTACAGGGTTTGACATATCCTATCTTATCGCTGCCTGCATGCCTCTTTATCATCTACGGCGCAGGACACGAGCACAGCAGGACTGATGCCTATTCTGATTCTGTTTCCCCCTTATTAGGAGCTGTCACCAAACACTCAATAGTTAAATGAAATTGGCACAACACAAACCCATGCTGCTGGTTCATGAAAAAGTTACAATTCTGTTTTTATTTAGGTAGAGCTTGGTTAGGCTGTTTTCTTCTGGTGGGCACAAAGTACATAATGTCAAAATTCTACTCATTCCTTTTAGCTGAATTCTACCCTTTTTCGAAACCTTTGTTTTTTTTTTGTGCAGATAAAATGGTACTATTATTTGATCCTTGGAATAATCGACGTGGAAGCTAATTATATCGGTATGTAGGTACATGGCAAAAATTAAGACGTTGCCGTTTCTGTTGGTTCTATCATTTGAATTGTTTTTTTTTGTTTGTTCCTGCAGTTGTGAAGTCATACCAGTACACATCTTTGACAAGCGTGATGCTGCTGGACTGCTGGTCGATTCCATGTGTCATTGTTCTTACTTGGATATTTCTCAAGACCAAGTACGGGCTCAGGAAGTTCTTTGGCGTGGGAGTTTGTGTGGCTGGCCTTATACTGGTTGTATTTTCAGATGTCCATGCCTCTGACCGAGCTAGTAAGAATATGCTTCTCCCAAGCTATTTTGAGTCCCATTCAATATAACAATATATACATTTTCTTTCAGCAAATAGTTTCATGAACTCTGTCCTGGACATAGTAAAATTGTTCGATTTTTGTCCTTAAAATTCAAGAGCATAACATCTATTACGTTCTGAAATGCCTCGCAGAAGGACCTAACCCTCTCAAGGGTGATTTGCTTGTCATTCTTGGTTCCATGCTTTATGCTTGCAGTAATGTTACCGAGGTAACCAGCAACTCTTGAGAACCCTTAACAGATCACTTCATTTTACTTGCATGGAACAATTTTGTTTTCAGTTGGCTGTATTGTAAAATCAACCTTGCTGAAAGCATGTGCCAATTTTCTTACTGAAATTTCAGGAGTATGTGATCAAGAAAAGCAACAGGGTGGAGTTGATGGCAATGCTTGGGCTTTTTGGAGCAATTGTTGGTGGTATACAAATGTATCCTTGGGAAATAATCCATCTTTGTATCTTGGATCATATTCTATACTCTCCTCCCGTCCAAAGAAATTTCTATATTGTTCTTTCCTTGACATTGCTACAGAAGTATACTCGAGAGAAAAGAACTTCATTCGGTTACATGGAATGCTGGTGCTGTAAGTATCTGTTCCCATCCTTCCCAGCGCTTGTACAAATGGCAACCATACTTCTTGAGCAGTAGTAGCCCCTTTAGCCTTTGTAGAACACATTAATGTCAAACATTCTGATTTAGGTCTTAAAACTCTGTCTGGTATAAATTCTAGACTAGTTTTCTTCTACTATTATCTGGAGAATTTATGATCCTTTCTCATGAGCCTTTCTATTGTTTCAGGTGCTCCCTTTTCTAGGATTCGCGGTAGCCATGTTCCTGTTCTACTCAACTGTGCCCACAGTATTGAAGGTGCTGCAGGATTGCTGAGCTTTAACTGATGGTCCTAATTACTAGCATGTTTTTTTAAGAATTTCTGACGAGCTTGCAAATCTCTGTTCCCTTGCATGCCACAGATATGTGGAGCAACCATGCTGAACCTCTCGCTCCTAACTTCGGACATGTGGGCTGTTCTGATCCGCATCTTTGCTTACCATGAGAAGGTCTGTCCAATGCATTCCACTATGTGTTCAGACTTCCTGGCAGCAAAACTTATTTATGAGCAATACTTGAACTGTCAAAAAATGTACTCATGGGGCATGTTTACGCATGGCCAGGTCGACTGGATCTACTTCGTTGCTTTTGCCTGCACGGCGGCTGGCATCATCATCTATTCATACAAGTATGTCTCCTTTCCACCATGGTTTCAGCTATGGACGCATCCTGGTACACCTACAACATGGTTCTTGATCACTACTGAGACTGAGACATCTGGTATTCTGGTTGCATGCAGGGACTCCAAGGAAGCAGAGGAGACAGCACAGGTCGCTGGGGCCAGCTATGAGCAGGGCAAGGAGGGGGATGAAGAGGCTGGAGCGCACAACTCCGGTGAGGGCAGTGGCAGCTCGGTCCATAGCAAGGAAGTACCATCAGCTGCAGGGACATCCAGGAGGTTACTAGGTTAGCTGTGAGTTGTAGCACGCCTTGAATGGCGAATGCATATAGCACCGGGCGAATAGAAAGAGCCTGAGAGAGTGTAGGCTTGAGAGCAGCAAATGTATCAGAAACAATTTGACAAAGTGTAGCAGGACTTACTTTAGACTTGACAGAAGTGGTGGAATTTCCATAAACGAAGAACACCAACTGTCAGAAGTTTAGGCTGAGGCATTGCCGATTCTTCAAACTTAACTTGAAGATTTGACCTTATATAGCTCACCAATTTCCAGCACCGGCAGATTTACCAAATTCCTGCTATGAGAATGAGTATACTTCACAGTTAACTGGCCTGTCCAGAGAAAAATAGAGGTCAGATTTGGTAGTTTTCTGATGATTTCTACAGCATCTTACTCAGTGCATTGTTATGTCAACATGACTAGACTGCTGACAAAGTTCTCCACATTCACTAGAGTGCTTCACAAACTATTTGGGTAACTTGCTGACCCTAGAGCTATAGAGCTGAAGGATCTCAATGTGCTCCAGAGGTGACATACCATCCAAACAGCCATCTAACCCATCCTTGACCTCAGCACACATTGATAACGAGTGTATTGTCTGAGTTGAAGATGGAAAACTCAAGTTCCTCGCAATCACGCACTTCTGTTAATGCAAATAACATCTGGCCACAATTGGGTAAGCTTCTCGATCTCCTTCAGCATGAGCTTAGCTCGTGCAATTGGGTATGCAGCAGGGCCTTCAGTCTCCCAATCTCTTTTTGGCACTTTAATACCACAAAGATTCAACTGTCTTAACCAAATAGTGACCATAAGGCAGAAATGCAACCAGCATCTTCAATTACAACTCTTCTCTTCACAAAGAGTTCCTTTTGCTTGATCAGAGCTTGAAAATCATCAGAGGGTACTGCATGGAAGCTTTGGAATGGTTGATGGCAGCCTTGTCAGTGTTCGAGCTTTGACATGTTTCCAGGAAGAAGAATCTTCAGACCATATGTGTTTTCTAAATCCAGAACTTGAAGCAACCCCACCTTAGAAATCAATAATGGTTTCCACTTCCAAACACTGTCAAGGATCTTATGTGGGACAGATGTACTATATTTTCCAAGGCATTACTCTTCTTCCGCTACCTGCTCCAGCCAGTGATCCCAGGGAGATGGCACACTTCACTTTTGGTAACTTTAGGCTTCTTTTGCAAGTACCACCTACAGTGTTAATAACTTGAGTAAGCACAGCGTGCTTCTATATGATCAGTGCTGCTTGCTCAATGCTCAGACAAGTAGTTGCCACGCAAAATCAACTTATACTGCAAGATACATGAAATTGTCTAAATCACCTGAAAGAGGAGCTATCATTGCTCAAACAATTTCCTTTTTTAGGGGCAAAAAATATAGGAACTGAAAATGGTTTAAGCTAAAGGGAAAAAAGAAATCCAAATCATGACACATGCTTCAGAGTTACCAAATATTTCAACAAAATATTAATTTACTATAGACCCTTTTCCAAATAATTTCGCTTTATCTTAGATCAATCATATGCTACATTTCATAGGATATCCATGTGAAACTTAGATAATCGCTCCTAAGTGCTGATACCAAAATAAATATGGAAAACAATTCAAGTAGATTTGGTAAAACTTAATTATAGGTCCTTGTTGGGCATCTAACAATCTAGCTGGGCACAAAGAAATGGCTCTTTTATTCGTTCACAGTAAAAAACTCCTTAGCAACCATGATCTCTGGGGCTAAAGGAATACACTCACTTTTTCTCAATTACATTCTGTATTCTACGATCATTTAGTGATTCATGGATATCAAAATAGGACTCTGATCCCTTTTAAGTTACTGAGAAGAGTCTCTCAGCTCCAAACAGCCAACGAGGTAGCCTTTCAGGTTTAGAATTAAGACGTAAAGCCTTGTATTATTCTCCTCGCCTCCAAACACGTCACTGAGGTTACCAGAATTTTTTTTGCGGTTCAAACACAAGATGAGAACGTTTTTGGTCTATCTGGGGTGCAAATGTGATACAATAGCCTGTAACTTTGATCAGGGCATTACCACTAGTAGATTGATAGGAAAAAAAATTGGGTGTTCACTTGAACCCCCATGACACTCCAAGCTATGCCCCTGCTCCTTTTCAACCCTTCAACTGGTTGAAATGCAGCAAAATGACTCATCAAGTCATCATTGTTATCTAGGTACTGTTGTCCCACTATCATCCTATACAGGATAGACTGCCTTTTTCACTGCTTTCTACACCGGACAGCAAAGATTGGCATCTATCATAGAAACCGGACGGCAAAGATTGGCATCTATCTAGCTTTCAAAAAAAAAAAAAGATCGGCATCTGTCATAGTCATTTGACAGTGAGCTAACACCAGAAACCATGAAGCACGGCCCGGAAAAACAACTCTTCGGCATGCCTACACCGCACCATAATGACAGAGACACCCTGAAGTCAATTGTCCTAAGCATAGCCTTTATTGGGGATAGATCAACAATGACGCCCATCAAAACATACCTGAAAGCTGAACAGGTGGACATTCAAAATCGATCTTTTGATCATCATGTCGACATTGCACAATGAAGCATAGCATGGAAACAAAAATTTGTTCTAGCTTGCAAAGTGGGCACTCTAGGAGTCACAATTATTACATATTTTCAAGGAAAGGACGTTTCCACGTTTCCATCAAATAAGCTAGTTGAGCAAATGCGCTGTGTTCTACATTCTGCAATTCCCTGAAATACCTGAGCATTCGTAGAGGAAATGCAACTGCAGCCTAAAAACTCTACATTGCTATGTAACCAGATCCAGATCCAAACAACATCTGTGGCAGCGGCACCAACTATCTCCACCAAATTGAATGCAGAAGTTGCAGTATTTACCTCAGCTTCTGAAGGAGCTCCATGGCGTGCTCCCAGACGGCAGCGGCGCCAGCCGCAACATTGAACTTTGAGGCAGCTCCCGAGGAGGACGACAGCGTGGTGGTCGGGTATGCAGGGCTTGACGAAGGCGCGATCGGTCACCGCTGTGGCCACTGCGTCATTTTCGGAGCCTCGAGAACCTTACCCAATCCCGGCCGCCGGCCGCCACCGGAGGGCGCGGGGCATGGAGGCGGAGGGAGGGGACTGAGGCTAGGAGTGGGAGCACGAGCACAACCACGAATATTGCTTGGCGCAACTGCGGGTTCCTCCTGCGCCACCCGCCGCCGCTTGCCGGCAGGTACAGGTCGCCGGCGGTGGACGGGAGGGGACTGCGGACCGTCACGAAGGGGAGAAAGGCACGATGTAGGGACGAAAACGGACGGACAAAATACCGTTCCCGCCCGCCCGCTTTTCTGTATTTGTCCATATTTTTAGCTATATATGAAAATAGGATGGGATACGGTTGAGGATACCACGTCCGTATTTGTTTTAAACCCGTTTCTAATTTATCGGGATAGGCCCCATTGCCCCTCAGGTCTTAGGTGTTCGGACCAAGGGGCGAGGAGTGACCGAGCGAGGACGTAAAAACGTCGCCGGCGCTGGAGAAGCTATGCTTGGGCTTGGGCTGGTTGTTGCCAGCACTCCCGCCGAACTAGTACTACTACTGCCTTGTAGTCTTTACTTTTAAATGAAACTGCCTTGTAGTCTTGATTTGTGAGCTACGCTATTACTAGCTTGTTGCTGACTGCCTAGGCCTAGCTCTGGCTGGCGCCTGGACGCCAGGGTCGCCTGGACCTCGTGATCACCTGGTGGTGCAAGTGCAAATATGCAATGCAACAGGACGGAGAAGTGCTAGTGTAGTAATGTACTCTTTGGAACGTGTCGTCCCGGTGTATTTCCGGTTCCCATCCGTTTCCATTGTATTTTCATCCGCATTTGTTCATTTTCGTATACTCATATTTTCCGGTTCCTGTTCTGCTCCCGGCTGTCCCATTCTTGGTGAAAAAATATGGGACGGCACATGGTTAGGAGGGTTTTTCCGCCCGTTGCCGTCCATTTTCATTGCTAACGATAAGGGACTAATTTGTAAAATCAGGGGGCACAGACAGGGGGCTATGAAAAATATTGGATCGCGATTAGCCGCCGCCGTGTTCGCGTTTGCGGAAGGTCTTTCGTCCCTCGCCCGTCGGCATCGGATGCGGCGAGGATGGCGACGATCTCGTCAGGTTAGCTCGATGGAGACGGATGCCCGGATGCCGGAGGTACGCACCTGCCTCACACAAGTATGCTTTCTGCAGTTGACTCACATGGTTGATGGTTCTGTCGCCTGACATTTTCAGACAACTGAGAACTCTGATTGCAGCCAAGGGGTCCAGGAACTGAGACGGCGCAGGTCGCCGGGGCCGGCGACGAGATCACGAGAAGAGAGAAGGAAGACGCAGAACGCGACGGAAACTTCAATGCTGGCATTGCAACGGCGGCCTGGCTTCAACAGGGAACTAAGTTGCCGGCGCCTCCAGGAGATTCAGGAAGGTGCGATTTGGGATACCGGGATCAATTCTACATGAACAGTTTGGAGATGAAAAGAAACAAGAACAGCATCATCTGAACAACACTCCATCAGCTCAAAGGATGGATGAACAACAATTTTTGCGTCATACATCTAGCACGACCTTGTGCCTCTCTAAATTCACAAAAAAACAATAATAGCGAAATGACAACGATGACAACAGTAGGGACATCTCAAACACACGCACGCAGGAGCGAGCACGCCCGCTCAACAGGGTACCAACAGGAAGATTAGTGCCATTCCCTACTCCTATCTTCAGACTAGGCTTGTTTCGGTTGTTGGCAAGTTGGGCCAATAATTCTTCCTTGAATGCTCCCTTCTTGGCGAGCAGTCTCTTAAATCTCTTCAGCGAGCGAGCATCTGACTCCTTCATGTTTTCTTCCCAACTGCCATTGTACAAACCTTGTAAAAGGACATCCTTGAGACTCTTCAGAGGCTGAATTCCAATAAAAGAACATCAGTCTGTATCCCAATTCCACCAGCAGTTGACCTTGTGATGACGGATTGGGGTTTGAGGTGTGTGGCGCAACCTTGCTGGATGAACATCTCGCTCGCATTCCCTGATAGCTTTTGTGTAATCTGCCAGCAGCGGTGAAATCCCCAACATGAACAAGGAACTATCATCAGCTGCCATCACCTCCAGGAGATGGATAGGCAATTGTGAGTAGAGAAGCAGCAATGGCCAACAAATCCATGTAGAGCAGAGAGTAACATGAAGTAGGCTGGCTTCAGAGGCAATGTATTAGAAACAATTTGACATGTCGATTCAAACAGTGTTGGGAAGAAAGGCATTATCAAAGTATGGTATCTCACATGCAACAGATCAAACGATAAACAACAAATTTTTGTGTCATATATCCTGTGCCTACTGGAATTTGGAAACAATAGCGGCAGGGACATGAATGTAGTTTTGAATAGACATGAGAGGAAACTAGAACAGTATTACCTGGACAAGTACTTTTTTAAAAAAATATATATACAATACAGCTCAGGGTACAAAGAAACAAACTTTTGTTTCATTTCTCATATGATCTTCTGCGATTTGGAAGAAAAAAAAACCATTGATGATAACAAGCATGACAACCAACAGGGACAGACGAGAAAGGTGGATTGTCAATGCAGACCTGTTTGGATCATTCAGTAGCCAATCTTCAGTTCAGACCTGTTTGGATTGTCAGCAAGGTGGGTAAAAATTGTTCCATGAATGGCCGGTCCTTCTAAAAAAATTGGTCCAAGTAAAGGTCCATATTCCACTAGTATTTCCGCTCCGCTGCAATACAAACCATTAAGCAGGACTTCCTTGAGACTCGACAGGAACAGAATTTCAGTAAACCAAGAGGAGTCTGTAAGACTGTAACTCACTAACAGTTAATCATCAGAATTCAAAAGCTTGAGGTGAGGCATTGCTAATTTATTTAGCTTGGTGATTTGACATTGTATAGGCCCCCAATTGGAGCACTGTTAGATGCATCTTTGGCCTCGAAATGCAATGATAAGGACCACAAGTGTCTGTGGTTTGCAGTGGCAGACTCAAAAACCTTGCAGACTTGCAGTTATTCTTGTCAATGCCAGTAATTCCTAGCTTGTGCAATTGAGTAATTCGATCTCCTTCAGCATGGTCTTACCTCGTGCAATATTGATAACATTCAGTCTACCAATCACTCTTGGCACTTTAACACCACGTGTCCGACCCTCCTAACGAATCAGTGACCGTAAGACAGAGAAATGCATCCAACATCTTCAAATCCAACTCTCTTCCTTCATAAATACTCCCTCCGTCCCAAATTACTATTCGTTTTGGCTTTTCTAGATGCATAACTTTTGCTATGTATCTAGATATAATATATATTTAGGTGCATAACAAAAGCTATGTACCTAGAAAAACCAAAATGAATAGTAATTTGGGACGGAGGGAGCAGTTCATTTGCTTGAGCAAAGTTTGAAAACCATTAAAGTCAGGCATACTAATACGCTGCCATCCTCATCACATTCTGGGACACCGACCTTGTTCTCATGGTATTTCCAACTGTTGTTGGACAATCATCCTATACAGGATAGGCGCAGCTTTTTTCACTACCAGACAGCGAAGATCGTAAAAATGAGCTGCCACCAGAAAACACGCAGCACAACCCGGAGAAACAGGTCTTCCACCCTGAGAAGAGAATTGTCCTCACTCACCAGTACCCATAGCCTGTATTGGGATAGATCATCCCTGTCACCCATTGAAACATACTGAAAGCAAACAAGTGACAGTTAAAATCGATCGTTCGATCATCATCTCCACATTGCACGATGAGTACAGAAATCCATGAAGCACAACGTGAAAGCGAAAAATTGTTGACTACAACTTGGCAATCACAGTGGGCATTCCAGGAGTGTCACAACTACTAAATACTGCAATTTGCTTACTCCTGCAAAGATTTTTACCCCATATTTCAAGAAACCATCCCAATTGAGTGAATGCACAGTGATATGGAATTCTAAAAAATAGCTGAGCATCATGCCTTTGCCTGAACTTGGGGCAGCTCCGGAGGACGACAGCTTAGTGGTTGAGCACGGGGCACGGCGAGAGTGGATCGATCAGCGCGGAGGTCACTGAGTCCTTCCGGACCACAGGAACCTCCCACCATCGAACCCCCTCGAGACCCTGTACCCAGCTGGCCGCTGCAAATGGAGGCAAAGAATGGGGGCAGGAGGGCGCGAATCATGGAGGCGGAGGAGAGGAGAGAAGCCGCGATGAGCGCGAGGACAGCCACGAAGACCCAAACTGCAACCAGGGGCTCCGCCTGTGGCACCGGCGTGTCTAGCCGGCCGGTCCATGTCGCCGGCGGCGGACGGGAGTGGACAGGGATGGCCACGAAGCGGAGCAGGCACTGACAAGGGACTGCTTTGTAAAATTAATGGTCCCGGATAGGGGGTTTTATGTAAAAAGTTGTAGGGGGTTTATGCAATAATAATAGGATCGCGTCCCACCCGGCGGCCGGCGGCGACGGCAAGACCTCGGGAGCCCCGCCGGCGGTAGGCAACGGCGGAGGCCCCCAAGGGCGCCACGGCTCCGTCACCGGCATCCGAGGACGAGAGGATGGAGGCGATCTGATTCGGCATTCACTGCTCCTCTGGACGGATGAGATTCTGCCCAAAATTTCATGGAAGTCTTCTTCTGATTTGGCAGACGCAGAATTCCGGTAAATGAACCATTGTTGGTTCTTCAAACTTGACTGTTGGTGACCAATTTCTAACACCACTGGACTAGGACTTTGTAACAGCATCTTGCTCCGAAGAATCAACTTCACCGGACCTTTTTTAACATAAATGGTAAGAGCTCTGCCTTTTCAATTAGGAAAGAAAAGAGAATTTTAATATACAACGCCTCCTAGATCGTGAACCTGCAATATGTAGCTAAGGATTGGCTCTGCCACTCGACAGGCCTTACACTATGATTACAATTACACTACCTTAGGTGATCACCTAAAAAGCCTTGTATACTCCTCTAGATTTTTTTTAATGCAGGTTGCTATTTGCTGAGCTGTTAAGAACTTTTGATCGAAAATTCTTCGATTTCATTCCTTCCAAATATTCCACATGGTGTAGAGTACCGTCTTTTATATTTTGGTACGGATCGAACCACCTTCTCCCACCATTTACCAATATTATCAAATTGCACCGGACTCTGAAGCTCCCTGATCCATCTGGGTAACTTGCCTAGCATACAGCTTTAGGCTCCGAAGGTATTCTGGAGGTGACATGCCAACCAACCCATTCTTGCTGCCCTTGGCACACTGAAGATGGCTGATCATTGCGCTTGCACCAACACCTCAGCGTCAGGAGCATCACCACCAGACGACAGTCTGCTCTGAAGAATAACTGCAGGAACCTGATGAGATTCAAATAAAAATCAGGAACTTGTGAAGTCACCTGATGGTCATCAGGAACGGCTTTCTTCGACTAGGACATGTGAAAAAACTGGGTGTACTGCTGAAGAAACAGGCAATTGCAGCTTGTAAGTGACAGACCCAATCCTTGTCAATGATCTCGAAAGAGCCGGAAATTTTCAAGGCGAATCGCCTTAGGTGCAAGGGACGACTGGACCTAAGGCTGAATCTTCAAGAAAACCGTGGCACCAATGTTGAATTGCACCTCTGAGCGGTGGGCGTGGTGTTTGTCAGCTTGGCGTTTCATCGGTTCTTGAGCACGAGACGTGTGTTGTTTTTATCACATTCTGCATCAGCTCCCTCTCATGTAACCACTTTTGCAACTATAAAGCTGGACAAGCATCAGCAGGAGAAATACCAAAATTTCTTGGAGCTGCATGGCCATAGAGAACTCAGCTTGTGTTTTACCAAAAACTCAGCGAGATTCAACCACTGCAGCCACTGCTTGGGCTCGCCAGATGTGCCTGCGGCCGGGGGTTTGGAC
Source organism: Setaria viridis (assembly GCF_005286985.2). Classification (NCBI taxonomy): domain Eukaryota; kingdom Viridiplantae; phylum Streptophyta; class Magnoliopsida; order Poales; family Poaceae; genus Setaria; species Setaria viridis. The sequence continues at coordinate 34,726,527 of NC_048268.2, read as the reverse complement.
AGAATGCCGGAGAGCTGGCCTTGGAGCCTGCCTTTTGCCGATCATTTTGTACATTATTCGCGATGCATGAATCTTTGAATTTTCTTGCTTGAATCAAATAAGAGATATATTACCTTTTGTGCTGCTTCAAGATTCCAAGCTTCACAAGGAAGAAATTTATTACTCCATCTATCCCAAAATAAAACTACGTTAGCTTTTTCAAAAGTTAAATTTTTTTAACTATGGCCAACAATATCACTAAAAATAATTTATTTCAAATGGAACATATTATAATAATTGATTTTATGATAAATCTACTAACATTAATTTTATATTATTAGTTCTATGATTATTTTTTTATTCACGGTTAGTTGAAAATGTTTGACTTTGAAAAAGTCTAAACGACGGAGGGAGTAGAACTTGACCAAAACCTTAAGTTCGACTCCTGCATACAAATACTAATAGAAGCGAAACTGGAGATCAAACATGATGTTCACCCCCAAATCCGGATGTTTTTAGACTTGCTTTCTCAATGAGCTAATCCGTTGGCAGTGGAACTTTTGATCACATGTGTTACATCAAGCTAGATAGATCCGAGACCTCGATAAGGTCAGCACCATGAAATTCGTCCAGATAACAAAGCATTTCGACTTCAACGTCTGCTAGTGCTGGGGCATGAACATATATAACAGTGTTCATAATATAATCCCAATTTCTATCGTGAAAACATCAGAAATAAATAAAGGGGTACACAAGCCACCGTGAGAACATAACATAACAGGGCAGTAGTTCTAATAGCTGCCCCCTTGACTGTACCATGAATTCTTACACAGAACAGGTAAAAATGCTGATACGGAGTATTAACCATCCGAGCAAAGCAAAGTCAACAGATGTGAAACATGATTGTACTGGAACCAAGAGTCTATTTTGTCTATATGAAGGCCATGTGGTTTAGAGGAAGACGTCCTTCTCGAGCAACTTGAGGACCTCGTCCTGGTTGTTGAGCTTGGCGACATCGATGGGCGTCTTCCCATCCATGTTTTGGAGCGTGCTGCAGTGCGTTGGAGACAGTCAAAGCAACATTGAAGGCATCATGCTTTGGATAAGAAAGGAGAAGGGATGATTTAACTTACACAGCAGCACCATGCTTTAAGAGAAGATCGACACACTCCTTGCGCCCATAGCCAGCAGCATAGTGCAGAGGGGTGTTCTTGTTCTTGTCCAAAGCATCCACTGCGGCACCGGCCTCAAGAAGGACTTGGGCACACTTCAACTGAAATCCAAAACAAAAGTCACCAAATTCCTTATCATTACTATCAATGCTGATATCAAACAAGGAAACAAATCTGGTTCCTACTTTCCAAATGCATTTTTACCACCTCACATTCTAGATCGTATTATGCCTATGAAATCGCGACAAAAGGCATAAGGTGGCTTGTAGATTTTCGTATCCAGCATGAATACCATAAAATCAAAATGGTAATGGAAATACTAAGGACCACAAAATGCAATTACTCTAAACAGAAGGGTACTGAAAACTTGTGATACCAGAACAATTATCTCTAGATGAGAAGTGAACCATTACCAACTCCTAGGAAGTTATATGCCAGCTGTGTTTCAAAAATCGGCCTAGGCAGCTAATTAGTCCCAAGGTAAGTGTCTTGCTGCCTGATTACGGGGTAATCAGCATGTCTAGGCAAGTCCCCCCTAAGCAAAACCTAGGGAGCAACTAGGGGTTAGGGGCTAGTCTATTAAAATGATGTTTGCAAGTAAAAAAAAATTAGGTGAAACCAACCAGTGAGACTCGGATCATGGTTGAACAGTAAACGGCATGCCCTTCAGCCCCTAAACAAGCTGATAATTTAAGACCTTATTATCAAACAGCAATTAGCAATCTGCCCTAACTATCAAAGCACATAAGGTATTTGTATGCTAAAGAACATCAAAAGCATATAAGTTTCTGAAAACTTCAGAAAAAAAGGATCTGAAAAGATTTTCATAGCTTAACTATACCTCCAAAAAAATCATGTGGTATAGTAATAAACAATTTAAAAGTGTTGGTACTTATCCACAAGTTTAATTATTATCGCATTTGAATTACTCTCCGGAGACCCACATACCTCACCATACCCACATGCAAAATGTAAGGCCCTTCTTCCCTCGGAGTCTTCTTCATCCTTGTCTGCTCCACCATCCAGTGCCTTCTTCAGACCCTATTCCATAGATAGATGTCAAAAAGGCAAAATTAGTACATCAGAACCCAATAGCAACATATGGGCAACTGTATTTATTGTGAAGATAAGAGACATTTTTCAGAATGAAACGAGCAACATTCAGGGTGGCAATTTCCCCCACGGGGGAAGCAGGGCGGGTCCCCGAAACATAACCAGGGCGGGACGATTTTCCCCCCGCAGAGGCACCACGGCCCTCCGAAAACAACGATGGCCCGTAAAAAATTCCGGCCCAATGCTTCAGCCCATGTATATCTCACCCCTCCGGCCTTCTCACAAGTCACAACCCTAGCCTTATCCTGTTCTTTCCTTGCTCCCGCAGCTGCTAGCGGCGGCCACCACCACCCACTCGTCTCTAACTCCAATCTCTTCCGTCCTCACTCTTGCAATCACGTGGAGCGCGGCGCGAGGCAAAGCAAGGGTTGGAGCCGGACGTCGGACTGCCAGAGGCCATGAGGAAGCTTGGACACTCGTCCCTCAGTGCCTTCGTTGCACATCTCGCGCGTGGGTCATCCGGCAATCAAGCTAAGTGCATCGGATGACGACAGACAATTAAGCCAATCGGATGCAGAGGTTAGTGTGCAAATTGAATATATTCGTCTAGTGAATTTGATTAGCTAGGGATGTCGATGACTAGGGGTCAATTAGTCAAGAGTCCCTCATGTCTCAAGATACCAATGTATGCCAGTTCATCTTATTGAAAAAAATCATCATTATAATAGCTACAAGATCTATGTGTTCAAGCCAGTTCACCTCATTTGAGAACATCAACAAGATTATGATAGCTATTTTCCACTGGATCAATCATATCAAGTAGATATGTCAAACACCGAGTTTGTACTAATGGACATTGATAAAGTAGATATATAGTGTCACCAGCACAATATAAAACATATACAAGTCCAAAACATCTCAACTCAAAAATAAAAGTCAAATCAATATCTCCATTACCTTATCATCACCAACACTGGCTGTGTGATGAACAATGGATTCATCTTCATCCCCACCTTCCTCCTCAGCTTCTTCAGTACCAGAAGGTTCAGCAGAAGAACCAGCACCAAATGGGAAGCTACCTCCCATTGCCTGGCCAATCTTTTGAAGTGTATCAGGGTCGTTCCAGTACCTAGATGAGGAAAAACAGAAATGTGAAAAAAAGCTCTAAAAACATAACAGAAAGCGCATCTATACCAGATATGACATACTTCATCATTGCAGCAGGACCCCCATTCTCTAACTCATCGAGAATTGACTTCATAGCTGGATCTTCCTTAATGCGGGACATACGCTCTTCCAGCTGCTCCTTGTGTGATGGACTACTAAAGGTTTCCAGCATACTGGACATAGCAGGATCCTGAGCCAAATAACTAAGAGATTTAGTGAACTGACAGCCAAATAAGTCTATGGAAACCAGGGCAGACCTCTGGGAAACAAAATGTGGTACCTGCATAAGAGCATTCCCCAGACGCTCAGCCATTGTCATAAACTGGGGGTTTTCCATGACCTTTTGCATTGTTTCCATGTATTGTTGAGGGTCCAATGGAGGCATTCCCTGTTCTCCTGTACTCTGAGCACCTTTCTGTAGCTGCTCAGCCATCTGGTTGAATGCAGGATCCCTTGCAATTTGATCTGCCATCTCCTTGATAGATGGATCCTGCACATAACAAGGGTAGCCTTTTAAGCAGCTTGCAAAGAGTACATGACATCAAATTTATGACGATGCAAGTTTAGGAAAGTGCAAGCATACGCAGATGGCAAAAACTACAATAATGCATTGATATACTGATTGAGTGCACATGCCAATCTTGCAGTCATTAGGAAATTCAGCATGTACTACAGATTGTTTATGGCCATAGAGGGGCATACATTTAGCAAACTTTGCATAGAAGCAAAATCGAAAGGATTCGAAAAGCCTGCTGGAGGAAGCCCTTGATGTTCGTTGGATGACCCTTCTGGTTTTGGACTTTTCTTCTCATCTGCAAAAGAAGGGGATCAGAACATAAACACTCATCACGTGGTAACTAACTATGACAGCAAAACAAAATGAAACAGCCATTGTAAGAAACTGTAAATGAATAGATTATCCATAGTTGAGTTAACAAACAATCAATGAGCTTCTTTCTTTTTCAAAACATAAGGAAACTGCCTATATCTTTCAAAAAGAAAAGTAATCTGGTCAAACACACCAAATATTGTGACAAAAGTTCCCAGCAATGTAAACTAAGGGGGTGTTTGGGAACACCATGCTAAACTTTAGCACCTGTCACATCGGATGTTTGGATACTAATTAGGAGTATTAAATATAGTCTAATTACAAAACTAATTGCATAGATGGAGTCTAATTCGCGAGACGAATCTATTAAGCCTAATTAGTCCATGATTTGACAACGTGGTGCTACAGTAACCATTTGCTAATGATGGATTAATTAGCCTTAATAGATTCGTCTCGCGAATTAGACTCCATCTATGCAATTAGTTTTGTAATTAGCTCATGTTTAGTCCTTCTAATTAGCATCCGAATATCCGATGTGACCCTGCTAAAGTTTAGCACCTCGTATCCAAACACCCCCTAATTGAGTACCTCGTATCCAAACACCCCCTAATTGAGTAGAACTGGCCACGAATTTTCCTACTTCTGCTAATCAGTGGGCAGCCAGATGAAGTAAGAAATTCTCATCGAACAATTGCAGAAATATACTACGTTCCTATAAAATTAGTATCACTGACATCCCTTGCGTGCAGGGGTGGTAACGGACCTGAGGGTAGAACTGATCCCCCAAAATTATGGCAAATAAACTGCTACCAGTAGCACTAGTCCAGCGTAACGAACGCCCGAACACTGACATCGAGCTTGCACGGGCACCGAATCGAGCGGATTGGGTTAACACTCCACAACACAGGAAACAAATCCGCTATTGACCGGATGAAAATCGAAGCAAGCAACAGCTCCATCCCACCGAGGAGGGTTTGGATTTGAATCTCCCAGCAACTCCAAGATCCGAACAAACTAGAACGATCGAAGCAAGCGAGAGCTCACCAGCAGATCCAGGCGGATCCCCACTCGACGCCATCCCGGTAGAGCGGAGGGCGAGGGAGCCTAGTGCTAGCAGAGAGGAATCCGAGGCGTCTAGGCACCGGCGGAAGCTGGGCTGGCGGGCGTGCCCGGCCTCGGCGGAGTGGAGGCGGCTTGGGCGGCGCTAGTCGGCGGCGGTGGCGTGCGCTAGAGTACTCTGAGGAGAGGAAGCTGTCGCCTGGTGGAGAGGAGGTGACGTGACGTAGCCGGGGTGTAGTGGGCCGGGTCGGCGCAGAGTTCCCAGTCGGGCCGGCAGAAGACTTGGAGGCCCGTCGGCCTTGATGCTACGAAGGCCCATGTGCATGTCGGGCCCGTCGGTGGCATTGATTGCATCGCCTGTTTGGTCGCCTCCTCCTCCGGTCCGGCGGCTGCAATGGCGCCTCTCCCTCCCGGTCCCCGGCGCGCCGCCGCAGGGCTCAGGACCCGCCTGCGGCTGGCGCGAGCCGCCCGCCTCGCCCCATTGGCCGCCGGCGACGTGTGCCTCTTGCCGTTTCGAAACTGGCGGTGGGTGCTCTGCCCATCTCTCCAGCGACACCCCCGCCTCTGCCTCCGTCGATGAAAACATCGATGATTCGTTCCACGAAGGAAAGGTCCGTTTTTCTTTTTTCCAGATGCAGAGGGAAAGTCTGATTCTTCATTCAGTGCGGGCAGAAATATTCTAATTTTGAACTCCTTGTATGTGTGTACTTCCCTGTTCTTCGTCGATGAAAATATGTTTGATTTCGTTTCGTTTTGAATAATTGTACAGATCAAGATTGGCGGGGCAAAATGCTGCGGGATTCCTTGCTCCTGATACCAGGGCCCAGGGGACAAAGTTACCACGCCGGGCACAAGCAAAGCAAACCAAAGGTCTCATATTGCTCGGTATTCTTCCTCCCATTGGGCCAGCTCCTTTGGTCAAAGACAGGAAACTAAAGCAGCGTGGCCAGCGATTCTGCCTGCCGTATGAAAGCCGAAAGGAACGCGGCAATCTTGTTTGTTAATGTACGGGGAAGCGTGAGGGTGGTGTATTAGTGCAGATCAATATTGACAGGGCATCCATCAAGATTGCAGGAGTACTTGTCTTTTGCATCTATCCTTTGAGTGTGGCCGAACGAGGCATAGGCGCAGAGCAGCGCAAAGAAATGGTCACCTTCAGAATCTATTCATTGAGTGTCCTGGCAAGCTCAGAGGAATGCATCTTTGTTCTTCTCGTCACCTCTAAGCAGAGGATAAGAATGGATTTAGCTCTCACCTGCAAACCAAGGTATCTTCTCTTGCTTGCCTTGACATACACAGAATCAGCAAGTCCTGTATCATTGAAAGACTCCTGTCTTCAACATTTCATTTCAGAAGATCAATCTGTCCCTTGCACCTGCACATTGTCCTCAACCACTTTATCCACATATTCTTGACAAGCCACAGTGAGTGCGCGTGTGAGCGAGAAAGGTAGTGATGGAAGCTACAGGGTTGAGCTTGGGCAAGTCTGTGCTGGATGGAGCACTTGGCTATGCCAAATCTGCTGCTGCAGAGGAGGTGGCCTTGCAGCTCGGCATCCAGCGCGATCATGCTTTCATCAGGGATGAGCTTGCGATGATGCAGGCTTTCCTGAGGGCCGCGCATGGTGAGAGAGATGACCATGAGGTGCTCATGACCTGGGTGAAGCAAGTCCGTGATGTGGCCTACGATGCGGAGGACTGCCTTCAAGATTTTTCCATCCATCTCAAGAAGCCATCTTGGTGGCGCCTTCCTAGCACGTTGCTAGAGCGACACCGCATCGCCAAGCAGATGAAGGAGTTGAGGGCCAGAGTTGAGGATGTGAGCCAGAGGAACCTGCGCTACCATCTCATCAAGAGGGGTGGTTCCAAGCCTGATACCACCGCTGAGCTATCCAGCAATAAAGCTGCAGCAATATTTGGCATCGATGAAGCACGGCGTGCTGCGAAGCATGACAAACCAAAAGAGGATCTTGTTGACCTCATCAACCAGGAGGGCAAGGATCTTAGAGTTATCGCAGTATGGGGAACCAGTGGTGATCTTGGGCAGACAACCATTGTCAACACGGCTTACGAGAATCCAGTTATCAAAAAGAAGTTTCCATGCCGAGCATGGGTTAGGGTCTTTCATCCATTCAATCTGAATGACTTCATCCAAAGCTTAGTGAAGCAGTTTCGATCTGCCATGGGGATTGATGTTTTGTTGGAGACCGAGAAGACAGGGAAAGAGTTGGCTAAGGAGTTCACCAGATATATAAACGAGAATAGTTACCTAATTGTGCTCAATGACATGTCCACCTTTGAAGAATGGAATGGGATTAAAGCATGTCTCCCCAACCACAAGAAAGGGAGCCGAATCATAGTTTGCAGCCCACAAGTTGAAGTTGCAAGCTTGTGTGCAGGGCAGGAAAGCCAAGCATTGGAGCTCAAGCAGTTGTCCATTGATCAGACTATTTATGCTTTCTATGAGAAGGTACTATTCTTCCTTCAAAAATCATCAAATTGTTGTTAGCTCTTGTTATATATTTTTTCTTCATTAATATCTCAGATGGTTTTAACGATTCAAGTTGTGGTATCCAATATTAAATGCCATATTTGTAGGTATAGGAAAGAATGTATCAATTTTTATTAGTAAGAATGAATCCATCAACCCATGCTGTTGTACAGGCTAGCATAAGAAGTATAATGGTTATAGAACAGGAATGAACAAATAGGCTTTTCAGCGAACATTGCCTGAAATGTTAAATTTTCTCTATAGAAAAAATATGAGTGTAGTTATATATTTTACTAAACAAAGAAGTTAATTTATTACCCTAAACAAGCCACCCGAAGAAAATATTCAGCTCAATTTACTCCCCAAACTATTTCAATTGATCCAATCTATCTCTATTGAGCATGTACCAATTGAGTTTTAAGGTAACATTTTGTGGGATGACATAGGATATTATAACTTATGTTAAAAAATACATTCTAAACGTAGTTTGAGGGAGTAAATAATTAGAGTTCTCGCAATCAAACTATCAATGTAGATGCTATAATGTTGTCATTAAAAATGAAATACATTTATCTAAAGTAGCAACTTTATTAATTCTTTTCATGAAGTATTGTAATATAACTTAAGTACTTAACATGGATTGCCATTGCCATTGTACTATGGATCATTAAGGAAACTGTCAAGCTTGCGGATCTCCTTACTGGTTTGAGAGGAGATTAGAAGGAAGATAGGATCAGAAAGGTAGAGTGCGGTAGCCCTAGTGCCAGGGGTGGATCCAGTGTGGGGGCTGGAGCCCCCTACCCCCATGCAGTTCATGGAGCCCCCCAAGCCCCCAACAATTTTCAGCCATGGATGAAGAGGAGGAAAGGAGGAAGAAGAAGAAGAAAAGGAATGAGGAGGAAGAAGAAAATAAGCCCCCCTATCCAGCCATCCTAGATCCGTCCTTGCCTAGGGCCAGCCACACCTAGGAGGAGGTGGGAGCCAGCAGCGGCAGCATGGGGGTGAGAGAGCTGTTTAAGCCAAAAGGCAGAGGGGACTAAACCCTAATATTATATGCTTGAATCATCCAAATATTTCCCTGACATTTATGGCGAGGACGCAACTTTATTTACAAGCAAACCTAACTCGACTTGATTTAAAGCAATCCTAATTTTCAGAGTCTTCCTAAATCCTAATCTAGACAAAATCTCGACAAGGCGGTGCTACACTACCCGTGTGGTACTGTTGATGATGTGGACAATACCACGAGGGAACCTCTTGGGTCGTTGTTGGTCCTGTCAAACCCTATTGGGCTAGTTGTTGAACCCAAGTGCCCTAAGTACATGACATGTCCCCCCTCTTTTCCACACAACACGCCCTCGTGCTGTCGCTCATTGTTTGCTCCTTGCAGAGCCAACGTCCGCCTCATGTTGTTGTTGGAATTGATGTCATAGTTGTTGCCCTTTATTTCTGTAGAGGAACGAAGGTCCTCCCAGATAGGTGGTGGCCACAGTTGCTGCCTGAGGTGACCCATGGTGAGAAGCTCTGGTTAGTTGATTTGCTGGTTTTGTCACCTCCTTGTGAAAGAACATCAACACACGAGCAGTGGTAGGAAGTTGACGGTAGTGGATTGTCTTGGTGGAGTGGTGACGCCATGGATTTTGTGGCTAATGTTGAGGGTAGCTTGTAGTAAATGAAGCGTTCATGTTGCTGCTTCTCCCGTCAGTTATGTTCCAGCTACTGTTACTGATGGCCTGTTGATTTGCATATACTACCAGTGTCATTACGTTGCTTGTCAAAGCAATAGAGATGAGGGGTGGAGATGTGTGCCCATCTATTACAAGGATAAAGGGTTGGACGCCCATGATCTTGTTTGACTCGAATAGCACATAGCACGAATAGCACATAGCACAAATAGCACTTATCACCTTTGTTCATGTAGCATCAATCGTATATTCGTGTGTGGCGCATGTTGTGGTTGGGGTAGTTTGTTGACACCCACCATTGTTGAGGAAGATGCGGCCTAGCTATTGTACCTGGAGTACAATGTTGCGTTGGCGCATTTATTCACCATTGATGTTGAGGTTGCCGATGAATAGTTTTATGTGGCGCATGGGAGGAGGACCGGGAATCAACACAACCACTTGTGGTGGAGGAGCCCGAATTGGTCGTCTAATTCCCACCACTAGTGGTGAAAAGAAATGCCTGATTCCTATCTCGTGGAGTGCTTGCCGATTGAGGTGCTTAGAGGAGATTGGCGGTGTAGTAATGGAAGTAATCGTCCGCGGGCTGATCATCCAAGCTGTGGGCTTGCTCGGTGATGTCCTAACGATTCCTGTGATAGGACTTACGCTCACCATCGCTAGTAACTGTCATGATGCGGAGTTGTCGATGAAGGATGAAGTCGATGAGGATTGACTTGTTGTAGACTTGTTGTCTTTGGAGGCATCCAAGGTAGAAGAGATTGCTGACGTAGATGTAGGTTGTAGTAGAGGCGGTCACGGCCCATTGGTGCAGTGGTGGATGTAGATGACAGAGTGGACTATGACACTGTAGCCGTTGGAGGTGGACCCATTGCTTCTGGTATTAGGGTCAATGGCAGTGGATCCTAATTTTCAGACTCTTCCTAAACCCTAACCTAGATGAAATATCAACGATGGGGTGCTACAGTACCCATGGATATTGTTCATGATGTGAAAAATACCACGACAGGTCCTGTCGGATCCTATTGGGCCAGTTGTTAAACCCATGCGCCCAAGCACATGACATAAACATCTTTAATTATTGCGTAAATCGTTGTAAATCAATATGCCTATTGATTAGTGCATGCATGCTTATGTGGTCCGTACGTGGCACGCATTATGAATGCATATACTTTGAGTTAGTTTTTTCATATATTAATAGTGACATAAATGATCAATTTAGAAGTATTAATAGGACATACTTTGGGTTGTTTTATTTATAATGATAGAGTTGAGCAATTTTGATACAGATTTAAAGAATAGCTTTAGATTGTTCTTAATAATAAAGTGTGGATAACCTTGACGTAGATTTAATGTGTTGTTTAAATTCTTATTCACAACATAAGTTGGCAATTTAGATACAAATTTAGGGTTACTTTGGGTTTATTTTCTTAGTGGTAGAGGTGGCTCATTTACAGAGAGAATTTGGAGGCATTTGAATTCTTGTTTATAATGATAGAGGTGTGTAATTTAGATACTGATTTAGAATACTCTCTCCGTTTCAAATTATAGGTCGTTTTGGCTTTTCTAGGTTCATAAGTGTTTGTATGTATCTAGACACACACTATATTTAGATGCATACAAACACCTATGAACCTAGAAAAGCTAAAACGGCCTATAATTTGGGATGAAGGGAGAATTACTTTATTCTTATTTTTGTAATGGTAGAGGTAGGTCATTTTGTGTGCAAATTATATCCTATATGGCCATTGTTGTCAACAAAGGTTGAGTCTATGAAATTGATGTTCAGATGTTTTGAGTTTCGTGAGACTTTCTAAGATTCATCTCTTTTTCTAGAGCACTTATAATTAGTAATAATATGTTAAATAAAAGCTAAAATATTGTCCTATAATAATCTTGCAGTATCTAAAGGCCTCATTCATTTTGGGCAGGCTGCTAGCCTCATATATGTTATAATTCCATTCTTGCATAATTAATTGAGTTTTGTTTCTTTTAAATTACTCAAGCAATGGTTGTCTTCCCATTATAAATTATATGAATTTATTCTAGAGACTTTCCTTATTCGAGTGAAAATACTATTTAAACATCAACAAGTTTAAAAGTCTAGTTTACTTTTATATAGGATTGTCAAGATCAAATAAAATCTCCAGTTGCAGTGTCTAGCACAGACAAAGCTAGAAGCGGCACCAATGTGATAGTGGGAAATCAATCTCAAGGTGGCGATGAGAGAAAGGTATTCACAAAGAGCCTTACCCACATCAAAACTATGGTAAGTGCTTTGGAGGAATCACAACTTATCGGTCGACAGAAAGAAAAGGCTGATATCATCCAGCTCATTTCAAATCCATCTAGTCAAGGGCTTTCAGTGATCTCAGTGTGGGGAATGGGTGGTCTTGGTAAAACTGCTCTAGTCAAAGATGTTTATGAAAGCCAAAAGCAAGTTGGCATATTTGAGAAGCATGCTTGTGTTACGGTGATGCGCCCTTTCATTCTTAAGGAGTTCCTTGAGAACTTAATTATGCAACTAAATGCACAATCTTCTGGAAAGAAGGGAGCAATAGATGTTGGGCATGGCACAAGAAACACAGTAGCAATGATGAGAGTTGAAGCATTAACTAAAGAGTTAGCTAGGCTTCTTGAAGGGAAGAAGTGCTTGATTGTTCTTGATGATCTTTCATCCATAGCGGAATGGGACAATATACTTGGAAGCCTCCCTAAATTGGATAGTTCATTCCGGATCTTAGTGACCACAAGGGAAGAGAGTATAGCAAAATATTGTTCAGAGAAACTAGAAAACATATACAAGCTCAAAGTTCTTGAATACAAGGATGCACAAGACCTCTTCACAAGAAAGGTACTATTACAGTATAATTCTGCCATTCGTGTGGAGCTTTCATTACAATATAACGACAACATAACCATAATTCTATGCTTGCATAGCCATAAGATTGTAATTGTACCCTAGCCATTCTAGCAAGGAAAAAATCCAAATTACTCCTCTCAAGTATCACTAAAGTCTGCATAACCCCATAATGTATTTGTTGGTTCAGTTTACCCCCTAAACTATACCATTTGGTTCAATTTACCCCCTAATACGATTTGTCTTTTTTTTATTTCTCCATGCACAAATGGATTCTTAAGTTAAAATTTTGCAAGATGATAGCATACATCATAAGACATGTTAGAAAAATACATCATGAATTATTTAGCATTATTTTGATAAGATAGGACATGTAATAGTAAATCTATCCTTGAGATACAAAAATATATGAAAATAATGATAAAAAATTCATAATACATTTTTTTAACATAGATTCTGATGTGTACTACCACCTTGCAAAATCTTAAATTAAAATTCAACTTATGTATGGAGGAAAATAAAGACAAATTTAGTATGGGGTAAATTGAACAAAAAAGAATAGTTTAGGGGGTGAATTAAACCACAAATAGTTTAAGGGGTAATCCATACTTTTGCTATATTTGAGCGGAGTAATTTAAACTTTTTCCTAAGAAACTACATAGACCATTCATACATATTTCAATTTCAAGTAACTTAACTCCAATGATTTCAGGTGTTTAAGGAGGCCAAAGATTTGGATAAGCATCCTGAATTGATCAAAGAAGCAAAAATGATCTTGAAGAAGTGCAATGGACTTCCCCTTGCAATAGTCACCATCGGAGGCTTCTTGGCAAAGCAACCAAAAGTAGCGGTAGAGTGGAGGAAATTGAACGAGCATATTAGTGCTGAATTGGAAATGAACCCGGAGCTTGGGGCCATAAAAACAATTCTTGGTAAAAGTTATGATGGTCTACCATATCATCTTAAGTCTTGTTTCCTATATACATCCATCTTCCCTGAAGATCACAAGATTAGACGAAGACGTTTGATACGACGGTGGAGTGCAGAAGGTTACTCAAGGGAGATTCGAGATAAGTCCCCAGAAGAAGTAGCTGACAACTACTTCATGGAACTAATAGAGAGGAGCATGATCCTACCTTCTCGGCTATCAGTTAATAGTAGAAAAGGAATTGACTCTTGCCAAGTCCATGATCTCATGCGTGAGATTAGCATCTCAAAGTCAACAGAAGAAAATCTCGTTTTTAGAATGGAGGAAGGTTGCAGCTCAAACACCCAAGGCACAGTTCGCCACCTTGTCATAAGCACGAACTGGGAAGCAGATAAGAGTGAGTTTGAGAACAAAGTGGATCTGTCCCGCATACGCTCGTTAACAGTGTTTGGGAAGTGGAGATCCTTTTTCATTTCTGACAAGATGAGGTTCTTGCGTGTGCTGGACTTGGAAGGCACGTCAGGTCTGGCTAGTCATCACCTAGAACATATTGGGAAGCTTCTTCACCTCAGATACCTTTCTCTAAGGGGATGTGATTATATTTTTCACCTATCAGATTCGTTGGGTAATCTAAAGCAACTAGAAACACTAGATATTTCAGCGACAACGATTTTAAAGGTGCCCAAGATCATCACCAAGCTCAAGAAGCTACAATATCTTCGTGCTGGGACTGTTGGAAAGGATGATGATTCATTACATGCGTTTGAAGAACTGCCAAAAGTAGCGAATAACAGGCCATGCATTTGTATGGGTTGGTTGCTAGGATTTTGCGTGGCATGTTGCGCACCTCAACTTCTTAAAGAGGTTATGGTTGTGGATAGTGACATGAATAGGTGTGATGTATGCACTCAGTGTTGCTGCTGGTTCTTCCCTCTTCTGATGGCAAGAGAAGGTCCAACTTGGATGCCAAGAGGGATAGGGAAACTAAAATCCCTGCGCACATTGGGTCTTGTGAATCTCGCATGGGACAAAGCAATTCTACGAGACATAAAAGGACTGACCCAGTTGCGCAAGTTAGCTGTGACTGGCATTAACAAAGAAAACAGCCAGGAATTGTGTTCAGTCGTTGCCAATCTCAGCTACCTGGAATCGTTGCTAGTGGCATCACGTGGGATGCCAGGTGTGCATGGCTGTTTAGATGGCTTGACCTCCGCTCCAAAAAACCTGCAAAGCCTCAAGATATACGGCAATCTGCTCAAATTGCCAGGATGGGTCGAGGGGCTCAAGAATCTTGTGAAGTTGGTTCTAAGGAGCTCTAGAATACTGGAACACGAACCTGCACTCCAAGTTCTTGGGAAGCTTCCAAACCTGGTCAGCTTATGTTTGTGGGCGAAGTCGTTCCAGGTTGACGACCTCCGTTTCACCTTCCATCCGGAGGCATTCCCGAGTCTGATAGTGCTGGAGCTAAATGACATAGATGGCCTGAAATCCGTGGAGTTTGAAGAAGGGGCAATGCTTCGGCTTGAGCGGCTGGATTTTCGTGGCAAGCTTGAAGAAACCAACACAGGGATGTTTTCCGGGCTACCATTGCTCCGGAGCCTCAAGGAATTTATGCTGGACAGCAAAACTTATGAGCACGCTTTCATGGAAGACCTGCAGGGCCAGCTTGGTGCCAATCCAAATGGACCCGCTTTGAAGAGGTGGTGAGGTGCTGCAGAGTCAGCCGATCGTCGTGCCAGGTCATTGCTCTTGCTGCTTCCCTGTTACCCTCTTTGTGCATCTGAACAATTGATGTGTGTGTAAAATTAATCTCCAGTCCTACTGCTGATGTATTTCTTTTTAACGCATGTAGCTAAGGTCGATCGTGTCAGTATCCTGTGGGCCTAGTGCGGCGTCTCTGAATCCTCTGTTTTTTGTTTTGTTCGTCTGTGCTTATGGTTGTGCCAAATAAGAATAACTGGCGTGCTGCTCCATCCTGCATCGCCTGATAGAAGTGAAATAATGTTCATCAGTTCAGTAATTGGGCTACAAAGACTGGTGTGGACTATATATGAATAACTGTACAGGTCATTTGTATGAACGTTCACCACAATGATCTGCAGGGTTGCTGATTGTGTATGCTTGAGTTGGTTTGCCATCATTTTTCTTTGCAAGTGATGTTGCAGCTCCCTTGCGTCCCTGCCATTATCAATAGAGGAAATGCACGGTACTCCATTGCAGGCCACACAATTTTTCGTGCTTTGCTGGAGTAGTATTTTAGCTTGTCCACTGGCACCATTGGCAGCGGCTCTACGGCGATCAGGCACAGGCCAGCAACCCCTGCATAGGCATTGCTTATTCCCATAAAACCAGAGAGAATGACCACATTGCGGCAGAGCCAACGTGGAACAACATGCATGTGAAAATACAGAACCACGCACGGTTCAGCTTGCCTCGTTGTTGTTCCGGCCCGGTTCAGTTTTAGCCCATTGTTTTTTTAATGCAATAAAGAGTTTTATTTACATGATACATTTCACCACTGTGTTTTGGTTTTCCATATCGATTCCCTTTCGAAGGCCACCACGGCACAGAGAGAAACTTATAATCTCTAGACATGCTGGTTGAAAATCTTGTTTATTCCTTCCACTTCTAACAGTTATTCCTTCCACCACATCATAGAGAGAAACAAGAGATTATAAGTTTGAGCTAGTGCAATGGTTGCCTCATTAAAAACCTATCTAGGTAAAACTCACACCTCGTGAGAAACCCTAGATAGGAAAAAAGAGTACAGCCTAGCTCAATCAAATCAATATTATAGGAGTTCAAGTTATTACAGGCCAAGTTTTACACCTATGAATCAGCAGGGACATTTAGATACAAATTAGCAAAATTTTCCTCAAGTTCTTGATCCTCCAAGATATTCTGAAGTCTTGCTTCTGCAGCTTCGCAGTCCTTGACGCAAGAGAGCATCTCCACCATCTCCGGGCTTAATCGACGCCGCCTCTCCTCGATGATCCTGCCAGAAGTGCTGAATCACCGGGCGAGGATCTTAGAGTGATCGCAGTGTGGGGAACCAGCGGTGATCTTGGGCAGACATCCATCATCAACACGGCCTACGAGAATCCAGATGTCAAAAAGAAGTTTTCGTGCCGGGCATGGGTAAGGATCTCGCATCCCTTCAATCCGAATGACTTCATCCAAAGCTTAGTGAAGCAGTACTTCCGATCAGCCGTGGGGGTTGATGTTCTGTTGGAGACCAAGAAGACAGGAAAAGAGTTGGCAGAGGAGTTCTCTGGAGGTCCTTTTTCATTTCTGACAAGATGAGGTTCTTGCGTGTGCTGGACTTGGAAGGCACATCAGGTCTGTTTAATCATCACCTAGAGCATATTGGGAAGCTTCTTCACCTCAGAGACCTCTCTCTAAGAGGATGTACTGGTATTTTTCACTTGTCAGATTCGTTGGTGGGCCGGTAATCTAAAGCAACTAGAAACACTAGATATTTCAGAGACAGAGATATTAAAGCTGCCCAAGACTATCACCAAACTCAAGAATCTACAATATCTTGGAAAGGATGATAAATCATTTAATAGTCCGTTAGAAGAAGTGCCAAAATAGTGAATAACAAGCCATGCATTTGTACGGGTTGGTTGCTCGGATTTTGTGTTGCATGTTGTGCACCTCATCTTCTTAAAAGAGTTTCACGTAACGGGCCGGTGGTCACATTAATAGGTGCACTATATGTTGCTGCTGGTTCTTCCCTCTTCTGATGATGACAATGGAAAGTCCAACTTGGATGCCAAGAGGGATCGGGAAACTAAAAGCCCTGCACACATTGGGTCCTGTGAATCTCTGCATGGGACAAGGCAAGTTAGCTGTGACCGGCATCAGCAAGAAAACCGGCCAGGAGTTCTGTTCAGTCGTTGCCAATCTAAGCTGCCTGGAATCTTTGCTAGTGCAGGCACGTGGGGCTTGCTCTCACATACAAGGTCACATGCTTCGCTACAAGTTGTGGATGCATTCTCACATGTGTCCATCCATGGAATTGACTCGAGAAGAAGGAAGGATCTAATTTTTTACTCTGCATAGAAGCTTTAGTGTTTTGCTGAAGTTTTCTCCCCTACCACAGAGCAGCTTGTCTGTAGGTTTGTGCGTTGCTTTTGCTTTTTGGGCTAGCTTCTTATGATGTTTCAGTTGATTCCAAATGTTCTTATCCTTGACAACCAGGGGCAGAGCTAGGTTATAAGTGCCGGGTGCTGCCGCACGTAGAAAAAACTCATAGTTTGCTATCGCTCGAAATTTTCATCATGTTAAATTAAATGTCTATGTATGCCTTGAAGGTGTCGCACGCCCCTTTATTCTTCTCTAGCTCCGGTCCCGTTGACAATGAGATGGCATCTGCGCTTCAATCGATTCATAACGATCATAATGGTTGCCAACATGTGCAGCTTTTCTTAAAGAAAATAGCAAGCTGCGTGCTTAGGTGTGTAGTTTGCTCGTGCCAACATGTGCAACAGAGTCAACGCGCTGCAAGCTTGGACCAACAGCTCTCTTGCGTGCATCTCAATACTAGCCTACCACTTAATTAACATAGCCTACCACTAAATTAATTTGGTACGACTTGAGGAACTGCTACACTAAGTACAAGTCTTCATGAAAAATTTCAACTTGCTCGGTCCTCTAGTTGTTGAGTTCACCTTTTTAACCAAATGGTTGGCTTGTGGACTGGCACCAAGCATTTCCACACCCATCCACACCACACAGCACACCCGAGAAGAGAGCCATGGAGGCGACGGCGCTGAGCGTGGGCAAGTCCGTGCTGGATGGAGCGCTTGGCTACGCCAAATCCGCTGTCGCGGAGGAGGTGGCCTTGCAGCTCGGGATCCAGCGCGATCATGCTTTCATCAGGGACGAGCTCGCGATGATGCAAGCCTTTATGAGGGCTGCGCACGACGAGCGGGACAACCATGACGTGCTCATGACCTGGGTGAAACAAGTCCGAGACGTGGCCTACGATGCGGAGGACTGCCTCCAGGATTTCTCTGTTCATCTCCACAAGCCATCTTGGTGGCGCCTTCCTCGCACGTTGCAAGAGCGGCGCCGCATCGCCAAGCAGATGAAGGAGCTGAGGGCCAGAGTTGAGGACGTGAGCCAGAGGAACCTGCGCTACCAGCTCATCAAGAGCGCTGGCTCCAAGCCGGTTACTTCTGCTGAGCAGTCAAGCATTACAGCTGCGACGATATTCGGCATCGATGATGCACGGCGTGCTGCGAAGAATGACAACTCAAAAGTGGACCTGGTCCACCTGATCAACACACCGGGCGAGGATCTTAGAGTGATCGCAGTGTGGGGAACCAGTGGTGATCTTGGGCAGACATCCATCATCAACGCGGCCTACGAGAATCCAGATATCAAAAAGAAGTTTTCGTGCCGGGCATGGGTAAGGATCTCGCATCCCTTCAATCCGAATGACTTCATCCAAAGCTTAGTGAAGCAGTTCCGATCAGCCGTGGGGGTCGATGTTCTGTTGGAGACCAAGAAGACAGGGAAAGAGTTGGCAGAGGAGTTCTCTGGATACCTAAGCGAGAATAGTTTCCTGATTGTGCTTAATAACCTGTCCACCTTTGAAGAGTGGAATGGGGTTAAAGCATGTCTGCCGCCGAACCACAAGAAAGGGAGTCGAATCATAGTTTGCAGCCTACAAATTGAAGTTGCAAGCTTGTGTGCAGGGCAAGAATGCCAAGCGTTGGAGCTTAAGCAGTTCTCCGCTCATCAGACTATTTACGCTTTCTACGAGAAGGTACTATTCATCCTTCAGAAATCGTCGAATTAGTGTCACCTCTTGTTATTTTTCTTTATCTCAGATAGTTACAAGGATTCAGGTTGTTGTATCCAGAATTCTTTTACCATATTCATAGGCACAGGAAAGAATGTATCAATTTTCGTCAATAAGAACGAGTCCATCAACAAGTACACATGCTCCTATACATGCTAGCATAAGAAGCATAACTGTTAGAAGTGGAAGGAATAAACAAGATTCTCAACT